>NC_080598.1:36631054-37231054 GCF_027887145.1 Ammospiza caudacuta | reverse complement strand
AGTCTTAAAGACTACCTCATGTCTTGTTAGTATGTGAAAAGGGGATGGGAAGAATAGAAGGTTTTGATAGTTTTTTATATAAGCATGTCAGGATAATTCTTACGTCTGAGGTACAAGCACAAGACTTGCAGGAGATGCCACAAATATAACAAAGCAGTTATTCTCTGGTTTTACAGGTAAACTATTGCTTATAGAAATATTTTCAATTAATCCTCAAATTCTGTTGAACAACTTGTTTACTTTGGCTACACAGCAGGGAGAAGATTTGGCCCTCTAAGCATAAGCAACTTCAGATATCATGCCCCAACTAACTTTCATCCAGCTCAAAAAAAAAAAAAACCAAGAAAACCCAAAACACATAATTATACTATTCTTCCAATTTAGACTAATCTGTTTTAATACATAAATCCCAATCACAATCAAAGCCCCCTTCCCACACTAGTAACGAAGCCCAACAACACACGTTGCAGTAGGAAGTAATCAGCACATTGCTTCAAGAAGTGATCTGCTTCAAATGTTTTTGTTCTCAGTTTTAGATCATATTTTCAGATTACTTTTATTGGAGAATTTTAATTGGTGGTTCTGTAGCCCGTTGAACAGGATTTTATTGTTCAAATATGGAAAAGCTGTCTTCACATTGTCAGGTAGCATGAAAGGATTGCCCTTAACCTGGCAGCCTGCTAAGCAATGGAACAGAAGATAAATAAAATGGAGCTTGAAACAGATTACGTCTGCTCTCAATACGAAGGGTCAATTAGCTGTATCATCCACCTGCAGACAGTTCTGTTCTCTTGCACAACCAGTAAATTACTTTTTCCAGGACATTGTATCAACGGTTGGCAATAGCCATCTCCAATTTTGGGATTACTAAGAACTTCTGTAGTTATTGCAAAGGATTAATTTGACTCCTTTTTGGATAACAGAAAGAGATTAGTTTTGCACCAAATTCTATGGACATTTCTTGCATTTCATTTACCAAGCCTCTTTATTTTTTGTCTCCCTAGTAATAAAAAACACAGTGCTGTTTTTCATCTTTATGAAATCTGAATGCCAAATTTATTTGTTTGCTTGAGGAGGACTATTTCAACAGCAATAAGACTTAGTGGCCTTGGAGAGATGGGCTTTATTCAGCATTCAGCAGAGGAACTTGAACTGCCAGCATCTGTCTCATTATATAGACTATATGCAGCAAGCCACAGTGTCTAACAGCTGCTGGTGTTAGGATTAAGGGAAAAAATATTTAATTTGATGCAGAGGCACGTATGTCATGATTTCTGCTGTAGCTTCTACCTGCTCCCAAGGGTGCATGCTAGATATATAGCATAACACTCAAATCATTTAATTGTGTCAACAAAATATGGTGATGTTTGTTTAAAACAAAAATTAGTTTAGCAATAAAATTGATTAGTTGGTGGTTACTTCACTGTCACTGTGCTGATAGATAAAAAGAAAATTATTTTGTTTAGTCTTGGGCAGGGGGGGAGGGAGGGAAAGAATTCTGGAGAGATCACAGCAAATACACAGAACATAAAGTTGAATTAGTCTTTCTGTTTAGGGAATCAGTAAAACAACAGGGAAGTCTGAAGAGTAACCTGGATCATCTATCAAAAAGGGTTTGTGCTGCTATTCTCACTTCCTTGTAAACAAGTGCCTTTAGCCTTCCAGTGCCTTCAGAAGCATCCAAAAAAAAAGGAAATAAATATTTTTCAGTTTGCAGATGTACTGCCAATAACAAAAATAAGGGAAGGCAAGAATTGAGCAAGCTGTTTCCCAGAATCTCCAAACTAGATCATACTAAAATTCCCAGGTGACAACTCATGTAATATGAACCTAATTCTTTGCTATCTGCAGTAATGAAGAGTATTTTATGCAGAATGTTAATAGAATAACATAAGGGAGAAGATATACCTTAGATTTGAAAAAGGTGGCAAATAAAATCAAGTAAGAAAACAAAATTAATGTCAATAATGGAAGCATGATTTTTCTCTATCAGAAATCGGATCAGGAATCACAGATATGGCACTGTGAGAAAACCGGAAACTGATCATAATTCTGAATGAGTGGATTTGTAATATTTTCAAATTGGTAAGTGATGAGCAGTAATTAGTTAGATAAGATGGATTATGAAAAAGTAATTAATCTACTGAAGCAGCTCAAATTGCTATTGCTTTTTACTTTTTTGGTGTAAATTGTGCACTAGTTCTCTTTCAAGCAATACAATAGCAGTAAAATAAACTGTAACAAGGGTGAAAAAAAAAAGGGGGGGAACAGCAAGAGCTGTGCTGATAAGAAAGAAAGTGCTGCTCAGGAGCATAAATTGCTTCTACTGCTTCCTTGAAGAGGCAAATGTCTCTGTGACCCTAGATTCCTCCTTGCTACAGATTAGGTAATGTGCACTTTACACACAATCACTTCTTTGGTCTTGAGGATGAGCTGTGTTTTTCATGACAATACCCTGAAAAAAAAATCATAGCTGATGGTATTGCATGTGACAATGAAGAGTGAGAGTGTGTGACAATGCAGTGGTTAGGGAGCAAAGGCACACTCAAGAAATGAATGACACATTAACTGTATGTGAGAAGTCACCAGCTGCTTCATCCCCACTTTTAATCCAGTGAGGCTGACAAGACCAAAAATAATTGCCAAATTAAGATGTTTAGTAGTGTACATGTACTGAATTATGGCTCTAACTCCAATTCCTTGTGGACAGATTATCCTTACCATATCTTTCACCCTTGACAGTGGATTACCACTGTTCTGCTGAACTGTTGGGGATTCTACATGTAGCTGATATGTTTTAAGGAAAACTGCAAAGATAACGTGCAAAGACGCTTTGGTCTAGAGCATATGAAAATTAACAGACCTGCTTTTTTGTTGT
Organism: Ammospiza caudacuta; assembly: GCF_027887145.1. Classification (NCBI taxonomy): domain Eukaryota; kingdom Metazoa; phylum Chordata; class Aves; order Passeriformes; family Passerellidae; genus Ammospiza; species Ammospiza caudacuta. The sequence goes on along the minus strand of NC_080598.1, from coordinate 37,228,176 downwards.
GCTAATATTGAATACACCTTGTATGTAATTTTTTTTTCACTTCTGCTTCCACCTTTCCCTCCCATCTATGAAATCAAATCAGTCATCTTCTGTTCTGTGAAAGCACCAAGAGATCTCTGAGTAGAAAGTATAGCATATGAGCTCTACATTGTATTATTATATCCCATAGATGCAGAGAAAAACTTTTCCTCAGGTACTACTTTTTCAGTCCTTTGCTTAAATTCCATTTTTTGTTATAGCTTTTTTCAAAAAAATGCAGTTGCTACAGTAACTAGAATGTAGGGGAAGAACACTAAAAAGTGGGGAGAGATAAAGTAAATATAAATCTTAAATGGGAGAGGGAAAGACAGAAAGCCTCTTGCTACTGAAGCACAGATTATAAATTAGTGCTGCTATGCTGCAGAACAGAACAATTTTGTGGAAGATCTTTTTTGCCAGAAATAAAAACCTAGCCAAGCGATATTTTGAAGCACGCCAGTACCCTCAGGGTGGAATCTGGCAAAAGAGTCAAGTTGTTTTGCATGTTACCTTTGAAATTGTGTGTTTTTAAATCTTAGTTCATGCTTTATTGAGATGCAATTCCAAGCACACATAAAGGCAAACTGCTAAAACAGCTATAAATGGTTATTTTATTTACTATTTGATCACCTCCCCTGTAACCACTGATTTCTTTCTAACTATTATAACTGTAGTTTCTTGCATTTAAAGTGGTTCCCCAAGGACAACAAAGGAAACCAATAAATTCAAAGGCAACAGTGTGAAATGAAATATAAGTTTGGCCTTTTTATATGTATGTAGCAGCCAACTATACAAAATTTATGCTTTAAGCTGTCAATTAAATAAGCAGCATGAACTTTTTCTTAGTGACTAAATAACATCCTAATAGTGTCCAATGTTTGGTGACAAAGCTCTAATAGGCCACAGTGGTGCAATAAGGATGACTAACAACTGATTGTGGGTTATTTGATTACCATGTAAGCAATGCAGAATAAGTACCACATGTGAATGAAACTACCACAAGGGCAATTTGTAAAACTCGTGCAAGAAATTAATTTTAGAATTTTTTATTAACACTTCAGAAGAAAAAGTAGGATTGGGTTAGTTTTCACATGTAACTTACTGTCTGCTTGTGCTTCTCTCTGCCCTACCCCATTTCTTTTGATTCTACCATGCATCAAATTTCTTGTGTAGGTTATCAGGTGACAACAGATTCCTTTTAAATACTTATCTTACCACTGCATATTAATTCAAGCTTGTATCCTTGTGATGAGCATTATCCTAACATGAAATTATTAATGGTTTTTGCCTGAAAGTGATTCATCCTGATAAGGATTTCAGAAAAAGACGCCATTTTTAGTTTTAATTAAATGGCCTGTTATTCAAAGGCAGTTGAATTGGTGTTGTTTATAAACATCAAGTGTTAGTGAAATCTCTGAAGTCTTAGAAATTAGCCAAAAAACCACATTTTTAAATATCAAATCCCTGAGATGAGAAGATTCAAGACAAGCGAGAGTTGGGGGTAGACACAATTATAGAAAATTAGAAGTTATAGAAAATGAAGATATTGATGTTTATAAAAATGAAAAAAAGCCTATAGTATTTAGTTGCCTGAAACATTAATGTAATATGAAATCATAAGACATTGTAGAGGTTCTGCCTTAATTATAGTTACATATTCTGATTTTCACCAGCACATTGTACCAGGCTGAGGCAAAATATTTCTGCGACATGTAACTCTATAACAAAGGAATACAACACAATGCAGATGAAAAGAGACTTAGATAACACTCATGAATAAGATGAAAAAATGCCAGTGGTCACATCAGCTCAGTTAAACAAGTAGGATTTCTGAACAAAAGTCCATCAAGCAATACAGTGATTCTGTATGTAGCAACACTGATAATAGAGAGGTTGGTTTTTGTGAGAAAGAAGAGGAAAGACTCTTAAAGACTGCTGCATGAACTAAATAGCTAGTAGAGCTTGTTTCTCTTGCTATGTTGAAACAGTGATATAATTTTAAATACACTTACTCTAAACTAATAATTTTTCAGTGAATTGTTCAGATTTTAGTCATTTCATTTAATGATTAAGGAGCAGGTTCATCAAATGCACAGCTACAGAGCAAGTTCTTGAAGGTGTCATTAATACTGCCTTTTAAACAGTTCATTACCTGAATCAATGCTATGTCTAAGAAAGTGAAAATTGCGCTTCCTTGACAACATTACCATCACTAAATAATAATTTTTTCACACGTATCAGTCTATAAAATTTTTTTAGAACTACTGGTATGTAGTTCTTAAGGCATTTTTTCCATAAAATCAGACCATTAAAAACTTACCATGCTTTTTATATGTGGAAGTCCATTATGATACCTGACACCTGACTAAGACACCTAAGTCAAGTTATTTATGAAAAAATGTGCACAAGAGAGTCCCCCCAAAATACATATTGCTGGAAGAACTCCAGTTTAGCTTCCAAAAACCCTGAAAATTATAAAAATTATGAATAATAGGCATCATATGTTATGAAAAAATGTCATTTTTGAAATTTTGTAAATACTTGAGCTCTTTGGACTCTAAACATCTTCAGCAAAGGACCACAGAAAACTATATTAAGCATTGCACCAACAAGATTTTTTTGTATCCCCGTGTACTAAAAGATATGTTTTAAATAGTATTTGTGATTTTAAAGTCTTTCATGAGTTTTAGAGAAACGTGAAATAAAAGTAAAGTATTTCTGAAGATTTTCTGCCTTTCTCTTTTTGTGGACACATTCCAAAGTGTGTTTTTTTGAAATAGGTAGAAATTACAGTTCGAGAAGTACTGAATCCTGCTTTGGTTAGCATCTATGGAAATAATTTCTGAATGTGACAGCTTTTCCTCTTCAGGAAATCTCAACCTGGGTAATCAAAAACTGATTGTATGCCACAGCACTGGAAAATGACTGGCGAAGCACTTCTGCACAGCCCTTGTCCGTTCTTCAGAGTGAGTCACGGAGTAACTCAGACTTTCACAGTCTAGTGCCATCATCCTTTGACTAAAATAGGCTTTTTCACCCTACCATGATGTACTCAGTATCTGCTTTTTTTCCGTCCAGTCTCCAAGCTGAACTCAACATTAGATATTGTTAAAAATAAATAGCTCTAAAGCCCGGGGAGAAGGGAAAGGCATCGGGCTAACATTTCTCTGCATCAGTGGTTATACTAAAGATTTCCTTTTGCCTTTCTAGCTTAAAAAGCTAAATTTTACTGCCTGAACCAAAGCCTCACCTAATGTTTTAAAAAAAGAGAGTGTTAAGTAATTTGCAACAACAAAAATATATTCCTAATGAACCTTGAAATGAGCCTTCTTACTGAAACACTTTCTATACCTGAAAAGAAGCTCCAGTACTTAACACATCACTGCCTATTATATATGAAATATAAACCAAAGAAATTCCTGACTAACATATCCTGCAAGAAGACTAGATTAAATGGATTTTCAAAATGAGATTGTAAAGCTCGTTTTAATTTTAATATCTCACTGAAGTTATTATTGTATTTTGGGCTTTAATAAGCCATGCTGCATATTGTATGTATGTCATTCTTTATCATGGGGAAAGCCATAAGGGTATTAGGATTAGCTAAATTTGCTAATTTTAACCATCTTCAAAAATATGCAGTTATGAGTTCATATAAGTAATAAATACATGTAATTTCAAATAACCAAAAGTTGTAAGTGTAGTAACCTGGTTCTGGAACATATTTTAGAGCAGTAGTATCAGTGCAGCAAAACACTCACTAAAATGGAACTAGATAAATTGAAGGAAGGGATTAGATTTTGTGGTTCCCTATGATAGCAGGATCCTGGACTTGATAACCCAAGATCATTTCTAGTCCTGTCTCCTGTAGAAAAGGACACTGATCTGGTGGATTATTGGAGCAATCTCACTTTAGCAAAAGAGTAGGAGTTAGATGGTATCACAAAGTGATAGAAGGTATGGTACAGAATGCCTGATCAAAAAGAGGTATGTAAACGGGAATACAGAGGAAGATCTCTCATGTTTTACCAGTACAGCATTCCCCATCAGACGTTTTGCTGATCCTTCCTCCACTACCAAACATGAAGGAAGAAACATCTAACCAGCTTTTTTTCTTAAAATCTTAATTTGGAACTAAAGATTAACTCCAGTGTTCATAAAGGCACTTATGCCTATCCACAATTGACTCAAAAAATGTGTTAGTTTGATTTGTTTCATATTTCTTTTCCACTGATCAGCTTAAATACTGCAAGGGAAGAACATCTCTTTACCCAGCTGGATGGGAAAACAGAGAAATCACATGTAACACTGTCTCAGCTCCCGTGCAAACCACTTCTGGTTTCTAGTGGACTATTGTGCAATGGAATTGATGACTGGATTTGGTAGCACTTGTAGGGGGATACAGTGTGGGTAAATGAAGGTGGTATAGAATGTAATCTTATCCCCTAAAGAGTTGCAGCTGAACCAATTACTAAAGAATAGGAGCAGGCCTGATGTTACCAGGCCACAGCTGTAGCCCATCAGAAGAGTGTTATAAAAGAGTGGATCGGTTGGTTGGGGGGAGCTGGAGTCAGTGGCTGCTGTGAGGACAAGGAACAGTCAGTGCCTGGAGGAGCTGCCTGCGAGAAACATCCAGGAGGTATGAAACTCTAGCAATATGGAACCTTTGCAATGTACTGATAATAGAACTTCTGCAATACAATGACAGCAACCACTTCCATGATAAAGACTAGATACTGAAAATAATACAGTGTTTCACTGTGGGTGGCATATTTTGCTAAAAGCACCAGCTGCCTTTTTGCCTAACCTCAGAAAAAAAGTTGGAGATTTTCTTCAAAAATCACCTAATTTTAGTAGGCTATTAGAATCTCTGTAGTGTTTTTACTGATCATAGGCAAAGATGAAATTACCAAGAGTAATAGTTGATGTGAAGAGTTTTAAAATCAGTCTGAGAATTCTTTGTTCATATCCCAAGTTCTTTTCTAGCCCCTTTAATTTCCTTTCCTCTTTCCATTTGAGCAAACATTCCATGTCATAGAAGTCAGCCTTTTCATGTGGTAGTTTCCTTAACTTTCCCAGTGTACTGTGATTGTTAGAGGTAGGGTGTTTGGACCATTTTATTTTCTTCTTGAATTGTAAGACAAATTTACTTGGGCTTTGATTAAAAAAAAACAAAAATACAACTTTAGAGTCTTAAATCAATTGGTACATTTCATTCTTTTTGGACTGTTATTTTTATATTCTTTCTCTCCTCTTTATCTATTTGCCTCTCATGAATTTGAGCATTGACATGCTGGATTAACTTGCAGTAAGTGCTACTGCAGTAGCATTTTTTATATCCTTCATGTTCCTGTCCCCAGAGGTGGGAAACAAGAAGTTGCATCACTTTGAGCCAAGTGTACTATAGTATATCTTAGCTTTCTCCCAGTTTCTCCCTTCTTATTCTGAATGTTAGTCTATAACGCTTTTCATTTTCATTACCTGACTCCATTATGGTTTGTTTCAGGCTATGCTGCCTGTGCAATTTCCTTCTTCAGAGAAATTCCCCAGTTTCTAACATAACTATATCCCTTCTATACACACCATTGCTCCACTCACACATTTGGGTTTCAAACCTCTACCTACTCCTCAGGTCTCGAGTAAAGAGCTGACAGGATTCTAAGAATGTTATTTTTGAAGTGTTAGTTCTAATTCTCCTGCCTGAGAGTCAGAATTTGTCTTCCAAAAGCTAGGGCTCACAAAAGCACTTAATTCCTAAATGTTTAATTATTCCTTTATCCCAAATTTAACCTACAAGTAAAGACAGCAGTTGTTAGAGCAGTTACAGAGCAACAAATTCTGTGATGCTGAACACTTTGTGTAGGAGTCATGAACAAAAGGTAACCCGTAATGAACGACACAGTGAGTCCCAGAAAACTCAGATATTCAGTTCATGTTAAAACAGACCATTCATTGTTATTTTCTTTGGAGTAAGAGCTATTGAGGTAGAGATGTGCCTTGTTATTTGACATCATATGGGCCACATTCTCTAGATTGCTAAACTGACTGACCAGAAAGGTCACTTCTGACTTAAAGAGCTACAGTTCCAGGAATTACTGTAGGTGGTGACAACATGTAGCAATTTCTATTCTAGGTCATGAAGAACCAATAAATCTGAAGTTAGGAGATTTGATACAGCATTAAAAGTGTAAGAAATCAACCAGAGAATAAAATTAAATTAAATGAAAATTAATTGAAAGCAACTATAAATCTGCCATTCTTTTAACTCTGTCTTCCCTCCTCCCACTTTCTCTCTTTACACAACATCACATCCAAGACAGAAAGTAGAAAAATCATGTAAAGGGGCTGCATTTGTTTGGAGGGAAGAATTAACTTCTTAGGAAATACTTAAACTTTATAGTCACTCAGGAAAAATTTTGATGCTACAAAATCTGTAAAACAGGTTGACAGAAATGAGTTAAGGAGGGTGAAATTGTCTGTTTATATACTCAATGGAAATTAGGTCAATTGTGTGGACAGTCAAAGGAGAAGCAGGAAAATGAGATCAAACTGAACAGGTGTACGTTGCAGAAATGTTCAATATATTTTTAATTGTTTAATCGCTGTTGACAATATTGACATTTACCATCTGGTTAAGGTCAATGGTCTTCAAACACCTGTAAATAGTAGGAAAACAAATTTTATATAAACTCAACGGTTTTAGAACACAAGTGAACATCTTATAACTTCAGCAGTTTTAGAATGTGCTGTTTCTTTATTGTTTATTTTTCACTCATCATACATTGCTACTGTTTTCTTATAGGTTTGAAAAGAAAGCAATGGAAAAAAGTAATAATATGTCTTCCTGGCTTTAAATAAAGTCAGTTCTACTATAAAAATGCTAAACCGGTCAGTATTGGGTATTAGTATTTTAGTATTGGAGCTACTAAGTCCACTCACACAGAATTCTAGGTAGTCAATGCTTTTCATTTCCTTGGGCGCAACAGATATGACTTTGTACTCAATACACAGGAGCCACATATTGATAAAGCTGCTTTCTGAAGCCAAATTAAGGCTTGTGCTATCACAGGCTACAAAGAAAAACATGAGATTAAAATCCCATTTTGACTCAAAAGTGTGCTTTGACTCACTCTGTCTTCTTTGTTGCCATTCTCTGTAGATGTAGTTTCCCTTGATAGATTCTTACTGCTTTTTTGGTCTTTCTCGTGCATTAGCAGAGTAGTTTGTTTTCCATAGAGCTCTGGGCTACTATGGGCTCCTTCAGCTATTGTTTAAACACAGAGGAATGAATCCCTAACATAATCACATCTGACACCAAACACGTTGGTGTTTAGTTGTATGTCTGGGCTCTGTAGCTTCAGTAGCTAATTTATATAATGAGGTAGAGAATTCCCTTCATTCTCTAAATAGAAGACATGAGCAAGTTTTCATCAGGACAAAGTAAGAAGCAGCTAAATATAGCTGGTAAGCTGGGGCTTCCTGAAAAAAAATTGCTTCAATTTTGTGTGTTGATTATTCAATATTTATAAGTGTTTGCTGTGACAGATGGGAAATTTGTCTGTGTCAACTTGGTTTTGACACATTTTGCTTTGTGAATGTGTTTCTGTAATTGCCTTTAGAAGCTATGTATTTTATTTTCATACTGTGGACTGTTTATGTCTATAGTTAGGTCAGAGAACAGGGTTCATTTAGGGTGTGGTGTCTGAGTCCTTGTTTTCAACAAAATATGAATTTATCACCCTATAATCACCTTTCAGAGCCATTAAGGAATTTTTCCAAAAGAGAGGTGTAGCTGGTTTGCTTGGGTTTTTTTCAGAAATTCTCCTATGAATAACTCTCAACTCTTTTGTTCAGGCAAGATTATGATCTCACTGATTTTTTTCCTATCCACCAATATTTCTTGGAGCTAGCTGACATTGGATCTGTCAGACACAGGGAAAGCTCCTGGTAGTTTCTCAGAAAAACTGCACCTATTCACCCTCCACCAGGTCTGGTTCCCCAAACCTTGCCACACAAACCCAAAATAAGAATATGTTTCTGTTTTGCAAATTATATGTAGTCAAAATATGTCTTTGTGGGCACTGAGGTTGTGTTGAGATAGATAGAAAAGTTTCCACTTCCTCTCCTGTTAAGCTGTCTTGGGCAACAATATGTCTGAGAAACAGCCACAAACAGCAGGGGAGTCCATAAAACCCTCACGAAGTTCCACAAGTCCAAATGCAAGGTCCTGCACCAGGGTTGGGGCAATCCCAGACATGTGTAGAATCTAGGACAAGACCCCTTTGAGAGCAGCTTTGTGGAGAAGGAGTTGCAGATTTGCATGCATGAACATCCAGACATGATCCAACACGGACAGCGCAACGGGCCAACTGCATCCTGGGCTGAGCCAGAAGAAGCAAGGCCAGTAGGCTGATACTCCTCCAGTAAGATGATACTCCTCCTCTCTCTTGTCCTTGTGAGACACCACCAAGGGTGCTGTGTCCAGATCTGGAGTCCTCAGTACTAGGAATGTGGGCCTGTTTCACCAAGTGCAAAGGGCCAATAAGATGATCTGGTGGATGGAACACATCTTCTATGAAGACAGGCTGAGACAACTGAGGTTTGAGCATGGAGAAGAGAAAGCTCTGAGAGAGACCTCATTGAGCCTTCCAGTACTTAGAGCTTATGAAAAAGAGGAGTGACAAATCCTTACAATGTGTGAGGATATGACGAGGGGAAAAGGCTTTAAACTGATGGGTTTAAATTAGATGTTAGTAAGAAATTCTTTACTGTGAGGGTGGTGAGGCACTGGAACTGGTCACCCAGAAAAACTGGATTTCCTGTCCCTGGAATTGTTCAAGGCTGGGTTGGATGGAGCCCTGAGCAGCATGATCTAGTGGGATGAATCATGACTATGACATGGTGTTGGAACTTTAAGGTCACTTCCAACCCAAGTCTTTCTACTCTCTTATGATAATAGTGTCTTAAGCTCATTTTGCTCGCAAATATTTTGATTGCTTACTTGTACAAGTTTTCTTGTAGCAACATAACAGAAAATTTTGTTCTTCACTACTTGTAAAACTCTCTCACTTTTAACAGGTCCAGTTAGCCCTTTAATACTTTTAGAAGTCATAGCTGTTGGCTGACACATACCAACACAGTTTTTCAGACTATAAGTACATAATTCCCTATCTGTCAGCATAAACCTTGCTGATATTTTTTTTAACTGTGACCATCTCTAGATGATGTAAACAAAAATATTGAGTACAATGACCCTTGTGTCTTTCATGATAATGTCCAGATTATTTTGGTGTTTCTTAAAATGTCAGGAAAAAAAATTCCACCTTATGTTTGGCTTTGTGGGTTTCTAGACCCAAAATATTTTCATGATCTTTAAAACTTTAGTTGTCTGAACTCCAGGTTTTGGGTTTTTTTTTTGTGTTCCATTTGCCTAATTTACTTTAATCCCTTCAATAAATTGCTCTTGCTTCAACACCAAACTCCCATTTAAGGGTGCCCATTTGGGGCACTCAACTGCAGCTGTCAGTGATGTGCTGGCAATAAACCTTTTTCAGCAGAGGCAGGTAACTGAGATTGCTGCTCAGAGCCATGCATCAGCAGCCCACCATCAATTTTTCAGTTTTACACAGTATTGTCTTTCTCCTTTTTTGTTTTCTTTTTCTAATCTTAAATCGTGTCATTTCTTCCTCGCTATAATTCTTGGTATTTTTGTTGCTCTCAGGGTTTTTTCCCCATCTTTCCCACCCCCTATATTTTCCCTATTATCTAGTTTAACATAAACTAAAGAAGCACTTTCAAAGTGGAAAGCATTGAATAAACACGTGAAAGAAATATGTCACAAAGAGGCTCATATAGTTCCAGCTTCTTGTATCAAAGTATACATAATTTTTTTCTTTTTATTTATTTAATAAGTTCTTAGGAGATACTTCACACACATATGAATCAGTATCCAGTGTGGGTCTCAATTTACCCAATTTTGTCTTTCTAAGAGCTGACCATACCATTTAAGTTATCTATTGAGACTTTCCTATAGTAAATGGAGAGAGTCCAGTACACCAGGGGATAATTAATCTCAATAAATGTAGATGGCTAGGGCAAATGGATTTAATCATTAATCAGCGTAATTTTTTTCCCAAGAGTTGTGCTATTTTGATCTGAAAGAACAATGTCCAAATAATGTGGACCAATGCTATAATGTCATTTTATTACTTGCTATTTCTTTGCTCACTTCAGATCTTGGTATTATGCAAAGTTTACCCTAAGGTCACATTCTATAGCATGAGAATTCAGAGCTTCAGATTTTCAATTAAAAGAGCCAGCCTATTGTTTATAGGATGTGAGTCTCCTGAGCTTTGATTTTTGGACAGATTAGACACTTGATGTAATCTTCTTTTCAGAAATCCATAGCTCAACTATTTTTTCTAGGACCAGAGAAAAAATTCCATGAAAACAACTTATATGGACATAACTATTTTCTTTTCAGTGCCCTAAAAATGTTACTAAAAAGACAATGTGAAAAATGAATGCTTTATACCGTAAGAAGTGAAAACTTTTTTGGATAGCAACCTCATTAAATTCTCATTATTTACAGATGAGATGGTTTGAATTATCCTTGTAAATTTTTTTCCTGATTTTCTGTTTCTTCCATTATTCTTATCAGCAACATTTTTGTCAGTTTAAGTGCTTAAATTTATATTGAGTATTTAATTATTTTGACAGCTGATAACAATATGTTAAATAGGAAGTGGTTTGAATAATTACCTGAATTGCATCAAGAAAAGAATTAAACAAAACCTTTCAAAAGACACTACATAAGTAGAATTCCAAAGAGATAAATATATTGGTTTTCAATCCAGTCACAACAGAATTAAATTCTGATCCAAAGCTACTGAAATCAATAGGAGCATTTCCACTGAGCTGGCCTCGGATCAAGCTCCTGATGCAGAAAGCAAAAAATCGAAACTCCTTTATCTGTATTCATTGTACATGCAAAAATAAAGGAACTTCATCCTGTGCTCAAGTGAAGACAAAGAATCTTGATCTTGAATAAACTACTGTAACTTCTGTTCACACAGAACCTTGTTCAATCCAATAATGACCTGTTAGATATAAAAAGTTTGAAAATAGAGTTTTCAAACATTTTATTCCTAGCAGTTCATGAAAATTTTTTCTTAACATAACTTTCAACCTAGAATGACTAGTCACTCAATTTAGACTATAGATTATTCCTTCTCAATATAAATGTTGTCTACTGCTAAACATCAAGGAAGCCACCAAGATACCAAAATAAAATAAGATTATATTATATACATGGAAAATACAACATATTTGAGATATTAGAAAATAAATACAATTTTTTTTAAACTACATAGAAAACGCAATTCATCATTGCAATATGGAAACAAACTACAGGGCTTGAGGGCCAGGAACAATTTAGGGCAACACAATGTTACTGGTGAAATGTTTGGATACTGAAGATGCCATTTGTACACCTTGGAGGTATAGGACCTTCCTTCACACTGCATTTAACTATATTAATATTTCCACAGGTTCCTAAGGTTAATTGTTAAGTCTCTTGGCAGTTTTAACAGCAAATGTTGTCTCTCTTCCTTAGTGTTATGTATCTCATAATATGTAAAGTCCAAATTTTTCACTAAGACCAAATTCTTTAAATATTTAATTTTTGGTGACTAGTATGTAATTTCTGATAGGTTTAATTCTAAAACTTCTCCTGGATTTTTTTAAATTGGTTGTTGTTCGAATGACAAACCATTTAAACCTCACTCTATTGTGCACCCTCACACAAAAATCACAAGAGGATAGTGGGTTGGAAAATACTGCTTTTTTTGAGTTTTTAATTTATTTTTTCATCCCAGAACCTGTTTCATATTTTAAGCCCATAAAACCTATAATGTACAGTCATAAATAGAATTTCTTCACATGATTCAGAGAGACCCTACATAGTGTTCACAAATTTGGCTGCAGGTTGGTGGGAGTAAATTCCCTCGGTTTCCTCTTCAGTCTGTGGGAGCGGAGAAGTGCCTTCTGTATCATTTTAGACCTCCCTAAGCCAGTGAGCCTAGGCCTATTCTGCATCAAGAATTTTCCAAAGAAATTTCCTCTCGATGAATATGGATTCATTCACAGCAAATTCCACCCTTTTTTCTCCCTTTCTCAGTTCAGCAAAACACGTGAGGCAGTACTGCAGATTGCAGAGAGAATTTCCAAGGCAGTACAGTGTTCCATTGGTCTGGAGACTGATGGTTCATTTTACAGCTGATGCGCCAATTTTTAAGTCTGTTACAGAATAATGCATGTGGGACCATAAATTTTTGTCTTCCAGACACTTGAGTGATGAACATTCATTGAAATGCATATGAAAAAATGTATGTATGTAGGTGGGAAAATAACCTGATTTTAAAAATGTTGTTATGGTTCTTGATGATTCCTGTCCTTCTTTATAAGAAACAAATAAGTATGATTAACAGGCAAAAAAAAAAACCTTTAACCATTTTTTGTTTCACCACAGGCTTATGATGACTAGGTATTTGTACTATTTTTCATTTCTCTATAAACCTTTTGTATTCTGAAATGCACTCTGTAATACTGAGAACACAGTTATAAAATGCCATGCTAGCTTCTTGTTTGAGCAATTTTAAATATACAAAGCTGTATCAAATAATGAGGTCACAAATCTTTTCTTTTTTTCTTTTATTAATATTTTCCAACTAAGCCTGAGGTTTTGATTTGTAGTTCTGGGGTCACACTGATGCTCAGATACAACAACTCCAAGTCCTTTCTAAATTTTCTATATTGCAGGAATCCTTAGAGTCAATTAGAGCTTTATGCTCTGTCTGCCCACTTTCATTCATAATTACCCTTTGTGCATTTAATGCATATTTTTTTCAGTGGTTGTCTATTTTCAAATAAAACATGCAGTTACATAGCTTTATGGATGCTAATGCCTCAAATAAAAATAAAAATATAGATGTTGCGTGTAGTGTCCCATGCCAACTAAAATGCAGTAAAGAGCTTTTTAAGCTCTAAAATTGCATACATGACTTATAGAAAACATTTTGAATATGCTTCACTTGTCATGTATTCATATGACATTTTCTATTAAAGATGACACTTTCATTATTTTTTATTTTAACTGAGTAGTGATCTTCAGTTCAAGTACCCTGTCTCTGATTATAATGTATGGCCTTACTTTAAATGAAAATTTGCTCCTGTCATACAGAAATCTACTATTATTACATTCTATTGAAATAATGTATTAATATCAAGAATATTAAATGAAAACATAGTGAGTATGAGAAACCTCTTTTTTATGCCAGTTTAAGAGGGTTTTTTTCAGATATTTTGAAGTGTCAAAGGCTATGCTAGAAAATAGTTGGCTGTTCAAAGCTTCCAAAGAAAAAAGAAACTATTTTATATCTATGTAAAGGTTTCACTAAGGCTTCTTTCAGTCTTATTTTTTACAGACTTCTTAGAAAGGAAAATTAGGTGTTCCAGATTATTAACAAACCACAGGCACCCCAGACACTGAATCTACCTAAAACTCAGCACAGATTAACAATACAGTAATTTTATAATCAATTTTCTACATATTATATTAGACAAATCATACTGTGCAAATTCAGTGGTTTCATATTATGGGTCTCCTACTGGAAAAAACATGCATCAGTCCTGCCTTCTGCTCAATCTCCTCTTCAGTTGTATTGTTAGGCTGCTGCCAGATCCCTCTCAAGCCCCCTCTTTTCCTGCTAAGAACCCCAGTTCCCTCTGCTGCGGCTCACAGGCCACGTGCTCCATGCCCCAGTTATCTTGGTGGCTCTCTGGAGTTCATCAGCATTTTCCCTCTAAATGGTACTCAAGTTTCTTGTAAGTTGAGACCCAAACTGCACAGAGTACCCAAGTGTGGGCTAAGAAATGTCATGTATTGGGGGATGGAGGATAACTTTCCCCAAAACATTGGCTCTGCTGTGCTGAATACAGCCCCAGATATTGATGACCTTCTCTACTGCCAGGCAACTGCGTTGGTTCATGTTCAGGTCACTTTCTTCCTGAGGGCCCCAAGGTGTTTGCCACAGAGCTGTGCCCTCGCTATTCCGTCTCCTGCCTGCCTTGTCTCGAGAGGGTCTCGCTTCCCAGGTGCAGGACTTTGCGTCTGCCCGTGCTAAATTTCATAAAGTTATCCTGCAAGTCCATTCCTCCAGCCTTGTGAGGTGCCTCTGAACAGAATGCCTGCCCTGGTCCACTTCCCATCCCCGCCCCTCTCAAGTTTTGTGTCACTCGCAAAATTTAGGTGTGCAATTTGGTCATACTCCAAGTGTCAATATTTTTGAATTTAATCCAAAAAAGATGTTTCGTTCCTCTTTTAAGGAATGCCTAATGCCTGTCCTATTGTAGATAGACAAAATAGATAGTTGTATTATTTATTTTTTTATATATATGCATATGTATAAGCAAACCATATTGTGGATACATTAACCCATCTTGAAAATGTTCCAGCAGTTCTTTTGTTCATGATGGTTCTTCAAATACTATTGTGGGATTACAAAAGGTACAAATGTAATTTGATTTTCTGGCATTTCTACACAAAGTGGAGTCACTGGTTGTTCAACTAAAATCTTGTAGAAAAGTTTACTTTTGATTAAAACAGGCAAGGAGAAAGAAAACCTGTTAATACTTTTATTTAAGAACTATATTATTCAGCAGACTCCAATGACATCAGGAGAAGCGGCTCATACAGGAATCTAGTCCAAAATGAAAGATCATAGGAGCCTGTGAAGAACTCGGGTTTTCTCAGTTTTTAAAGAAATATTATTTTATGCTAATTGCCAAATATTGGCAAAATAACAGACTTGAAAAATAAGAAAACTGAATATAAAAATTTTCATATCAGTGCTCAGACTTTATTTCTATGCTGTCCCTACTGAATTGTGCAAGGAAAATGAGCTGACTTAAATATAATTTAAATTGATGTAAATGAGCAGTTACTCTACAGAAATCTAGTCATGACAACGTTCAGAAAATAAATGTTCATGAGTCTAATTTCTCACAAACATAAACTATTGCATCTAAACGGATGCTCAGAATTCAGTGTAAAACAGAACTGTACCTGAAAACATTCAGCAGTAATAACGAACAGAAAAGCTTCTTGAAATTATTAAATTTTCTAAATATTTCAAATATATCAAACCAATCATGTTGATTTCAAGGCAAAAAGAGAAGTGTAACAAATAATCTCAAAACAAGATCATAACAAGTAATATTGGCAGTTCTTGAAATCAAGTTACTTAAGAGAGGACAAAATCTAATGATAGCCACTGCTATACAGAAAATACTTATTGTCTGAATATACCTACATGAAAACCCATTATCTACACAGTTCACTACAGAATTAAAAAATTGAGAAAAATAAAAAAACTACAAACAAATTTCTTGTCCTTGAGCAGGGAATTTGAAAATTCCAGGATGACTGAGGTGAGTTTAAAAAATAGCCTAATGAAACCTCTCAATTATTTAAAGAAAATAAATAGGATTTTGGGGTTTTTTTCTGTAGGCAATCACTGGTGTCAGAGTGAATTTTTCAATTAATCTTCTGTTTAAGCAGTAGTGAGAGGAGGGAGAAACTGGTGACATTGGTTTATATTTTTAAAGATGAAATTTTCTAAGCTCTGTAATGTCAGGAAATAAAAAGCATCTGCATTCACTATATGCCATATTTTTCATTCTCTTGTCTTAACTTAGGCTCGTTTTTTATCATGAATAAAATAAAACAAGATTTAGTGTAGAATTATCAGCTCTCCTGAATTAGGAAACATACTAGATTGAGGAATCTGGTATCCTTAAAGACTTCTGACTGAGACACCAAATAAAATCAAACATAAGTATTAAATTCAGGTTTTTTTAAATTCAGTTATTCCTCATTCTTTTCCAGTTCTTAAAACCCACTTCACTTTACAGGTTTATATTATCCTAATCATTCTTCCAATGCCTCCCACTATCTCACTGAGAAGCAAAACCCTTTTTTCATTCATTTTTCTTTTTCCTGACAAACTTCATCCAATGTCACAGTAAAATTCCTGTTGGGTAGAGGCCAACAGCCCAGTTTGGATGTCTTAAAAGTACCCTTTTTTTTGTTTGGTGTTTCTGTAATCCTTGGCCCATAACTCAATTTTAATTATCAGAGAAGTATGTAAGATTAATTAAAGAATATTTGTTCTTCTGGCATATATTCAGCTTTATCCTATAACAGGATCTGCTGAGGTTTCATATATAGTGCCATATCCATCAACCTGTTTTAAGCTTGAATACTTTGAATTAATTTTTTACTTTGGCTGCTAATTGAAGACCTTTTCTGTTGAGAATTCTATTTCTTACATACATTGTCAAGGAAAAGGAAACTTTCCTGGAGCCTCACTGGTGACAAAAGTTTTTGGAATGCAAATACTCAGATTTCAAAGCTATGAAGAGATGCTGAGTATCTTATGAGAGGTTGTAAAGGACTCATTCTATGAGTTTTAATGTTTAGCAATAAATCCTAAAGGCAATGAGTTTCAGGTGAACAGAATGATGCGGACTAATATTAATAACAATAGAATTGTTACTCAGATCATTTCAGCTACACTAAGTTCGTTGCCTCTCTCATTCTAAATGTTGGCCTTCCATGTTAACAATTTTATAGCTGAAATCTGTAGTGCCAGATAATTCTCCAAAGTAAGAGGTGAAAGTTGTGTTTTTGTTCATAAAGATGGCTTCATTTCAAGTTTAGTGGCACACTAAATTAAGCAAAGAATCAAAAGAGAGGGTCGAAGCATTGTTTTACCCTAAGTTGGGATGATGATTCTTTAATTATGTGTGTTTCATTCTTAACCTTTTACACTAAGCTACTTTGTATCTTTTTCAATACATAACTCTTTGGGGAAAAGGAATATCTTTTAAAAACAGGACACAGAGTTTTGTTACTTTTGGTGGAAAAAATACTCTTTGAATTTTGAGTACAAAAGGAAATGTCAGCTAATTCAAACTAAAACAAATTGCCTCTGGCACCAGCCTGTAGAAAATTATAGCAGTATTGTGATCATTACAAATAAATATATTATTCCCTAAGCTCCTCTGCTGTACATAACTAATTTACAACATCAAATATTTTCTGGGGTTGATAATGAGATATATTAGAAGAAAGGTAGGAACTGAGAGTAGCTCTACAAATTTTCTCCCACAATCTTCTCCATGGAAATTGTCTTGAGGAAAGGAAAATTAAATCACCCAGAAAGTAAATCCTAGGTAATGTAAAATAATAAATGATGGCATCATTTGGCAAGTACATGAAACACCATACTTCCAGTTTCTTCACTGTATGAGTTTGACAATGAATGCAGTCATTCTGTATTTTTCCCAACAGAGATAAACTAGTTGACCTAAACCCAGCCAGAGTAGTTCCTACACCAACAATTTTGCATTATGGGAGTAGCATTGACCACTGCAGCTCGTGAAATGAAGGGAAATTCTCTTTGTTTAGAACACTCTCAACTTGCTCCACAGCTCTTTTAATCACATTCCAAGTTAAAGTTTACATTCTATACTGCAATGCAGTGTTGAGGTAGATAGCACTGTCACTGAAAATGTGCCAGCCTGAGTGCCGCAGCAGTTTAGTTGCTGTGTTCTCCACAGCATTTAACTGACCCTTCTGAAAAGCAAAAAAGCTCACCCAAAGCCAGTTGTAGTGTTTCTGACATGTACAGTCAGTCATTCTGGATCAAGTCAGAATTTCTGCTCCAGATCTCTGCATTCAGAAGAGACACACTCTGTCCAGATTCATACAGGTTCTTGAGTGTTCTGGAAATATACTCCCTGTTATTTGCCAGTATATTAGTTGGTAGTCAGAACATGTAATAATGAGAAATAATTTCACATGTTCATGCCACGTAGGATTTAAAAAAAAAATTTAAAAGGACTAAGACAAAAAAAAGCCTCTAAAACCATGTAAAGTGTATAGATAACAGTTAACTGCCTTTTGGGATTCTCATTTGGAATCCTTAATTTCTACATCTTATGCATTATCACTCAGAAACTTTTCCAGTTCATGAGATGCTGACATATAATTAATCTGCTGCGTATATTAACCTTTAATATCAAACAAACTTACCTAAGCAAATGACGAAATGGAGTGAAGAAATGACACCTTAGCTTAATGGAATAGAGGATAACTTGGAGTATTCTCTTTACTTTGCTAATCCTGTTTCCTCATCAGAACACATTAACTTAAATCAGCAATAGATAAGATCCTAGTTTCTGTTAATTTAATCAAAAAGTCCTAGGTGAGAAAGAATAGCATTTATTGAGCACACCATCAATACAAGCATTTCTTGGCTGTGATCCAGTTCAACAGGCATTGGTTGTCTCAACAGACAACACAATCAAAGCAGAATTAAGTTTTCAAACCTTTTAGTTTTATAATGCCTTGTAACTTTGTAGTCCTATTAGTTCTTCAAAAATGTTGTCCCATTTGTTTTTGCAACGTGACACATCATTTTATCTCATAGCAGTGATCTAAATTTCAAATATACTTGAGTTATTGTGAGTTCAGCCCACTCCTCAGACACAAGTCTGCATTGCCACTTGCCTTTTATGATCTGCTACTGCATTTGCAGTCATGTGCATTTGGTACACAGAGAAGTGTGCTCGTACCTTCAAAGCCAAGAGCAGCTTCTCAGACTATACCTGTACTTCAAAGAGATCATCAGGAGCTTACCAAGGCAAGACTGGAGAGGAATGGAAAATGTGAGCTCTTGCACTCTTTCTCCTTTTTCATGTGTCTTTCTCCATTCATTTTCAAGAATTGAAGAGAGCTTGTTTATTTACTGTGGAAATTATTAAAATTGTTAGAATGTTTTGCAGCACTCAATAACTGGTTGCCATACTGCTTTATAAAGGAGGTGCTGCTGACTCAGTCACAGCATGTATTAAGTCCAGATTAACGGAAAATAGAACCTATTTTATGTTGAATGTTGAAACGGTGCATCATCAGGTATCAGCAACTTGCACACAGGTATGTGATTTTCTCTTTTTTTTTTCCTTAGAAATGTAATTTGAGGTGTATCATGTTCCTAAATCATACACAAAAAAAAAATAAAAAAGGAAAAAAAATGGTTTTCAGAAAGACATCGAATCATATCTATGGTATAATACAACAAAACAACAAACTCACTTAGCAGCAGGAATAGGAATGTTTTACTAAGTGACAGATGTTAGTCCTGTTGTTTAGTACTTTCCTGGAAGATACTAAAGTACATTAATGTGTAAAAGTGTGTGTAAAGTGTAAAAAAAAAAAAGAAAATCAGAATAAAAATTCATATAGAAAGTAATATTTTTTTTTTTGATCTGTAAAGAATGTCATTTTGTAGGCCAAACTTTCACATTAAAATATTACTTCATTGTAGAGGATTAGACTTTAACAGCCATTTATCTTTCCTGTCTATATTACTGAATGGTCTATTCAGTAATTTTCCACAGAATAATAACAGTTAGTCATAGTCCTGGAGGATTCAGAATGATAGTGGTCAGCTCTAGTAGTGGTATCAATGATTTGAAAAGAGATTAAACAATTAACTCTACCTCTTTATCTGAGCTGGATAAAAACACTGGTTCCACTTCCACTGTACTGACTCAAGTAAGGCTTTATAAAGGCTTAAAAGGAAAGGTTTTATAAAGAACATGTTATCCTGACTTCCACCTCAGTTAACTCATATTTGTTGAAGCATAAACTTGTTCTGAATACAGAGCAGAAATTTTGGTAAGTGGTGTCAGCATCCTGTTAGATTCACAGGTTGGTGAAAGTGAAAATGTGTTGGTCATCTTCAGTAATTCAGCCGGCCACATATTGATATAAATATATTTAGCAATAAATATAGTTTAAAATTAATGGGAAAATCTGGATGAGTTTAAGACTTTGTCATAGGATGGCTGTAACTTCTTGTTAAAAAAACACATACAGGCAGAGAGATTCCAGACATCTGATGGAAGCACGAGCTGGTGCAGACTGTGAAACACTGTTCATAAGGAAGTGTTCTAATTCTGGCATCTAATTTCTGTCCTATCTAATGATGCATGTAGACCTAATAATTTTCTTTAGTGGATCTTGGTTAAGTAGAAGTAAACTACCAAATGTAACAGTGTGAAAAAAGAGCATTTGGTTTGGTTAGAGGAGGAGTCTTCTTGTAATATTCAACTAAAACAAGAACCTCATAAGAAAGGAATTATCATTGAGGATTGAAGAGTTACTGTTACCAATAATTAAAATGCAGTTTCCATGTGATTCAAACTCTGGTTTAGATTTCATTTTTATTCCCTTTAAATATGAATAGCACGCATTGCATATGGCTCCTATACTGAAATTTCATTCCAGGATCAATGCCTCACAGATTCTGACTGATTTGTAGATCCTCAACATGTGTAGCTGTTCCAGGACTGCAAGCTACACAAGTCATGTGCAATCCATCCACTCTTAAAGCTATCCTAAGCTCAAAAATATTAGCTCCAAACACTTTTGGACTTACAGTTAATTCCTTTATTTAATCCAATACCTAACTTAATCTAGTTGTAGAAAAATTATTGCATATAAATTTTTGCAGAAAGTGAAAAGGCAAGTATTTACATGAAGGCTAGGTGTTGAAATATGGAATCAAACCAACTGGGGCCATCATATTCTGATATTTAGTCAGATAGTTTTTTGATTATACTCAATTTCAAAATTACAAAAATTATTAATTGATAGTTGAGAAAATAATGTTTCCATAAAAATAACAAACCAAATCAAAAGCCTATGACACAGAATATGGAGCAAAAGGGCATCCACCTTTCAAGAGTCACAAAGTTGTTTCAAATATTTTTATGGTTTAGAGTAAACCTGTTTTTTTTTGCCTAAATATGTTTTATTCTTGATTCTCAAAATAAAATTCCCTATGTGTACCCTTCTGTCTCTCTACCAACAGAGAACTGTTGCAAGGGATGAAACGAGCATAGACATAGATGGAAAATTCTTTTTACTATTTACATTTATTGAAAAAACAGGTCTCTAGTTCACATACAGATGAGAAAGATTATTATTAAAAGAAGTAGAGGAAGGTAAAATTTCCTGTATGCTTTCAGTTGAAAGTTTGACAGCATTATAACCATGGTGATCTTCATTCTTCAAAGTGTGGATGCCTAGAGGCTGAACCAAAACTAAAAATTAGATTTTGATTGTGAAAGTGCAAGGACAAACCCGACATAGAAGAATTCTGGTGTTTGCACCAGTTATTTAAATGCAAGCAGAAAATCGCCATGTAAAAATCACTAAACTCCAGCATAAGGATGATCTTTTCCTTGGAATAAGTCTCTATTGCTGCTGCAAGAGCAGAGATTACTTTTCAAAGACATTAGGGAAGTAAGAGAAAAACATTTTAATTTTTCCCCCCACAATACTGTGTGTATTGGATTTTTAAGAAGACTGCAGGCAATCAGTTTCCCTAGTGAGGACCTGACCTCTAGATCCCTGTTGTTTTCTGCAACTGCTGAAAGAACAAGAAATCAGAGGATTCTAATATGCTTTCCTTAAAGATATGAGAAGCAGTTTTTGAGGATAAATGAATTTGGTCATTGCGTTCTAAGTCAGGCTTTGATGGAATGAAGATGTGGGTAGGAGCAAGGGAACTCTGCCTTCATGACTGCCATCAAGAGCACAGAAATGTCCCTATACCTAGGAAACCAAGGCAGTGATTTGGACAAAAGGACAGGAGAGAGGCTAGAGCAGAAAAAGCCTGAAGTACTCCTAATTTCTTTCCTTGTTTTATATGAATACTTTTATCAATCCTGTCTCCCATTTTCCTTAACAAACCACATTCTTCCTGCATTTACTCAGTCTCTCCCTGCTGCAGCTGCAAGCCTTCACGCCATCACCCAACCTCTCCAAGTAATCCACTCAGTTTGTAGCATCATGCATTCTATGACCATTGCCCCACATTTCTCCCAAAACAGCAACTCTGTTCTCCAGTTCTTGAAGGCCTTTAAAGGCTCATCATGGGGAGAGGCCCCATGGAAAAGTCATAGGTTATCCTTACAGTATTTCTAGGTTCTTTGGATAGCCTATGAAAATAATTAATGAAGCCACAAAAGACCTAAGTTATGACAGAACATTAATACACAAACCACAGAGAATTATGCAGGTAGTAAACAATAAATAGCACAAACAGGAGCATACAAATGTATTGGATAATTAGTGTGATGAGCAAGAGTTACACAAACTGCAAATAACAACTAAATATTCCTTTATAGTATCTGGATACATGAAAATTTCCGTTATATTTTTACATGTGAGAAGGGGAAAATTATGTTTTCGGTACTTCCTATTCTTTCTTCCTTTGAATCCTTCCTTCCTTCCTTCCTTCCTTCCTTCCTTCCTTCCTTCCTTCCTTCCTTCCTTCCTTCCTTCCTTCCTTCCTTCCTTCCTTCCTTCCTTCCTTCCTTCCTTCCTTCCTTCCTTCCTTCCTTCCTTCCTTCCTTCCTTCCTTCCTTCCGAAACCAGCAAAATTTTATGACTGCACCTGAATTTTGCACAGTACAATATCATAAATCAATATCGAAAATCAATTTCTGTGTCCTCTCCATTATAGATAGCAGGGGGAGCAGGGGGGTTCATGGCATTTACAAGTTGCTGCAGTGATTATTATGGCAAAAGGAAAAAAATGAAAGAAGAAAAATATTGCAGCTGTGACTAGAGCAAGTCTAACAATGGATATCTCATAATGTATTTAATGGCTTTTGCAATACATTTTAAAATATACTCTAATATATATCTTTGTAATTTTTCACTGAGATCTCAGTGTTTGAGAATGGTTGGAGAGATAACAGTCCCTCCAGTGTCTGAAGAAGTTGTGGAACTAATTCAAGCCAGTACAATAGTCTTAGCCAAGTATATATGACACCTGAGAGTGAAAAAGGAAGCAAATATGATCGTGACAGAATTCGCTGCAGGAAGCAACAGTAACAGTGATTCTGTCTCAAGCCAGAGATGTTTTACTGTAATTGCTGCTAGATGATCTAACATATACTCTTTTTCTGTAATACAGCCTGGGATAAAGCCTGGCTACCAGCTGACTTACTTCAACACCTGAATGCCAAAAAGTGCAATTTTAGAAGTGACATTGCTGATCTATTTGCAGAATACATCACCTGCCATTCGCAACACTGCTTGGGAGGGGGATCCATTAGAAAAAGGAGCTCAGAACAGAAATGAGGAGCTTTTCTTTCTTCTTGCCGGCCTCTTTTCATCTTCTCTTCTTATATTTCAGTAGGTAATTTTTCCCACTTCTTCCAGGCTTTACGCTATGGTAGTGGCGCTGAATGCTGATGAGGCTCTGCTTAATGCAACTTCAGGCAGCACAGCCTAAGCTTTCTATAGTCAGAGAGCCTTTCAAGAACCTTCAATTAGCAAGCATCTAGACAGAAAAGATAATAGAATGAAATACTTAATAAGCCCTTAAAAAGAGACCCAGTGAATGTACCAAGGCAAAAATTTGAACACGGTATTATCATTCAAATACTTGATACATATGTACAGTCTGAAAAATATAGCTATTTATATACATATATATCTATTACCTAATGTTTATCTTACTTCAGTTACAAAAATTTGCTTTGATATCTCTAATATTGCTGGTCATATCTCTATTGTGCTATATGTCTAATTGTGCTTCATCTATCCTGTGTTTACCTGGAACCTTTATAGTAAGTCTTATATTTTAGAATCGAGAATTCAGATTAAATTCCTATTTATCTAGCAGATCCAAAATAATTTGTGTTTTCCAGTGCTGTGCTTGCTTTTTAAACAATTATATCACCATGCAGACTTTGGTTAGCACAAATGATATTTCAATTATAGATGGGTAGTGCCTGCTGAAATAAAACTCATACGTGCTGAAAAGTCATTTATTAAATATAGATCATAATGGTAGGAACGCCATTTTGGAGTTAGTTTTCTTTTCTTTTCTTTTCTTTTCTTTTCTTTTCTTTTCTTTTCTTTTCTTTTCTTTTCTTTTCTTTTCTTTTCTTTTCTTTTCCTCTTTCTATCTTTCTCTTTCTTTCACTCCTTCTCATTTATAAATATTGATTATCACAGACAGTACACTTTCAAAATACAGAATTGATTCTTTACAGTATAAATAAAATGGAAACAAAGTGCTAATCAGCTTTGAAAACTTTCATATTTAATGCTCCGAAGCATCCAAATATTTTCACATTTGAATACAAATACAGAGCTAAATTTTGAAGTTGAAATTAAAGTGTCTCAAGAATGAAATATATCTCTTCATAAGTAAACAGGTCCACTGGGACAAGTTTTAATTATCCAATATATAGATAAACTTTAATTTTCATAAGAAAAATGAAGACATATCAGAATGGCACATAATTTGTATTATGTACATCACTTTCTAAATTGTATTCAGAAATAAATTATGACTAAAATTAGTACTGTTCAAGTAGTATTTTCAATAAACTAGAACTATACCCTTCCAGCTTTATTCGGATCCAGGTTTCCACTCAAGATGGAAAAAATACTCCTTCAGCGGTATGCATAATTTCAGATTTCAAGAATTAGAATTGCAGATTTTTTTACCACCGGTGGCCTCGAAGTAATTGTAGACCTACATGAAGACCCCACAGATGATGCCATTACAGCAGGTGACTCTTCTTTTGATTGAATAGGTCAAAGCTATACACTTCTTGCAGAGACTGCAATCAAGTTTCACCCCCATTTGTTTTAGGATGAAGCGATACAGATGAGGAATAATGCAGCATTCAGGGTTCTCTGCCTCAGCCATACTTTCCCTCTCTGGCAGTCGGAACAGTGATGGGATTCAGAAAAATTGTTAAAATTAACTGGGTTTACAAAACTAATTTCAGTTGGATTAAAGGAAGATTTAGAAATTAGATATCAAGGGAAATTTATTTTTCACTCCTGATTGTGTGAAGACTTGTATATGTGTTTATCTTTACATATGCAAGTTAAGAAGACAACAGAATAATTCACAAAAATGGTATTTAAAAATATACACAACAGTTGTCAGGACAGAAACCTCTGTAAAATTGTGCCAAACAAATCACTCATTAAATAGTTATTACTTCAAGGGAAAAAAAGACATTCTATTCAACTGGATAGATTATTTATGAAAAAATGAGATGATCGATAGCTGAGTATTCTGCCTAAATCTGTTCCACAGAATAAATCTCACCTGACTTGTTTATGTGGTGACAGCTATGAATCTCATTATTTTAAGTTCTGACTGCTGGACACAAGTTTTATTGCAATGACTGCCATGAGAAACATTTTTACTTAAAAAACAGAGCTCTAAAATCACAAACCCCTACCTTGAGGCGAGCTTGCAGCAGTTCTATCTGTTCTTGGAAGAGTTGCTCTCAATAGCTACTGTGGGTTTAGAGCACCTCTTTGTGGTACATTAGTGAGATGTTACTTATGAAAAGAAAATTCATAAGAAAATGTATTTCATGCAGTGGATAGAAACCTATTTTAAAAAAGAAAGAAAAATTGCTGGAAAAATATTAGTTTTAATTGTTAAATAAGTGGTGGAGAGTAGTAATGTGCATCCTTCCTGTGTTCTTTTTCTGTAGTTTCTGTTGGTGTTCTATATAGTGTATCCTAGACCATAAGTTATGTACAATATGTATTTAATATCTATTGTGATTACACAATCATTATATCTCCTTTTGGGATATAATAATATTAATAATGGTAATAATGGTAATAGATATTATTGGCTTTAAAATACTTCCTGCAATTATCTCAAAATCTATGGTGAAGTACATCTGCTATGATAAAGATGAAATTTTATCTAAATAATCTTGCACTAAAATTTTCCTTTATGCAACTAAATACATAAGGACAGAAAGACAAAAGTTACATTTACTTCAGTTCCACATTGGCTCATTCCTTCACCAGCTGAATCAACTGCATCCTCTTTATTCACAGAGAGAGGCAAAGGCACGTAAGAGTGATGCTGGGAAAAGGAAGTACATACCTTACTTTCTCCCAGAGATAATGAATTTCCCAAGGCTTCTCAGCTGACTCTGCAAGTAAGTCTCAAGGCGGCATAATTCTAGGATTTAGAGGGAAGGTGTTAAGGTAGAGATGTCTGTTTTAGAGAGTACCTCAAGGAGTTATATTTATTTATGTTGTATAAAAGGAGCAGTTCTTTATGAATCAGTGACACGTATGAAAAGTGCTCTGTTATGGAAATTAGCATGGGAATAATGTTGAGTTCAAGTGAGCTTGTATAATTAGTTTTTAATAGTGTGGTTTTTCAAAGGAAGAATTTTCAAAACTGGTACTTTAAAATTATTCCATTAAAATAAATGATAGGTTATCTTAGGAAAATACAAGTCTATCTTCAAGTATTAGTGTTTTAGTGTGGAAACTAAACTAATTCAGGTAATAGGAAGGAAGGAAGTCTAGAGTTTTATCAAAATGTATAAGCCATCACACATATAGGCACACATACTACAGAAATAGTATGAAATATCTCCCTAGAACTGCATTTAGAAAATGATCAATGGTCATTTATTTTGCACAGCAAAACTTGGAAGGAGGATCAGACAGTTTAGAATTATGCATACATAAAGTACGTGTTTTGCCATAAAAATAGTATTTAATACAAAAGGCAATAAAAAATACTGGGGGACACAGAAATCCTCTGTCCTTGCCCTGGTACATACCCAGGGGGGAATCTCTTGTTCATATATGCTAGAGAATAAATCAGTCCTCAGAAGTAGGACTTCTACGTGTTAGGAGACATTCCCATTGGAAATTCATGTACATTTTAATATAAATGAGCATATATAATTTAGAAAACTTAAACCCCCCACAACTGTTCCCTAACCACCATTTATGTATAATGCCTTTGTTATTCTGTCAAGCCAATATTTAGGATTTTTTTCCTATTATTGTGTAGGCTGCTCTTGCAAGGATTATAACATATGACAAATATGGAAAGATAAGAGATTTTGGTATTTACTCTAAAGCTTATGTCAGCTTTCCTGCTTTTTGAAGCGTAAGCCTCTTTTTGAATTGTATCCAAATTGCCAGACATCTTGTGTGAAAAATGTCTTACTATGCAAAGGTCTGTGAGATGACCATGGAATTCAAAGGTATTCTGTCCCTTGGGAATTTTAGAAAGAAAAGGAGTCTCACTTCAGCTTAGCATAGTTGTTTGAAATTAGTCTGTAAGCCTTTTCTGAATTTTACTGTCATTTTATTCAGAAGCAACGCTGCAGTCATGTTATGCATTTTTAGGCTGACTAGCAAACTGAAGCTACTGAAAGCTAGTCTGCTGCAGTGGGGTTACATCCCGAGCTTTCTGTCATGCACATCAGATTGTTCTCTTGTTACCTTGACAATACAACTGACTCTAAGAAGCAGAAAAGTTAAGCAAATACCTTCACTATGCCAAGGACTACAGTTTACTGGGCTATATGGAATCCTCCAACAGTCTAAGATATGGATGTTATACGTGGCCATTACTAAGGACACGTGGATGTAGTCTTTACTGTGGATGTGTCTGAATGTTGCGTAATAACATTTGATAACAAATTTCAGATGTGTTAGAAAGAGAAATTAATCATAAAAAATTGGTCCACCGATTCGTTTCAATTGTTTTTCCATTCAGGGATTATGCATGCTTTGGCTACAATTTTCAAGAATTTGTCATTATCTGTGTATTATGTGATGGGGTTTGTGAATTATTCTTGATCTGTAACTCATTCACTAGCAATTAGCTTGAAGAAATATACTTTTTAATTCCTTGATTAAAGATGTGACTGCTCCCTACAATGGCTAAATTTCAAGTAATGTTGGGAGCACCAGACCCCAGAAGAGTTGCACAGCAGGACATAGAGCACAGGAAATACATTTGATTCTGAAACGTCTACAAATGCAGCTGGAAAACCTGCAAGCTTTTTACAACACATATGTAAAACTTCCCTTTTCAAGATATTCTTCCAACTAAAATATTTTCTAGAAAGAAAAGAGGGGGAAATGAAACAAAAAGAGATTAAGAGATGCAAAGGCAGGCAAAAAATATTGTTCTGAAGAATCAAATTATTTTTGATTGTCCTAACACAGATTATGAGCAAATGATTCATATGACCTTTTCTTTATGTCTGTTAAAACTCTTTGCTAATTATAAATTCATTGTCAAGATTTTTATGACAATGTTTTTCAACATGGAAAGCTAAATATATTTATGTTTCAGCTGATGATTTTGAATGCCAGCAGTTGGTAGGAGCAGAGTCACAGGGATTTGATTACTACCCTGACTTTTTAGAAGTGACTGGTGCCAATATTTACTGGGTAACAATCTTTGCTAATACTTGGGTAATAGTTAGAAAGATTTGCTTGAATTATTTACTGATAGGATAAATGTAGAAGGATAAATCAGAATTGTATCCAAAATGAATTAAATTGGTCTCAGCTAGAGGTGGCTTGGCATCCAGGTTCTTCTCTAAACGAAAAAGGTTTTCTTCTGAGCATGGAGGATAAAAAGGGTCAGAGAGAAGAACAGTGACACAACAGTAATGAATCTCTGGTGATCTCAGAAAGAGTTACTGTTTCTGTAAACAACACCTCTCACACAAAGAAGGGGCCTGAAAATACGTGGGTTTGCTGCCTGGTTTTTCCAGACACTTGTTATGCGTCCAACCAGCTGTACCAAGGTTGCTAATACAAGCATGAACTCAGAGGATGGAAAAAGACAACTGAGTCCTCTGCATGCTGAAAGCTTCCCACAGACTAAGCCATCATCAGCTTTCTCATTATTCTACTCGCTGCTCCCAGTGACAGCCAGGCCCCTCTTTGGCTTTCACCATTCTGATTCATGACATTTCACAGTATAAGCAAGCTTATATTTCTGTAGGTTTTGTAGCTCCTATTGAGATCTGCACAGTTTGATAAAACAGAAATTGCCTTTAGAGGGGGAAGCTTAAAACAATTGTGACCCATTTCTCCAACCAAAAAAGCATATACGCATTATATGACATCTCCTGAAAAATCACATAAGTAAGAAAATTCCATCAAATGTACAATTATTTGTTGATATAGTCCCAAAATGTGTAAAGCAAAAAGAAGTTTCTCAAACTTCCTCATTGTAATTCTTATAACTTCTAAGGAAAATACGTCTCTATTTCTTTTATTTCTCTGTGAATACTGCTAAACTCTACCAAGTGTTTAGAGCTCAGTAAGTACATTTTTGTCCCTTTGAAATCTATTTCAGTTTGGTAGACTCAAATATTTTATAACAGTAAGGCAAGTTTGAAGTATATACTTCTGCTGATTTGAAGCAATATGCTCTACATTTATAACCTCAGACTGGTATTTTAAAGTCCTATCTAAATGATTGACAATGATATATTTTTGTTGCTGCATAATTGCATTCTGAAAAAAATATTGGCTTTTCCAATATAGGTTTTTCCTATTTTGCCTGAGTACTTCAGACAAGTCTCTATTTATGTGCAGGTGCCTGTCTGCTGCCTGTCTGTGAAGGGAAATTACAAATTTTTGAATATTCTGAAACTGCTTAGGATGCCATATGTTTCTTTTTCTGCATATTATTTTAGTTTCAGTAAAAGAAGCAATTACAAGTATATTTGTTGATTCAAGTAACTCAAAATTTAGGTAGAGTATTAATTTTACAATTCAAGGAAGAATTTCAATTAAAATCAATATTGTTCTTCAATTTTGTAAGTAAGAACAGTTCATAAAAATACTGTTAATGTTTAAGGAAAAATTTTTGTTAATAGAAAATTGCCCAGAGGGATTGTACAGGTGTATATTAAAAGACTGTTTTACTAAAATTAAGCTCTTAATTTTCAGTAAGGATAAAAATAAATCCTTTAAAACTATATTTTGAATCAAAAGTGTTTTGAAGAAGGGAAAAGTAATTATGCATCCATGTTTCTATTTTGCCATCAGAATTGAAAGTCTTTTCCTAATAATTATTTTAATTAAATACAATGAGTTACAATATATTTATATTGGTATGCAGTATGCTTTGCAAGACCCTTTCTACGAGCCACATAGTTATTTTCAGTGGTATTTCACATGAATGCCTTTTTCCATGGTTGAGTTTTTTGACTCTTTTGGGGAATCTAGTCATTTTGCAGACGTGTGTAATTGACTGAGCAGTCTTTAAGGACTTCAGTTAATTTTAGTTGTATAAATGTATGCGTATTTATTAAGGCACTAATTGGAAAACAGAAACTATTTGTATTATTTAGCCAATATTAAGCCGGCAGCTAAATCACAAACCCTTCAGTGAGTGCACAAACACTTCTCCCTCATCTCCTCTCTCTATGCCTTTTCTATTCTCAAGGTCACAACATTATCCACTTATATCTCTTGCTGTGTTTATTCTGGTTCAGATGGCCACTCCACCGCACTTGTTCTGATTCTCTGAGCAGTAAGATAGCTGCCACTGTAATCAGTGTATTTTTTTTTTCCTCTGGTGACTGCCTGCAGCCTTGTTTATCACTTGTTTTGCTCTTCCTGATCTCTCCCACATCCCCATCCTTGTCCCCAACTCCTTCCCAAACAGATTTGTACTAGTTCCTCACAGCATACTCCCTTCCAAAACTCAAGTTTCCATAATTTTAATTTCAGGGCTAAAACTGAGGCAACGAGAAAGCCATCGCGGTAGTGAAGAGCAAAAATTGCTATTCTTCCAGCATCCATGAAAACCCTAAATTCAGCAGCCCACTGCTTTCCCCGAGAGGCACTAGATGGCAGCATGCATCACTGCTGCATTGCATCGGGAGCAGACAGCAGCCCCGCTTTCAACCAGGATTTTAATTGAGGAGAGGAAAGCTTCATTATGGATGCGCTACATTTTCACTAAACTTATTTTCAAAACTCCCCTTGTATTTATAGAGAAAAGCTAACGCTGAATATCAAGCCCAGTCCCTCACTATCCTAGGCAGTCGCATCTATAATTTATTTCACCTTAAAATGACAGGCACTCTTTTTCTTCCATGACTTTTTGTGAAAGGTTGTTCCATCCCATCTCACATATTTAATGAATTTATGTCTGAAAAATGCATTTAAATGCAATTTTATTGCTAGCTGAATGAAAATTCATGAAAATTGCCCCAAGAACAGGGAACAGTAAGATACAAAGATGAACATGGGTAATACCTAAAAGTGAAATGATCTAAGGGTGAGTTATATGCCAGGTCAGTTTCTTTTCTTTGCCATTTAGACATCTCTCTTATTCTGAACAGACTATGAACAGTGGTTGAAGATGATCTCTTGCACCAAAACACTTGCTTACTTTTCTTTTACTACCAGACAACCATCCCTGCTTGTGCTTATACTCAGAAACAAAAATCAATTCCCACAAAGCAAGAATGCAGCAGAATGGGGCAGGTGATTCTGACTAATTACCTAGAATCATACAGTAAATTGAAATGTAAATTTTATTTAAGAAAAAGTGCATCTCAGTTAAAAGAAACATATGACAAAGTAAGTTGGAAGGCATATCTGAGGGCATTTGTTGAAAGCAGAATTCTGATATGAGATCAGTTTGCTCAGAATCTCGTCAAGACAAGTTTTGAAAATGTTCAGGAATTTTTGTTCCACAGCTTCTTTGAGAAGAAAAAGAAGAAATTGGCAGAAACTGAAGCACAGGAAGTTCCACCTAAGCATGAGAAATAACTGTACTGCACAGATGCCTGAGCCTGGAACAGGTTGTGCAGGGAGTTGTGGAGTCTCTCTCACTGGAGATGTTCAAGAGCTGTCTGGGTCAGGCCTGTGCCACGTGCTCTAGGATGGCTCTGCTGGAGCACGGAGGTTGCAGCAGATGACCACTGTGGTCCCTTCCAACCTGAACCATTCTGTGATGCTGTGAAAAAGAGGGCAGATGAGGACAAGAAGCAGAGAATGAGTGAAATGTATCCCAGAGCAGCAAGGTAGGAGCAGTGTCACTGTCACTGGGCCATGTGTGCTCCCATGTGTGTGCACAGGTGGAGCTGGGGCAGGGGGCAGAGGGGAGCAGCCACAGTCACCAGACATCATCTTGCTGAAGCAGCCTCCCCAAAAAGAAGAATCAGAGAACGATACCTCTCTTCCCTTGCAGAGTTAGAAAGGGCATATGTCTTTTATTTGTCTCTTCCTGTAGAAGAAACCTTGTTTCAAAAAAACAAACTTAGAGCTGAAAAACTTCAAAAGAAACCTTGGCTTGTGTCCATATTTATGTCCCTCCACTCCGTTTTCATGTGAAAAAGATCAGTGCCAAGACTTTTGCCAGTAAAGGTCACCCTTTCTGTTCAATAAGGCTCTAAGATGGCCACATTCCTTATCTTCTCTGTGACTTTCATCTGACTTATGACACGTATGTTAAAAATATTTGCTGTACAGGAGAGTTTTACCTCTTTTTCAGCCTCCATAAACTAAAGTCAGATGAGAACTTCTAGTCCAAATTAGGTGAACTAGGAGACAAGAATAAATGGAGGGGATCTACATTAAAAAAAATAAAAAATAACTGGAAAATCAACAAACTGGGAAGAAAATTTAGAAAGTGACAAAACAATAAGTCTCTGCTATGAAAGTCACAGAATGGGCTCTGTCCTTTTGTTTGCTACTGCATGATATTAGAATGGACAAGATGCAATAGGAATGTTAAATGCAAGATGAACTGCATTTTTAGTCCTTGAAAATGTTTTTTTTTTGGTCTCCCAATGGGGACACTGCTTTCTTCTTGATGAGTTACAAAACTTTCTCCACTTATTGAGAAAAGAGCTTACATCTTAAATTTGAATATCCCAGCTTCATAAAAATGTGAGTAATATGGGCACCCTGTACTTAGCACAAATATTGCAATCGAATCAAAGCAATCAACTGATAAAATAAAATTCCTAAAAAAATTTGACTGATACAAATCATCATGATTTGCGTTAACCACAGCCAAGCAAACATATATTAAGTACAATGTCAAGAAAAAGTTTCTGTCCTGTAACTAGTGAAATGTCAAATTAAACAGAGATCTATTAATTAATACAGTGAAACGACTGGAAATCTGGTCTTTTTTAGGAATAGTTTTGTTAATGACAGCTTCTGACAATGTGCTTTATTGCTAGAGCATGCACAAAGTCTTTTAACAGCCTAGCTGTTCTCCAGTTTCAATTCCAAAATGTATTTGTTTCATTTAAAGCAAATTTAAGTATTGCTGAGAACTAAGACATTGTGGCATGTACGGGAAGGAAAGCAAAGAATTTGCCACAAACACATGATTCAAGGTATTTGATTTTTCTTCTCTGACATATGTAAAGAATGGAGAACAGTAATCAATCAGTAAAGTGACTCTCAGAAGGAATAGAAAAAAAAATTACAGCTAACAATTTAGCAAATAAGAATTGCATTTGTGTATATTTATTAAGAAAGAACATAATCATTTAAATGAATTTACAGAGCTTAGCAACTAGGATAAGGATTCAAAGAGAGGAATGTGTGTTTCAAGCAGATAAAAATTCTGGAGAAGTTAAAAACATGATGAGTCCATAAAGCATCTTCTGGATTTTGTTTTTTAAAGATACAGTAAGGTAGTGTATAGGTGTAACTTTAGGGCATAGGCAGGACTCTGGCAACTGCTGAATACTTCTACTGTGTTGAAAAAATAACAAGGAAACTCTTGAACAACATCAGAATGCAAGAGAGGTAACAAGTTCCTCAGGCCTGCAAGAGTAACCTGAGCCTTGCAAGGCTTTGCAGAGCAACAAAGAAAACAGCAGATTGTAAAAATGATGAAAAAGGTTATGTATGTGAGTTGCAGAGAGTCCTGAGAGTGCCTGCTGAGAGCCAGGTGCTGTCAGAAACCCAGAGAGGGTATGGCCAAGGGAGGCAGCTGCGATGGGAGGGCAGATGGAAACTCTCTCCAAGCCTTCTCCCTGAACAGGGCAAATTTGTGAGTACCCACAACCCATAACAAAGGCAAAATTCAGTAAATGACCATCAATTTTAGTGGATCAATCCTCTGTCAGTCAAAATTTCCACTGAGCCTGCATGCAGCTGAGATCTAGATTTTCAAGCTTCACTTCAGATAGTTTGTTAGCAATTTTCTCTGAAGTGAGAAAAAAGATCTACTTCTAGAAATGTTAGAGTTTCTGAAAGTGGCTGAAGCAGCATGTTGAGTCATTTAACCCATTCTTAAACGCAAGTTCTTGTGTATGAAAAAGATTTCTGTTTTGCCTTCATTAAACTTAGGCTTCATCAGAGCATGTTTCCAACCTGATTCGATTCAAAGCTTTCAAAACCCCAAAATCTTACATTCATAGATCTATTATACTGCATGCTAGAATGAATACTCTTACAAACCCTTGTTTTCACTTGCAGCAGCAGCAATGTCTAAAGCTTAATTGATAGATAAACGACTATTGAAATACTTGAGATTTCAAGGAAATAAAAAAATTCAGTTTTTTACTTCCTCTGATGCCTAGTAGCATTCATTTCATCAGAAGGATTGAACATCAACAGCCTGGTCTTGTATACATAACAATTTAATTTGGACCACCTTGTTATACAGACACTGAATGAGTACTGATTCAATTTCAAAATAAATAAATCCATTTTTTTATTCAGCAATACTTTTGGGTTCATCCATTAGTAATGAGTTTCACATTCTAATAGTTTAAACTATTACTATTGTATGAAAACTCCATGTATTCTGTTCTGTAGGATGACTTCTTGTGAAACAAGTGACAAGCAATAACTTTTTTTGCTTTACTGACTCTGTGCCATTCTTAAGGCATAGCAGTATAATCCATTGGACTGCTGAAAACCATTATTTCATTCCAGGAAAAAATGACAAACAGTCTGCATGTGCTGCAAAAGATACTCAGTTATTCATTGCAAATAGTATAACCTACATTATATTGTGGCTCCTAGCAATAGAATTGGAAGCAATTCACTTCCTTTTCCTTGACATTGGCTGGATTGTCACTCAAAGTAATTTTCCCCAGCTGGAAACCAATCCATTGAGAACTGATTGTTTCACAATTCAATTGTGTAGAGTCCTACCACAGAAAATAATTCAGTAGCATTTCCTTGGATACCCTTCAAGGTGTTCATCAAGAGGGGGAAAGGCACCATAATTGAAGATTGCTAGGTAAACAAGGAATAGATTTCCAAAAAGTGTTTTCATTCACCTGCTTTGTCAATGAGACTTTTAGCATTCTTTCTTATTTTTTCATCCCATTTATTTTTAAATTATCCAGGAGTTATTTATTTTTTAAATATCTCAACAGCTCTGCCAATAAACAAAAATGCCAAGGTATTGAAGCGAAGGGAGATGACCCATCCTTTGATCAGGAACGAACTCTGATTTATTGATCCACCAGGCACCCTTTATAACAGTGTTAATTAAGCTCATACATATTGCAAAACCCGAGCTCATCATTGGCCACAGATTACACACCAACCCCTCCTTTTGTTTTCAATACCTGTGGTTTGTTATTGAAACCAAGATTTGTTTTCTCACCCTGATATGAATGGTTCTCAAAACCTCCATGTCTGTTCCCAAAACAGCCAAGGACAGAATGCTTACCTGTTATGAGAAGACTGCCTGAGAACTCTGCTGTTTATAGAAATGTGCCTGAGAACCTTATTATTTACAGAAACAGGCTGGGGAACTGCTGCTTACAACTGCCTTTTACTTTTCCATCAGCTGTATATTTTCATGGCCTTTTTTCCTTCAAGCCATGTCTGAGAAAAATTCTCCAACATCAAGGAATGTAACAGATTTGTTTGACTCCATTTACTGTTTGGGGAAAACAGAATTTTAGTTAAGAGACCAGAAAGCAGCAATTTCATGTAGAATGCAGTGGCTGACAACAGCTTTGAATAATCATGCATGGCATGGGTAACAGTAAAAATACAATGAAAGTATCATACCTTCAGAGATGCATGAATGATCCATCTGTGTGGAAGATTTTGGAGTAGATTTATAATATCACTGTCATATAAGGCAACTCCAAACAATAAAAGCATGCAAGAGTATTTGAAATAACAGTTTACAGTTATAATTTTTAGTTATGAAATATTATATGTACTTCTTTCATTTGTCTGGTAAACTCTAGAGTGAATCCCTCTTCCATTCTTGGAAATAGTATTATGGTTCTTCCAAACCTGGTTTTAGATGTAAACCAAAAATACAATATTGTCTTCAGGTCCATATTAAAACATTTTTTAAAATTATTTATTCTCTATGCTTTCCTCAGTAAAATATTCTTCTAATAAGGAGTAAAAGCAGAATTTAAAAAAGAGTATTTTTTAATGTTTAATTGGAATGTCTATTCTTTCTCAGAGTGAGAGGTTTTATACATTGTCTCAATTATTTCTTAACTCTAAATAGTTTGTCTATGAAAATAATTCTGTTTCCTACATTTAGATGAGTATTAATACTTAAAAATTAATTTTTATTCATTTAAATCCATAAAAATAAGTTAATTTACCTGCTCTGCTTTGCTTACCAGTTAGTGAGGGGTTTGCTTATTTTTTGTGTAATTTCTTAGGAAAAATCCAGCAACGCTTTAGCAGCTTTAACTTTGCCCACTGGAGGGAGTGTACGGGCACTTTTCCACAGTGTGAGGTAATGCCGAGTGCTCTGCTGGGGAAGTATTTCTCTTAACAGGTTGTAGCCATGGAAATAAACTCCAAAAGTGTAAAAATACATGAACAGGAGAATTATTTTTAAAAAAATCTAATTAAATGTTTGTCTGCCTAAATGCTAGACTTTCCAAAACAATGTATAAATTAGCGCTAAACTTTCCAAACCCAGGCCTGTGCACATTTATAGACACCATTAAAGTTTCTAATTTCATTTCCCTCAATTAATAATGTCAAGTATTTGTCTAAGCAATTTTTCTAGTAGGAGGGAAAAAAGAAAGGAAAATGAAAAGGGGAAAAAAATAAGAAAAAGAGCAAAAAGGGGGGGAAAGGGGAAGAGGAAAGGCTCAAAGTCAAGATGGAAAGACATGGTACTTTGGACATCTTATTCTATATGCAACAGAATATGTACGTCATTGCTAATATGAGATCAAAATGCATATTTATGAGGGGAAGTGTGTTCTGCATGTATATATCAAATTGTCCATGTTTTACTATAAACAGAGATGTTCTTTGCCATACAATATGTTTGTAAATTGAAAATAAAACAGAAAGCCTCATCACATTATTGGTCTATCACATAATTCTTATCAGTTGTCTCTTGTAGTCTTAATTGGGTTTCATTTTAATTTCTGCTCCGCTTATGAACTATTTCCTTCAGTTCAATGGAGTTTTGCATGAGTATGTCTCAAAGGAACTTTTCTCATTGTGCAGTGTATAGTTCTAATGAAATAAGATTCTGTATCAGTAATGTTGGCAATTTAGTTAGAATAAAAATATATTACAAATCAAGTATGCTGAATAGAGATTAGTGAGTGAATGCTAAGTTTGGTAAATAACTCAGCCAAGAGAAATCAGAGTAGATTATGTTTTAAAAAAAGCATCAGTCACAAGGAAGTTATTTGTTTTGAAATAGATCTTAATACCTTTTTAAATTTGAGCAAAGTATGAGTTTGATTTGTGGAATTTTAGAGCTAGAGATGAGAGAAATTTGCAGTGTGAACTCAAATAAAAGGCTGTGTAGTGGGGATTAATAAGAAGAAATTTTCTACAACCTTGAAGCCTGGTAGAAGCACTATAAAAGAGAAAAACATCTGACTGCATCAGATGTCAACATGAAATCAATAGCAAATATAATTTGTCAATCATCTCAGTCATATTATTTAAAAAACAACACTAATGCAATTTTTAAGGTTCCAAAGGTTCCAAAGAATTATATTAGAATATAATTCATAATGATAAATATGAATATTGAGAGTAGATTTTGACTGAACCCATAAGAAACACAAAGTAGGAATCTCTGTCATGTTCACCAACATTATGACTTACCATGGACAAACAGGCTAAAAGACTTTTTCAGTCCACAAATTACTGGAAAAGGGTATATTTCTGTAAATCCACAAAAGACAAAATATTCAGGGCAGGAGATATTTAAATTCATATATTTAATATAGAACCATCTGTTACCTTTTCTCATGGTGCTTTTTAATGATCTCCTTGATGCAGTTCAACTGAATTTTGCAAGACTGCATCTGAGAGAAATATGGTTAATTATGTAATGCCATCATTTAGAACTGGGCTCCTCATGAAGATAACTCTTAACATGATACTTGTATATTACATTCTTTAATTGTAAAATATGAAGTCCAGAATACTGGTTTTCAGTGTCTGAAATCCTTATTATATCAGATGACTGTCAGAGCACCACAAGCTGTGTTCCCAAATACCAATCCAAGATGTAAACTTCTAAAAGGTCCTTACAATCTAATTGCTATGCCAGTGTTGGAATGAGCTGGCAATGAGATTTTTCTGCTTTGCTAATTTGGGCCAAACAAACTGCAGTATATATTTAGTTTAACTTCTGAATCTTAGATAAAATACCTTTACACTAAATGGTATTTTGCTGTGTACTTTAGTGTAATACTGTAGTTTTCATTAAAAGAATTTTCTTTAATGTTATTTATAGAAATGCCTTAAATGTCAGATTTAGTTCCACCTGATCAGTAGATTTTATAATAGACATAAAATAAGCAATGTAATAATTTTTGTAACACATTATTACCAGTACCTTTTAATTTTTCAAACCTTCTCTTTTATAACCAGAATTCTTTCAAAAAGAACATCCAAAGGGATGATTACCACCATTGGTTCTACCAGCTCTGGGCAGTCAGAAGCACAGCAGGAGCTTCTTAAGGAAAGGACTGAAAATAACACCACTGAAATGCTTTCTTGCTCATACACACAAGAAGATACTCTAGCAGTGAGTTAATATTAGCTGTCTATATATAATGATTGCTGACAGGTAAGCTTATTGACAATATATTATGCTTGAACTTTTTGTATAGGTATTCCACTGAGTCACAAGCTGTATTATGTAATGTTGTGTATACTTTCTGTAACGTTCACCATGTTAAGAGGTTGAAGAACCAAAGGTATTTTCCACAAGAGGGGGCTAATACTCCTTACTAGGTCCTGATGGTTTTCTTCATCAGAAATCTGAAACCTAGGCTGGCCGCAGGGAGAGAGGGAGG
Organism: Ammospiza caudacuta; assembly: GCF_027887145.1. Lineage (NCBI taxonomy): Eukaryota > Metazoa > Chordata > Aves > Passeriformes > Passerellidae > Ammospiza > Ammospiza caudacuta. The sequence goes on along the minus strand of NC_080598.1, from coordinate 37,188,918 downwards.
GACTGAGAGGGGGAGGGAGGGAAGGAAGAAGGGAAGGAGAAGATGAAACTAGAGTTACATTTCTGTTTTGCTCAGTCTAAAATGTTAAATCCCTCGTCAACTGATCTGTCACAGTTGAAGGGTGGCATTTTAACCTTGGAGAGAGACTACTTGATGCGGGATCAATAAAATTTCATTAGCAGTGAGTTGTTTTTAAAGAAAGGATTACATGGATATGGTCCATAACTACTGTCCACAACTGAGTTATAATTTGAAATGAGTGAATATCTAGCCAAAGCAATTATGAGGAACAAGGAGTAAAGAAGAGTTGATAATAAAAATAAACTGATCAGTCCTGCATCTTGATCACTTTCAGAGTAGATTCTTAATCACAGACTGAGCTGAAATTGGTGATAAAGCATTCAGATTTGATTTATCTTTGCACTGAAAAAAAAGTATACTTTATAGAACTGAAATTGATAGACTATAGAGAAAGAAGGCTGTACTTTATATAGGCTGCAGTACATTGAAAAAGGACTCAAAGTATTAGTAATAGACTTTAGCAAAGGGTGAGAGGGGGTAATAACACTTGAAATTAACAAATCAGTGTAGATAAGTTGGGCAAGAGAAGACCAAAAGAGGAAAATAGTACATTTCAGCAGTTTACAGACATGTTTTCATCTGCATCTAGAAAAACAAACTCCCCTTTTTTATTGCTCATTTTAAACTAACATTAGTCAATCAACAAGGCACGTAGTGATAGCAGTGACAGCAGCAGCAATGACAAGTTCTGGCACAAAACACCTGAAGGAGCTGGAGGAGGGGTTCCTGCCATCAGGGAAACTTGAGAGAAAACGCAGAGACTCGGCAGGACATGGCAGCTCTCACGAGAGAGGCTGGTGTGCTGAGGGCCTGGCCAGAGCAACCACGGGAGATGCAAATTGCTCCAGGGAGTGAGGGCAACCAGCACAGGCTGTCAGGGCAAGGCGTGGCCCTTCACAATGATGGAGCATGTAGGAGGCAAGCTGAGGCAAGCTCACCTGGGAGTTCTCACCCGCCCAACTAGAACAGGCCCAAGGATGATTTCCACACAGCTGAAAGCCATCGCTAGAAGGAGCAGGGTGATGCAGATGGAGCTCCCTCAGAAACATGCAGCTGTCCAGATCTCCACTTCCTCAGGCTGCAGGGAGTGTTTGAGCCTGGCGCCAGTGTGTGAGGGCAAAAGAGAGGACATCTGCATGTGGTGTGACCAGGGAGATGATTGGCCTGGTGGCAAAGAAGCTGAGGCCTATCAGGGAGTGTGGGAGAGAAACAGACTGGTAGAGTCCCACCCTTCCATCCCTGAGAGGAATGCAATTTATGCATAGGAGTTAACTAACTTCTATGACATGGAACACAGTTAACATAAAAGTTAACTAACTGCTAACTGAGTTAGAAGTTAACTAACTTCTGGTTAGTTCTCACCCTTTCTTGACAAGACTCAGAAGAACCCTGACTCTCTTGCTATAAGGCAGAACAAGGGGCCAACATTAACTGTGGGGAAAGAAAGAGAAATTTTCTTCAGAGCAGTTTTCTTCAATACTGAACAAAGGAAATACTACAGTAAGAAGAAACAGTTATAAATTTTTGCAAATTTTTTTAGTGCTTGTGTATTGCTTAAGGCTGAACCCTTCAAGACATTTTCTGCTTATACAAAACATACACTTTCATTTCACAAAGCATATCTAGCTTCTGCAGCTGCTAAGATAAGCTGGAATACACGGCCTCGGTGAAACCTGAAAGATTCCCAAGCAGGGAGCTAATTAAAATTCCATCCACTTCTAGAGATTGTTTGCTTGTTTGTTTGTATCTGACTATTTTATGCCATCTCATGATTTCTATGCAGCCTTAGTCATGACTCTTGAATGCTGGAGATTAGCAATACCAGAGCACTTCTATTCCTAATGCTACACCAGTACTCTGCACCACTGCCCAGCTCCTGCTGAGAACCTTCCCCAGCTTTCAGAGATATTTTTGGCAAAAAAATTATGCCTCTTATTTATGGCTGTAGTGAGGCATGAAGTACAGCTATCCCACTGTGCTCCCTGCTGTGAGAATTTGGAATAGGATGAACAATGATCCTATGCACATTTCCTGTTGCATGTCTGTTACACTACCAGTTATACATGTTATATATATATATATATATATATATATATATATATAAAGCTAATTGGATTATTTCTTCATCTTCCAATTGCAATCAGGGATTACTTGATGACTCTATGCAGTTACAGCTCATTCACACAGTCCATCATTCCTATCACTGATTGCAGAAGAGTCAGTTTCCACAACACAAGTGATTTCTGTCTTGTTTTAATAGCAGCTGGATAGATTTAAAAGATACCTTTTGTGTCATAGTCCAGTATTCTGAGCTGGAATTTCTGAGGGGAAATTTACATTGTGTGAAATTATGAACTCAATCAGATACTGCAATTTTGAGATCTTAATTTTTTTTAAAAGACCCTTTTTTTCTCTCTCTTCAGTTGATGAGACACATTGATTAAGACATCACAAAAAGATCATCTAACAATTGCAAATTTCAAGAGGTTGAAATGAATGGAGAATGTTTCTATGTTTCTCATGGAACTCAGGTATTGAGAAACGGTCAATTCTTTGAAAAGTTGGTTAGACAAAAGTATTTTATACTAAGTTAGAAGGTCACCAGTCCTTTTCATAAGGATGTGAACCAGTCCAAAAACATGAATTTTGCTTGCAAGATGAAATATTTTGACCATGTTTACACAGGCATTTTAGGGTTCTGGTTTGTTTAAGTTTGGAAAACACAACAGTAATATTCCATAATGCCCAATACCTCTTTGCTGGAAACAGGCAGTCCCTGTTTCAGGTTACAAATCAAAGCAAAAAGCATATAGGAAAAAATGAATAATTTTTTTTAAAAAACTGAATAGACATTTTTTTGTATCCAAAAGTTATCTTTGAAAATAGTTCATCAAATTGGCCAAATTTTCATATATTTCCTGAGATGTATTTCTTGATAATTTTCTTTTTTGTGTCAACTGTCATAATTATCTATATTTTTCATAAAGATTCAAGTAATGCCAAAGTAACTAACCTGAATAAAATGCCATGGTTTTCTTCATGGTTTTCCTGCTTTGTCAAATTTCCAAACTCTCCTTTTATAAGACCATATTAAACACTGTCAATCATATTGTAAAGAAGATCTTATGATAAAGAACTCTCTTTCAATTTTTAAACCAGGCAAAAGTCTTTCTTTAATCCATTCTGCCTTATATTATGACAATTTTATAATTAATATTTTTCCCATCTTGAACAAGAAGACCAATATATTTTTTCTATTTTTCTAATTTTTGCTTTTCTTTTTATTGTAACAGTGAAGTCCAGACTAAGCAGTTTTTAAATTGGCTCTGATATACTAAGATTTAAGAACAGGCTTATAATTCCAGAAAAAGAGGGATTTTTAAAGATATTGTAGTAGATGCTGGATTTGATTCAAATTGGATATATGGCTCTACAGTCCCTTGAAGTTCCATGCTCTGTTCTCAAACAAAATCAGGATTCAAAAGAGGAGTAATTTTTTCTCTTTTCTTTTAATTTCATCTCAGGAGTCTTATCTGAACCATATCTAAAGTGCAAGATGCAACTTTTATTTTATCCATACCTCCTTACTCTGTATCTACTTACCTACATCAAAAGACTTAGGACCTAATTCTCTGTCATGTTTCTATTGTTTTATAAAAGATGAATGGTTTGCGGGAGTCTGAAAAAGAGCAGGAATAATGCCCTGATGAGAAAATATCATCCTGTGTAAGATGTCTACCATACATTGCTCATATTCTCTCAGATAAAAGAAAAGACAAAATACAGAGCTGAGAGATGGAGAAGACAAAGGAGATAGAAGAAGAGCATGTCACAGTGAACATATCACATTTGTTGTCCCATGGCGGAGCAGGAGCCAGTTTCAGAGCCTTGCCATCAATGCACATACCTGCTTGCAGAGCAAGCCACATCCTGCAGTTTGAAGGAACAGCTGCAGCAGGGTTTGGAGAAGAGACAGTAGGTGAGCACAGGAAGATGAGCCGGGGGTCCATTTTAATTCTCACACCTGACATTTGTGCCAGGAGGTCAAACAGCCTTGCATCTCACTGTGGGTTTATTTGATGTGTCTCACAGGCTCGCTCTGTCTTCAAGACGAGGTACATCGAGGCACAGGAGCTCAGAACTCAGGGCATTCCCTTTGCCTATGGAATCCTGCATGCTCATCTTCCTTTGAACACTGTCCCTTCAACAGTTTTTTTCCCTGTGCCTGTGGGTGGCTCCTTGGTATGCTTCACCTTTCAGAGCAAGAAATAATGCAGGAGGATCACTCCTTAATGGATTCAGCTCTTCATTTACAGGCCTGACACTGGGGTTTGTACTATTTATGGCTATTTTGTTCACTAGCACAGTCCGATTTTATTGGTAACACGACCTAAAACATACCACTTGATTGGTGTTTGCACTGTGAGCACATTGAAAAATTTCCACCTATCCCACTTTTGAGAATACATCTGGTTAGTTCTCACCCTTCCAAGTGAGCAACCACATTCAGTACCAGTATTTTTTATCAGTTGCTGCTGTCTGCCAGCAAGACAAATAGCCTTGCTCTGCCTCCAAGCAAGGTCAGTATAAAAAGCTTCCTAACTGTGGTTAAGAAAAAAAGAGTTTATCAACATGAAGATTACATATAGCATTTAAGGAAAAAAAAAAAAAGATAATGATCATACTGATTACAGAAAAATACAATTGTGAGATTCAAATATTTCAGAGTATAATCAAAACATTTGAAAAAAAAAGCCAGTCCAAATGGCATTATTATAGAAGTTACTTCAGAATTGCAATATATACCATTTTCTTTACTCCAAATTAAATATATAAACTTGAGCTTTTTTAATTAAATAATTTGGGCTTGAAAACTCTATGCTGATAGCAATTTGCTTTCAAAGAATTTGGTGGGAGATTATTTTTGTTAAAAAAAATGTATAACAAAGGCATTATGAAACAGGAGAAATAACTGTCTGGCAGTGACAGATTGTTTGGTAACTGCAATTTGAAAAGTATCTTTCATAATCTACAATAGTTGCCCTTGCAAAAGTAGAATTTTCTTATACAAAACTGTCTGTAAAATATATAGAAAATATAACTAGAGAAGAGGAAATTGTTTGACCTTGAATTCTTTAGGATTTAGGTCTTTGTGAGATGTTAAAAATGTCCAAGTATTTTTAAAATTAGCCTGTCACCTTACTTAAACAAAAACAAAATACAGGTTTCAGTGGAAAAGCAAAATAACTCCTTGCAAGATGCAATGACACACAATTAGCTAAATAGTTTTGAATAAAGAGTTCTTTACTGATGGGATGCACATCTTGAGTGTAAATTATCACCATGATTGTATATGTACGTAAATATATGAAAGCAACCTACACACTTCAGGAGACTACAGTTTTTTTAAATTTCATTTCAAATTGCAAGTTATTTTTTGTACAATTAAATCTTACAAGTAATACATCAGAAACTTCTAGTGTATTTTTTGAGTCCTACAATAGAAATTATGCAAATTCTACACTTACTTATATTTCTTAATTATTTACAAGATTCCAATAGTCCAGCTCAACTTTTTCTAAAACTACAGAAATAAATAATTCATAGAGGCTTTTTACTCAAGGGCCAATCTTTTGTGAAAACAGTCCTAAATTAATAGAGGTGCAGATTGTCTGAAAACAATGCCTCAAACCATTTATGGCCACAGAATTTATTTATTGACTGAGAACACCATCTTTCTCTCCAAAAGTCCTAATAAAAAATTGACAGCTGCTGTGAGGGATAAAGGCAAAGGCATTGCAGAAGAAAGTGTATACACGTAGGACCACTAAAATGATTAAAGGATTGAGCAACTGTCATATAAGGACAGGCTGAAAAGAATGGGAATTTTTAACTTGTGACAAAGATGTCCTGGGGGAGGGGGAGGCACTTATCAGCTTGTGTAAGTACCTGATAAAAAATGATGCAGCCAGATTCTTCTCATTGGCGCACAAGGAAAGGACAAGAGGCAATTGATACAAACTGAAAAACAGGAAATCTAAATGGAATTTCCATTAAACATAAAAGTAATATAATATAAGAGTGATAAAACACTGGAAGAGGTTGCTCAGGGAGAATGTGGAGTCTTCATCCTTGGACACGTGCAAAACTCAGCAGGATTCAGTCCTGGGCAACGCGCTATGCTTGACGGGCTGAACTGCTTGGGTTGGACTGTAGGATCTCCAAATATCCCTTCTAACCTTGCTAAAGCTGAAATCTGAGGCATCAACCTCAACCATTCTGTGATTATATGTGGAAACTAGTGGGAAGAACTGACTATCAAGTCTTAGTTAAAACATAGTTTGGCAAGAACTTATTTCTGCTGTCCAGACATACAGATTGAAGAAATGTAGTCATATCTGTCCTGTAGCAATGAGTGAAACATGTCAGAAACTTGTACAATTCATAGAAAGGGGGTTTCTGAGCCTTGGCAAAGATTATGCACTTGGACTCTCACAGTTGCAATAAAATCACTTCCTTGTATTTGATGCTTACACCAGATGGGCAGAAAAACTTGGCTGGTAAACAAGATATCAAGTCCTTCCTTGTGATAAGTGAGGCAGTTCACTTTTCTAAATATAAGTGTTTAAATATCTTCTGAAGGTGTCGCTTAATGCTCATAATTTCAAGCCTAATTTCACAAAATAAGATGTGAAATCACAGAAATACAGTTTGGGAGTCAAACACATAGCTGGACATTAAGTTATAAACTGGTGTTACAGTCTGATTCACCGTTCAGTTGACAGTATCATCAATCATGGGCCATTCGCTTAAGAGATGGACTTGATAATCCTTGTAGGTCTCTTCCAATTGAGAATATTCTGTGATTCTGACAGCGACAATTCTGCACTAGTCACACTCATGAATCACTTGAAGCAGCCTGAAACTCCTTCTGACTGCCACCAGTCAATCAGGCTGTCAGGGGTGCTGTCAAAACATTTGAAATTCTCCCTATTGAAGTACATAGGAGTTTCAAAAGTGGAAATTAGGAGCCTAAGTGTTGTGAGCTGAAAAGCTACTTCATTACTCTAGGAGGAAATCCAGTTTTAATTAAATTCACCAAGCAATGAAGAAATGACTGTGTCAATGATTAATTACCCTCACAGTTTCACAGATACAAGCAATTCTGAGAAGAAACTTTATCAAAATGTGAATTATTTCAATGGTGACTGCAATCCTGGAACACAAACTAACAGCCAATAAACAATATATATTAGATAGATAGATAGATAGATAGATAGATAGATAGATAGATAGATAGATAGATAGATAGAGATAGAGAGATAGATAGATAGATAGATAGATAGATAGATAGATAGATAGATAGATAGAGATAGAGAGATAGATAGATAGATAGATAGATAGATAGATAGATAGATAGATAGATAGATAGATTTGCACAACTAGTGTTTTATTGTTAAGACAACAGAAATGGCTGAGGACAAATTATGCCAATGACCTGGATGGAAAAATTAGGCACTCCAAAGTGTACCCACAAAGCATTTGATTGGCAGAAAGAAGGAGTTCTATACAGAGTATACTTTGAAACCCACCTTCTTGTTGCCTCTTACATTTACATGTAGTCTCTCTTGCTCTGGAAAGTATCCTCTAGCCATGCCTAGAGCCATGTCTACAGGGCTATCATCCATATGGATCCATGTGATTTTGATCTTTTGGACTGCCTTAATGAAGTCCCTAAGATGAAGTGCAGCTGTATTCACTTTTACTGTGGCCATTTGTTTGTCAGCATATTCAGAAAAAAAGAGTTACACCTTCTAGAGCAGAGCTTGAGCTGTTACTTTGATATTTAGTTATTGCCACCGTGATCAAATTGTTTGAAGGATCTGGACATCAGAGACTGTGTTATGGGAAGCCTGGGGTTGAGCAGGTGAGGAAACCAGGTGTGACTGCGAGAGCAGGAGGGGCAGCTGCCAAGGAGCCTCGGTCCCTGCTCAGGGGTGCAAGAGTGACTGTGCCAGAGGCTCCTGGATGGTCAGACAGGGCTGTTCCCTAGCACTCAATGGACACATGCTACAAGAAACATTTCCAGCAACAATTTCCTTCTTTCTGCTACTGCTTTATGACTACGGGTGGGGTATTTTTTGTTTTCAATAGGATCATTACAACCACCATTGGACATAGGAATTCTGATTAAGAAAAGTGCTGACAATCTTTGAATGAAGTCTGAAATAAGCAGATAAAGTGATAATGGTTGCTGCAATATTCAGAGAGGATTTGGAATCCTGTGTCATTTACCTGCTCATTTTGATGAATTTGTTTTGCATTACTTATGTGCCTAAATGCAACAACCACATTAGCCTGCTGTGAACCATGTAGCTCTTTCCACAGGTTTATTTGGACTGCATAGTCTTCTGCCTAACTACTGTTTCAGCTAAACAATTCAATATTGACTTTTGGCTGAAATGACATTAGTAATGATATTTTTCTATTTCCATTTAATTAATTAAATAATATCACTTCTCTGTTCTCATGGCATTATTCTTCTATTCAGAATGCCAATATTTACCAGTGGCTTTCTAATTTACAGAGTTTCTCTTTTCTATTGAAAAATTACGCTGTTATTCTTTTCATCCTAAGTGCTGATTATTATAGTTCAAATATTCAGAAACTGTCTAGGATATACTGAGATGGAATTTTCAAAGCTTTTATATCAAAGCTTTAACTGCTGTAAGATCTTTGATGACGTAAGGAATTATATTTTGTTCAATTGATTTAATTAGTTTTTCTTAGCAAACATATACCACCAAATTTATAGTTAGCTTTAAATCACAGAAAGCAAAACAGTTTTGTTTCCTGTATCAATGAAATTATATAATAGCCTCCAAGGATATCAATATGATGATGTTAACATTGATACTGTTTTGTAAACATGTAGAAATACATTGATGTAGTTCTACTTTGATACAATCGCAAAAAATATAAGGAAAAACGAACAAAATTGAGAAAACCAATTTCTTACAAAAGAGTGTACAATATGAAGATTTTACAGTCTTATGGAGTACATTATATTCAAGGCCGTAGTGATCTTGAGCAAAACATTACTACTCTATTGGGACTTTCGCTTCAGGTTTGAGAGCCCCATTAGCATGGGCAGCTGCTGAGCCTGCAGCGTGAGCCTGCTGGAACTCCCTGGGCAGGGCTGTGCTGAGTGCTGGTGGCTGCTGGGGCAGAGATGGCATTCCAGCCATCAGGACAAGATGTGATTGTTTTTTGTTGCACAAAATAAAAGTTATCACGATATCAGAGGAAGGAGAAACCTCTTCATGAATGGAGAGGGAAGGTCATCTAGAGCCTGCCTGATGCTACACAAAATGCAGATTCCCAGCCTCTGAAAGGATATAAGAGACATTTTAATATTCTGCTTTAAAAAAGCAGAATTTTTGATGCCATTTTGTCACAATTTTCTTATGGAGATCTGGTAAGAGCCCAACACCATCTCTCTCACTCACCCCCAGTGCAGAACACCAATGAAGGGAGTGCAGAATGACGAGTTACATTCTTCTGCATTATTACAATGAGTTTTGAATTAATTCTGTTGACTCTGGGGTTTTTGCTACTGCATTCAAATATATTAATAACTACAAAGACACTGTCACTGTTGTCAGCAGGAAGAATAAGAGAGAGATCCTAAAGTATGCTAGTGGACACTTCATAGAAATTACTTACATTTGAAGTTCATGGAGAAGAATACATAGTGGGTGACCACAGCAACAGATGCAGGTATAGACATGAATCATCTAAAAAATGTGTCTGGAAAAATAGCAGCTGTTTCCCTCTTAATATTGTGCACTAGTGGACTCTTACTTGATCATATGAAGAATGAGTAGGTCAAAGTGGATTAAACATCCCATGGAGAAGAAAGATTTTCATTTGGTTCTTTCTTTTTCTAAAGTAAAAAAAAAAAGGAAAAAAAATTGAGGAATACAAAAATTAGCTTAAAGAACAAGATCAAAGTTTTGTGCTCTGAAAAACGTTTTTTGAAAAATGAACAGGAAAAATTTTGTCATCTCTACAGATACTGTCACCAGAATTTATTGGAATCTTGTCATACTTCATAGTGTGGCTAGTGGCTGGCAGAAAGGACAGTGAGAAATCTGGAAAAGGAGAGGAAGATTTAAAAAAGTAAAGTAGATGGATCTAGAAAGGAGCAAATAATAGGTATATAGGCATCATAATTTGCTGCTGAGAGAAGTAATAAGGTAGAAAACACACTGAGCAAATCAGCTCTCTGTCAGGTTAGATTGTCAGATGAAGCCCAGGGAAATAGCCAAAAGGTGTGTATGTCCACACTTATACTCCTGGCAGCAGAGTACTGTTTAAAAGAAATCTTCTTTAAAGCACAGTCTCTAGCAGAGATGTGTTTCATGGGAAAAAAGAAATTAATGGAGAGACTGCTGTATTCATTAAGCGTCCAACCTCAGCAGTCTGTTAGGGTCAACTCCAAATTTTACAACTCCATTATACTCAGAACTTTCCCCATTATTTCCACATCATCTTTCTCCCTCTGCATGCAGAAATTACCTCTCTTCTCCTCATTAGATATATAAAACTGCAATTTGTATGCAGTGTAGGAGATAGGCACTGCATTATTAATTATATACTTTGTCTAATTTTTCCCCTGTAAAAAAAAAAAAACATTACTGAATGTACCATTACACTTGTAATTAGGCTTAAGAGAGAACTGAGAGTTTTCTTTGTGGAAAACATTCATGTTTTAAAATTACTTGATTCCAAATATGTACCAAACATGCTTCTGAAAAAATATTTAATCCTACTCTATGTGACATCTGCCCGTCATTTTTTAAATTAAGTAGACAGAAAAGAAACAACAATATTCAAAGTCTGTTGCACTGCCATGACATGATCTATCATAGGATGTAATGTGATATGATATTTACTAAATGCATTTGCTACTAAAACATCATGAAGAAAAGGAAAAATTGTAATGATACTATAAAATAACAAAATAACTGTCCAAATAATGTAGTTTTCAAATAGAAGTTTTAAATTTTCTGGTGTAAAGGTTTCCTAAGCATGTTTCTAGATATCTCTTTTCGTAGATTTGTTGTAAAGAATACCTTTTTTATTCAAAATAAGTTTTGCCAAAAATAGTAGTTCTATTAAAATTTTGTAACCTTTTTTATTTCTGAATTCAGTTACAATGGTTGTTCCTAACAGTTGCTGGTGAATAGATTGATAATTATTCCCTGCCCACACGCAGCTAAAAGTTATTTGCACTACAGTGAGAAAGGACGATGATAAATTGGTCAAATCCAATAAAAGAAAGGCTGAGTGTAAAATTATGCAGAATCTAATTCCAGCAGAAAAGTGACTGAGTACTAAATATTGAAAGTACTGAGAAAATCAATGCTGGCTATTGAGAATATATAATTAATCCAGTGAAAAGGAACATGTATATTTTACAGTCAAAGTGACTCTTCAAAAATTCAAATACAAGGTTTGGCTTAGAGAGAACATTCATTTCAGAACCACTTCAGTAAAATATTTGATATTGAGAATTGCAAGCCTAGGTGAAAAGAAACTAGTTCTCCCTTCTAGTACCCTTCTTTTTTTCTTTTTTTTTTCGCATTTAGTAAACTGATACAAAGTAAACAAAAAAATCATCACCCCCAAAATTTGCAGAGAAACAAAATATCTTCATTTTATGGTTTTCATTCAAGAAATAATATACATTTCTGAAAATATATGAGTTTGTTAAGTGCTATTTCAATGACAAGCTACAGTAACATTGACATTTCTTACAGATTTCAAGGGTGTCCCTCAAGGTATACTAAGGCATGATCAGGCAACCCAAAATGGTACTTCCAGGTGAGGTAACTTCCTTTGGGTCCCATCAGAGTAAAATAATGGGATCAATAACAACTTTGGTACAAAGCATTCCTAAAACAATTTCATCTATTTATTTCTGTTAATTTGGTTTTTTTACTTTATTTTTCAAGGGTTTTTTTAAGCATAATTTAATTAATCATATTTTACATGAAAGAAATGCAAAACTTTTTTTTTTAATTTATTTATTTATTTCTAGAACTTGTTTGAGATAACTGTCATTTGTGACAATGCAATGTGTTGATTACATTCCTAGGAAAAGAGCACATTTTTATTACTGCATCAGACTGAAACTCTTCCCATCTTTTTATACAAATCTGGTATTTTGAAGTCTGGCATTGTGATATCATAGCCTAACTTTGGAAGAAATTTCTATACATATATTAATCTTACCCCTTTCCCCAACCACCACCTCAAACCCAACAAAATTCCTGAATAGAATATTATGGGAAAGAAACAAGGTCAGATTTTTTCCTCAAGCTAAGAAATTATTTCTGTATCCTGAAACCCTTGTGGTACTTGCATCATCTCTTTAATCTTACTAAAGAAGGTATTATTCCTTCTAAGGATGGAGCAATATATTCTCATTCACAGGGTTCTTCTGTGAAAGAATTTGCATGCCAGATTGCAGTTATCAGGTTTTTCTACCTTTTCATCAGAAAAAACTTGGGATGTTTTCACTATGAATGATTTGTCCATAGAAACAAAGCTTTAATTGAAATATGAATTCTCTAAAAATAGCTGAAACACTGCCTTTTTAAATTAAATTTTAGTACAAGTCTTTTCTAACAGGACTCATCCCAGATATTTTCCTTTATTAGGAACTTTCTGGCAAGTCAATATCTATGCTTAAGTATGTATTTTTCAATCAATGCTAGATACCAGGATATTTTTTTTTCTGGTGTTCAAGTAACCTATTTCTACACACCACAGCCATATTGATATTCCATCTGTGAGCTCTAGACTAAATTATTCTTTTTATTTTCATCATAAGTGAGCTGCCTGTAACTCTCTCAGGTCTTTTGGAAATTGTCTAAAAGGAAGGAGAGCACAATCTGAATCCATTTTATTTTCTCAAAAAAATATTAGATTTTAAATTTTCTTAGCATCTGAGGTCTAAGTGTATTGTTATTTCATGTGAAATTCAATGAGAGAAAGATTTGGACTACATCACAGTATATAATTTTTTTATGTATTAGGAAATTAAGTAGATTATGTATTTTCAATAATAAGCCCAAACTATTTCTGGTATTAACTTGCATTGGCATATAACTGTAATAATGAAGGTTACTACAATATAAATTAATAATGAAAGGAGTGCTTCTTCATTGAAACAGTTATTGTCAGTATGCCATATCCTCTTTAAAATTAGTCTGTCAGTTTAATCAACTACATTGAAAGAAGAAAAAAGAAATTTTGCAATTCTTTCCTCATCCAACAGCAGTAGAGCTGGTCTTGGTAAGCCAGTGAACATCAGTAAGCAATGAAGATTTTGTGCTGCAAGTAAGGAGTGCCACAACACACAGCAACATAACAACTGGAAAACATTGATTTATTCAAGTGCTATTGATGAAGTTTGCTCTCTCTCATCAAGTTATGTGTAGATACTGAGGAGACCTAGACCCAGGGGGAAGGCAGGTAGTACGTTTGATTTTTGATTATCAAATTGCAGCAGAACAATAATGATACTGAAAGAAACTGTTTGATTCCTAATGGTATCAGCAAGAATAAGTAATGATTTATTAATACTCATTTGATTTTAAAAATCCCATTAAATTATCATTATCAAATCAGTGTAATGTGGGAACCAGAGAGTGTCTCAGTTTGTATTTCTAACTACAGTAATGAGAACTGTATTCAAATATATTTACTTTCCTGATCTACAGCTGAAGCTTATTGAACCATACTTTTGTTCCAGTAGCTGGGAAAATAGTCATGATGTGTCCACATCATTTTGGGGTTCTTGCTGAGTTTTAAAACAAGGTGAATCCTGATGTAAATGCAAAATGTTGTCTATAAACTCTAAACTCCTTCCAATGGAGTCTAGGGTGACAATAGCATATTAGCCACCAATGCTGCAAGGTAAACTCATTTATGGAGCAGCATGCCATAAATGTAAAATTGATTTAATCTGTAGAAAAACAATGTATCCCCCAGTACTTTATTTATAAATGTCCTAAAGCATATGGATAGGTGTCTTTAGCATATTTGAATACCTCCAGAAAGCATCCACTTGAGATATCATGTCCCAGAATCCCTTCCTACTTCTTCATTTTGCTTCTTCTTTTGCAGGAATCTCTCATTTTCAATTGCTTAGGAAAGAAAGTCTTCCCAATATCCCAGAAGTTCATGAGGTGTGATCAGAATAAATCCTTTATATAGCAACTTGGATGAATAAATCTTTTTTCGTTCTCTAAATATGAATTTGACATAAACTAGTCTTTTATAACAATATTTTTCTTTGACAGAGGAGAATATTACAGTTTATACATGTCAAAAAATAGTACTTCACTTTCAGAAATCATTGAAAATGTCTTCTGCATTTCCTAAACAGTTTTGAGTTGTTTTTTTTTTTTTATTCTGGAGTAAAGGTTTCATTAGAGATAAAAACACATGCAAACTCACTTTTGATTTTAGTAGAAAAGTACAGGTTTTTTTTCAAGTTTTTAGTCTCTACTTCCAAAACATGACAAAATATGGCAAAATTCTAATGTTACTAACCATAACTGCAGCCAAAAAACCAGTCCTTTAAGAAAGATGAAACGACAGGGATCAAAATAAGCCATTCAGTGAAAACTTTTTTGCAAATCAGTCAATCATCTGTATCATTTGAGCTCCATCCAATGAACTCCATCTGCTTTCAGCTTTCCCTTCTTTCACAAAGCCCAGCCCTCTATATGCCCTAAGTTTCCTGGTGCATGATGTCAGAAGTTCCTTTCTATCAAGGTTAACTGTGAGCAATCCACATTAAGCACAGGGCCTTTGTTTGAAGATCAGATTCATCTATCCAGCTTCAACTCTCTACATGAGACTATGAAGAAAATATCTTTGTGGATTTGCTTAATTGGGTGCTAGTGCAGATATTAGGTATTTTAAAGTTCTATGTGTGGGGGCCAAAATCATAATATGAAAATATGCCTGGAATGTTTGTTTATACAAATGTGTTATACAGATGTATAAAAGACCAAGAACAATGTATGTTCATTGTCTTTACAGTTCTTGAGCATTTTTTAAGAGACTGTCTCCATCATGATCATCACCTCAACATAAAGAGAAAACCTTTTCCACTCAGCCTCATCTAAGATATCAAAATCTTTTTCTTTCCCTTCTTCAAAACCTTTTCCTTTTTCATTCTGTCCAGTGTTGAGATTCACTTATCTGCCTCAACACTCTTTGTCCAAAAGGCTGTGGCATCACTTGATCTTCAATGGCTTCAGGAAAAAGTTTCTGAGATATTGGTCTGCTTCTGGTATGTTAGAACTCCACGTATTTGGGTTCTGAAAATCTTACTCAACTTTAAAATAGATACCAGATTTCACCATTTAAAAAAGTTATTAAGGACTACATTTAAATATAAAACATAAGGATAAAACTAATCATACAGTTTTCTACCGAATTGCAGCATGCATGCCCAGCAACTTAACAGAACAGGTTATATTCCTGAAGATAATATATATTAATCAAATTTCTATTAGATATCCACCACATTTCCTGAATACATACATATAGGCTAATTATTTGTGTGAACTTATTTGGATGTGAGTAAAGGTATTTTGAGGGTCTTTGGTGGTGTTATGGGAACACCTATTTTCTCAAAATTCTCCTTTATGGTCCCAGATCTTCTGAAGAATCTTCTTTCCTGAAGAGTATCTCAAATATATGATTTGGTTATGATGGTCTTCTTTTATCATTCTTTACTTCAGCACTCTTATCTCTGTTCTCAAAACTAACACTTCTCTAGTACATCTCAATCACCAATATAAATTAATTAGGAAGCATTAGCTGGCAAAAGACTCATTAATAACAGATGTAGGGAGCTAATGCAAGGCCACATTAATCTCTGGTATCTGTGCTAAGCACTTTAGAGAACAAAACTAAGCATTAAAACAAATATAGGGATCATACACTATTGTGCTAAAGTTAGAAGAATTTTCCAATGTCTTCCCCCACTGATGCATAGACTGCTTCTTAAAGAAATATAACCTGTTTGGTAACATTACCTTTTGATTTCTTCAGGCAACATAAAGATAAAAAAAAATTCAACAGATCGCAAATGTCATTGTATTGCATTAACATTCTGCTATTAAAAAAAGCAATCTTTTTATTACAGAGTATGTGGCAGAGGAGTTTTCCATTCAGTAAAGATGTGACAGGTTCTTTGTTAAATTGGCTAAAATCAGAAATGAAGCTTTACACCTTTGTTCCTGTCAGGTTGTGCTGTCAATGAGAAGTTGGCAGAAAGAAACTCTCCAGGTGGCATAAAGCTCTCATAGTAACAAGTCCATAAAATAGCTCTGACCTAACTGTTCACCCACATATGAGCATCAGCAGTATTGCCAGCTCCAAATGTCCAGAAATCCCCAGTCAGTTTTAAAGGAGTTTTTGAATAGTCTTTTATTTTTCAGTGTTACACTTAAGATTCAATATTGTTCAGTCAAGCTTTAAGTTTCTACAGCCAGGAAGACTGAGAAAATATCTTCTTCATAAAGAAAATCTGATAACCTGTTAAATAAATCCAAGGGGATCTCAAGAATTACAAGACAAATAATAAGACTGTGAGAGTTTGCGATGCAAAGGCAGAAGGGAAGGGCTGTGTTACAGTCAAAGCCTAACAGAATATTTCTGCTCCAATTTTGCAGAAATGAGGGTTAGAGTTTTTTTCCTAGAAAAGATAATTTTAAAAAGCCCAGTTTTCTGTGTTTTTCTGGAACTATTTTTAATCCCTCATGATAAATAGATCAGGAAAATTATCTTTCTTTCCCCTCACCAGGTAATTTTTCTCACCAGGAACAGAAATGTTGGCTGTTATATGCAGATGTAAACTGGTGTATTAGCACAATGAAACGTGTGATGCAGATAAGGCTCGGCAGGGGCTGAATCAGCTCTGCTGGTGAATCGGCAGCTACTCCAAATCATTATTGGCCAGTTTAAATTTTTATGGGTCTACCATTTTTGTAATATTTTAATGCTGCAATCTGATGAGCAGTTAGTGATGAACTTTGGTCTCATAATTTATAACACTATAAGGAACTGTACATTTAAACTCACTGAAGGGCTCTGTTAAGCTCTATAGCAACTTTATGTGATGCAGGTTGCTTCATAGGGCATGCATTACAATAAGATGAATAACAGATTTCAGACCCTTCATCTTGTTTCTTCTTCACCTTCCTTTCTTGTTTATATTCTCTACAACTTCATATCATCTTTAACATATGTTTTACCTGCCTGCAGTAAATGTCTTCAGATAAAAGAGAGGACAAACACTGGGCTCAGAGAATGTTCAGTGTTAACTGATCTTTTTTGGCTCAAGAACACTACCATTCTTGTTTGGTTATCTAAAACAGCATCAAAGCCCAGAGTGAAAGGTAAGTCGCAGTGTAAGGTAAGTTTCAGTCAAAAATTCCTGCCTGTCAAATTTTAAGAAATCAAAATCTATAAAAAAATCATCTCTACTGAAGGACAGGATTTTCACAGGTTTGCTATTGTGTTGTTACAGATCTTTTTAATGAAGACCCATGCAGCTGAAGTAGTACTAAGAAAAGAAATTTCCTTTCAATGCTAAATAAAACATAAGTGGTGGGACACTTCCTGAATAAAAGGTGAACAACTGGAAATCCTCTCTGAACTGCTTCACTATGCACATTTAGTCTACACTATCTGACATAAATAAAAACCTCAAGCAGCAATAAAGGCAACTGTGTTTAGTTAAGCCACTATGAAAATAAAGTAATGCATAATTTAAGAAAGTCAATGTTACTGACATTAGAACTAATCAGGTATCAAAATGGATTTCCAGCAACAAAACAACAATCAGCTAAATTTATTTCTGACTTTATCTGGATCTATATGTTCCTTGGAATGCCTTTTTTTTTTTTTAATGAATCAGGAATTTCTAACAGAAACCTTTTCAACCAGCTCTAAAAGATATTGTAATTTTTTCAATCATTTTTTCATCATTATTCTTTATTCTTTCCATTAGACTATTATTATTAATGAAAAAAAGTGAAAAAAAAAGGGAGATAAGAAAGGTCTAGATCAAAATCTAGACCAACTTGAAGCTTTCCAGTGCATGGAACACAAGCTGCAGTTCAGTACTTGCAGCTGGGTCAGGCACACACATAGACACAGATTTACTCAAAATATAGAAGTTAATTTTGTGGTGTTTAAGCTGAAGGTGGTAGCAATGCAACAATTCAGTTTCATGTCCCAGAAGCCTGGTCCAGCAGCTTTACTGTGTGTGCTGGGGTAGTTCCCTGGAAAGTGTGCTAACTGCACATACCTACAGGATTTCCTCAGAGTTTTAGCTGCAAGTTCAAGCAAGAACATAAAATAAAACAGTAACCATACAATTGTGCTATTTAACCGCTCCTGAAATAACTTGAAGGTAAGCATAGGGACCTGAATATGTATGGTCTTGCTTTTGTTTAAAGTTTACCTTTGTTTATTTAAAAGTGCAGTAAGAAGCTCTCATGTAAAACTCCTGTATGAACAGAACTGCTTTCTTCCGTGAAAATTTTAGATAATACTTAAATGACCAAAAGAAGGAATTTTTCCCCAGGGAGAGGACCTGTTCAGCATATCCTGGGAGAGCCATTCAGGGTTTATCCGATGCTTTGTGCCTGTGGATTTCTCCCGTATGGGAAGATTTGTTCATAATATGTATATGCATTCTATTTTAATAAAACAGCTATTTTATTGCACAATTTGCTGTTGGAATGCTCTTGTTAAGGTAAAGAAAGAGCTCTGCACCATCCTGTTCTTCCTCTCTCACCACGCACCCCATACAGAGCACGTGGACTAGCTGTGTTTCTTTCAAACTTTTAAATCTCTTGCTGTGCTTTGGATGTTACTGTAACACACAAAAGTATGAGGAAGCACATATTTTATCCACCTTTCCAGTGGCCAAAACATTAAAGTGGGAGTGGCTATATATATTATTTTACTTCTGACACAGCCTCATTGAGCAGTCCAAGATTTTTCTCAGCTAACAGAGCTGTGGAGGAATTTGTTATAATGGAGAAAATTTTGCTATGTAAATCACTCTAGAAAACTGAAAGAAATATGATTCACCATAATTAAGGAGAAATTACATGTATTCTCTTTGGTACCAGTCCAGTTTCTTCAACCAAAGGCAGTTGAAGCACACAGAAAATATTTACTGTAGACTTACTTAAAATATTTGAAAGTATTTGCATTATTTCCTACATAAACAGCACCTCCAGAGCTAGACAGCAAACAATGTCTCTGGCAGCAGATAACCAGTAATTACTTTCTGCTGAAACCACATTAATGTTCTAAATAATGCAGTCACTTCTGTGTTAAAATTTCATGAGCTTGATTGCAATTATTCTTCAGTTTGTGTCAGTCTCAGCTCTGCAGTACTCTCTGTGAGGCCTAAAAATAGCATCAGCTGTGACTGCTTTGTCCTTTTTTGACACTAGGAGACTCTAAATGTGGGTGGAAATTCCTCTTTACATGTTCTTAAGAGGTTGCCAGTTATGCACAATTACCACATTTGATTTAAAGATGCTCTCTGCTCATTTCTTTCCTGTAAAAATCACTAAGAAGGGAACAAAACCCTCTAAACAGCCTATTAATAAGAAAAGACAACTTTTGAGAGTTATTTGGGGACATGGGAGAAGTTGTGGCCTCAGCACAGAATTGCAAGTTCACAGCAGAACCCCACGAAAAAAACGCATATCATGGACTTCACCACTGACCTGGGAAGGAACAGATTTCTGTCTTTCAAGTGACTGGTACAAGTGTGGAAGCCCAGACCCTTCCTGGGGCACTGGACATGATTCCCTCAACTAGAAGGGCTGATGCAGGCTGTAACAATCACTGTTGGCTGAGTTAGTTTCTTACAAGAACAGCCAAAATCCTGGACATTTCTCAGTATTTCACAGTACTTAGATGGGAAGAGATGAAATACAATCAAGCGTTGTCACATTGTTTTCTTCATTTGTTTGTGGAAATAGATGCTACACATTTGAGTAAGTTGTGTGTCTTGAGCCTTGAATCAGTTTCCATGCCAAAAGGAGTGGTGTGGGATCTCCTCCTTCCTTACTGTTTTTCAGAAGCAAACAATTGTTTGCTAAGATTTTTTATTTAACACTTAACTTGCTCCTTAAGTGATTGACACACTCCAACTACATTTATTTTTAAAATAATTCCCTAGAGTTGTCCTGGTTTTACATGGAATAGAGTTAATTTTCTTCTTATTCATAGCTGGAGCTGGTGCAGTGCTGTGGTTTGGATTCAGTATGAAAATAATATTGATAACATGTTGAAGGTTTAGTTGCTGCCAAGTAGTGCTTCCTCTAAGTCTTTAAGAACTTTAATTTTCCCATCCTCTGACAGTGAGGAGGTGCATAGATAGCTTGGGAGGGAGCACAGCCAGGACAGGTGACCTGAACTGGCCAAAGGGATATTCCATACAATAGAACATCATGCCCAATACATAACTGGAGGGAGTTGGCTGGGAGCCACCAGTCACTGCTTGGGGAACAGACAGGCATCAGTCAGTGTGTTGGTAAGCAATGTTATAGCATATATCACATGTATCTCTTCAGTTTTATACACCTTTCTTCTTCACATTGAAACTTGTAGAAGTGGTATACAATTTTGTTGTCACATTTTATATTTTGTTCCAATTATTAAATAGCTCTTAGCTCACTTTTTCTTTCCAATTCTCTTTCCCACTAGGTGTGGGGAGGGCAGGGAGTGAGTGAGTGAGTGAGCTATGTGGTACTTAGTTGCCAGCTGAAGTTAAGTCATTACAATAATTTAATCCTTTAAGATAACATTGGGGAAAAGAGCAAAAAGAATCCTTGTCTCAGGGTATTCTGCAACCGGAAGTGCTGGTCCATTTTGGTCCCCATAAGAAAGTTACTCAGACTCTGTAAGGTATCATTCATTTATTATGCCATTTATGAGAATTAAAATTATAATACAAAAATAGTACAGATAATCTTAGAGTCCCTTAGTTGCTGACAGCCCACATGCAGCATGCAATGCAGACCCTGTCCAAAGAAGAGTTTCCTCTTTTGATCATTTGAGCTATTATTGGATTTTCTTGCAAAGAATCAATCCTTGTAAGTTTAAGGTCTCAAACTATCACTCCTACAGTCAGACAGAAGTGATGGTCACAGGAGAACTCCTCACTGTCCTTTTTGCTAAAGGCAAGGCCACACTGAGGGTGCACTCACATCCAGCTGAGGTCATCCTGTGGCCAAGGGTTTGTGCCACACCACACACGGTCCCAAGGGTGTTCTGGATGGACAGTGTGGCAAAGTATGGGCCTGGACACATTTGGGGCTAACTTTGGTATGCAATAATCTTCCAGATGGGATGAAGAAATACATGGGGGAGGTGGAGTGCCTGTCGAAAAACTAAAGCTAGTGACAGAGAGAAAATGCCTAAAAAGTAAAAAAGAAAGCATTCTGAGAGTTTACACATGTTGAACAATGGATAACTATCAAAATATCTCTTTTACAGATACTGTTTTGCAAAATAAGAACAATATCAAACTTCTTCTAACTGGCAAAACTCTTTTGAACTGGGCTTTTCATCTTATTCCTATAATAATGAATTGAGACTGCTTACTACAGAAAATCAAGCTATTTCACATGGAACAATCTGCCGTTAAAGGTTGATATAATCTTTAGGTTCAGTTCAACAAAAGTGAACGCAGGTGCCTATCTTTAAACATGGGTTTAATAATCTATTAAACATTTCCACTGCTGCCTTTCTGCATTTATTTCACGTGATAGTTCTACAGATAATCAAATTGAGATTTCATTCCAATCACTGAAACTTCAAATGCATTTCTATTCATACATTAAAAGCTTTGTTGACTGGGAGATCAGGTATATGAGATAATGTAAAGGAACAAGTGAAGTAATGATTTCAAATCCAGTAAGGTCAATTTTAAAGGACAGAAGAGCAGTTCAAGTTAAGCAGCTTTGGACCACAGTGTGTTTAGTTTCTCTGTAAATCCGTTCCCAGCACATATATCTTCTCTATACATTCTACATTTATTATTACTTTGTCTTTGTGTGGCTTGACCCTGGCTGCATGCCAGGAACCCACAGAAGTTTCTTTATCACTCCCTCCTCTACTGGACAGGGCAGATAAAAAATATAATGGAAAGCTCACGAGTTAAGGTCTGAGAGAGGGTACTCACCAAATACTGTCATGGACAAAACTGACTTTACTTTGGCAAATTAGTTGAATTTAGGACCAATCAAAATTAGGGCAGGATAACGAAAAGCAAAACAAATCCTAAAAACACCTTCCCTGCACCCTTCCTTCCATCACATACCCAACCTTATTCCCAATGCTTGACCTCCTCACCTCTCCATAGGGCACAGGGAAATGGAGTTTACAATCAGTCAGTCAGGTGGTTTCTGAAGCTGCTTCCTCCTCAAGGAGAGGAGCCCTCTCCCTGCTCCAGTGTGGGGTCCCTTATGGGAGACTGTCCTCCGCAAACTTCTCCAACATGAGCCCATCCCATAGGGCTGCACTTGTCACAAACTGCTCCAGCCTGGTCCCTTTTCTTCCACAGACTGCAGGAGGATCTCTGGTCTGCCATGGACCTCCATAGGCTGCAGGGAGACAGCCTTGCCATGGTCTGCACCACAGGCTGCAGAGGAACCTCCACTGCAGCTCCTGGAGCACCTCCCTCCTCCTGATCTTGGTGTCAGCAGAGTTGTTTCTCTCACACATTCCCTCCCCTCTCTTCTCTGGCCAGTTTCATCAGTGCAATAGTGGTTTTCTTCTTAAATATTTTATCACAGAGGCACTGATGGTCTCAGCTGTGGCCAGCAGCAGGTCCGTCCTGGAGCCAGCTGGCATTGGCTCTGCAGGACATGGGGAAAGCTTCTGGCAGCTTCTCACAGAAGCCACCCCTGTAACCACCCACCACCACCCAAACCTTTCCGTGCAAACCCAGCACAGTCTTGTAATTCCTCCATCAGAACTTATCCTCTCTGCTATTATTACTGGATCTGTACTGGCTTGAATGATGTATTGCCATCAATTATGCATATTATGACAGAATGTGACGCCTTACTTTGTTGTAAGAATAGAATAAGGGTGAAAAACCAGTTCAGAGGCATTTTACACGTAATAAAAGCACAGAGGATGTGCTCTGGTAGGTGAATTACAAGACTGTTCGTCAGCTTTCAAAATTTCAGTAATTCAAAGTTATTAGTTAGAATACTTCTTCAGCTGTTGATGGCTATCATAACAGCAGACAATCTGCAACAGCACAATCTTTTAAATATTATTAAAATTACCAAATTTAGACATACATTTAATTGATTCGTTTTGCCCTGGTGAGTACAACACAAAAGAGGAAATTATTCTAGTTATCTGGAGAATTAACCAGTGCCACCAAAAATTCATTTGAACAAAAATAATATTCCATTACAATGCTTTAGTATGTGTTCAAAATGCGTGGATATTTAGTAGATGAATTTTAAAATATCAGATAACTTGTTAAAAATGCTATACAACAGAAGAAGCAAATTACTAATACAATCTTTTCAAGCTAGCAAAAGGCTGATTCAACTTTTGTTTCTGTTCTGCTTTGAGCAGGTGGTAAGAAAAAGCCCGTGTTTTTCAGCAATTTGTCTTAACAGGAACTATTAGTTTCTAGTACCATTTAATACAAAAAGAAAGTTTCTTCAGGGTAGCACAGCACATTCTATTTGCTCAGAGCTAAAAAGAAATTCACTCTACAGAGAAAACTTTGTATTGCCTATATTTTTAAATTTCTTTTCTATAGCCTATGGTAGGAAACAAAGATCACAATTTCATACACCATATATAATAGAAGATACAGTACAAGCAGAATACATATGACTTCATTGTGGCAGTGTTCCTGATACCAAACATGAATAGCCCTATTGAAGGCAATCTATAAAGTCAGGAAATTAAACCCCAGCTTTTTATTATTTCCTTACATCACTAATTTATGACAGCTAATTCCTATATGCAGTCACCTTTCTCAAATTAATTGTGCTAAAATTACAGGGGGAAAAAAAGACTATCTCACAAGGATATTAGTAATCTGAGACTTCAGAAAATTTTAATACTTAGCTTGACATGACATACTAATGACAGAACAATTATTTTCCATTACTATTCTCTGAAATTTCAGCTCAAAATTTAGCAACATTTGTTATGAACACAATAAAAATCTGAGTGACTTGTGAAAACAAAAAAATCTGCATACAAATAATGCTTTGTCCTTTCACTGTCATTGTATTTTGTGTTTTATAAAATCTTAATTTGTAAATGTTCCTAAATAGCTTGAAATATTAATCTCTTTTATAAGGCAAGCTCTGTTTTGAATAAGATTGTTAGCACGAGTACCAACAGCACCATTCTCCTGTTACCTGATATATATATTCATGGCATTTTGTAGACTTCATTAAAATTTATTGCCTGGAATAAAGTGGATTATCCAGAGTGTACACATTTAAATTGAGTATTTTTGATCCACACTGAAGTCAGTGAGGATGTGTGCTACAATTATTCTGTGCAACCACAGAATAAGCAAATATTAACAAAGAAGGAAAGTGCTGTTAACAAGAGAAAAGAAGAACAGAATAAAGATGCTGAAGTCAATTGCATCCACACTTCCAGTGGTGAGGCTCTGGAACAGGTTTCTCAGGTAAATTGTGGACACTCCCTCCCTGGAGGCGTTTGGGTCCAGGCTGGATGGGGCTCTGAACTACCTGATCTAGTGGAAAGTGTCCTTTCCCACAGCAAGGGAGGTTGGAACTAGGTGACCTTCAAGGTCCCTTTTCAGCCCAAACCATTCTATGATTTTCTGAATTGAAAAGCGGGTGTTCTGTTGTTTGAGTTCAAATTACACACCTTTACACCACCCATGTCAATTCTGTAATTTTAATATTCTTTCTTGTTCAACTTTAAGGAATTTGAATTTTGACCATTAAATGTGTAAATACTTTGAATACTACAAAGAAAGTTCTACAGTACTAGTAACTTTACTATGAACATCATTATAAACGAAATAAGTCACTCGAACGTTCTTCCCTTTGAGCTAAGCAAACTGGGGGTTTTTCACTGTGTAATTAAACATTCAGAACTAGACCACAGACCAAACCTCTGGTTCCACAATGTAAAGAGAGAAAAGTCTCTTATTATGTGTTATTAATTTTTTTCCCCTAATATATCAGTTGAATGGATGGTCTTTTGTGTTTGCTCAAGACTGCATCACACAGCTGGAACCAAGTCCTGACTAGAGACTGAAAATCAAACAGATTATTAAATAATTGATCCTTCAGAAACACTTATTTGAGACACACTAAAGACATTGGGAAAAATGTCAATAAAATATATCAAAATTAAGTGTCTTCTTATTCTTCTCACTTCTCAAACATACTCTGGATTTGTGCTTTGGATTCAAAGCACATGAATTTGCTATACAAGTGAAATAATTATCTTTGTATGACTATCATGATCTTGCTGCCAATCACTAGCACTGCTACCCAGCTCTTAAAATATCTGTACTTGTGCATTTTTACTCTCTGAAATTTTATTTTAAGAAATTTACATTTTTAAGAAATGTAAACTGAATAAGCAGTAATTGAATGCTGAAACTATCTCTAAGTTCATTTTAAGCTACAATGCATTTCACAAAATCTGTATTCAAGGTAAGTAACTGTAGCAGTCTTTTTTATTTTCCCCTCAGGCAATGAACATTCAATTCCTTAGGCAAATATTTTCTGCAGAAAGTTCTTACCCAGCATCATGGTTTGCTTCCTTGGAACCAAGGTGCCTTGAGTCATCTCTGTAGAGCCACTTCTGGAAAAATCTGTGGGATCCACTTCCTGAGCACCTGACCTGTGGTCTCTACAGACAATTTTACAGTTGCACTGTGACGTTTCAAACATGGGCACAGCTGTGAGCAGCAGGTGAGCAGCACTGACAGCAATGAGCCATGGAGTGCCCAGGGGCACTGACCAACCACCAAAGGGAACAGAGGCACTCAGGTGCAGTGCATCAACATCAGGGGTATAAAGGGTTGGTCACACCTGGATAAATCAGAACTGATAGAAGGTGATGAATTGTCCATCATCAGAGTCAATAACACTTTGATCACTGTTCCTAACTATAGCCATGATTGTTGAAATTTAAAAGTTAGTTGGTGTGACCTAAATTAAAAAGAAATCATGCTATGTAAGAAGCTCCTGAGTGAAAGTCAATGGCTTATTAGTATCCTTTACAATTGCAAAATAGTCTAAAAGCTTCAGTGCTGATAATGAATTGATGATAATACACAGCAGCATGTGTATTATTAATAGTTATCTACATATGAATAGAAACTAAGCCAGACTTGCCTGGAAGTACACTTCAAGGTCTGTTCCTTTATGGTACATCTGAGGAAAAGGTTTGTGAAGATGAACGTGACATTTATTATTCATTTAAGAATTGACAATAGGGAAAATCTTATTCCTTTTAAGTATATTTAACCTTGTGTAATGGTAGGATAGAGCCTTCAAATTCTCAAAGACTGTCCTTGTGACCAAAAGCGCTCAGACAGCCAGCTGCCCTAAAAGTTTCAGTTATCTCAGCTGTGGAAGTTATCTTTAAGATCTTGTACTCTGAGGAATCACCTTGGGGTTTCAAAACAAGAACTTTTGCCCAGTTCAACATATTCACAATTATTCGGGAACAGTAAAGTGGTAGTTTTTGCTGCTATCAAATTTTTCAGACTAATCGCTTTAGGTTGAAAGTGAAAGGTTGCACTGGTAAAACTTAATGACTGATAAACTGACAGATGATATGATGACAAAGGAGCACTGCTTCCCGATGGTGCAGACATTTTGTGGTATACTCATTTAATAAAATGTACTTACAATATAAACTGCCATCTCTAATTTAGTTTTCTACTTCATGCCAAAGATGTTGTCCATGCTATCTTAAAACAGCTCTTGAAAATTCACATTTTTCTCTGTTGAAAAAAAAAAAAAAAAAAGCCCAGAATAAAACTCTGAACCCCAAGACTTGTTCAGAAAGCACCAAAGTGCATTACTAAAATTTTATACCATCTTCTTGGGCCAGATACACTGGAGGTTACTGATGCTTATAACTATACTGCAGTACAAACACATTATGTTATAAACACTTTAAACTCATACTGTCTTAAAAAATGTCTTTCACTGTCTTTTTAATTTTAATAAAATAGTTTGCATTTTACTGAAAACTTTCCTTACTGCTGTTCTAAGTTTAGCTAGGGAAAATATCAATGCCTTTTCACCACCTATTAAAGCATTAAAGACATTTACATTGATTCAGGAATTGCTACAGATCAGTAAATTGTTTCTTTGGGAAACAGGCAACCACAAAGTCTCAACATAAATTTTCTTTTTTTTTTTCCTTATGTTTCCAGTGCACATTCAATACCTGTGCAACACCCTTGTTAATGAAAACTGACTTTAGGTCTAATGGACCAATCATAATGAAAGGTTTTCCAAATTCAGAGACTTTTCACAGGTCTTCAATGCCTGTAGTCGCAGGTACCAGGCTGCTCTGTGGCTGTCTCTTCAAAATATGAGCAGAACACAGGACTATACATTGCATTTGGTGACTCAATTGCCATTAACAGGACTCAGGACAAGGCTTGTGTCAGCTCTTACACAGCTGCCTGCCTATCAGCTAACCCCTACTCTCCAAGCTGGTAATATCTCTGGTTGCAAAGAGGGACATCTCTGCAGACATTGCAAAAATCAGTAATGACTGGATCAGCACCAGTGCCTACAGTTTTGACCCCTGTTGTTTTTCTGGATTGATTTAATTTTCCCACTCTTCTAGGTAAGAAAATAGATATTTAAACAATTATAAAGCACCATATTTGTGCTAATTATTGGAGAAATTAAACTGATAACAGCAGGGGGAAAAGGAGGTCTAGAGAAAAAAAAGCCGCAAAAAAATTTAAATATGTCTTAAGATGAATGCGAAAAGGACAAGGAAAAAAAGTATGTGTAAGTATGAAGAAGAAGAATGAAAGGGAAAGAACAAAAAAATTGTCACAAAGCATACATACAGAAACAATGTGAAAAAAGGAATGCACAAAAGAGTAAAAAAAGATCAGAGATTAAAAAATTTTAATTTCTTCTTCAGTCCTCACAAGAAATTGTAGATGCTAAAAGTTTAAAAGAGTCAAAAAAGCCAAAGATTGCGTTCATGGAAGAAAAAATAATTTCAAGGACCAGTAGATACAAAGGATTAATTCCTGCCTTTTGAATGTTTGAGCTGTAAAGTGTTGGAGAAATGCAGGAGAATTTTCTGGAGAGCTGCTAGTTGCAATTACTAAATTCTTACCCTTTCTCCATGCTCTCCTGGCTATGCAGTGAGCAAGTAAGCAATGAAACCACTGCCATAATTCCAGACAATTAATTAATCCTGAAGATAACAGAAACAGGTAAAAATTCTTAATGGTACTGGAGTTCAGTTCCTAATCAGCAGCAAAATTGGAAGATAATTATATCATATTTTTGTCACCGAGATGCAACAAATCTTACAGAGAATCAGCTTATAGATTTTGTTACAAGTTCTGTAATGCAGCTGATTTAAATATTTCATATAAACATTTTTCATTGTTTCCATTAAAACCTGTTAATTGGACAATATCTAAATCTTTCAGGTAGAAATAACTGATTTTGTGAACATTTCTACTACATTTGTCCAAGGTATTTGGCTTACCAAGTTTGAAATCTATTTCAATTATGTTGTTTGACTTTTATTATGTAATTTTTTACATGAAATAAAAGTGTATGGACTTCATTATTCTATCATAATGAGAAATAGAATTAATGTGAAGCAAAGAAGCTACAAGGACCCCCATGATAATAGCCCATCATTTTCACTCCTGGCATTATATTTGCATTTGACCTGACATTATATTCACCAGTAGTCAACACATAAATGAAACTATCAGGTTTTGCAGACATTAAATTACAAACTCTTTCTGGTTTTATCTTCATAATATATTTTACTATAATTAAATACATGGAATTTTTTTTCCATAGGATATGTCTGTTTTTTGGACAGGGTAGAAGAGAATTTGATCTGCATGCCTGTTCCATCTACAGGGCTACATGGAGAAGAGCAATTCGGGGTGAGAAAAAAGGCAGAAAACGACAAAGGGCTTGTTGATACCCCAAATCAGGGAAGCAACTGCAGCTCTGGAAGCCTCAGAAGCCAATGCCTTATTCTGAAGTCAAACCCAACCATCTATCCTTCCATAATTACCATGGACATAAGAAGATACAAGCTTCAGTTCATATGCAAGCCTGAATTCATATCAGATAGAACTAGGGATAATATTTTATGCAGCATTTGAATAGCCAAGATGGGAATTTGAGCCCTTTTTTTTTAATATTTACTTTTCAGCAATGCAGAGGTTCATAAATTATCTTTTAAGAAGAACATATCATTTCAGCTCATATTTAGTTCTGTCATCTTGAAATTTATGTCCCACTGAAAAGGAACACTGCAATGCAACAAATCTGCCTGAAATATGTTATGGACCATGTTTTATTCAATATTACTCTGATGGTAAATAAGATGTTTACACAGCATTCTGTAAATGACTTGTACATTGGAAAAAAGAACTCACTGGGAAAATGGAAAAACAAATCCACTGAGATTCCCATAATTGAACAGCAGAGGGAAGTAGAGGGCCAATGTCAGTACAGTTCCAGCTATTGGACTTCAGCAGGGCTATTTTCAGATTACACTAATGACTCAATAATGACTGGAAATTAGTGACAGTTTCTGTGCAGCAAAGTTTGCACCCAAATAATACCGAAGTGAATTTTAATGAGCCAGGTGACAGGAGAGAACGGAACAAATGTTTTAAAAGACCATAGGTATTACAGCGGCCTGAGTGGGTCGCTGCTGGTGAGAGAGAGACGGTGAATCTTGTATCTTGATCAGAAGGCTGAATTTATTAATATATGATATAATACATTATAATTATACTAAAAAGAATATAGAGAGAGGTTTGCAGAGCTGCTAGCTAAGCTAAGAATAGATAGAAAAGAAATCCACAACAAAGTTGTGTCCAGGGACTCAGTCCCCTGGCTTGCACTGATGATTGGCCCTTAATTATAAACATAGAAAATGAGCCAATCAAGGTGAATCCTATTGCATTCCACAGCAGCTGATAATAATTGTTTACCTTCTCTTCGGGGGCCTCTGGCTCCCGAAGACACAGAAATATGAAAGAAAAGGATTTCTGTGGAGAAATGTCTGCGACACATAGGAGTTTCCCCTGCTTTTCCATCAGATCTGAGAAAACGGTCAAGAAAGAATGATTTCATGTTTAAAGTAGGGTTGTGATTGCCATCAAGAAGCTGAAGACAATCAGCAAGTGTTGATCTAGAACCTGGTACAGATACTATTTAAAATATGATTAAAATCCTAAGATTTCATTTCTAGGAGTTTTATAAATATATCCATTTGATAATTCATCACCTCATAATCAGTGTGGAGGAAAAATAGCTTGATGTGAGCATCTGTCACAAGTGTGCCAGACACTGCATAGCTACATCATCAGTGCTGGTTGCTGTCTGACCAGGTTTTCAATCTTGAGTATAAGAGGAAAATCAGAGCAGCAAGGGTGAGAAAGACAATCACCACGTCAGCATGATGGGCATTGCCTTAAACTGCTTAATAATTATCTAGTTTTGAAAAATGTCTATGAACTATTTACAGACTACCAATTCATGTGGTACTCTGAGTACTGTACACTTGCCATGGAAACAGCAGTGAAAGGAAGTGCCTCTTTGAGAACAAGAGTGGTAGCTGAAAGCTAATGGTAACACAGTTCTAAGGCTGATCCTTTCAGACACCAGATAGTAGAAACTGCACAGAATAGTGTACCTTTGCCTTCTGATAGGGATGGCCAAGTCACAGAATGTGTTTTCAGAAAGGAAAGCAGACAACAGGTCATTAAAACGTTTTAAGGTAATTTTTTGAGCTCTTACTAGAAGACTTGCTTTGTTATTAAAGCCTGCCAAATTGCAAAATTTATTTTTCCTATATATATTTTAGACTCAGTAGTTGTTTTTAATTTACTTGTCTTCAGTGACTTTTCTGGAGTGCGGAAATAAAGTTGACATTCCATTTCATTCATGTTTTAGGACTAAATGAATGTACATAGTTTTTGACCCACTGCATAGGCACTTTTTGGACCATTTTACATAGTTTCACAGCATGAAAAGATGTAGACTGTGGAAACGGAGCTGTCAGCCTAATTTGAGAAACAGCAACAGCAGCAGAAAAATAACAAAGCCAACTAACCCTTTAGTCCAAGGAGTGAAACTACAGCAGCAGCAAATGCAATCCCTGCTGTGAGGGAGCATTTCTCATGTATTTCTTTCTTGACTCTTTCCTAGAAGTGATTTTTTTATGCAGGGGAATTATTCCTTACTTGATTTACAAAGAAAATAAAGTCAATAGAACTGAACCAGCAGCCTGAAAATATACTACTAGGTTTCCTTAAAAATTCTTATTAAATCACTTCTGCACATCCACACTGACTTTGTAATTTAATGTGTAGGTTTTGGAACTTCTGCCTTTAGTTCTTCCTGCTTCTCTTGAAATTACCCTTCTAATTTTTGGATCACAGTCACTCTTAATGAAGTTCCACTGCCAATACAAAAGCAAGGCAGGGAATATTAAATTTCACTGCCCTGTGATTGCATAGACCAATGAATCTGCCATGCCTGAACATGGAGTGCAAAAGACTGCCCATTTTGATCATGCAGTGGGAATTTTGTGTAATACCATTGCATACTATCTTCCATACTATTTTTTGCATATTGATAATATGTACAACCCCTACATGCATACAACTATAAGCTTTTGAAACAGAAACCATTTAAGCTGAAATATAGGTTACCTGAGTCATAACTGTCATTTCCAGAGAGTTCTCTGAGGCCCTTTATAGGATCTTCATTTTACATCTTTGAAAGGGACAGCAGTCTCTCTAACAGTTACACTTCATATGAGAACTAATGTATTTTCTTAATTTATTAAATGCATGATAACAATACAGTTCTTGCTATTAATGGTGAAAATGATTCTGCTTTTCTTTCCCATACCTTTGTTTAAACTTTCTAAATCACCACAGAATTCTTTTTCCAGCAAGTGCCAAAAAATCCTCATGGTATCTCAATATTCTTAAATCTTTAAGACAAAAGGTGTGAGAGATCCCAACCAACCTTATCTCAAGGGAACCAGGTACACAGAAATCCAGGAATGCTCCAGTTCTTCTGCCACAGCACATCACATCCCAGAATCCTGGAATCATAGACTGGACTGGGTTAGAAGGAGCCTTAAAGATCATCTAGCTCCAGTCCCACTGCTGTAAGCAGGGACATCTTCCTCTGGAATGGGTTCCTCAAGGCCTTATCCATCCTGTTCTCTAACACAGCCAGGGACTGGAGAGCCACAGCTTCTCTGGGCAGCTTGTGCCAGTGTCTCACTACCTTTGTAGTGAAGAATATATCTCCTTACAGCATTTGTTTGGTGTTAATGTGTGAACACAGGCACTGCATCATGGCAGGCACAATTCCTGCTCTGGAGAATGGTGTCCATCCACATTGAAACTCCTTTAAACCTTTGACATTTTGAGTCCAGTGACCTGCAGTGGATATAAGTAATATTAAGTTACAAATATGATTCTTTTTTTTAAGCCAACTCTTAAATTCCTTACAGGGCTGTTGTTCAGTGGAGAATTTTCTGAGTCTTCCTAAAGTTGTAGAAAAGGATGTGGTGTTTTCATGCTCAGGCTGAGCATGAAACAAGGTCTGCAGTAGATGGTTACAAGGTCCCCCACAAAAAGTAGTTGCATTGTTTTGTTTTGTTTTCTGATAGGAGCTAAATACTCTTATGTTTAACTTTTGTCTTGATGATGAATAACCCATATTGTTCTAGTTTTGTGTATTCTTCTCTTAAGCCTCTTGCATAATACACACAAATATGAATACATATGTTCACCACAAAATTTTCTGTTGAGCTCCCCACCAACAAAAAAAAGCTGGAGCCAAGAGTGATGAGCTGTGATAATAATACTGCTGTCACAATGAGTACAGAACTCTGTATCCTTTAAAGAGTCTGAATTTGTAAAGAGAAGAATATATATTATTAAACCAACTAGAAAACATGGAAAACAACAGACATTTCTGAATGCATATATCTCCTACAGGTCCCTGCAGAACTTTTCCCTATAAAGGGCTTCTCTTCCTAAAACTATACCTAAATTATATCCTCCAGCCTAACGGAATATTTCCACTCATGTTGTATTTTAATTTGAGGACAATTCGGTATCTAGATCGGTTTATTGGCCTGTAACTCCTTTCTCAGGAATATTTTCTTTCTTTCAGCCTAGATAACCTTCGGCTTAATAAAATCTTCCTTTTTCCACGCTGCTTACATATCTTACAGTCTTGTCATGGATGATCAAAATTACAACAATATTTCCATTCCTATGACAACAGTAAATTCTGGAATATTCAAACTCACTTGAGCAGCAAATTGTCATGTATGAAATTTGGCAGCTCTACCTCACTCAGCAATGGTCCTCAAAGAGAAATCTGCATAAAATTTGCAAACACAAAGATGAATGTTGTGATGGTCAGAAAAGAAACACATGTACCGGTCTGTGCTCACAGCTCAGACCCTGCAGTCAGCTGCATTAACTTGTAGCTGGTGGGCACTCTGGCCAAGGTAAGCCATGATCAAAGGGCTCCAGCCCTGCCAAAGGGTGCATCCCTGTGGCTCCAAGGTACAGGACAGCCCTGGTGCCAGGGGGCAAAGACAGCACCTCCAGCCCCACACACCCTGGGAGCACACCAGGCAAGCTGGACAGTCCTGCTCCCCACCTGCATGGAGGCAGGACGGAAATGGCTCTGCAAAGGAGAACTCTGACATCTGGTTTGGTCCCTTCTCCTCTGGAACTTGCAAAACTGGGTTTGAAAATCAGGTTTGTTTCAAGACTTTTCCTTTTTTAGGTAAAAAGACATGGGTCTATTTTCCTCCATGAATTTTAAATAAATAGTTAATATTGATTGCAAAGAGTCGAAATACATTTTCCTGGTCAACAAAATTTTGCAAAGCATTTATGCAGGGCAGGCAATTTCAGCAAAATTATAGGCTTTCTTGAGGTGTATATAATTATTGACATTCCTGTCTCAGTTTTTACTTCAAAATGATCAGAAATAATAGTCTGACGTTTACAGAAGACTTAATGTTTTTCATATTGTCTTTTCTCTCCTGTGGAGAATTTTGATGCATTTTCTAGAAGAGCGTATTTTGGATCAAATTTGGAGGGTTTTGTTGACCCCCCTGAGGAAGACTTGGTCCCACATGCTCAAGTCTCCTGTTGTGTAACCAGCCTGACCTCTGTGATGCTAAGCAGCTGGGGTATTTTCCCTTAAGGGAAAAAATGCCTTTTGTCTTTAAGTACAAAAATGTCAGTTTTCCACACACTTCTGTGTCCTATATATTATCTCAGCAGAGGTACAGTCCACATGATTAAACTCTGTAATGTCAGACTACATTTTCCCCTTGTGGCCTGCGCTGTTCATTTTTCAGGAGAAAAAGTTTTGATGACAATTCTATTTTCATTAATTTTATTGTTTTGTATTAACCAGTTTCATGCTCTGTTCTTTTAGCAGCTGATAATACTGATACTTGTTCTGAGTGATACTCCAAATTTTAATCTTCTGAACCTTGGAGTAAATATAATTGATAAAAGCAAAAGCTTACAGATGCCTTTAAACTTAAGTGCAGATATTTGAGAAGAAAAAAAATGCAAATGTAGCCCAGGACTTTCTTTTATAAGCATATGCCACTCATTCTGTGAGCAGAACAGACTACTCACAAAACACATTTTCTCAGGAGTTATTTTTTAGTAATTAATCCTGTCAGATAGAAAAAAATTAAAGTTTATGTTCTCTGTAATCAACACCACAAATGTTGGTCCACAGTTTGAAAGAGTAAGCTTCTAGAAATGTGTAGAACCTACTGCAAGATTGTAACCTGTTGTAGTATCAAATGTCAAAATTTCCCTATAATTTACTTTTTAGGGTACCACAGAATAAAAAAATGAATTCAAAATACCATTCCATCTCAACTACATAATTAATTCTTCATGAACCAATAACTAATGGGACATAATGACTCTTTTAATTTTCTATTTAAACTGAAGTTCATGGAGGAAATAAAAATTATGTTATTACTATTTACAGAGTATTGAATATACTTCTCTTTTAAAAGACTTTTAATTTTTCATAAGCTTGTCTGTATGTGAGATTTCAGTTAATCTATGGGAGGATTGTAGAACATCTATAGTAAAAATTATAAGGTCAAAATGGCAAAAAGAATTAATGGCCACACCCATACATCTTTAAATTGTCATAACTTTGTAAGATGGTCTTGCTGAAACCAAACACACAAAAAAAGAGCAAGAAGAACTGCTGCTGCTGGCTATGATCTTTCAGCCTTAGTCTTGCCTGAACTTCAAGTAATAACAAGTCTCTAAAGTTTGTCTGACTGTAAGGATTTCAAAGTATATTGCGGTGCTCTTCATAATTCAGCAACTGAGATTGTAACAATCCCTTCAGCCTGGTATGAAGATGCTGGAATCTATTTATTCTTTCCAGCTCTTAATTTGCTCTTACTTGCCTCCCCAAATGCGAGCAGAAAGCTGTCTACTGGAAATTTTGATGTGGATTCCCAATGCATTAAGGTGAGAAGAGTAAGAGAGGTCCCCTGAATCAGCCAGATGGTGGGAGGAAACTGTGGGAGGACACAGGGTGATTATGAACAATTAAGTTACTGAACTTTTATCTTCAGTGGGTGAAGGATTTGTTGATGTGAGAGAACACAATCACTGAGGTCCAAAGCTTACACTTCCAGGCTTGAGAGCTACTCTGGGCTCACAGTGCAGGCAGGCACAGAGAGCCCCCTATGTGAACCCAAGCAAGGACTGAGGCAATATTGGAACTAACAGCACCGGGAACAGACAGAACAAAAGCCAGAATCCCAGTGGGATCAATCCTTCTCCAAGATGAAATGGTACTGTAGTAACGAGTTTTAAATTATTCCATTTCCCCAACTCTGTAAGAAAATTCCCATGAAATAGGTGACAGTGCTGGGACTGAAAATTGATGTGTTGACAGAAGGGTGCATCAGGTAAAAGACAAGGTGAAGGGAAGAACATTTAAATAAGGCTTTTTTACATACACTTCTATTTCTCCACATCTCACACTGTTGCCTTACACTGCCTATTTTTTTCCCAGCAGCACAAAATAGCTATTGGCATTATGAACCTATTCTGAGACTAAGTATTAGCTGAGGTCCTAATAATTAATTCTGTGAAGCCGTTCAGTGAAAATTAGCTGCAATCTGTGCTGTGGGCTACCACAAAAGTATGCAAATTCTAATGCTATTTTATTATTTTCTACTAGTTGTTTCCTTATGCTTTGGGAAACTTCAAAAACAAGCTGTATCTTAACTAGGTACTTGCTGGGACAGTGCTGGGCTTTCACTTAATGGTGAAACTTAATCACTAATGACTCTGTACTGACACTGTCTCCTTATATTTGCAAGTATTTAATTGCTTCTGAAATAATTAATTCCTCTAACAGCTCAATAAATAATGCACAATGAAGTAATCTCTCAACTTTAATTCTAATAATCAAACAGAAGCAGTCTTGGACAAGATCTTTATCCCACATCTAACTTATCTTTTTATATGCAAAATACAAGCCAGCAATCAAGATACTGTTCTATACCATTAGTATGATTTCTCCACTCCAGAATGGTAGGCAATTTTCTTGACAAATTGTCTATCAGCAAGAATTTGAATCAGGAAAGTGATTACCCAGGTATTAAAGCCTAATATTCAAACTGCTATCTAAATACTAAGTACAATTACTTATTTTCAGTGAAGCAAACTAATCTGTTTTTTAACCTATAAAAAGAACAAAATTTCAGGCTTCTTAGCCTGAAGATGATTTAGTCAAAAATATCATAATATTGTACTTTGTTAGGAAAATTATATTAATTTATCTCATGATATCAAAATTTTTAGTGAAATCACATAGGAAAAAGCACAGAAAAATAAACAACCTATGATAATCCCAGAGATCTTCAATCCTAACTAGTTTATAGTGCAATGCTTTTAATCTTCAATTGAGCAACTGTTTACAGAGGCTGAAAGCTTTCTCAGAATTATAGCATTAATGTTCTTTCATCCCAATTAGTTCCCATGGTTCATTTTTATTAGACTAGACTAAGGCACTGAGTTTTTTTTAAAGAGCATTCTTTTATTGACAAAGAGTCCCAGGGGTTTAAGTAACATAATTCTTAAGCAAAAAAAAAAAAACTTACCAGAAGGATATAGAAGTAAAAAGTATAAAAGAAGGAAAAAACAGTTAAATTACCATAACTCCTTTATGTCTTTTTTTTTTTTTTTTCAATTCAATGAATGCAACCAGTTACCATCATTATTTTACAGGGGGTTTTTTTCTATCAGGGACAGTGTCTTTGTTCCTAAGAACAATTCAAATTATATGTGTTCATCTGAAAAGAAATATGTGTTAATATGGTTGATGAATGTGTCCAAACCTCACTCTCCAAAAAGCAAATAAATCTAGTATCTCTTACAACTGCCATTTAAAATGAAACTAGCGCATGTAACATACCTATTGAAATCCATCCTTGAATAGATCTATTCTTTCCATCCTTGTTAAAATGTAAAAGCTGTTTGGACATAATGCTGGGAAATCTGCCATAGGTGACAGTGCTTGAGCAAGGTGGGATTCGGACCAAATGACACCCAGACATCCCTTCCAACATCAGCCTTTCTGTGATTCTATGAAATTAGGATCAAATGCATTTATTTGTTTACTCAGTAGCTCATCTAGTATCCCAAATCAATAATGTGGTCCATTTTCTGTGGAAGTGATATTTAATGCTTAATTTTGATTTTTGGAAGGGGAACATTTCCAACATTTATTTCAGACTGAAATTAGTGAGGACAGATGAAATAAACTATTATTGTGATCATCCAGCTCTCCTCATTGATTATAAACAGTTCTGACAAGTATCTTAGTCTTCAAGGTATTTTCTAGATTACTAAAGCTAGATAATAGGAATTGTAACCTGATTTAATGCTCTTTGGGGCAGAAAGTCTCCCATGTTAAACAATCAGGTGAGTACTAGATATCCTTTGTCAAAGAACGTGGCAGGAGCAATGAGACAGTGTGAGTATTAGAGATGTTTATACTTACACTGCAAATTTCTACAGGTGGGTGAGATCCATATCACTCCTCTCTACACCTAAATCTTGCAGTCAAATTCCAAAAATGTCTGCCTACTTTCTGATACCTGGTTTCAGCAATGCTTAAGACATGACTCTGAATTTGCCACAGAATGAACTGGGATAATGACATAACAAGGTTTGGAATTCCCAGGAAACACATGCTTTGGAACTGATGGGCAGTCTCACATGAACTCATAGGAGAAAGTCTTCCCTGAAATGTTTTGGGTGTCTTAGGCACCCGGACCTCTGAGAGAGGTCCAGGTGCCTAAAACACCCAAAACACGTACATGTGCGAGATTGTAGTCTTCATCATGGAACTGCCTTTTTGACAAGGGCTTTCTCCTGCATGGGGTGTTCTCCTGCAAGGAATGTGCACTAATGTATTTACAAGCAATTCTACAGGTGAAGGTACAGGTGTTAACATGTTTGAAATGGGCCTTACTGTCTCTGCTAACTTCAAGCAGCAGGTTGGTTCCAAAGCCGGCACAGCTTAGCTCCTGAAACTGTCAAGGTTCTGCACAAGACTGAGTTTCTGAACTTTGAGGTAAAATGACAGGTTCAAGGAGGGAGTAAGAGGGGAACATGTGGTAGGCAGTTCAAGAAGGCTGTAGCTTCCCAATCCCTCAGCAATGGGGAAAGGAAGAGGGCAACATGTGGCCAGGAGTTTGGGATAAAAGGAGGCTGCACCCTCTAAAACGTCGAGAGAAAACCCCATGGGCATGTGTTCCAGTGGACTTCTCTCTTTATTCAAATAAAGTTATGGGACTCCTCTGTCTCCTAAATGGACAGCTTAGCTTTTCATAACGTGATTTTAGGGGGCGGTATCTGGTTTCCTTTTTTGAAGTCAGATTTTCAGCTGCAGCCTTTCAGCTCCAGGTGATCTTACCAGTATCCCAACAGCTCTTTAGTTTACACATCCAAATCTCATTTAAAACACTTGATCAGAGTCAAACTTCTCCTCTATATTCCTTTAGGCAAAGGATGATCTAGTTCCCTTAAGTATCAAAAGCATCTCAGCAGGATACTGCGAATTTCAACCTTCACATTTCTAAGTTTTTTTAAGACAAGACAACAAAGTTTTAATATACTTTTCAGATTAAACAAAACTTGTTTGGTTGTGAATTTGTATGGATGATTGTAGTATGATTTAATTTTCAATAAAACGGACTGAAATAAATAAACATAAAATCTTCTCAGAATTCCAGATAATAATTCAGAATATCACTTATGTCACATTCCATGCAAAAGAGTGTCTCAGAAAATGTCAGAAACATGCCATATGTTTTCTGTTCCAATTAACAGAAAATACCTCACAATCCTGCAGTCACCAAAGTGAGATTTGTTGCAATTCAAAGGCAGACATGATCATTCATACCAGTTAATACCGTTGTGCTAGGGTTATAGGGTAGAATATGGCTCCATCCTTCTAAATATGAAAGTATGTGAAAACACTTTTAAGACCTGAGATGTAAATTGATGCTTATGTAGACCATTAATTCAATATGGCACTTAAGGACTTGGTTTAGTGGTGAACATGGTGGTGCCAGGCTTATGGCTGGACTCAATGATCTTATATGTCTTCTTCAACTTATCTTATTCTATAACTCTGTTACTATTTTTAAATGTGGCTAAGAGAATATATGTCCTAAATAATTCGTACACAAATTGTCCTGGTTGTGGACAGGGCAGGTTAATTTTTGCAGTACCTGGGAGAGGGCATGGCCAGGAGATGGAGGTTGTTTTATACCACCTCACATCATTGCCAGGGGTGGGGGGAAGAGAGCCCCTTCCAGGGAGAAGGAATCCCTTCCTGTCAAGAAAACATAGAGGAGGGAGTTGTTGGTGTTGTTTATTGTAGGGGGATTATTTCCTGAATCCTTCCTTTCTGCACCTTCTCTCATTAGTGCTGCGGCTGTTAACCTTTGTTTTCTTATCTCCCTGTGGTTTTCAGCAAATTGTCCTTATCTCAACCTGTAATCTTTGTCCTTTGTGCCTCCAGTTCTACTCTCCAGCCCAGGGGGTGGAGGAACAGGGGAGTGAGAGGTGCCTGTGTTTAGTGGGAGTGTTAAATTGGGCAATATCATTCCTAAACCACCACGCAAGTCCTACTGAATATTATCAGGGCTTGGGCTGGTGCTGCAGTGTGCCTGTGAGTTGCAAACTTACTACATTTGACACTAAAAACCCTTGTGATTTCAAAAGAGTTTTAATAAAATGGCAACACATTGTCAAGCACACAGGAACATGCCCAGAATCAAACATTATGAAAGCTTTCATCCTGCAAATGTTCTTAAACGTCAGTTTCACTTTCAATTTTCAGACATATGGACTCGGCGCCTGTTTCTTCTCCACAATTAATGTTTCTGTAAGACAGGAATCTTACACTTTCTGAGACTTTCTGAATCTTATACTTTCATCTCCTGTGAGTACAACATTAAGGGAAGATAAAAAGAACAGAAGAGGGTAATATTTATCAACACCTGAGTTTTCTTCAAGTTAGTAGGCATATTGTGTTCGTTCACACACTTATACGGTATTGGTACTATCTCAACATGAACATGCTTCAAGAGAAATCTTGCCTGTTTTCCATCTTCAAAAGTCTCACTCACTGAATATAAGCCAAGGTTGACTCAAAATCTGATGATTCTTTGCTTCCAGAATGTTCATATGGTACAAATTCTATATTCTGTGTTTTATACTTTTGGGAAAGTATATTCTGTTCTAAAGGTAAAATAACAATTTGTGGTTCAAAAAAAAATTAACAGTAAAAGGACCTGTAGCTTCACATAATTTTGTTATTTAGAAGATCTGTGAAACATTTCTCCTTAAAGTCAACCTTGCATACTGAAAGTGTTTAATTATCAAATTTATCTTCCTCGATGCGCCATTTCCCCAGTAAAATTCCATAGTTAAAACTTTGACCTCCTTAGACTTTTTGATGATTGCTAGATGCAATTTCAAATAATTAACAAAATTACTTTGTTAGTTTAACACAAAAATTCAATACCACTCTTCTCAAATATCCTGTCAAGTAAAAATTAAGGAAAAGTAAACCTACAGAGTTGGAGAAACAGTGAGGAAAATGTGAGGGACTTGTGATTTTGCTGGTGTCTGGAGTTATATTTTGGTATAAGAGGTGAAGAAATGTTCTGAGAGACAGATGGATATAATAGGCATTAAGTTTTTACCTTTCTGGGAGTATTTTTCAGATTTGAGGTGAGGTAATATTCTCTTTGAAGTATTTTGTAGTAAAAAACTAAAAAACTGGGAAATTTATCCTCAAGATCTGCAGACAGGAACAAGCATGATGGCAGCCTGAGTGTTTAAACAGCTAAACATTTAAATGTCATTTTAGGCACCTTCTGAGCACTGGCTTTTTGTTGTTTTTTCTTAGAAACAGCACAGAGAAGCCACAGTCCTGTTTTGCTGGCAGTGCATGAAAACCTGCCAAAGTGCCAGGCCCCACAACAGAAATCTGCTGCGCTCAGAGTGCTGCCTGTGCTTCTCAAATCTGCAGTCACCCATGTTCAAGGACCAGACCCTTATCTGATCAAATCAACTTAATGCTCCCACAGTAAATGCTTTATGTTCATTTATATCAGAAGGAAGGACTTCTGTGGATAAAGAAAAATAGAAAGTAGTGTGAGAAAAGTACAGAATTTGAGGAATTGCAAATGTAGTTGAAGATTTCCTTGCAGTGGAACTTCTTATGGATTTGCAAGGCATTCTTGAATATAACATTTTAGAAAAATGAGAGAGGAAATCAGTTGGAGACACAAAACATAACTTTGCATTATTCTTTGTGAGAAAAATACAGACCTGATCTCTTTCTGAAGATCTTACATTGAGAAGCTGCATTGTTAGCAAAGGCCCCAGTCTCAGTAGCAGTAGTTTTAAAGCAGCAATTCAGACAATAGATTTTCTTTCCATTCCTTGATCATTACCTTAAGTAGAGATTTATCTAAAAGCCATTTTTGGACACTGTCCCAGAGCACAGACTTCCTTTTTCTTTATTGGTACTACTAAAAAAGTAGAACCAATAGCTTCACTACACAGCCCATATATTAAATACATTCAGCATTCCCCAAATTTTAATGGCGATAAGTGAAACTAATGACCACAAATGGATTAACTTGATTGCAAAAGTTAATTTTAGAGGTTGAAAACATTAATGTCTTATTTCAATGAGCTTTTAAAAGCATGGAACATAATGACTTTCTTGTGCATTGCTTTTAGGGTGTTGCTGAATATTAAATATAATTTTATTGGATAATAATATGCCTCTGCTATCAAGAAAAGTGACTCAGACTGGAAATGTTTCTACTTAACATAATAGATTTTCTATAATAGTAATTTCTTCAAAAGTCGTCACCAAAGAAGTGGTGTTTCTCACACTAGACTACTTCTAGTATGTAACTGAACCAAACTTGCAGGAAATAAAGCATAATTTTCTTGTAAGTCAATAAACAGGATTAACTGATGCAGATTAAATTATTTCTTTCAGAGATCCACCGTGCAGGAAAAAGAAATAAATTACTTTTTAAATTACTCCTATTTCCTCAAGCTGTTTCCTGCTGAGTTACCAGACCTACAGTCACACCTCACATCAGGGAACACCCAATTTGGCAGTAGCTGCTATATCTGCTTTTACAGACAAGAATGCACCAATATTTTAGATATTAAAATTAAACTGCTGCAGTTGGGCCACAAAGAAAGATGCTTGTTTACTAATGCAGTTCATATAGAATTCTGTATTCGGTCTCTCATTTTCATAAGACCTATGAACCAATAGTACTAGTTAAATCAGGATAGTTAGTTAAATTAGTTAAATAAGCATTGGAATAAATATTTCAGGAGAAATCAAAGAACTGTTTTGAACTTTGATGAAACCTTTCTCATCCTAATGACTTTTAT
The DNA here is from genome assembly GCF_027887145.1 of Ammospiza caudacuta. NCBI lineage: Eukaryota > Metazoa > Chordata > Aves > Passeriformes > Passerellidae > Ammospiza > Ammospiza caudacuta. The sequence continues at coordinate 37,145,420 of NC_080598.1, read as the reverse complement.
TACTTGAAGCTGCTGCTGGCCAGCTGTGACGCTTATCAGATTCTCACGCAGCAGTTTCTTCTCATGTGTGAGAGCTTGTGATTAGACTTTGGGTGTAGTTATGTGTGTAAAAATGTGATCAACAGCTCATATCCCGTCTGTGCCTACTAATTGCTCCCCTGTCCATGCTCAGTGTGAAGGTGACAGGGGAATGTGGCTGTCCCTAGAGCCCACAGTCTGCCCCTGCACTGTAACAATGGGTTCACTGCTAGACAATTCAGACAATTCAATGTCTCATTGCTAACTGTGAGGCTTGGAGGAGGATTGGTCATGCAGCATACATCCAACCTACTGGAGAAAAGGTTTCCTTGATTGCTTTTGTCGGTATGTTCCTCGCCTTATTTAAATTATGCAAATAAACAGGAATTCTGTTAAGGAACAAGGTAGATCTTTCACTTTCTGCTTACAGGTTTGTAGTCTATCTTCAGTTCAATTTTTGCACAAATTTTTTAATAACAGCTATTAATTCATACATGTTCTTTTGGAAATAAATGTCAAAACATTTTTTATCCCACCTTGTAGTGGAGCACAGAGTGGCATGAAGTGATTTGGCCAGTGTCATACAACAGGTATGCCCAGCCCTAAGTTTTGCAACATGCTTTCTTATGCCTAGTACAGAAAAAAGAGAATTCTGCCTACTTTGATTCCTAGAAAAAATGCATTTTCTCTAGAAATATAAACATAATTTTTCTTCTTCTCTTCTAGTTCTGAAAAGCAAATTGATTCTTCCCATATTGGTCATAGATACCTGCAGCTAATAAATGATTTTAAAAACTAAGTACCCAGATTTTATTAATTAATTTCTAATATAATCCCATGCAAAGTTGTTTGCATGCACCAACTACAGTTCCAAACTATCTGATCAAGCAACAAATAAACATGTTCCTCTGAGAGCTCAGATCAGCTTTAGTATTCCATGCCTAGAGAAAAATTCTTTCTCAAGAATTGTCTATGCTCAGAAACCAAAACAGAATATAATTTTCTTTGACTTAGCTTCCTCTTCAAGCAGTTTCTGCACAGCACTGAACATACGTCTGTAAATTAAAACATTTATTTGTGCATGGAGCACAACTGCATCAAAAATTATGTGCAATAATACCATGAGCAAATTATCACCGTAATATACATATGCATAAATCCAAGTTTTCCATTGTACATGTCTACAAAAGAAATTCTCTGTGGAAATGTACCCTGATGCAAATTTCAGGATAACAATATTTGAATCTTTATTTTTAGTTCTAACTGGAGTTCATTAATCAACATATTTATTGTGTCAATAAACACTCTAGGGAAAATTTTAATGTAGTTGTGCAGCAACCTGGAGACTTATTTCTAATGTTCTGATGCATTTTTTCAAAGGTTCTGTAAGTAGCTGTGATGAGTCAGATGGTGTCCACAAGCAGAACTGTTAGAAAAGTTGCAAACTATGTTCAACTGGTTTTCACATGGTGAGTTAACTTTGGCTAAAGGCCAGACTCCCACTTGGCTGCTCATTCCCTCCTCCTACTCAGCAGGATGAGGAGAAAATAGGATAAAAAAGATTGTAACGAGATAAAGACAGGGACATCAGTTACCAATAACTGACTTGAGGAAAATTAATTTATTGCCCATTATAATATTTCAGATAGTGAGAAACAGAGAAAAATATTACAACATACTGCTTCTCCCCACTTGCCTACGTTCAACTTGACACCTTCACTCTGCATATGAGCTCTGGAAAATTTAAAGCAGCTCAGTTTAAAGAAAGAATCCTTCCTCTATAATGCTAATAGCTTACCTTGTTTCTTACACACCTTCTAGAAACTTAGTCTCTAACACATGACCTTGGTAGAATCACAAATTCTTAGGATAAGCTTATGTGGAAGGGACATACAAGGAACATCAAGTCCAGTTGCTGGCCCTGCACAGAAACGCCTGAAGAATCACATCATGAGCCTGAAAACATTGTCCAAACACTTCTTGAACCTCATTTCTCTCTGTGATAGGTTATGCCAAAAGATAATCAGTATTCTCATCTAAGGAATGCATCCATTTTTTTCCCCATTCCAGGGTGATGCTTTCCCAGATTTGATCAAACTTTAAAGAGGTTCTTAAATTAATGTGAACTTTGAAATTCAACTGCATAACTGTTACTACAGTAAATAGACACCATTTGTAGCACTGTAAATAGAGCTTCCAAGAAAGCAGAACTATTGAGCCACAGACAGATGGTATCTGAAATTCTGTATTCATTTTCCTGGTTACCAGCATTTTGGTTTTTTTTTTTTTCTCCTGGCTATAATAACAGGTATATGTTAATAAAATGGCAGTTTTGTGATTTCCCTAGACATCAACATTACCTAGCAGATTTTGGATTTTTTTTAACTCTAGCACTTAGCATCTGTGCTCTCTTGGAGCCTCAGGTTTCATGGTATAACAAGTAAGGATCTTGTCCTCATTAATTCAGGGAAAAACTTTGGAGTACAAACAATAAAAGGTAAGTTAAACAAAAAAAATAAACAAAAATATAACTCCATGTGGAACCCAAATGGATTTGTAAGACAATTCAGCAGCTTTAGAAAGCTTTAGGGACTGGCAATGCTAGATGCAAGCTTCCATACTATTTTGTCTTTTTTAAAATTTTCATTTGTTTTTCATTGTTAATTATCATTGTATATAATTCATATGTTAATTTTCATTGTTAAAATTTTCATTGTTTTTCATTTGTAGGAGAAACTATTATTTCATCTGATTTAAGACATATTACATAGAAAAGCACTTCTGATACTTGAATAACTCTTCAAGACTCTAAAATAATAACTCTCTGAAATAATGATGCTGACAGAGCAGAAAGTGAGAAGGTTGAAGGCTTAAAAAGAGGAGTAAGAGATTTATATCTGGAACAGTTATACTTTGAGGGGGTTCAGCAGGTAATGTCAGACAGAAAAGAAATATTTTTTTCCAAAAAAGAGAGTAAAATCCCTAGAATTCCAAAAATTTGGTTGTTATTGCAAAATGGGGCAAATTTTCCATCATATATTTTCTCTGATGCAAACTATGCATCATATATTTTCATTGTATATTAAAACACATGCTATATATGCAGTTTCAATATATCAATAATGTTTAGTCAGTTTGGTGACTTATAGAATTCATGTGTTTTTACCAAAATATTGCTGAAAATGCATATAAGAATAGAGTCAAAGCACTAATTAAATTTTACATCAGATTTACTGAAGAGTCAGCTAGGTTGTTCAATAAACATCTTCAGCACATGTAAGCTGGCACAGATACTGGGAAGAGCATTCCTTGCCACCACTAAAAACATGCTCCTGTTCTCATTCCTCCCATCCTTACACCAGCACAAATGACTGGGTGTGCTTGTACAGCGTGCAGCAAGAGAGCTGCACAGATAAAAATGGAAAGAAGGAGAAGAGGCAAAGGAATCATTTTCTGTCAGATCAGATCCTGCATCCAGTGCACTACTTTACACATGAACAAATTTTGGACACATCTGAGCCTTGAGAGCAGGGAGCATACAGGTAAGGAGTGAGAAGGATTTCTCTGGTGGAAGTGGTGACCTGTAATTGCTGAAATGGCTGCTGAGAAATTTCCTTGTGAGAATTGCCAGAATTAGATTGTGGTATAAGCTTACTGTGCTGGTTCAAATATTTTTTAAAATGACAGTTAGAGATTTTATTAGCAGCATTTATTTGTTGCAGGATTATATTGGCAAGTAAATCAGACAAATATGCAGTAAAGATCAGAATGAATAACCTACCACAATCTTACTTTTCTCTTACAGTTAGATTTCTTTTCTGCTATATTACAGGTTTCTTTCTTATACTTTAGCCTGGATTCCATGATTTTCATCTATTCAGTGATACTGCCATCTTAGGATCTACACATGGTCATACAGAGAAAGGAGTGAGGTGTTAGGCCATTTACACTGAGATGTGGGTTAGTCTAGACTCATTACAGTTCATTCTGCTATATGAGGAATGCTCTTTGCTGTGGGGCTTACTGGAGCTGAAGTACTTCTTTAAGTCTATTTTTTACTACTGGTAGAATGGCTGAGACTTTTTAGGTGAATTTAAAAGAGGATTTCAAATAAAAACTTGGCTTCAGTTTCCTATTCTTAAGAAGTCACAGAGGACATACTATTCTGCTTTTTATAGAGGCTGTGTTTTGAGATGTAAAGCCATTTTCCAAATACTTGAAAATACAAAATGCTTCCATACTGTTGGAGCCTCCTTTCAATATCTTTCAGGCTTAGGCTAAAAACAGAATTACCTTCTCTCTGAAGCACAAGGCCTCCTCATATAAAATACTGTCCATGCATATATCTAGAGGTAAAAATGCATTGTAGCCCTTTAAGAACTTCTCCCTGTACAGCTTGTTCTCTCATAATGTATGAAGTTGGGGAAAACAATGGTATCTGCTCCTTTTGGCACTAAAGCACCATGTTTTTATACTGTCACATTTCAAGTCTACCATGGCTACAACTGAGTATGCTCAGTATGTAAGTCTGCAAGTGAGTGGGTGAGGAGTGGCTTTGTGTCCTGTGCTGTAACATCAACACAAGGACAGCTGCAGGAGTTCTGGAGATTAACTATCCACTGGTCTTAGGGACAGCTGTGTCAGCTGCAATATAAATTTTACTGGTTTGAAACTTAAATATATAGAAAATAAAAGGGCTGGAGAATAGATAAAGCAGAGCAGGAGTAGTTTTCAAGGTACTAAACAGACAACTTGGTGCTTGCAATTAAAAAAAAGCAAACAACAGACATAGTACATAGGGTTTGCAAATGCAATTTCCAATCTATCATAGGAAGTTCATTTCATATTGTGGAAATTTAAGGCCCTAATAATTTTCTATTAATCACACCTTAATATAAAGAAATAATGATAGCTTCATGAAATTTTACTGTGTTCGTGTATATTTTTTTCTGGTTCATGTATATTTTAGTTCTTCCAGGGTTGATAAATGCTGGAAGAACTAAAATAATAAATTTTTTATGACCAAAGGGTAACTGCTGGATTGGGTACTGACACTGATACCAGAACAACTAACCTGTTCATCCAGATGTTTGCCTTCCAGTGTGGGAAGGAACCATTCACCTCATTCTTCTGACTACTGTCATTTGGCCATTTCTCACACCAGATCAGCCTTAGTTGAAAGGCACCTCCCTCAGCATTTATCCCAGCCCCCTCCTCAGAGCAGGTCTCATTTCACCAGGTTTCTCCAGGCTAGGAGCAGCCCTGAGCATCTTGCAGACTGGGGAGCCTGCAGCATCTGGGGCCACCCTGATCCTCTTGGCAAAAAGGTCTCTTTACACCTTGAAGGAGTTTCTCCTGTCCCAGATGTTTCTGCTGCCCCCAGCAGAGCCCATTCCAGCCCAGAGCCACGGAGCAGGAGGCAGCCCTGGGAGCAGCAGCCTGACAGCTGTGCCCATCCTGCCTGTGGTGACCAGGTAAAGAGGGGTTGAATGCACAGAGAGGAGACGGAATTGGACGCATGGCCCTTTGCTAGATCAGCCTTCTCTCCCAAAAAACAAAACCTGAGGGCCTTGAAATGTTACATCAAGGCTTGCATTTATTTTTGGTGAGAATAATGAAAACTTGTTCCCCTGGCGCTTAGAGAACAGTAAGTGAAATTACAGCATTCCTTGAACAGACTAAACTTTTTGTGTTTAAAAAAAAAGGTGGGGTCAAAATGGAAGAATTGTGCATATTTTCAGAATTCTAGCCTGTTTGTCAAAGGCTTTTGCTAAACAGTGGTAAATTTGGACTGATCTACAGTGATAGATGAGCTGTAACTTGACAAAATAAGGCTTGACTTTTTTAATCAGTAAAAAATATGGGTTATAAGAAAAAAAATCTCAAAATATGAGCTTTATATTACACTAGATGAAGGGCATTTCTGTGTATATGTGAAAGGTAGATTAGTTATAAAACTATTTTTAAAATTGTGCTGACTCCATTTAAATTTATAATGACTCTTGGAATTAAGCTATAAATATTTATGAATTATGTTATTAATTTCTGTAACAAGTCAGATTTTATTTGAATATTTTTGAAGCAAAACTATTTCCTTGGGTAATGGAATCCAAATGATTAAATAAAAATGTTCATTTATAATAAATATCTAACATGAGAATTTGCAAATAGTTGTTTCCTTTGGTTTTTATCTTCTCTTAATACCTATCATAATAAGCTGTGAGCTGAAAAAGGTCATTTGTACTATGATAAAACTGTTCAAGTGGTGAATTAAGCCCTTAAATTATATGGAATACTAGAATAATTTTTTATCTGAACAAATCAAGTTTAATCCCCCCAAGAGGGCTGACTTTCTAGACATTAAATAAAACCAAAGGAAATATCTTTAGAACTTGAATGTCTTTTAATCTATTGTACTGAAACTAATGGCAAATAATTTCTTAAAATGTCCTTTTTATGAAATATTTTTGTCTGTTTAATAGGCTAAATGCTATGGAAGAAATCTGCAGAGAACTATTACCAAGAACCAGAAATTTACAACTGATTCATTTCTAAATTACAGCTTAATAGCTATTAGAAGTTAGCTAATACTACATGAATCCTTGTTCAGAGAAGATATTGAATTACACATAACTGAAAGCTGTTTATACCCATGATAAAGGGAGTTTGATAGGATATTAGAGGACAAAATGCCAATTGTTTCAGAGTCATTCTAGTTCACATACCTGTGATGCATATATTAGTGACAAAGTTAAAAATATAAAGCAGCAGGTTTAGGCAGTAGCCAAATTTTCCAAAATTTCTTTTTGAGGCCTCTTAGCTTCTGTATACAAAGAAGACCAAGAAAATAAGCTTCAAAATGAAAATCTATGGAAAACATTTTGAGGGTGTGGGAGTGTTAAAAAAAATAGCTGAATATATAAATGTACTTTTCCCCAGGAATAAAAGGGAAAAATTAACATAAATATGTAATGAAATAATCTTCTTCTGCTGCTGGAAAAACAAAACATGTTGATGTTGTTATTTTCTGTTTTACCTGGTGGGTTTTTTTGTGTTTCATTTTTTGGGGGTTTTTGTGGTGTTTTGGTTTTTTTTTTAATGTATCCATGTTCCTAAGAAAAAAAGCTTTTTTCCTATATGAAGTAATTTTAATAGTAATATTTCTCAACATGAAATGGCAAAAGCTTCCTTTTATAGACAAATATTGGTAAATCATGAGAAAAGAAATGACATTCCTTACTTTTTTTTTTTTTTTTTTCTTTTTTTTAACAAAACCACCCAATACGTGTGGTTCATCCCGTGTGGTGGTTCAGAAGGTGGCACTGTTCACCCTGTTGAGTTTAAATGCTTGTGTGGCATATTGGAACAGGGAACAGCTGTCATTTAATGAAGTAATATGAATTCCTTCCCCGTCCATTAGCACATATGTCAAGCAAATGGAAAAATAAAATGTATTTTAACACTTTTCTTATTATTCACTGATATAAGTCAAGTAATATCCTTTAACAATTCCAATTATGTTTCTTACCTGCCTCTCTGTGCTTTTAGTAGGTAAATAATTCTTGTTCACACAATGGAACTACAGACTGCAGAATTTCATTATGAATATCTTTTCTTAATTGTTTTTCTCATTGTCAGATATTTGTTATATGGTCTATTTTGTTCATTCTGCCCACAAGTATACGCCAAACACAGTAAAGAGAGCAGGCCCTGAATACCTCTTAACTCACCCAAGTAAATTACTTTGTTTTCTCTCATAAAGAAAAGAATATTTACAGTTTTCAGAAAGGGAAAATACTCCACTTTCTAGCTGTATTACATTAACTGAAAAACTGTAAAATAACAGATGTCAGTGCAGATTGGATTTATTTTTCCAATATGCTTTCAAATGAATGAATGTGAAACTGTTTAATACTTGTTGTATCTCAGAAAGTTGGTTATATTTACATGATTTGAATGTCTGTTTTTTTAATGTTAGAGCTGCAGTCACGTATGTGGGAGGTAACTGGCACTGTCCCAAAAAAGGCTAGCTCTATGAGCTTGTCATTTAAGATGACAGATATCTTTTATTTCCTATTTATTTTGTGGTTTCATAAATCAGATCTTTTGTTGCTGTTGTCGTTGTTGGAGTTTTTTCATACTTAGGTACTGAATGTGTGTTTCTACTCACAAGAGAACACAATAATCAGATTGAGTCTAACAATGCTCTATGGGCAACGAAAAAGGCTCTCCTTCTCCAGGGAGAAAGACATTGTAGTCTCCTACAGTGGTGTTTCTTGTATTGTTGTTGAAGCTGTACAGAGATGTTTTCTTCTTGATGCAGATAAAGAAATAAATTCATTCACGGTTCATTACTTGTTGGCATCGTGAGAATGTGATAAAACGGAATACAACAATAAACCAATCTGCAGAGCTTATGGTCAGGAAAACAAATAATGTTATTGTCCTGTTACTCTCATCTACACCCTTGGATGCTGTGGAGTCACATGTACTTCCATTAATTTTTTTTCCACTTCTGTGCTATGGTATCAATACAGTTATGGAAGAACGAGCTGAGCTGGTCTCCAGCTTTCCTTCTACATCATCCACACTGTCAGCTTAGCTCTCTGTCTGCAGAGTCCTCATTAAAAGGGGAGTGGAAGGAATGAACAGATTGCTTTTTTCAGATTCCAGATGGAGTTTGTAAATCTGACAGGTGAAGAAGAGAAATGAGTTGGAAAGAAAAATTTTCGTGCTTGTGAAATTACAAAAATCTGTCTAGAAATTATTGAGAAAATGAATATTGGACAAATTGGGGTTGTAAATTATACTCTTCCTTAGTATAACAGTATCTGAGGGGTTAATCATTCAAAAATGCTTGAAATTGCAAATATGTCAGATGAATACCAGCTGAGATCCTTGTCCATGAACAGATTACTTTGTGTAAAGACTTGTGCTATTAGGTGTTTCTAAAAATTTTACACAACTTAATATGCTGAATTCTTTTGTGACCTTGTAAGCACGAGGCTGTAATTTTCCAGATATGTGTATTAAACTACACTGCACAGGTGTCTCACCAGGTAGCTCTCTAGCTTCAGGTCACTCCTTGTTTGCTTGCTTGCTTCATATCTGACTGTGCTGCTTATTTGAAATGAACCAGACTTAAATAAATACAGCAGTTAGTTTATATGGAATCATCCTTGCTATACTTCCATACATCCATTTATATGGAATCATTTTGCACATTTGCAAATATTGCAGGCAATGGAAAAGAAGTCAGCTTGAAAGCTTAAAAGCTAAGGTTTATACTACAAGCCACTAAATTTCTATGTTTTCCCAAAAGGTAAGGAAAGAGAAGGGGGAAATCCTATTATCATGTGATAATGAAATATATAACACTGCAATACAAATTTTCTTTATCGGTGTGAATAAGTATGTGGCTATATCTGACTGGTCTCTGCAAATCCAAGCTAAGCAGCTATGCAATACTACTGGCAGCAGCAGGTTGAGATGAGATATAAACTATTAAATATAAATATAAACATACTAATCCATATTCCAGATTACAGTGTGACATGGTGGAGCCTTTACCTGTTTTGTAAACCCCTCCAGAGTACAGAGAGGTGAAACAAATGCTAGGTAAAATAAATAACTATATGTCACTGGGTTGAGCACTCCAGTACTTTAGAGTATTTAAAGACTAACGCTACAAGTAACTCACAGAAAGTCTTTCATATTAATTATGATCCAGACAGGGATCATAATTTTATAGAAAGAAAATTAAATATGTTCAGAATATGATGGTAAGAATTAAACTACTTAATTCTGCACAATAATATATGCTTTTATAGAATTACTTAAAAATATTAAGAAAGAAATCTTACTTTCTGTTAGCCTCTCCCTTTGGTATTACACCGTTAATGTTAAATTTAAAAAATAAATCTAATTTTCTTTGTGAATTTTTTATTATTTTCCCCAGTTTTGTACATCATTATTCTTGAAATAATTTATTAGTTTTGCATTTTCTTATTGTGAGTGTTCTTATTTTATGTTTCTCTTGACTTTTCATGCAAGAGCTGAAAATTGAAATAAAAGGAATATTGCATAGGGTCAGTGCAAATGCTTATCTAATCCTTGCAGTGGCTGAGAGTGCATGCAGAAGAGCACAAGAACCAGGGTATTTATATTATCCTTTCTCTTTTGGATTCTGGAAGATCAGTAAAACTTGAGGCTTAAAAGAAACATTTTATGTTTATCAGCTATAAGTGGAACTATCATCCTAAAGTTATCTTTCTCTATTATTTTTTAATACAGGAAAAAAATTGTGTTTATTTTTCATTTACTGTGCTCTACCCTCCTGCCTTTATAGTAGAGACTGAATCAAGATGACTGTACTTTCTCCTGAAAGAGCAGCCCCAGAAGCTGTGAGTCCATCAAATCATGTCAAAGCACCTAGAAAAAACTGATATGTAAAAAGCTATTTCTACAGCCTGAAATGGGTTATTGTCAGGGCTTCAAAATCTGGATATAAATTTCTTCTGACCACAGAAGGCCTGCATATGGGTCAGAGCAGAGCAAGGGCTCTCAAGGAATATGAGATTCATGATTTTGCTCTCAGTGGACTGTAAACTGCTAAAGGCTGCATGCCTGCAGTCTGCATTCAGAAAACTCTGTCTCCTTTGTATTCACCGAGGGATATCAGACTCCTAGATGTCCTCTGGGGAAAATATATATATATGCTGGGAAAATAAAGTTCTTGTCTCTGCCTCAGGAAAGTGTTACACTGATGCTTTTATAAACTGTGGAAGTATATTTGTGACCTGCTATGCTGTCTTGTACACTAAAAATTCTGCAGGCTTTTCTTACAAGATGTTATTTTTCCTTTAGCTTGATTTAGAAAGGAAAACTACCTTTTAGGCTAGTATTTCACACCTCTACTGTCTGCAAAGTATGCAGGAAAAAAGGATTATTTAGTCATTGAGTCAGAGAATTCTAATTTCTCTTCCCATTTTTTATCTTTTTGCCTTAATCTAAGCTCTTTAGGAAACAGACATCTATTCTCACAAAGGCTCTGGTAGAGATCGATTAGCAACATACTTCTAAATTCTTCAGATTAATATATGACTGAAATGCAAAGTGCCCTTACTGACTATAGAAAATGCAGCTTGTATTGCCAGAATACAGCTTTTCTCATTGACTTAAGATAGAATTAAATTCTGCTGCATTTGTGTCCAGGGTGTGTATTAGTTAGGTAGTAAGAACTACCAGAGTCTCATTTATTTTGTTTCTGACCAAAAAAACAAGCATTCTAAAAATATACTTAAAATATTACTTGGGCAGCCTCTAACAGAGCTTGGCTTTGAATTAGTCACCAAGTATTGAGAGATAATTATAGCACTTAGAGTGAGTGTGAGGAATTGTGGTTCTAGTTGCTGAAGCAGAGATAATTGCTGTGAACAGACTCTCCACCCATGCCATTCTATAAACACTCCTAGAGTGTTTGGGAGAGTGGTGAAGAGATTGCTGAATGTCCACGAGTTCATAGCCTAGAGCATGAAGAGAAAATTTGTTTCAGTGAAATCAGTGGTAATTTTTTCTTCCATAGCTGTGTCTTACTCTACCAAACTATCTGAGGCTCAGATGTGTTTATCAGTCCATCTCTGCAGTGTTAGCAGCATCCATCTGACAACAGTACCTGCTTTCTGCAGAAGTGTCCCCAAAGGATCGTGACTTCCTCATGACCCTCTCTTCTCTTTCCACGTCAGTCCCAGATGTCCTTACAAGCACCAGAAAAGCCACACAGGAACTGAATAAAAACAGTCCTCTCCTTGCTGATGCAAACCCCCTCGTTTCTGGTATCTAGCAACTCACTGGCATGTGCAGGTCTTTTTTTGTCCTCAGGATATGAATGCCCTCCATCCCATTTACATGGGAATATTTGGCATGTAATAAGTTTTTAGGTGGTCCCCACAGATGCCTTGATTACCACCATACCTTTTTTCTCCAACTTTCACTAAAACTGGAACTGTACATAATAGCAATCTGCTCTATGTAGACTGCAGATAAAAATGCATCCAAGGACTCCAAGGTTTGATGAAGATGTTGCCTAGGCTGGTGCCAGAACATGTTCTAGAAAACTTGCTGTTGTTTCTCTGTCCCCTTGTCAATCCGACAAGCCTTTTCATGTTTTTCTCAAGATATCTCTTCTCTTTTTCCCACTTTCAGACTGGCCAAAACACAACTCTGAATTTGGCAGCAATTCCCCAAGGAAAGAATTCATCCAGATTTTTCTCCAAATGCAGCAGAGCATGTGGGGATACTCTGAAAGAATATGGAGAGGGATTTCACATGGAAGGAACTATGAAAAAATGCATACCAACTGAAAAATTCCCAAGTAGTAAGTCATGCATGTGATGACTCAGCTGGCCTAGGGAGCTGAAGCACTCAAAGCATCTCTGTTTCAGGTACAGACACTTGGACACTTATGTCAGATGTCCTTTCCACAACGGCAAGAGAGCAAGGAGCTTGTGAAGAGCTCACTATCCATTCTCACTAGGACAAACATGACAAATTGGTAGATTTTCTGAGACCAAGAATAGAAAATTAAGGCCCTTCCTTTCCTCTTTTCCTATACTTACATTTCCACCTACGCAAAGGAATATCTAACATAACCACGCTCGCTCTTCCAGAAACCTGAATCTACAATGTGGAGTTCAGCTACCTGAAAACCCAGCATCTAAACTTCCTTCTGGAAATAAAAATAAACCTCCATAGTCCCCTATCATCATCTAAGAAAATATAAGAAACATTTTCAGAGTATGACCATATACTGAAATAACTTTTGTGTCAGACACAGTAGCCTATGAAGGTGTTTTAAAAATACAGTTCTGATTCAAAGTGCTCTTCATTATCTGAGTATGGACTTTTAACTTTTTGTGTTATGATTTTATCATATCATGTAAAAGATTCTATTGTTAGACTTGTTTCACCATGAAAACTGAGTCTGAGTTTGTGTCCCATCCTCCATTTGATCAGGCAAGTGTATGTTCTTTATTATAGACTCTGTGTGTTTTTAAGGCAATTGCATCTTATTTGCAGATCTCTACATTTTGGAAAGAAAAGCCTAGTGCTCTTGTGTCTACATTAAATGAACCATATTTTAAATATCTGAGAAAGAGTTTTCATATATGATGTGATATATCAAAAAACTAGGAAGTAGTTTTTTTCAGCCCAGTCAGCAAAATTAGGTTCTAATGGAATTAATTATCCCCCACATGAGAAGCAAGCACTTGCAATGTGGCATCTTAAGAAGCAAAAGCATAAATTTATATATGATTTTATATGTTTTTAAATTAAAAATCACATTACATAATAATATTTATTGTCTATATACAATTTTTATCCTAGACAAGTTGTTGTAACACAAAATGTCAATTCCCAGCTAATTGGTTAACACAAAATGTCAATTCCCAGTTAAAAACGTGAATTCTTTTTTGTATTTTAAGTTGCTTCCCCTTGAAATGACATTGAAAAAAAATATTTTTGGGAGTATGTTTCAGTGTTTTTCAATATTATGTGCTTCTTCTGTGGGATTTTTACCTAAAAATAACTACCTACCTTGATATCTGCAAGCTCTTCACTCTGTCTATTTTAAATATTTTTTGCACACTACAAAGTGGCAGTATATTTTTAAGGAAATGCACTTATGGTCCTTTGTTGCTATATTCTGTTTCCAAAGATCTGTAAATAAAAATTACATAAAACTCAATAGTGGGTGGTTTGAGTTTTTTTTCTTATTTCTTCTGACAATTGTCCAAAAGTATTGACATCAGTATCTGTATATTTATGTAAAGTTCTTCAATAATTTTGACTTTAGGGAACAAGCTCATTCTAATATTTAATAGCTAAATTCAAAACAGACTCTTTGTTCAGCTCACTTTGCATTTTCAACAATTAGTTGATCAGTGGTGATTTTTGAAAAATCTAATTACAATCTCAGAGCTGTAGGACATTTTGGATTTTTTAACAAATCCTTATGTATTGAAAAATCTCTTTACTCATCATGAAATTTGAATAAATACTAAATAAAATTTTTATTTTATTATAGAGTCATAGAAAAAATTACTGAATCGCCTTAACTAACATCTTGAAAGTAGAAAGTGAAATAAATATTGACTGATTTTAATGTCACATTGCTTTGGACTGTCAGGATGACTAGCTCTTTAGAAGAATTCCTTCATGAGAGCTTGGGGCATCTATAAAAAACACCAGAGTTAGACCAGTTATAATCTGAGTAAATTGTTAGGTTTTGAGTTAGTGATTCTTCTTCTTCTTCTGGGTGCTGATTGGTGAAGAACTGAGGATTAAAAAGAACAGACAAGACAGGCAGCATCATGTTCGTAACCCAGACACAACTGGGGTGAGAAAGCACAAAGATGATCCCTTCTGTACCTGTCACTCACCAAGATGATGGGCGAGAGCTTTTGAACTGGTGAATGCCACCTCCCGAATTTCCTTGTCAGACGATACTCAGCAGTAGCCCTTCTGATGGCCAGAAATGCCCCTGTCTACCTCCCCAGCTGCAGGGGGAGCTCGGCACGGATTTATGTGCATGGGCATCGACTCTCTCATCTGGAAGCTGCCCCTTCACTGACGGCCACACTACAGCCCTCAGTCAGTTTTGTGCCCAGGCTCCATCCAGGCACTGCTTGGTGCTGGTGTCTGGGTGTTTCTGAGAGACATCTGGCAGTCAGATGCATTGCCAGCTCTGTTCCCTGCCTACCACTCTGCACTTTTTGGAGAGCTGGGAGATGTTCTGTGGCTGCACAGCTCCATTCCCAAAGCCCAGCTGCTCTCAGGTTGCAGACCAGAAAGGTTTCTAAAGGGTACGCGGGAAATCACGGGGCTGAAAGGCAATGCTGTCCTGACAGTGATGTTTCTTTATCAGGGGCTATTTTTGCAGGGCAGAGCTAAGAAACAGGAGAGCCTAGGAACCAGCTGCCAAAAGCCTCCTCAGTGTGCCATGCAGATAAGCAGAGAAAAAAAACACCAGGCAGTCTGGAATGGCTCCCACATGCCCACAGAGCGTGCAGATGTAAATGCCATAGTATGAGCTTTTCTGCACTCCTACCTACTCCTATTCAAATCTGCACTACTAAGTGAGCTGAGGCCATAGGGATCCCTCTTAAATTGACAGGTGTGGGATCTCAGCACCTCAGGATGGAGGTGCAGAGAGGCCGAGACCACCCTTGGGGGGCTCGGGAGTCCTGGAATGCTGCCAGAAGTGTCTGGTGGCAGGATTTTGATCCTACACAGGAGATGAGACCTGTATGAGGACTGGGAGGATTCCACTGGGTGAATGGTGAAGGGATAAGTTAGTTAAAGTGTAAAACACAGGGTTTAGGATTTTGGTACAGGGGGGTCTAAAGAAGTAAGATGGAGGAATTGGGGCGTGTCCTGTCCTTCTTCTTCTTCTTCTTGGCCTCCATCTTCTGTGGTGGTGGTGGCACTTGGGGATTGGTCATTACTAGAAGTGCACCGGTTAATAAGGGTAGAAGGTATTGGGGAGAAATGATAAATATTGTACACGTAACTTAGGGTATAAAGATAAGTGACCGCCCAGGGGCTTCGGGAGTGTGCCCATGGCTGACTTGCTGTGCAGACCTCTGTTGGGCTGAAAGAAAATCTTTTAGATAAACAATTAATAAACACCAAGACCGAGACAAGATCAGAAGTCTCTCCTCGTCCTTTGAAGCGCCGGGCTCTTCAAGGCCATCTCTGGGCCTTTCCAGGCCACTTAAACAGCACAGAAAATCTTACAGACAGGAATGTATGGCCCTAGGTACTCACAAAATCCTTTCTCTCCTAAAAGTTTTTCCCTAGTTTAATTTCATTTTTTTCTTATGTCAAACACTCCTTCCAGCTAAAGTTCCCTGATTCAGAGTTCTCAGTATTAACACCTGAGAAAAAAATCACATATCAGTATTTTGAAACCAAATATGTTCTGAAAACGGTCAAGGGATCCATGACGTTTTCAATTTATTTAGTTTAAACTGCATTAACTTCTAAAAGGGCACAGTGCAGTTCTTTGTATATCATTCTCTGTATTGCTGCAGTGTACCCGGTTATCTCGGGGAGAAGGCTTTACCATTTTAAATATTTGTATCTGCACTGTTGCACAGAAGAATATTAAAGACATGCAAACCAAAGATTGCAGCTGAAAAGAAAAAATGTCTTGTGAATTTGGTTTACTAACTGTAAGCAGTAGAAGAGTGTTGGGGGTTTTAAAATCCTATACATATATATATATATATATATATATATATATATGTTTGTATGACAACAGCTGAAAAAAAAAATGTTTTTCCAGTCATAGAAAGATGTTTTACTGGTACACAAGCAAAGTATTTGCTTTCATCAGAGCAAAATGGAGAAAATAAGTTTGAGAAGATTACAAGATCAAACAAGAAGTAACTCCATGGAAATTAGGGAGCTACAAGAACAGAGCAAAGTCAAAGTGCACATTTCAGAGTAGGGCCAGCACATCCTGATTATCAACATTGATATGCAATGGAAAAACACAAGTTAGCTGCAGTAACATTCTCATCCACAGAACACTAAAAAACAGGATTTGGACATTAACAAGAGTGTATAATTTCACAGTTTTCTCTTCCTCAACTGCCCTTTTTATTTTAAGTATTTTTAGCCTGACTACTTTCTTCACTTCCCTTTAGAAGGAATCAAGCCTCAGGAGGCAGAAGTTGCACAACATGGATATTTCATTTATTTTTCTTTCACCTTAAAAACCAAAAAGTTTACCTTTAGATACAAAAGCAAAAGTACACAAGAGATATCCACAGTTTTTTCACTTTTTTCACTTAGGATGGGTGCAATGAAAGCTCATTTTAGAGCTGCTTATTTAAACACTAAAGTGCTCATAAAAAAAAGAATTTATCCTAACTGTTTGCCAGAGATATGCAAGTTAAAAATAGTATGGCAGTGAAGCAAAACACATGATGACACTGTGCCAGATGACAACTAAATGGCCTAACAATGGAAAGCACATTAATTCTATATACAGTAAGTTTTTTTCTCAAATGCTCTTATTTTCTACACAGATTTTCTCTTCTCAGTTATCCTGTATGATAGCATGACTCAAAAGCAGAATAAGTAACAAAACGAAGTGTTAATACAAATTAGAGATATGATACTAGACCTTGGTGTTCGGGGAGGTGGGAGGGATTATTTTGTAGGAACCAAATTCTAGATTTTATCCATTGCATATCTTCATCGTTATTTCTGTTAAGTAACAACAGAACTTGTTAACAAATTATCAACGAAAGCCATTCTAATATTTTGTATATAATTAGTTGAAATGCCTCACAGGAAATACTTCTGGTAACAGTACTCAATGTGCTTTGAGAACTGAATTTATTCAAGAGTTTGTTTGGTTTTCATATTATGTTATCTCTTTCTTTTATTGACAGAGGATGTTTTATTATTTTTTTTTTCTTCTCTTAGTTTGCAGAAAGTTAAAGTTAGGGAAGAGATATAATTTAGAATCCATTAAAAATAGGTCATTATTAGAAATGTTAAACACAAAGCCTAATCAAGACAAAGTTTAAAGTGCAAAGAGGTTCTTCCTACCTTATGCTAAGAAATGTTTACATCAATAATTAAATGAAAGGAAATTTGTCTATTGTTACTATTATACAGAGACTGAAAGCTTTTCAGAACAAACCACACTTTAAAATTACCTGAATATCTAGAAGACCAAACTTCAATTACTTGGAGAGTTTATGATCCTTCTTGGGAAGTTAACATTACTGGCCATAAATGGGTGTGCAATTTAAATAATTTTCTAACACTAAGGCAAAGTATTCTTATTTAAATCTCAAGACTATAAATTTTTAATGTACCTATCCATTACATGTGCTCAAATCCCTCAAATGCAGTATTGTTAATACAGTAACCTCTCCCCAAATTGATTATGTCTGTATATTGGCTACAGATATTGAATCAACATTTTTAGTATTTAAAGAAACCTCATGGTGTTATCAGTTGTATTATTTGGTAAGTGATTTAGGGTCAAAACCACAGTATTGATCAGACTCCATCTTTGAAAGAAATAAACAGACTGAACATCTATTGCCTTACCTTTCTGTGCATGCATATGTGTGTGTCTGCACACATGCATAGCTGTTTATTTTGACAAATATGGTTTCATTTGTCCCCAGAGGAAATGGTGGCATTAATCAGCTAATTATGAGTGCATAACTATCCATTGGGCATTTAATTATTTGTCAGAGTACACAAAGCCATTTCACCTGACTGATTTTTTTAATAGCTAAAGAGGCTAAGTACTATGTTATGTACGGGCTGAAAATTTATTATCTTACACACAAAGTGAAACTCAAAAATTATTAAGTATTCGCACTTGCTGCTTTCTTTTTTTTTCTACGCAGTGGAACCTTTTTATGGCTGGAGATGGAGCTGACTGAACTGCAAGGCTCCTGGCTCTGCAGCAAGGATTGTGCAATCCCTGTTGCTCCTCCAGGGTTGGTGGGACACAGAGAGGATGCACTGGCCTTGCACTGCTTACGCCCCCCTGCGAGCGGCTTTTTCACCTCTGCTGCAGAAAGTCTCAGGGCACTTGTACTTAATCCTCAAGAACTGTGGTTATTTCAGAATGTGACAATCTTAAATAGTATCCCCACAGAAATATATGCAAATGTAGGATATAGATACATATTTAAACATTAAACATTTTTATTAAATAACTTTTTAATTTCCTTGTTAAGACCTCTGATTTTACTCTTTCTGCCTCTGAATACAAGATATAATTTACTGTCGATAATTGGGCAATGCATCTTACAGCTTTCAGATTGCAAGTGGGTTTCTACATAATAATCCTTACTATTCTAAAAATCATTCTCTGACATTCTCCTACTTTCATAAATCCTTATCCAAGCAGCATGTCCACACAAATTATTTCTAACCTAGTTTCAGTATGACCTCTGGAATTGGCAAACAGTGAACATCTTTTACTGTTAAATGCCTTAACAGGGCCTGTGGCTGATTTTACAGCAAGACTCAAATCTATCCCTGAATTTAACACTACTTCATACATTAAGTCTGTGACAATTTTGAAACTATTTTCAATTTAATATGTCCTTACAAGAGGCAGACATAAGGTCAGTTGTAGAAAAACAAAGATAAAACCCTATGAAGTCTATTTTAATTTTACAAATCTGTATTAGAAAAAAAAATTGTCAACACAGTTCAAAGAGCAATAATGCAAAATTATTTTTGGAACGATTTTTTGTATCTGCCTTCTTGTGTTTTATTCAGGCTGGTTGCAGGAAGTAAACTCATTAGAACAACAAATCTGAGGTCTGGAGAATAAAGCCTGGCAAGATCTCAAAGCTTCTCAAAGATTTATGTTCTTCCACTTTTTGACTGATGCTGAATCCACTGCTCTGCAGATACTAATTTTCTGATTTTTTATGGTTTAATTTGGTGATTCTTAAAAAAAATAAAATATAAGGAGAAATATTGGTGAGTAAAAATTTTTACAGTTCAGTGTGTAATCCAAAAGCATGCCTTCTCATTGTGTTCTGCTTATGATGAGTATTTATAAGCAGAAGTTTCCCTTTTTTTTTTTATAAGTAAGTGAGTCCTTTCAATTTTTCTTATGACTTACTCCTGCTTTGAAGATTCAGAAATACACAGTTTGGAAATCCTTGAAGGATTTTACATGGGATGTTACAAGAATTATAAGAAACTTTCTCAGTCTCTGAGAAAGGCATCTGCCCACCATGGTGACAGAGCACAGCTTTGCAGAAGGTATTGCAGTCCAGGTTCATCTCCTCGTGTCCCACTCAGGGCTGTGTCAGGATAAAACCTTCTCAGGCAGGTTTTGAATGTCTGCGCTAGCCTCAAAATAATCCAGATCCAGAATGTCTGGGCTGGTTCCTACAAAAAATTCAAGATCCTACTCCCAGTTCCTCAGGTGGACACTTGAATCTAACTCAGTCATGGAGTGACTGGAAAATATTATTGGGTTGAGACCTTGAGAGGTAATTTTGCCCAAACTCAAAGCAGGGCTCACTTTAAGGACAGATTTGCCCACTCCAGTGATGGCTATTCCACTGCTCCCCTGAGCAACCTCTCCCTTGGTTCTGAGAGAGTACCATCACTCTCATGCCCAAGAATTTAGTTACAGATGTGTCTATGGACAATACTGTAGTTGAGGCAAAATTATTATAGTTACATCAGTAAATCTCATTAAGAAAACAAGCCCCCCTTAACCACAAAGTTACAGAACAAAATGTACTGTTTCAAACCTAACAGCTGCCTTGAAATCATGGCCACACTTTTAAAATATACTTCTAACTTTACATTTCTTATTCTTGTGTATTATTTTATGCATTTAAAATGTTTATTCAAGTCTAAGATGCAGTGTTTTGCATATCTGGCCTTTACTCGGAAAGGTAAAATATACTTTATAAACTTTTATGCATGCCATTTGTCAAAAATTGGAGTAACTCCGTTTATTGGTTTAGAATGGTAAATTTGACCTGTCATTACCTGTGGATTTTCACTAAAAACACTCTTTTCACCTTCAAAATATCTACAACTGCTCTGGAGCATATGTTATCCACATCTCTCATCCATGGCTCCACTTATATTAGAAAATCTGTTAATTTCACAACTAGAAAGTACAAGGTACTCTTCTAATTCTGAATTGTAATCAGACATGAGATATGAGATGCTTGTTTTTTAGGTACAATGTATTATTAAATGTGGATTCCTTTGTATTGACAATTTTCTGTAAATATTTGTGTTTATAGCTTTGACTGTCTCATAGAATTACACTTTAAATGGAATGCAAGACTCTGCCTAAATTATTTTCCTTTAATTAAAATTCAGAGAGCTTGTATATATATATTTATATATATGTATTAGGTATTAGTCCAGGCAGTTGCACACACAAGCAAAAGCATTCAGATAGCTTTCAAAGCCAACTGAAAGTCAAGGTGGTTTGACCTTAATTTTGTCACTTGCATATGCAAAAATAAAAGTCAGATTAAGGAGGCTTTGAAAACTGCATCTTCATAAACAATTGGGAAACCAACAATATGATATTGATAAAAAGACTACAGTTTCCAGAAATCTATTTTCAATGCCTTCTCTAGCATATAGTGGCACATATCTTCAGTTATATACATCTATGGTCTTTAAAACTACCTCTCATTATCATCAAGCTATTTCAAATATACTATTTAAAAAAAATACCTATCTGAAGGAAATATATTTCATGTCCATTTTATATTTCAAATATAAACCATATAATGGTTTACATATTAAACAAAATTACGGTTCATAATCACTGAAATAACACGAAGTAATGGTTTTCTAGAAGAACAAAACTTTCCCAAAGCAATCAGATTTTTCTCGTTTTTTTATTCACAGCTGCAAGCTGAATAGAAAAATAAACTTGTTTCTTTCATTTGTATTATCTAGTCTTGGACATAATTTAGCAAAGAATACTATGGAGCTGATAAAACATTACACAAGGTCTTTGTACAGGCATCACAGTAAATTATGCAGTGCTATTTGCTTTTTCTCCCCTTTACCATGAAGGGTATTTTTTCAAATAATTGCTGTTAACTTTCTATGAACTCTTGACTCCAAAGCAAATAGCAAAATGTAAAAATTTTTAAATTAACTGTCATGAAAGCATATTTCTAACCTTTCTAAAGTCCTTGGATGTCATACTCAGACCCGTGATATTTAACACCACTGTCCACATGGCTATGATACTAACCATTAAGTGATGATAAATAGTAAGGCATGCTGTGCAAATGATATATAATTTTATGTTGCATTCCCCATACCCTATTACAAATCACAGCAGAATTTCTGTGGTTAGGTCATATACTGTGCTAGGCCAGGCAGCACATGATGTCACTCCCCTGATAATCATAAACATTATGCACAGATTTTATCTACTGGTCAAAAGAAACCTGTAATTAGTGACTAAGCCAACCAGATCTAATAAAATGACAGGGTCTTTCCAGTCCTAGGAGCATGGAAAAATCAAATCTCTGAAAAGCTTCCACTGCTGCCTAACACATTGTATGTCTTTTCAGAAAAGTGCATGTTCTAAAAGAAATTTAGGAAAATATCACAAACATTTCCAAGATGTCTGAGGCTCACTTGTGCCTCCTCACCCTGCTCTGCCTTGCTGTGCCTGCAAGTCTTCTGAGCCACCACTGGTCAATGAAGGCAATTACTCACCTCATTTTCACATAGTTATTTTTAAACTTGTCCAAGCATGTTCTGACAACACAATCCAGTACCTTCATTGCAGGAACTGGGACAATTTTAATGTATCCCAGTAATTAGGGATTTGGACTGTCCACATATAGATACACACATATCTATCTATGTCTCTGCATATCTTGATGTTATCTTAATTAATTTGAATTAAAGGTTATTTATTTTGGACAGTGTTCCTACTTAATGAAACATTTTAATTTTCAATTGGCAGGCTTAGACATCTGAGTTTGCAGTTAGAGATATTGCTTTTAGTGTAAACAGGAAATTAATAAACACCAGAATATATCAGTGAATAAAGAATGAACAGAAAAATGGTGAAATATTTATTTCTCTTGCCTCATTTTGTCTGTCTTAAAGAAAATAAAACCATCTTTTGACTGTGGAACAGCATTCTCCATATGCTGTTCTTTTATTGACATACTGGAGTAGTGAAACTTCCTGCTCTTGTTTTATGGTGCCATAAGATGAGAGGCCCACAATGAACCTCCTTTGCTTTACATGTCCCACAGATCCTGCTGTGGAATATCCCATATCCTGACATGCTTTTTTGCTCAGCCTGTCTTGCTTCCTATGCTCAGTCCTTGTGGCTGCTCTTTCAGCTGCACAGAAGGAATACTTTCAGGAAGGTGTTTGAGGGGAGATATGTTTTTATCATATGGGAAAGGCACAGTCCTGGAGATAAGAGAGAAGGAAGGCCTCCTTTGCTACCTGCCAATGCATTCTGCTGCTGAAAGAAATGCAGAATTCCTGAATGCTCCTTCCATTGGTAAGAAAGGGCTAGAAGCAATTCGTCAAATGACCCTACTACCACCAAAAAGTCTCTATCTATTATTATAAACATCAATTTTGCATTGCATAGACACATAATGGGTTTTTTTTTGCAAACAGTAGTAAATCATATTAATTCTCTGGATTGGCTTGTATTAAATTTCTTTTTGTTTAGCAAAACTTGCTCATACTGAGGACTTCTACAAGAAAATACGACTCAGCAAGGATCATGGGAAGTATCTTTTTATGTTAAAATTTTATTTGTATCTTTCACAAAAATACAGAAGAAAATCTGTCCACTTTTCTACATATGGAGGCATTCTTTCATCATTGGAAGAAACAACACAACCTATTTATTCTGAAGCATAAAGAAAAACAGTGGTGGTCCTTCAGATGACACAGTGGGGATGTGCTGTAGTTCTGCATTGGTCACAGATGAGTAGCTTCTGCTTTTATCCATGCTGCACAAGGGTTTACCCCTCCTGCCACCAGCTCTTCAAAGGGCCCCTCTTGACTCAGAGCCTGGCTGCTCTCCCAGTAGGCAACAGGAACACTGCCTGCCCTAGAGATTGCCCCTGCCACCACCCAGCCCCTGACTCTCTCTACTTCCACCCACAGACTTGGTGGATTTGCCATGAGGGGTTTCATGATCTGAGGACTAGAACAATTAGCTGGGGGGGCAGTGTATGCAGGTGACTCAGAACCCAGTGCTGGCTCCTACCTGAGAATTCTAAAGTCCAGGACACAGCTCTGCTCTCTATATAGTTCATCAGGAAATTGTATCACACACTTTCTTATGATCCATTTTCTCTGTCTTGCCACTGTAAAGCACTTAAATTGCTTAATGACTTTGGCTATGCACTAAGCATGAGGCCCAGCACTTGTCATTAGCAGCCTTGTACATTCAGTTTATGCTACATATCTTTAAATAATGCATTTAAAAATTATTTCCTATATAAGACTTCGGGTATCCTGCACTGTTAGTGCTGTGAGGAATTGTAAATATCTGCTTGTTAGTCCTTTATCAAGCTGCTTATCAGTGACATTCTGGTAGTTCAACTGCATAACTGCAACAGTCAGACTTCTGCTCTCTAGGCCCACAAATCACTTCTTTAGCCTTAATCCTGAGGTCATGTTTCTCAGAAACAGTTTATTATCTAAACGTAATTTTAAGTATCTTGCACACAAACCATTTCGATAGCCTTATGTGTTCCTGGAGCAAAGGCTAAGGTTTGCTTTTGAATACTCAGATGAGTCTTACACACAGAAAACCACCAATATCTCTATTTCATCTCTATTCCAGTGGAACTGATGAAGAGGGAACCTTTCTGAATCTGGACCTCTCTCCTGATCCCACAGGATTACAGGACATACAGGCAAGCTCTGACTTTGTTTCTCAGATCTCACTCCTACAAATAGTATTCTTCTTAGAGATGTGCTTTGGTACAATAATTTAAAATTATTTAAAACACTATCACTACCTCGGTTCAAGCTCTGTCTCCTGGCCAGAGATTGCTACAAGGAATGTTTATGTTAGAGGTGAGGTTTGTTTGTACTGAGATAACAGACTATGAATTGGGGTAGGAGAGACACAAACATGTCCTGTTCTACTATCAAGATGGTAAGCTCTGTGAAGAATTCTGGAATACTGCAGTGGGATTAACCTTTCAAATTCATTCATCTAACTGGACCCCTTAGGAACTTAAATAATTTTATGTGGTTGACTGACACATTTTTTTGTGTTGCTTACGGCTGCTTCCATGTTGAAACCCACTTGCTTTCCTTGCTTTCCATGTGGAAACTCACTTGCAACCCACCTGTTTGGCATGAAGGTTGAAAGCTGCTGGACAGTTTTTGTATGCTAAATCTGTAACTAATAAATTTATCCAGCCATAGGAGGAGAACAATGGCTGAGCCCAAGCATGCCACTCAGCCTGACAAGCCCAAGGACACTGAAGACATTTTACAAGCATACATGTCACTGGAAATGACAAGCTATATGCTTAAATATAAACTCAAGGCCAGCAATACAATTTACATCAATACATTTCTAGCAACATCAGTCCAGTAACTCAAATTAAATACTATCAGTTCAAAAGACAATGGAAGCAAAAATTAGACAAATTTGAAAAGTCTGAGTAGCTGCAAGAATAAAAGCTGGAACTTTAATTTCTACTCTTACCTAAAACACATTGCTTGCAAGAGGGGAACCTACAAGAGGGGAAAAAAAAAACGAACCAGAAAACAAAAGAAGAGGAAAAAATCAAAAACAAAATGAAAAAAAAAAAAAAAAAAAAACAAACAAAAAATTCCCAAAACCCAAAGCTTGCAAAAATACACTAAAAGAGAAGAAAAAACGGGTGAAAGGCTGAAGGGCTGAAAAGTGTCATTATTAGTGCTCATGAAGACATATTCAGCTTTTCTCTTGGTTTCTGTAATCAGGCAATACCCATTGTAACTTCAGCATTCCTAGTCTGTATGGCTGCACAAAAGTTAGAAAATAACATTTTAAATGACCCAGTATTTGGATAGTAGATAAAGATGCATCACTTACCTGGATGTTCCCAAGTTTATCTTTCTAAAAAAGGTCATGCTGAACTCTTTGAAGGCCTCAATGCTCAGATTCATCAGAAAAAAAATACCAAACCTTGTTTCCAACTTTGCCTTTCCTAACTGTGGCCTGTCGTCCCTGTTTTCCATTCATGCCTATCCATCTGGCCTGAAATTCACAGATGCTGGAGACACTGAACTCTACTGGCCATAATACTCACAGAAAAAAAGGGATCTCCCTTTTGAAAAATTGGTTTTAATACAGAGGGGCACCTGAAGGCCACTGGAGGTTGAACTTCTAATACATAAAATAGGAAAACATTTGCAGGAGGCTGTTGCCTACAAAAGTAGATTGACCTATTTCCATTATATCCATGCAAAATTTATTGGAATTAATATGAGTCACTGAATGGATTTCACAGCATTTCTAAGAGAGATCGAAAGGAACAGCAGCACAAGTGAGTGTAATGGTCTGAAAAACTGAGGCTGTAGGGAACTGCCACTATGTAGCATCAACAACCATTGATTAAATGACAGGATCAAAACACACACACCCCCTGAGGAAACAGTCCGCTTACATTTCTATTCACTAACGGAAGTTGTACCAACTACAGTTCACAATGACAACCATGCAAAAACTCAGCGTTAAACATTGTAAAATAGAGTACAAAAATATTTTGCAATGTTGCGAATGTTTATTTTCTAACTGACTGGTTCATTATTTCCAAGCATTACATTCCCAGCATTGCCACAGTGGACACACAGCAGTGCGTGTGGCCCAGGATCTGGACACGTCACTGACACCCAATGTAGAAATACAAGAGCAGAATTTGTTTCCAGCCTTATCCTCCGAGCGTGGAGGAACAGCCCGCTGTGATTCGTGTGACGCTTTAGCGGGAGACAATGCCTTCCAGGAACGCGGCTGGGGGCCTGGCAGCGATCGCACACCTGACCGCTCCCGGGATCTCCGCGGGCCGCTGGGAAGAGCCGAGCCCGACTCCCGCCCGCGGGCTCTCTGTGCCAAGGTGAGAACGCGTGTCTGTTCCCAGCACGTTTAGCGCTGCGAAACTCGCCAGAGAGCTGAAAGGGCGCTTTACACGTTCATTTTGGAGGTTTGCCCGTCTAAACTCTCAATTCCGGCGCCGGGCTCCTCCGCCTGCCCCAGCGGCTCCGGCGGGACTCCGGCCGCGGCGGAACCCGGCCCGCGGGAGCCTTCCCGGCCGCGGCGGGCGCACGCCTGTCCTGCGGAGCGCTCTCGCGGAGCGGCGCTGCCGCCAGCCCGGCCCCACGGCGGCCCCGCGGGCGCGGAGGCGGCGCGCAGCCCCCGAGCAGCAGCGTTTGGGGTTCCCTCCCTTCAGCGCTCCCAAACTCCGCTCCAACGCACTTATTTCCTCCTGCCTCCCAAGCCAGCTTCCTGCCCGCGCAGCCACCGCTTCTCCCCGGCATCCCGCCCGCCCCGCCGCGCCACGCCGCCGGTTCGCGGGCGGCCCGGGACGGTGGCGGCGGGGGCGGTGGGCGGCCCGCGGGCGGCCCCGATTGGCGCAGCCGGCGCACGTGGGGCCGCCCTCACGCCTCGGCGCTGGCAGCGCGGCCGCCGCCGCGGGGCACGGCAGGGCAGGGCGGGGGAGCTCACCGGGCTCCGCTCCGCCCGGGTCTCCGCGCACCGCACACGGCGCTGCGGCGGGGAGGGGAGAGAAGAGAGAGGAGTCAAGCCGAGCCTGCGGAAAGGTGGGTGTGGAGGGGGGCAGGCGCCGCGCTGCGGGTCGCGGTGGCCGTGGGGTGGGCGATGTGCCCGTCGGCTCCCTCGGTGGCGCGCCGCGCTCGCCCCGTTGGGGCTGCCGGCTGCGCGGCGCCCGCGGGCGGAGCTCTCGGAGGGAGCGGGCCGGCGAGTTAGTGATCAACTCCGCGGCGGCGTCCCCCGCCCCGGCACGGCGCCGGGACCGCCTGGGCGCGCCGGGGGTGCCGGGCCGAGGCAGCCGGGCGCGCACCCCGGGGCGAGGCGGCCGTTCCCGGGGCGGCCGGGGCCGCGGGGCTCCGCCGAGCGCGGCTGGGGCGAGGCGGGCGGCGCGTCCGGCAGCGCAGCCCTTCAGCCCTCGCCGTCGGAGGCTGCGGGAGCGGGGGGGCCGGCCTGCAGCCCCGGCACGGGAGGCTGTGCTCCGACACCGGCCCCGAAGTCTGCCTGGAGCCGCTGCTGCAGCCCGGCAGTGGTCGGTCCCTGTGGACCGTCCTCGGGAGGCTCTGCGGGTGATGGAAGAGAAGCACAGAACCGGCCAGTAAATGTTAAGCTGATGCAGTGCTCCCCTTCCAACACGATGTTTCAAAAGCAACCTTGTCAGTCCAGTGGACCGACCACCACCACCTTCCCCGCTTTCTGTTTGAGCCAGCTTTGCTAATGGAAAAAAGTAAAATTTACAGTAGCTTGTAGTCATTACCCACTTGTGATGGATAATCCACAGCTGATGAAATCTGAAGTTCAAGGAAATATTTACCATTATTTAGAGAAATGTGTTATTCTTTTTTCATCATATTTTGTCCCCTGTCAAACAGAGGAGCTTATGTTTAAGGAATTGCATCACTTTGCAAATCCCTCTATCTTTCTCTAAATATAAGCTGTCTTAGGATGTCTTCAACTTGGCTGTTTTCCTTTTGTGAGTCAGAGCTAGTGTTACTGCTTTTCATTGCTTGAACGGGCTCCACAGACCCATGACACGTCTCTTCAGAGTTTTAAGAGTTGTTGCTCATGTGATGGGGATCATCTGGCGACTCTGCTTAACGTTACTGAGGCAGACAGGACCTTTTCCAGCCTAAAATACTGGAAGATGACGATAAGTTATCTTGATTTTCTTTTGATTATGACATCTAATCAGTGCTGCAGTGACTAACAGCAGGGGAGGTCTGTAACGTGTCATCTCTTGTAAGGGAGGAGTAAGCTGAGGGCAGGGAAGTTGTATCTTGCTGGTGATGCATTGCGTTAGCAACCCAGAGGTTTCTTTGTCACATCTGTATTTTCCAAGCACACTTTACCTCTGATTTTTTCTGTAATTCTAGTAAGTTATTTTAATGAGGTCCTAAGAACTCAAAACATAATGAACACAGAATACTTGTGGTAGTTTGAGTGCAAGTAATCATAATGAGGTGTTGGGCTTTATTTTATTTTCTTCCCCATGCTCTGTGAATAGGAATTTACAGCTTCTTGCCCTTAGGAAGAATGTCCCCCTTGGGGCTGATCTTGCTCTACTTGGTAAATACTTGAAAAAGTCACTTTCAGTGAAATGTTTAAGGCCTTTCTGCTTGAGGAAATGCAGTTACATTGTAGTCATGCTGCCTTAATTTCCTATCTATTACTCTTGATTTTTTCAGGACTATGCCTTAAAAGTTGCATGGCACCTTTAAAAATATGCTGAGGTAAAACAGTGAAAATAAAATGTACTGTAACATTTTGAGTGTAGAGTGAAAGCACTATTTTGGAAGTTAGCCCAATCACCATTTTGTGATAGCTTCCTCAGGTGAAGAAATTTCCAGGTGGAAAAAAAAGGCTGTGAAGAATTGTGCAATGGAAAGTAAGGGGTATCTTTCCCTTGAGTAAGAGTGTTTTCTTGGTGACTGAGATTTCTGTTAACTTGCACATGTTGATTTCTCATCTCTATTTCATTTATTCTCAGGTTTCTGAGTGTCTCCTAGACATGGTCTGGATAGGAACATGTAAAGTCAGGGAAGTGTGATGATAACATGGTGTTATGAGCTATAGAAAGGGCAAAGAGAAGTACTTTATGGTTTTTTTTTCCTTTGAGATTTGTGTTCAGATCACCTCAGTCCTGTGTGGATGTGGGATGTTTGGACAGTGAAAATAATATAATCCATTTATAAAGTCCTCAGTCTGAAGGTTTTTTTTTTTTTGTCCTAGTTGAATATTCTTTCTTTGTACTATTTAAGGCTTCTTTTACTAGAAGTTCACTTCTTAAGTAAGATGAATTCATCAATAGCTGTTTTTTGTGTTTCTAGTATTGTTATTAGATTAAAGCATACATTTTAGAAAACTTAAAAATACCTTTTTTTAAAAAATGCAGCATATAAGACTATATGGGATATCTTCTGTTTTATAATGAATTAAATTCTATTAAATGCCAGCTCTGCAAAATAGTAGCTGTTAGTTTCCTTTGGGGAGAAGCATGCTGTCTAAGTAATAGTGCATTTGTTCTTTCTTTCTTCTTTCATTGTAACTTAATGTCTATTTCCAGTGTCCAGCTGGTAAGCTAACATTGCCAAGGTTGTACAAAAGTGTATTAACCACAGGTGTTCGGATATTATGGTGGTAAGACAAACTTGTCTTCTGTTTTTAACCAAGCAGGAATGCCATAGCTAACATGTGTGCAGAGAAAAATCAAGTCCATCAGGGGAACACTTAATTTTCCTAGTCCTGGGTTGGTGATCTGGTGATGCTGGGGATTTGAAAAATGGATGAAATAAGAAGTCTTGACATTAATTTATATTGTATCCAGACATGCCAGTGAATTCATTAATACACTTTTGCATATGACTGCAGAGTTAGTGCTGCTTTAACTGTATAGAAGCATGTTTAAATTTAGGCTTTTGGTTTGCTTGTTTCTTGTTCTGAGTCAGGAAATGCAAACTAGGTTGTATCTAGTATTTTATCAGTTCTAATAAACATTGTGTGTTTGTTTACGGTTTCTTGTTGTGTAGCATTCCTTGGTTATACAGATCTTTAATCTTATCCCCAACAAATTTCTTAAGCTTGGAGAAAAGGAGAGGAAAATAGTAATAGTAATTCAAAACAAGAACTGTGTTAACAAGACATGGGACTACTGGTTTTCCTGCCTAAATGATGTCATAGAACATTTAGGCTGTAGTGTGCAGGGAGAAAGTGGTTTTAGGGAGGTGGGAAGAAGGACATTGCCTCTTACTACTTTTTTCTCTCCTCTGGGTAACCTGCTATCACAGAAAGGAATGATGATTTTTCAAAAGCAAATGCATTTCTGAAGCTGTATATAGCAGAAGTAGACTCATGAAATATATGCACTGGGTAACTGAGGGCCAAAAAGATATCAGACCATTTAACGAAATAATTGTATTCAAACTCTTTCAAAATTGCCAGTATCCTCTTCCATCCTGAAAAATCTTTTCCCAGTAGTCCAATTTCTTTTGCAGTAGACATTTGTTGGAGGCCCAGCTGACTTCTGGCATGTTGTTCATTGTGGTGCTCTAGAGCTCATAGTTGAACATTAAGCTGCCTTTTTTTCCATATTAAGCTTAGGCAGACGTCCTCTTCACCTGAGGTTTTTGACACAGACAGTGCTGTGGGGCTTCTTTATCATAAGTATAAAAGATTCCTTTGTAAATGGGATTGCATGACTATGAGTTAGCTTGATACATTACATATTCCTACTTTCCCTTTCATCATTTTTCTTTGCAGATAGTTTTGGGAAAGGATTCCTGCTGTGCTGAAGCGCTGCAGGTCTGGGAGCAGTTTGGACTGTAATGTTCCTGTGTTCTTTACAAGACAGCAATTGTATTGGATTTCTGATGCTTGGAAGACCCAGGTTTCTCTATGTGTGTGTTGTCAGTTTCAGACTTTTATATGTAGATAACAGTGCTAATCTACTGTCAACAGCCCCAAGGGGAAAAAAAGCAGACACTTCTGTAGCATTTTGATTTCCTCAGTGAAACAGGAGCACTGTGGGAGTTCAAGGTTGCTCAGTGGTGCACAATTCTTACCAGTGGCTGTGAATCCAAGTTACTGAAGGTTTTTAAGGTCATGAACTGCGGATTAAAGTCCAGCACTAAAAGCTGAACTTGGGGGTTTTTTGCCCTTTTAACTTGGTTCTAGTCTTGCTGTAGACATGAGAATGGTGCCAGCTCCAGCAATCTTTTTTTTTTTGTTTTTCTGCCTTTACTGTCTTGTGTGGTTTTAAACTTCAGACACTTTCACTTCATTATCTCTTCGGAGAGATTGCACATGTTTTTTATATATGTGAAGTTTCTAAGTAGTGTGAGACACTCTGTGTAATTACAGACAGATCCGTTAATAATAGGGCAAGCCCCCAGATTATATATATCTGTATGAAACACTTAGCATGGAGAGACTTTGGAAAACAGGTTTCTGGGTAGGTTGAGTTTTTCTTGTCTGTGCATAAAACAGTGCAATTAAATGTATAACAGTAATAAATAAACTTGTTTTGGAGTAGATTTCAATATAAGAAATTAACATACTCCTACTTAAGCCATGGTTAAATTATTAAGATTCTGCTGCTGTGGAAACAATTCCTTTTTCTTGATGCATCACCATGAGATAAAACTGGAACTGTAACTTCTCTAGAATTTGGTGCTTGCCTGCAATTCATCTGCAAAAAAGAAATACTTTTAATTTCTTCTTGCCAACTGTGCTGGCCAACAAATTTTTTATTAACACATTTTGGGTTTGGGTCTCCTTTTCACAGGCCATTCTGTGCTATGTTTGCAGGCTGTTTTAGAAAACACTCTTTGTATCTTGTGAATACTTGCTTGGAGAGCCAAAACAGTAATTCCTTAACTTTACTTATAGGTTTTCTTCAGGGTTGTTGAGGTGCAAAATTGAGATGTAATCTAATATTTTTCCTACCTTTCCACTTGCTAGTGTATTTAGGAGGAGGGGAAGAGCAAACAACTGGCCATATGCAGTATACACTTGGAAAACTCCCTCTTGGTAATTAATAGAAATTCTAGGATGTTCATGTGCTTCCTCTTGAATTGTTTGCCTTTAATGGGCCATTATATGAGCATATCAACTTTCTGTATTCATTTAAAGCTACACAATGCTCAGTTCAACATTGTTAATCATATATGGAAAAATATGATCAGTTATTGACAGATTTGAATTACACAGAGTGAGTTCCTGTTAGTTATTTACTTGAGCTGGTATGGCAGGTTCCTGACAGTATAAGAAAGTGTCCAAGAGCTTTGATATACCCAGAGGTTAGTGACCAGTCTGTAAGCACCTCTGTGACTTAAATATAAACACGGCAAGCAGTTTTTTGAAGTGGCAGTTTGTTCAGTGTAGGTTAACAATCAACTCTACCCTCTAACAGCAAACACTTGTCAGTCTGTAGGATGCCATGCTGGGGCCTTAGGCTTTCAGGCAGTGTGGAGAAAGGACGGGTGCTCAGAGACGTGCTCTGCTCATGTGTGACAATGCAAAGGGGCTTCTTTCTGGCTTCCTGCTAGCCACCAGCTCCTTGCTGGTAGGCATCCACTGCAGCTGGGCTCTGCACCTGGGCCTTTGCCACGTTTTTCGTTGCATGAAAGTTACAAGATTCAGAGAGACAAAAAAGTGTCTGGTGCCTTTCCACAGGAAAGGGCCAACAAAAAACTTGAATTCAGATGCCTTTAGTGTCTTAAGGACAGATTTAAAGGTGAGTGCTTAAACTACAAATTTACAATTTTAATTTACCAATTAAAATCTAGATCTATGCTGAAGGGGTTGCCTTAAAGAAGCAGTCTGACTTTAAAAAACAAAAACCCCCCAGAAGAATCATAGAACAGCTGATTTTGGATGGGACCTCTGGAAGTTCCTTTTTACAGTTTTATTATACCACTCTCTTTGGGAGAAGTGCTGTGTTAAGCTTAGCTTTTTTTGGGCAGTGTTCTCAGGCCCATGGTGTGATTCTTGGGCTTGTCTGTGCAAGGCCAGGAGTTTGATTTCATGATCTTTGAGGGTCCAACTCAGGATGCTCCATGATTTGTTTTGTGAGATATAGAAAGGAAGTTGCAGCTTGTAAATACAGAGGTTCGCTAGTATGAGGGGATATCAAACAAAGAAGATTTTGTTTTGTAAGCAGACAGCTGAGTGAAGTCAGAGGCACATTCACAGATGGAATGGAGTTCTTGGTTACTGGAACTGAAATTTTCCTAACTTACATTTTTTTGAACCTTAAATGAGGACCTTTTAAGAATCATCTTACATTGTGCCCAAGCTATTAATTTTTGTCTCGATCAGTACAGAATTTCAGTTTCAGTATGAACACACTTTCAATATGTTCTTTGAAAAAACATTATTCTTGACTGATTTTAGTAAAACTCACAACTTAAGAAAATTAATATGTCAATTATTTATTTAAAACATTGGTTTTACTGTAGCCTGTGTGCATTTTCAGCTGTTCAGAAGTGACTGTCAGAGGAGCAAAGAATGATTCAACAGCATATGAGGTGCTGGATGCTTCCCACATCATTGGTAACGTATGATCTGTAATTGAAAAATGTAACCAAGACTGAATCTTTACATGTTTTCATGTTTCTTTTTCTGGGCAATTGACTAGTTTGGCTATAACATCAGACTGCGTTTGCTATAAGTTGGGGTATTTGGATCCTTTTCAGTTTACCAGGGCCTGAAATATACATACCGAAATTCACAATGGAAGTGTTTGTTTTGAAGATTCTGATTTAATTTGACTCCTGTGGAAGCTAAAGGCTGTAGCTGACTTCACTGGGACTTGAACAGAACAGGTAGGCAAGCTTTGTCCCACAGAGTTTCTTTAATGTTTGTTTCCTGTGTATTTAGTAAGGCTTCAGATGTTCCTTTAGTATGTAACTATAGGGCTGGGTAATGTGTTTCATAGATGCTGAGATGCTGTTACAGTATATAAACTATTGTTTAAATATCCAAATACAAGATTAAGGATTTGCCATAGGTGATCAGTTTTACCTTGCAGAGTTGTTAATTAGACACAGATTGTGTTTTTGACTGAATCTGGGCTTAAAATGAGTCTCTTTTATGTCAGTTCTGCATTGACTTGTGAGTTAATGCTGTCTACTTAGGCACCTGATTGTCTTCTGACCTGAGGTGTCCACATTTCCTGTCAAGTCAGTGGAAGGAGTTGAAAGCCTTGGGGGCGTGAATCACAGCATTGTAGTGTTTCACAAAATAGTAATGACATTACTTCAGTAAGCAGTGTTAAAAAGCATGAACAGAAGAAATAGCTTTTATGTGTGTTGGGAGTAAGGCAATACAATTTTGTCACTGCTGCGTTAGCTGAAGGTAGCTGTGTCTGTTGGGTTCCACCGCATTTACACATCTTGACACGCCACTGTCCCTGCTCGCCCCAGTTTGCCAAGGTCGTACTGAATTGTGGATGGTTCTTGTCCCCAGCCCAGGAAATCAGATGTTTGGGGGTGTCTCTTGAGAAAGCTTTGGGAAGGTAAGCTAATTGATTATCTGTGAAATTTTTCAGAAGGAAGCTAGGACTTAGGACTTCTAACTTACTTTAATGATTTGATGGGATCTGAAATATGGCATTTAGTGTCTTAAAAGTAAACTCCTTGTGTCCAATGATATTTTAACTCAGAGCCCTTATCTGACCAAAGGCTAATGTGACAGCCTTTAAAGGATTAAGAAACCAGTGTGCCTATACCTTGATACAGGAATTTAGTAGATAGGAGCCATGTATAGGGCACCTTCAGGTCCTTGTGAGATTACATAAAAGACTAGTTTCAGGTTCTGTTTGGTTGCTAAACAGTGTTTCATTTTAGGGGACAAGAAGTATGCAATTAAAAAATATTAGACTTCAGTAACTTAATTTTTTTAGGGGGCAAACATTATGCATTTCAACCTCCCAAAAAGAAAACTTTAAGGATAAGCTGTGTAAGCTAAGAGATATACTGGAGTTAGTCATGTCATGTAAAAGAACAGTGCATTAAACTGCCCTTCTTTTTCTTTCAGTGGTGGTTATTGTGAAAGATACAACAGTGTTTTGGAGTGGGAGTATAAGGGCTTATGATGGTTCCAGATGCTTGTGGGTCCAGTTCTATTCCTAGTTACTTCTGTATAAATCTTCTCATCATTCTTGTAGAAATGATTGCTTATTTGTGAGAGTGGGCAGGTCTGGGCTGAGGCAAGGCTTGATCCTGTTGTCCTTGGAGTGCAATAACAGTGCTTCTGCATTCCTCTTAAGGGACTGATAAGACCATGTTTGTAACTCTGCTTTCTGTTCCTCTCCACTAGTTTATTAGGGAGCTGGTTTAGTTTTCTGGATGTTTGGGTAAAGAAAACTGCGAATTCTCCAGAAGTATCAGACACTTATTTCGTGTTTGTTCCCTGTGGAAACTTGTGAAGCAGGATATAGTCAAGATGCTGACATAGCTTGTGATTAGCTTGTTTCAGACAGTAATAGCTGATGTCTTCAAATCTTAACTTGGTAATACTGACTGGTTTTGTGTGTGAAAGTAGGCTTGGTGTTAATTCAAAAGCTAAATGTGCAGTTTTGTTTTTGCTTTTTCTCTTCTATTTGGTTACAGTGGAAAGTGCAGGAATGGATTGTCTGACAGTAACCCAGGTACCACTTCGGGTGCTAAGTGAGGCTTCCTTCCAGCTCTCTCTGAGCAGTGATTAAGTTGAAGAATGCGTTTGTGCGGCCCTGTAACACTGACCTGATGGTCCCATAAGTGCTTAGCAGATGCCAAACTCTCCCATACATTCATGAGCTGGGTGTGGTGACCCCTCATTTTCTGCAGAAGGAAATGATCGTAAATGAGTTGTTCAAGGTGATATCTGTAGTAAAACTGTGATAAGACCTCTTTCTAGTTCTGTTTTTATATATTATCAGTGTATCCGACTTTATCTTTTAAGCAGTAAGAAATTTGTAATCAACTCTGTGTGCATTTGAAGGCCTCTTAAAAATTTGTGAATTCATCTCATGGAGAATCTTGCCCAATATATAACACAAACATCTTCCCTTTCCCACTTATAACAAACCTGTTACTTAGGTTTTTAGAGTAAAACAGGCAGTGGTGTATATGGACTGTTCTTCTGTCTGTTTCATGGTGCATCTGTTGTGTCTTCCTCTGTGTCTGACATAGTTTGTGCATGTACCCCACACATAGTCTGTGCATGTCTCTGCACAGAAGGAAGTGAATTCTCACAGGTGGAGCAATAAAAGCCACCCTTGTGAAGGTGTAGTGTCTGGATGTTTCCTAGGGAGCTGGTTTGGTGGCTGTGAGCATTTTCTCACTTCCTGCTGGTGACAAAGCAGTAAATCCCAAGTTGTTTTTCCCTATGTTCCCCCGACTATGTGGATTTATTTCATGTTTGTACAGCACAGGCTTATCTGAACTTCAGGATGTTCCCAGCTTTGACATGAGCACTCATACTTACTTTTGCCTTTTCATTTAAACATTTCTCCTCCCTCCATTTTCAAAAGGGTGGCATGAGGTGAGGTTGACAATTGATGTCTGTTATGACTAAAAGGGAACCTTGCTTTTCTGATAGAGGGGTAAATACATAATTTAGCTTGCAGTAAGAGGAAAGTGCTTTTCGTTTCACTCAGTGAGCTATGCTGAGGAGGGGATAGTAGGGGTTCAGAAAAGTGGAATCCAGACTGTGATATACTGTATTGTAGTATGTTATGCTGAATAAAATTTCCTGAAAATAGAAAAGAGATATTAGAGGATTCCCAGGAAATGCAGCAATTCCCCTAGAAACATGTCTGAGATGGGAGGAAATGAGAGTTCAGTACCACTGAAACACAGAGAGGTGCAATGAGTTGTCTTCTGAGGTGTGGGAGCTATGGGAGGTATTTATCTTATTAATGAACCAGTAGCACTGGTTCAGCTGTCTTCCATGGATGAGGATTATTCCTGTAGCATGGTCTCAGCTGTGTCTAATCTCCTTCTAATGTCACTCTTTGTTTTCTGCCTTTATAATTTTGTCTGGTTTTTTCTTCATTTCTCACTATTTTTTATCTTAGCATCCTTTGTACATTATTTTAATCATGGGGCTGTTCTCTTTCAAACCTCATTTAGCAGTCCCTAGTGATTTCTTAAGGGCCTTAATAGGTGTGTATTTCCCTGTCATGTGTCAGTTTAAACATTAACTTTGGCATCTTTAGTCAAAGAATGTTGACTAGAGATTGATTTCCTCTATTTATAGGTGAGTCGTCACCTTTCTTCATGTTCTTGCTTCCTCATTTAAATAATTACCCTTTTTCTAGTTTATCTCAGAAACAAGGTGACTTTGGGAAGAGTAAGATGTGACCCAGATGACTGGAAAAGGGGAAGAATTTTGCCCATCTTGAAAAGGGATAGAAAGGAGGATCCTGAAAGCTACCAATTTGCCAACCTCACCTCTGTGCCTGAGAAGGTCATGGAACAGATGCTCCTAGAAGCCATGCTAGGGCATATTGAGGACAGGAAGGTGACTTGAGACAGCCAGCATGACTTCATCCAGGGCAGGTCCTGCCTGATCAAGTGGCCTTCTGTGTTGGAGTGACTCCATCAGTGGACAAGGGAAGCTGTAGATGTCATTTATCTGGACCTTTGACATGCTCCTCCCCAACATCCTTCTCATTAAACTGGAGAGAGAAGGATTTGCTGAGTGGACTGTTAAATGGATAAGAAATTGGTTGGATGGTCACATCCAGAGGGCAGTAGTCAACTGCTCAGGGACAAGGGACATCAGTGACAAGTGGTGTTCCCTAGGGATCTGTAAAGTGTGTTATTTAGTATCTTCTTCATTGATATAGACAGAGGGATTGAGTCCACCTTCAGCAAGTTTGCAGGTGACACCAGGCTGAGTGGTGTGGTTGACACACCTGAAGGATGGGATGCCATGCAGAGGGACCTGAACAACCTCAGGAGCTGGGCCCATGGGAATCTTAGGAGTTCTAACAAGAGCAGGTGCTGGTGCTGCTCCTGGGTTGGGGCACGGCCCAGTCTCAGCACAGGCTGGGGATGAGCAGCCCCAGGGCAGCCCTGCCCAGAGGGACTTGGGGGTGCTGCTGGCTGAGAGGCTGCACATGAGGCACCATGTGTTATCCAGCTGGAACTGGATAACCTTTAAGTCCCTTCCAACCCAAGCCATTCCATAGCTCTGCAGTTGTGTGACTTACTTTGTA
This sequence comes from Ammospiza caudacuta, assembly GCF_027887145.1. Taxonomy (NCBI): domain Eukaryota; kingdom Metazoa; phylum Chordata; class Aves; order Passeriformes; family Passerellidae; genus Ammospiza; species Ammospiza caudacuta. Next base: position 37,106,883 of record NC_080598.1, on the reverse strand, counting down.
GTTTCCATTTCCCTCCACTTGCAATTCTACTCCCCTTTCACAATGTTTCTTCTGAGTTGCATACTTTAAATGAAACAACAAAGTTATTGATGATAAGGGGTGAAAGGTAAGTGTTCTACAAATGCCACTGTGGTATGTTCTGGATCTTTCCAGATATGTTACTGCACTCTGTGACAGCATGTGAAATATTCCACACACATTGAGTAAATAATAGCTGTTATGAATAAATGCTTTTAAATTAGCAGAGCTGGATTACTTGTTTCTGAACATCTTAAAATGAAAAGTCTGAAGAAATGTAGATAGAATAAGGAAAGACCTGGAATTATGTTAGATATGTAATTAAATGGTTGCTTCTTATTCTGTTGTGGAACAAAAGAAGCCAATGCTTTGCCAGTGCTGAAGGGTCACTGAAAAGAAAAAGACAAATTTGAAATTGTGGGTGGTTGTTTGCCTCCGTATGGTGCTGGCAAGTCTAATATACTTTATTATGTGCAGAGTATTCTGTATTCCATTAAGCTTAAAATGTGAGTAATGTACATTCAAACACAAGAGAAATGCATCTGTTATCTTTTAATCTTTCATTGAATGGAGCAATTGATTTCAGTGTAGGATTATCTGTATTACAGGGTGCAGGACACTGAAGGGCTGCTTCTACTTTTGGTTGGCATTTTTCATTGTTCTAAAATGTCTGAGCACTTTAAGTATGGGCAATATATATATAATACTTTGAATTTTCTATTGTATTTCTTTAAAATTACTGGTTAAAGGTTATCTTTAGTACATAATTTACATTATTTCTAAATTAATTACATATGTATGTGTACCTGAGATCTTTGCTTTTTAAGAGGTGAATTCGCATCTCTGCATAACCACAATATTTTGGTTTTTTTTGTTTTGGTCTTTGGTCCACATGGACATCTGAGGCAAAAACATTTTTGGAAGGTTTATTAGCAGTAGATCCTTGCTTGATTCCAGATGGAAATCTCTCAGTTCTCTTGGGGGTCCTATGAAATTGTTCTTTCCTACAGTAATAAAATAGTCTCTCAAGTACAAATGGTGCTAGAATTGTCAAGCTGAGCGAGCAACTAAAACTAATGAGTTGCAAAGAATTCCAAGTATGCATCTGGTTTTAAGGCTATACCCACAGTTTTGTGATATCTTTATTTGGGAAAACATCTCTTGCTTTCTTTACTTGCTGTGCAGATGGCCATACAAAAGATTGGTCTTTGAAGAAAGACTAAAACATCAGTAGGCATAGTAGATAAAAGCACAGAATGCACTTAACACTCCCTTTCTCAATTTCAGAATCTTTCTCATGAGGATTTAGAAGCAGCTCTTATAATGATGTAGCTTTTGAGAAATTAGTATCCTTGTAAAAGCTAGATGAAAGCCTTTTAAGAAGTTGTAAGAGCAATATTTGTACCATGTGCTATGTGCCTACATTCATGACTCCTTTATTATAGATCTTGATTTTTACAGAGCTGCCTGTCCTTGCAAACCTTTCTGTATGAAATTTTCTTGGAGAGACAGAAGGTTCTAAAATACTAATAGATCTTGTAGTCTATAACACAAGTGTACTTTGCAAATGAAATGCTTCTTTCTTTTTTTCAGCAAATGGAGTAATGTGAATACTTTTTTGAATAAAAAACCAAAACCCTAAGCTTCCCCTTCCCTCCTTTTCTCCCTGACCAAAGTATTTTGGGATATTAGCTTTAAAAATGTAGTTGACTCTTCTTTTCATTTTCAAAAATGTTCTAACATGTAGACAAGAATAGTAAAAATTTTTAATCACTGCAATCCTGATAATATCCCACTTTTTAAAAAGTTATTAGTTCTGTTGGACTCTTGGAAGTATATGAACTTATGGAAGACTAAGTTCAGCTACCTTAGTGATGAATGACCGGAAGAAAACACATCTAAATTCCATTTAGGATGCACTAAGACCTTAATAAGGATATTGCTTAGTGGGTCCTTTTTTTGAAACTTCTCTTCCTGTCTGTATACAGTGTGTTTCATTGGTGGCCTTGCTGTACTTGTCAGGCTGAATAAAGGCTGTTAGTTCATATTGTGACTCAGCATCACCCCTGAAATGTGTACTGTACATCTGCATTGTATGTAAACTCACTATTAAAAAACCCCAAGCAACTTCTTAGTATTTCTTATACCTACCAAGTCTTAGATTCAGACCTTTGAGTTTCTGTGTGGGTTATTTTGCTTGAAGACTGAAACTTACATAGGCAACCCTGAGAAACTGTTGTGATGGTAACATGATAGCTGATACTTCCTGGGTAAGGATGAAAATGTTATTTGCAAAGTGAATGTGTGCAGAATCAAACAGATCTGCCTTATCTCTGTGGGGTGTGGGAAATTTTTGGTTCATTCGAGGTTGATGTGCCTTTGTCTTTTGTTTATACTGTGTTTTATTTTATTAGTGATAACATCTATGATAAAATGCATGGCTGAATCCTTGCATAATGGGAAAGCTACTGAAAGAGCTCTTAAATATAAGTAATTATCTGTGAGGCTTTACCTGCCCGTCCTGAAGATCTCTCCCAGGGATTTCTCCAGTTGTTGAACATAATGAGCACAGACCGTCATTAGCTTTAAAGATACTTGTGTGCCTCACAGGATTCTGGGTCCCTGTTGAATGGATGACACTTACCGATTGTCTTGGAAGAAAACATTTCTCCTTTCTTTTGTCTGTCCTGTCATTGTTGCACATTTGTTTTTATATAAAAATCAGTAGGGATTCCCTTCCTTTTCTTGTTTTCGTCTTTCTTAAGTTTCTTTCTCATTGTTCTGGTGTTACATACTCAGATTGCCTTTCTTTTATCTTCTGTTTCATTCTTTCACCAAATTTCACATAGGTATGGGTGGTTAAAAAGACTCTAGTTGCATCAGGTTGCCTACTCAGGTTACAGCATGATTAGTGTGAAAGCTTGCTATTGAAAGGAGAAGATTTCAAAGATAAGTGTTAAACTACCAGCAAAAATGTACAAAACCTTGATATTTAACAAGGTGTAGAATGCCATGCACACTTCAGTAAAGAATATTGATCACAGTACTCACAGAAGTGTATTAATAATCTGGATAAGATTTTCGCAATCTAGAACAATCAATCCTAGTTGATGCTAATTTGCTTAAAAATATTTTCCTTCTGACTTCAGTGTACATTCTCACAATTCTCTGGCCTTGCCACTGTATTGTAGCAGGGCTTACACCCCCTGAGTAAAGCTATTTTTAATTCCTTTTAGGAATTAATAGAGGAGGGAATTGTGTTTCTGGTGAAGCCAGAGCTGTGTACAAGGAAGTACTAGGTCTGAATTGTTCTTATTACAGTTGTGAAAAGGCATCAGAGCGGTAAATAGTTCTGTTGTATAGCAGGAAAGACAAAAGACAGTGAACATTTGCATTTGATCTTGAATCTGATTTACTTAGTTTATTTAACAAGGCTATCTGCTTTGACTGTAGAAGAGCAGGAACTTTTGGTGATAAGGTGAGTAGCAATTTGACTCTCCATTTATGCCTTTCCTCTGGTGTTTGTACCTTGGGCTTACGGGGAGTCAGATACCTTGAAGCAGTTAATAGATCTGCAAAAGCTAGAAGGAATACTGCTCACATTTGAATGCTCAGCAAACATATGTACGTTATTTTAGGAAACCTGACAGGTCTTAGAGTAAACTTAAAAGTCACCAAATGTACTGGTACACTGAGAACACATCTCCTCAGTGTGAATACAGCTGCACTACCCTCCTGACTACTGGGAGATAAGATCCTGGGAGGGGTGAGTTCTCGTAACAGAAGGCAGAGAAAACCTGCTGATGTTTGAAGGACCTAGTTCTTTCTGTGTGTGAAGCGCAGTTAGCATCATCTTTGCAGTACAAGGGAAGAGAGAATGAGGTAACCTTCTTGTGAGAACTTCAGAGTCCACACTGACTGGGTTTGAAAGCACTGTATGAAAACATTCTGCAATTTTCTGTCCCAGCAATAGTGTAGCCTGGGAATAGGGCTGAAGACTATGGTTAATATCTTTGGGGTGTTGACAAGTTGCAAATGAAAAAAGATTACCTGGGCTTGAAGGGAAGATTCAAGATTGTATTCATCTTTCATTGTCAATTACAGCAGAGATTGCCGGAATAACATGTTAATTTCAAGTAGACTGTTCAGTGTAGATTTGAAAGCTCTGAAATATGTAGACTCACATTTGTTCATGAAACTTGGGTAACTTGAAGCAAGTTGGGAATGTTTTTCTGCCTTTCACCTGCACCCCTCTATTCACATTTTGAAATCATACTGGGATTGTACCACCGATTTCTGTCATGTGTGGTTGCAGTGTTGTAGGTTTCTGCCTCTCCTTAAATGAAGGTAAGAAAAATGACATAATTCCTATTGTCATTGAAAGCGTGTTATTGATCAATAACAATGAGGGCATTTTATTAGAGCTGGAAAACTGTCCTAGATCTCTCTGTCTCGTCAAAACCTTGTTCTTCAAACAAGACTGAAATACTCCAAAATGTAGTCTGCCAATATATGTGAACTAGAGGACACAGGCTCAAAGATCAGACACCACATAGTGTAAGCACTTACTGAAACTAAGTTTATGTAAAAAGTGGTAGTAGGTAATTTCTTTTTCTGTTTTCTTTGGGCTAAAGCTAATAAAAGCAGACTTGTGTGGATCAGAATTGGTAATATTCCACAGGTATGGCATTCAGATCCAACACTTTGCTCCTAATTTCTTTTCTTCTGTATCACCTGCATAGTACTGCTGTCTCCTTCCCCCCCCAAAAAATGTACTCTGGAGATCCATAAATTGGGAAGTTATTTCATCTCCTGTAACCAGCTAAGTTCATTATCACTTCTGTGTATTCAGGTTGTGGTATGAAATTTGCAGATTTGAATTGCTCAAGACATTCCTCAAAACTATATTGAAACAGTAAGCACAGGACAGGAGTTACAGCTTGATGGAGTTGGCACAGGACAGGAGTTACAGCTTGATGGAGTTGAAGTACAGGTGTTGAACAGAAAGTAGTACTGTGGTGAATAAATAATCATGTGCCTGGATTATCATAATTTTAAAGGATATTGGGGCTGATTTAGCATAGAGACAAACGTTTTTTTCTTGAACTACATAATGAGAGGAAACATTACAGTAAGAGACAGACTGTTCCTGCCAGACACTAGAATTATGACTACATTGATAAAGTTAGTTGGGATGATTTTTTTTCCTTTCTAAGGTGGAGGTGGCAATTCCTCTTTTAGAATATGATTTCTGAGATCTTCTGTTAATATGCGCAACAGTGAGACTGCCAGAAAATGGCTTTCTAAAAATGCAATCTCTTAAGTCAACCAAATGCTTCATTGCAAGCAGTTTCTTTTAATCCACAAGTCAGTAGGCATCAATCCTGTTTAGTGGTTTGAGTTTTAAAAGGAGAACATTGATGTCACACTGAAGCTTGCATAATGCCAGTGGTGGCTGCCTAATACATACTATTTCTATGAGCTGTTCTAAATTCTAGACTTCACTGGTAGTGCAGATACTGTACATAATTTTATGGAAATAGAAATGGATGCTCTTCTGGATATTCTTTTTTGCATTGTTTTCAATGTTCAAGATTCAGAATGACCAAAGATGATCCTTTTGCCTACCGTTTTCCACCAGTGGGCACAGCAATGTTTGTAAATATTCCAAATTAGCAAAACAAGCTTATGAAGGTAATCAAAGAAAGGTCAGTTTGAAATAGAGCAGGAAGAGAAAGGGAACCTTCCCCTGTGATACTGTCCTTCTACTCAGGTGAGAATGGCTTGGAAATCTGACCTTTGCATATGGGTTTGCTTCTTTTTTTCCCTTTTTTTCCCCTGTTGGTTATCAATAGAGTGGGTATACTGGAGATTAACCTATGTTAAGCCCTCTGTTATAGTATGTGGAGTGCTGTCTCTGAACTAAAATGGGAAGAGGGAATCTTATATGAGCCAGAAGGATACAATTTATGAATGTGAGTTTTCAAATCTAGTGTTTCATTTCAGTATACTTTCAGTTTGCATCTGTTTATGTACTTGACACAGTATTACTACTCATAACTTTAGGATTGACCATTCAATTGTTTTTTTTTTTTTTTTTAATTTTGTATTTTGGAGCATTTCGTATTATTAGACCAACTAAAATGTAACAGTTTGTCGGTGAAGTTGATAATATCTTTTGCTGCTCTGGCTTGAAGAAAGAGATGTGCTCTCTGCTCATTGAGTTACCTCTTTGTTTTGTATGATTGTGTTAGAAGGTGGTAACTGGCACCTTGCTTTTTCATACTATTTAAGGATGCCTTCTAGTTAATATAATTTACTGTTCTTCAAGTAACTAATTCACATGTGCAGTAATTCAAAGGAAACCAAAAGGAGGTTACACAGAATTTCACTATTGGCAGTGCTTGGTAAGCATGTTTCATCATCCCAGAAATTCTGTTCAGTCAAAGCCTAATTTTGGAAAAGAAGAAAAACTGTCTGTTTCTGTCTGGAACTTGCTTGATACAAAGCAAGCAATTAAGCTTTCTGCCTAAAGACTTGTAATTTGTATTTGAAAAAATTAATAACTGTAAGGGAAAACTCAATAGGAGTTGGAATCTTTCATTTGATTTCAACTGTCACTAAAGACTTGACTGGTTTCATTTCTTCACCTAACCTCTTTTTATGAATATGCTCTATGTTTCTAGTTTCCTTCTCCTTTGGGAATGCTTGATGGCTGTCATTGTGGATTTTTATTTGAGTGAAAATGACAGCTTGAGTGTAAGTGACAGTTTTCAAATCCACTTTTAAATAGATACAAATTTTCCAAATTTTTTGTAGATTATATCAAACCCCTTGCCTTTAATGGGTCTGTAGGATCTCTTCAGCAGATTCCAAGGAGCCCATCTTAAAACACTGTCAGGATCACCATTTATCCTTTGCCCATTGTACTGTCTGTGGTTTGCTGCAAAAGTGCTGAGCAATCCCAGCATGGATACCCATGATTCATGAGTCTGTTGCATACCTTTATCTTGTGCATAAGCCCTGCAGTTACCTCATGCTTATGTGTCACAAGCACAGGCATGAGCCTGGTGTGTAACAGGGAATGCTCAGGTAAGAGAGGAATGCTTGGCAGAGCACTGCAATTAAGCGTGGCGCAAACAGGACGTGTCCGTCTGTCAGATATGAGCTGTGCATTCTGCGACCAAAATGTCCAAGTAAGTGCTCATCCTTTGCATGGACAGATATGTGGTGTTTTTGATCTGTCAGATGCTAAATGACAGAATCATCATGTGCTAAATGGAAAGCTCTTACTTTTTTCAGTTTTAAATTTCGATTTCAAAGATTTAAATCTGTATTTCTTCTAATGCTGTTCAAACTCATTTTATCCAATTCTAATGCTGTTCAAACTAATTTTATCAAGATAGGGACTTCTGATTTTGAAATGTTAGATTACTAGTTTCATTACTATTTTTTAATGCATTTATGCACCCTGGCAGTGTTTGTGAGTTTGAAGTATTATGCAGATGCAGCTGAGGTATAAATAAATGACATTAGTAGTAAGTTAGACTAAAGGATATTAAAACAGGCCAAGCAATTACTTGTTCCATTTATTTATATCTTGTATGCTTAAGGGGCGTTTCCTTTGGTTTAGATAGATGTAGCAATGACATTTCCTGATTTCATGTCCTGGGGCAAAAAGATACCTTTATACTACTATTTACCTAATATTAGCTGCAGCTGCAGTTAATTCTCTGTTCTTTCTGTTTCTAAGGCCTGCTTTCCCAGCTTTCTGAAAGCTTCTTACCTTTACTGTTTCCCACAGGAGGTTACCTTGAGTTGGTGTTAACTGCTTAGAGAAATATCAGTTCTAAATAATGTATGTTTGAGTTACCCCCAGTAGGGAATGGATCTTTTGAAATACTTTTGAAATCTATTTCCTGAGTTTCCGTAGAGTTTAAACTTCTTTCTGAACAAAAGCTGCCTCATTCTCCTGTCACCAAAAATGAGTTGATCCATTGTTTTTGATGTTCTACTATAAGTAAGTCTTAATTGAAATTATGCCTGTCATTGGTACCTGTTTATTTAGGTTTTATTGATATTTTCTGCTTTGAATTTCTAAACGTCGCCTCCTTATGCAACAGAGAATGCTGTAAAGAATCTTTTTTATCTGTAAGTGGGTATAAGAGTGCTTGTTTACAACAGGCAGTTGTGCTTGTCATTTTATATATTCACTGACCAAACAGGGAGCAATCCTGTGGAAAATCCTGTGGAAAATAAGCCTTTGAAATTCAGCAAGGTTTATTTTGAAATATTACCTCAAAATTTCTCATAACTGTTCAGGGAGAAGTTTCAGTCTTATTTTTTTATACACCCAGCATTTTGAAAAATAGAACTAAACTATTTAGGCTTGTAGCCTAGTCTCTTACTGCTAGTTACATCTTCTAGTATCTGTGAAACTGCTTTTACTTTTTTTGAACCACTGCACAAATTGCTCAAAAATCTGATTTTAAGTGTGAATTCCTCTGTTATGTGTACACCATAGCAATGCTAACTATTTGAACTTGTTTTTCTTTCTGTTCAGATGTGGTTATAGGTTCAAGGTTTTATTTTCTGTTTTAATTTCGAGTTTACTGTCTTAAATTCAGATGACTGCCTACTGGTGGCCCATATGGAACAGGAACCATTCTTAACTGTGAGCGAGACCATTTTGTGCATAATTCTCCTTTTTGGCCTGCTCTATTTATCATCTTACTAGAATGGGATTATGCTCCCAGGATGTTGATAAATGTTGATGAGTTGTAGTTTGAGCGCTATTATGCATATTGTATTTGAATAACCAGGAATTTTTATTGACACATAAAGGATGTATATGTCTCTCTAATTATCATAGTGTTGTTGAAGTGCTTATCTTTTTGTCTTGACTTAGAGTGGAAGAACTGGCAAGGCTTGGCAGCTCCTTTGCCTCCTGTCTAATTTGGGTTTCTTGCCAGTGTCACTGAAGCAATTTTTAATGTGCTCTTATTAGACTAGAATTGCTTGTATCATTTTTCTTTTCTACTAAGTCTCAGCTCAGAGCTTGTCAGCAGGATTATGTATGTCCTTGTGATGCTGGTGTTTCAAAGAACATTATCAGTTACTTTGGCCCTGTGCATTGAGGCTTGCCTACAGGAGGTGTGGTGACTGAGGGAGATGCTACAGCCTTTTTAGGTCATCCTTAAATCAGGCTGCTGCTGTCATTCTGCAGAAGTTTTGCAGCCCTGCCTCTGAAGATCTCCATCTGCAGTTTTGAAGTCCTTGCTGCCCTTGCTGTACACATATAAGCAGAAAGTTTTTGATTCAGTGGTATAGCTTTTCAGATGCATGTTGTCTTCTTTCCCACTGCTGAGCTGGGCAGTCTCTTGTATAATTACCTTTTATTTGAAGAAGAAAACTCCAGCTGGCTACTGCTGCTGCATTTCTGTGTGCAGGCAATGATTAGGTGTTCTGACTTTCCTTCCTTGTGCTTCTCTACTCCCATTGCTTTGCCTGGTACCTTCTGCAGTAGTCACTCTCATTATCTGCCATCCATTACTTAAAACCTTCTAAAAGCAAGTAAAAATAAGTTTTGTTTGCTTGATTCCTTTGTTTTCCCTTCCCCTGTCCTTATGAAGTTGGAATAATTGCAAAAGGCTTGAGTAAGCACAGGCTTTGGATCCTGTTTGCTGCTTAGTGCGTTTACTCAAGCTGTTGCTGGTGTTCCTTGTGCAAACAGCTGCTGGTGGTTTAAGTTGATCTTTGGTTTCTCACGTTGTTAAACCTGCCCAGGTGCCCTGAGAGCTGGAGGTTCCCTGTGGTTGTGGCACCAGGAGTGGTGAGGAATCCCTGGGGCCCGGGCTGTTGGGTGGCCTCAGCCTGGGGCATGGGACACCTCCCTGGGGATGAGGGCAAGCCCAGGCTGGGGTATCAGCCCACCAGCAGCTGGGGGGGCTGGATCAGAAGTTCTGCTGAGAGGAACTTGGGTCTCACAGGGCTGTAGGGATGGCCTGAGGCCAGGCTGGGGTGTGGGCCCACAGGTGGGACTGGCTTGGTGGGGCTCATGGCTACCTGGAGGGAGCTGGAGAGGAGCCCTTTAGAAAAGAGTAATGCAGCAATAGGACTGTCCTGCTTTATCTTTTGCATACAAAGTAAAGCCTGATTATTTTTTATTATGAGCAGGACATACTGAAGGAATTAATTCATAAACAAAACATCTGTCTCTCCAGCAGTTTTTTTTGCTGGGATTGGAATGAGTCATGGGTTTGGGAACTGTGCTGGTCTCAGCGCAATGAGATCACCAGAAGACTTAAGGATTTTCACTGTGTTTTCCAGGAAGAAAAAAATATTTTGTGAAGTTAGTAAAGCTTACCCTCCTTTTACATTTGCACATGGCCACCTACTTTTATGCCTTTATGATATTGGGAACTGTCTTCCAGGAGAGCAGTTTCCTTTTATTCTCCAATAAAGCATTACAGAGACTTGGACAAGACTTTCTATACTAGTAAAAGTTAACAATCTGAATGTGATGAGAGGAAATGAAGAATGTCAGGAGTGGTAAGGAGCAGTATGTTGTTGCCAATTCAGTTTTGGCCTAAACTTATATATGGGTAAATAGCATTGTTGAGGGAAAAAAATTGAGTTGACTGACTAAAAGTAGTCCATAAATGTTTAAAAGGAAATAAGATTTTAACTGTAACTTACTTGAAAAGCAGTGTTACGGCGCTAGGAGATGGAAAATAGTCATTGAAAATGAAACTGTGTTCTTCTGCACTTGCCTTTTCTGAGGTTTTGTTTATGAAATGTTAGTTTATTTATCTAGCTAAGTTATTATTTACTTACAAGAAGAAATTGAAGTGATCAGTGCTTTGCTGCTCAGTCAAATTGAATTGACTCAGTTAATTCCTTTTAACTTTTATAGGAGCTGTAGCAGGTTTTTTAATACTGTCTAGCAAGGCTATTGTAGCTGTATTCTCTGGATTTGGTGCTGTAGCTCTTAAGGTGAGAACAGTCAGTAATTTTGTTGGCAGAAATGCACACAGTCATGTTAGCGCAATCACTTTGCACTTGATCTTTCCTTCCTAACACTTTATACAATTCTATAAATTTGATTTGTATAGAAACTGATCCAGTCTCAGGCCCTTAAAAGAGTCTAGTATTTGTACCTTAGCTGCTGGATCCCACGTTTGAGGTGTTTTGTTACCGTGGTGGTCAGTGGCACTGTCTCCATGTCTCTTGCATATATTCTCACTCTGAGATTCTCTGTTTGACAATCTCATTAAGCAGTGGGCTTCTGTGCTCTATTTATTAGTAATAGGCCCTTGCATAGTTTTATTTCCTCTTCAGAGTGGAATTTTCTATGGGGGTTTGAATTTTCAAAGTTTATTTTATATATGTTAATATGTCCTAGATGCATAGAAGTTGAGGAGGAAGACTTTTGGAGCAAGAACTGTTACTTTTATCCTTGGCAAGGCTATTAGGGCACAGGACTGAACTGCTTCTTGACAGTCTTTGACATTTTCTTATCTCGCCAGCCCCTGCCATAGCTGTAGCCCAGCATGGTAAAGCCCAGTCCTGGATTTCACCATGCACACTGACACTCAATGGAATGGCCTGTGAGAACCACCTTCAGTGCTTCTGAGGGGAGAGGCTTGGCTTCCACTAGCACAGGAGTTTCTGTAGTAAAAGAAACATCTTCCTCAGTGCTTGAGAGGAGACTTGTGGAGGCTGAACAAAATGACAAGATACGTACTCCCAGTGCAATGTGCTTCTCTTCTGATGGCATCGTAGCATTTTGAGAAGTGGAGCTTTGTCCCTCCCCTTTTTATCATAACCTATGTTATTTCTGTTATTTAATAAATTATTATAAATAACTTACTTATGTTATTAGTTTGTTTCCTCTGGTAGAGTTTGGGTTCTTTCTGCCTCTGCTCAGAGATGATTATGTTATGTGGGTAAAAGAAGTTTTACCCTTTTGTCTGGAATGTGGAGACATCTTTGTTAATCTCTTGTGGTAAAGTAGTTTGTTACTCTGTCACTTGCCAAATGCTTCTTAATCAAGGTCTTGTGCTTGGAGTTATACTTGATTTTTACTGGTGTTTCAACAGATATTCTCTGTGTCCCATCTATTCTTCACCAGAAGCTGGGATTGCTCTGAAGTTTCTTGACTGTAACTGTACCCATACTGTTTGAAAAAAAATGTATTTGTTTCACATACATCCTACCTTCCTTGTACCTGTGCTCATGGTGCCTATCTGGATAGCTAGTGCTTTAAGGCAGATGTAGTAAGCCTTTTGTTTATTATGTACTTAATGTTGGCAAAGTGCTGTTTTCACTGTGTATCAACAAGCCACAGAAATAAGCCTCAATGTCAGTTTCTCAAAGTACATTGTTTGTCTTAATAAGTTCCTATATACCTTAAACATGCAAGCATATTTTAGGTGTTGGAAGTTGTAAATGTGTCTTGTGAATTTAAAGCCACCTGTGTAAGTTCTTAAGCTTCTTTGACTGTTGCGTTAGCCATTATGAAATGAATATGTTTGAAGTAAATTGTAAGAGTGATTAAGTCTAATGAATGGCCAAGTATCAGGTTATAAAGTCATGCTTATTTACCTACTGACTATGTGAAATGAAAAGTAAAGGGTAAAGTGAAGCTTGATTGAATCATTCATGTTATTAGATTAACCATTCTCTTTTAATGTACCTGATTTCTAGATGGGTGATTTTGAGGAGTTACAAGTCTGGAGATAATGCTACTGATACCATTTATGAATTTTATGGGTTTTGTTGTTACTATGTCTGCAAAATATATGAAAGGAAAAACCTATAGCAAAAACACCACTTGATTTAACATAAGATGTACTTAAAATTTTTTCTGGGTGCTGTATGTAAGCAGTTAATTACTGAATTATGGAACTTCATTTAACTACTTACATTGATTGTTGGATTACAAAGACAAAGTAGTTTAATAGCTTTTAATGAAGTGTGGTGTTAGGATTAGTAGGGGTTGTGGATACTGTTGAGTAAAGAAAGAAAAAGATAAAAACTGCAGATGAGTCTGTAAGTTCATTGTAACAGGATGTATTATTGTCTCTGAAATGGAGTCAGGATTCAAAAATAATAAATTCTAAGAATGTAATTTTAGGGCTTGGTTCTAAAGGAATGTGCAGAGATGAGGGTAAGGTTTGAAGAATGAATTAACCCAGTGAACTGTAGATTACTGCCAAGAGTAGTGCATATTCCTTCCACAGTCTCACTGTTTTGATACTAATGTGCAGCTGCAAATTTTAGTATTGGTTGAGTGTTCTAATGAATCAGGAAAATACTGGGAGATGAAGGATGTTGACCCCTTTATTTGGTAACATCCCACAGTTTATCTGGCATAAGCCACTACTGAAAAACTTCTTTTGGTTGAGGACAGGACTAGATTTTTTTCTCTGAGAAACAGTATTCTTATCTGTAACTGGAAATTTCTGTCCTTGAGCAATTGTATGAGTTGCTACTATTGTGTAGTGGTGGTTAGGCTTTGCATAGGAGGAAGATTTTCATAAGGCTGTTTATTGTAGAAAAAGAGTGATTTGAGATAAACACATCTGTATCTACATGAATTTGTTTTGTAGGCTGCACACCACAGCCAGGCCTATGTGGCTGTCAGTTGTTTTCCCTTACCTTGTATTCAGATGTCTTAGTTAAAGATGGAATATATTTCTTCCTGTTGTTGGCGCAGAATGTATTTATGGAGTAAAAATCATAATTCTGTATGGAATTTGTGCTTATTTTTTTGGTTGGATGCCATTTTATCTAGGGGTTTGGCCATGTAAAATATGATGTGGGCTGTATGAAGTTGATTTTGGCACAGAATTGTTGCAGAGAATTTGTTGCTGTAGACCTTGTGAGTTACTATACATACTAATCTGATAGGGGAAAATTGAAAATGCCACTCAATTTTAAAATGTGTATTTATCAATCAAGTGTGCATTTGGTGCTAAAATTACCTTTTCATAAGCCTGTGGAGATATACTGAGAGATTATATTATTTCAGGGTCCATAGCTGTGCCTGCTCTTTAGAGACTGCATAAATTATTCATTGCAAAGTGGTGGTTGACATTTAAGTTGGAAGGGTGTCTGATACATTGATTGAGCTGGTGTCTTCTGGGATTTGTCCGAAGGAAGACATACATTGTATATTTTGTCATGGTTTTTGTTTGGCTTATTTTTTTTTAAACAGCCCGCTTACTTTGACATGTGAAATTGGTAGATGTCTGGTGCCTGTAAGTCTAAGATCTGTGTGCAATAAGCATGGAACCTCTCCTAAATGTATGAAGTGAATGACACAGGGAGTTTGTGTTGAATTGTCTTGCTGCATCCCCATTCCCTGGACAGGATGCTTCTTAGCAAATGTAGGTGTTACTCCTTCATCCACCTTCTCACACCCTCATGTTGCATTGTCTTAGTTTCAGGCATGCAGAACAGACATGATTCTCCTAATGTTTTCACTTCAACTAAAGGCATCCCAGTCTCTTCCTTGGCAAACTATAAAAAAACATAATAGAAATAGAGAAGGATGTTTTTCGTTTGCTTGGGCTGTCTAGGTTACCATAATTCTTTCATCCTTCACTGTGCTGTTATACTGTTGCTCTCAGAATTTAGTGTAGAACTGGAAAATTTCGCTGTGTGTTTTACAGGTATCCCATACATTGATTAATACCACACTGATCTGTAAGAGATACTAATCTAAAACTTAATGGTATGTCCGCATCCATAAACCTGATGAAACCTTCCCCTACCTCAAGAAGTTCCTACTTGTTCCCTGCAAGGAACAAGTACTTTTATTTTGAAAGAAGACTGTCTTCTTCCCAAGAGGCTATCACTTGACAAAATTTCTGCATTGCCATGTTTGATGGAAACTTTCTAGCTATTAAAATAAAACAATTCTGCCACTGATCACTGATTGGAAATTACCATGAAAATAATTAAGGAGAACTTACTTGAGAGGAGATGAGAAAAGCCAGTAGTTTCCTTTCTAGGTTTTTCTCAGCTTTCTCTAAGATTGAACAGGTCAGTCCTCAAACCCAAACAACCAAAGATAAAAACCCCCACAAAACTCCATAAATTTAAATGTGCAAGGTCTGTTTGCAGTTATGGTTTTCTTAAATAGATTCTGCCAGGAGAGCAGAGCTAAGTATCAAACATAGTGGGGGCTAGAAGCTGTGGATGACACTTTAATCATTTCTGAGCTGATAACATCCCTTGAGCAAAACACTGGATCAGACCATTTTATTTTTGTTCGTAATTTCTTAAGTTTGCAGAACACTCTGCAATTTTGCAAGCCTTGTTGAACTCACCCATTTTGAAGTGACTGATCCTTGTAACTGCTGGAAGATTCTTGGAAAGAAGTATGCAGCATGTCAGAAATGTGTTCAGGTTGTGTTTTTTGCCAGAAAGAAAAACTATTTATTTAACTGCTGCAAAGTATCAGCACATGGCCAACAGATGGTTTACTACTTTTACAGTGTTTGTTTTCCCTCAAGAAAAACATTCATGTAGTAGGTCATAGAGGTGTGTCTGCTCTTACAGATATCTTAATGTCCCCAGAACTGCATACATTTCATTCTTAAAAGCATTATGCATTTTGCTAGTAAGTTATTCTTCTTAGGCATTTGGAGTGATTGATAAAACCCCACTATTTATATTTACCAAGGAATGTTGATTCACCTTAGATGGATGAAATGAAATGCTTTAATACCTCGATGTTATCTTTTATTGTCTAGTCCCAATGTATTACTATGCTTTTGTACTTTTCCTCAGCATTAAAGTAAAAAAAGGAACTTTTTCTTTCTTTTTTTTCTTGTGTGGGTGTTGCAGGTTGCAGTTTAGAAAATTGAAAATATATAGCTTGAAAGGCCTGACTTTGTTCCCTCCTTCTCTTTTGGGATATTTAATTTAATGGATGACTGCAACTTGTACCAATATCAGTTATGTGAGGAGGAATGGAAATGGAACTGGGAGGATTTGTAAAACCTGATTTCAGAGTGTACTGAATTATACTAGTTGGAGAAAGCAAATGGTAAGAGTACTATGTGCCAGCCGTCAGTTCAAACAGTTTTGTGGATTTTTATATTTTTTTTCTTTAAAACACCTTCGGCTGATGCTGTAGGAATAACCTGTCTCTCTGGCAGCCTGTACACTAAATTATGAATCCATTTAATGTGCTTTTTCAGTTATGAGTACTTAATAAGTCAGAATCTGGTTCCTGTGAAATGTCTTGACAGAGTAGGTGATGTGAGTTAGTGTGTTGTAGTTATGGGCGCTATACTGCAGTAATAGCATTGCATCATTTGTTTTGTATATTCCTATAGGCAACAGTTCTGATAGCTGTGTAACAGACAAACTTTTAACATGACTTTTGCTGCCTCTCTGTTTAAGCCAACAAATAATGGAGTCAGTATACCAAGAAGTTGTATACTATCTTGAGCCCCATTTTTTTCTTTTCAAGAAGACCCATATGAGCTCCTGTTTTAGCACTTTTTAGTAAGCTTGGTTCTTTGTAGCAAGTTTTGATTTTGAAAAATTTTGTCTAGATTGGCTCCATGCCATGTCTTCTGTCAGTGATTTCAATATTTGATGAAAGTACATGACGTTTTGGGTTCTTCTCTCTTTAAAGCACAGTTTCATGATCCTTGTAAACTAACACTGCTGGTGGCCCGTGGGAGCCCCAATCTCACCACCTGCACTTCATTCCTGTGTGCTGACACAGAGCTGTGGAGTGCACTGTATCAGGGAGCTTGATCTGAGTAAAACCAAAAGAAATCACTATTTTTTAAAGATAGCTTAAAACTGGATTAATTCTCGTCTAGTTCAGTGCACTACCACAGAAGCATTTATGCTGTCATAAGGAAGAGAAGTACAAAAGGAAATAAGTAATTTCTGCCAGTACAAGTGCTTGTGGTGGTCATAAGTTCAATGAGAAACAACACAAACTACTAAAAGAAGCTGTGCATGTTCTAAACTACAGCCCTTTCAACTAGTTCTCCTTTCCTTGAGGAACATGGCTGCTCCTTCTCACCAGTATCCTTTAATTTCATTTTTAGTGATTTTTCTTTGCCAAAATACAGACAAACAATTGAACAAGCAATAATAGCTCAAATGCAACTTCAGATCAGTTGATTTGGGTTTGTGATAAAAGTATTAGGCCACGTGAATAAGTTGGAGCTGGTTTAATGGTGTCTCTGATGCTGTCTCATGTGATATTAGTCACATTGGATTAACTAAGGAAATTGAGTTCACATGAAAGTAGCATAAGATGTAGAAACAAATGATTTAGACATGTATTCTAAGGAGTTGGTATCTTTCTAGTTCTTACTGGAGGAGCAAAAGAAAGCTGTGTTATGTCTCAAACCCTTTTAACTGTGCCAAGTGATGGCACACAGAATGTACCTCCTGACTTTTGGTGGGTGTCAATCTAGAGAACTGCAAGTGTTAAAAGACAGAATTGGACTATAAAACTGTTGTGCAGTAGGATAAATAGCCTTAAAGCAGTAAATACAAAAATCCCGTTAAGTTGGAATAATTAGTTATTCAGGTGTCAAATGTCTTTTTTTTTCCTTTCCCACAAACAGATTGAAGAACATGGTAGATGTTGAAGTGAAGCTCTTGTGTTTTGCTGACTATTTATGGCAGTAGCTGTGTAAGGCAGTAGCTCACTCCTTATAGGAGTCTGTAAATCTCGAGTTGGTAGGGGCCCATAAGGGCCACTAAGTTCAACTCCTTTCTCCTCACAGGGCTATCTAAAACTGAACCATGTGATAAGGGCATTGTCCAGATGCTCCCTGAACTCTGATAGGCTTGGTAAGGTGGCCATTTACCTGGGGAGCCTGTTCCGAAGACACAACAAATAGTTCTTTCACTTGACTCTGGTACCGTCAATGAAGCTGTGAGTCCAGACTTAAGGATTGCATTTCAGAAAAGATCTAGGGTAAAGGGAAAAGGCCTAGAGAGGTGAGGTGTTTGGAGGAAGAAATCTGTGAGGAATGGCAGAAGAAACTGTGGCAGTTCCTCCTGCAAATGAAAGTCTAGGGCTGGATGTAATAATTGGTCTTAAGATGTAAGCACTTCTGAAAGGTCATAAGAATGAAGCTAACCTCTTAAGACTACGATGTGCAATGTTGTTATGCAAAAGTAGTAGTTCTTACTGTTGTGAATGTCCCAGTGTCCTGAGGGCAAGTTTCTAGAAATGCAAATCTGGTCTCTCTGTGGCTTTGTTATAACATCTGGTAGTTCCTAAATTTCTTGGTGAATCTGTGTGATTAAAAATGTTCCTGTTAAAAAAGGATGACTCTAGCACAGGCTTCCAAGAAGTTCCTGACTGACTTTTGGTAGACAGTTTTGTAGATTGCGGGGTGCTGTTTAATGTGGTGTTGTCCATCTTTATTTTCAAATTCTTACATTCTTGAAATAATAATGACTTTCAGATTGTGGGATTCTTGCAAGGAGAATCTGAGTTGGGTCTCTCTCTAACTGTTGCTCTTTACTCAGAAAGACCTGGAGAGGGCTGTACCTCCTCTACAGAGATGCCTTTGCCTCCCTGGGGCAACTCGCAGAAACACCTCCTGCTTTTCATGCCAGTTCCAGGGGAAGGCACATTTAGGGAACACAGCTGCTTTTGGCAGTTAAGAAAATGCTGAAAGGATCAGCGTCCATTGATTCTTGCATTATTATTTTATTAATTTCTTATGAATATAGTCTCGATCCAGAATGCTGTGAAAACATAAGCAGAAATTAATTTTGATTTGCTGCAGTTCTTCAATATATATTTGTTTTCTGCACACCTGTTTAAAATAATCTACTAACAGCCTGCAGCTATTCACACACAGAATCACAGTATAGAAATGTTATGTCTTACATTTGAGTTGGATTTTTCCCAGATTGCAGTATTTTACATTCTTTTCAGTATTACATCAATTTTTGAACTGGAATCTATGATACTGTTTACTAGGACCTTAGCTTCTAGATGTGGAATTGCTGTTTTCTTTTCAGAACATGATATATGACGTGGAATATACAGTAACCCGTCCCTCAGTATGTTTCTGGTGCCTTATGTCACCTCCTACTTAATTTTCTGTACCATTTAGAAACAGTTTAGGGGCACAGTCTCAAAAGAATGAAGTGATACTGCATCTTCTGCTTTTGCTGCATTTGCCATGAGGAAGGTATTACTTACCATGATGCTCTGTGTATGTATTTCACTCAGCAGAGCAGAGTGCAGAAATGAAAGCAGCTGCTCTGCCTTCCACATCCAAGTGGGACTGGTTCTCATTTGCCCATTTATGGGATTTCTGTGATGTCCCTGATAATCTGTCTTTGTAAGGAGATGTTTGGGTTTTTTGTGAGGTGATAGAGGAGGGTGTACCAAACTTTTAGGTGTTTTTTTTTTTTTTAAGATTGTGTTACAGATTGAATAAACTCAAAAGTACCTTCCTTTTTTTTACTGTCTCTTTATAAATATGCATTCCATTCAGAGCTCTTTATCTCTTTAAATCTGTAGGTCCATACTACTTGCACAGAATCCAAATCAACTTCTCTTGTAATGAAAGGTTTTAGGAAATGCCCAGGGCCTCAGGCTGCCTGCCTCAGGTGAAGAAATGTGTTGAGCATTGAGGCATTTACTGCTTCTGTCTGACTGTAAGATCCTATTAATGTGCACTTCTCCTCTCCAATTTTTTTTTCCTTCACCAAAACCATCACATGTTCTCAGGCCACATAATATGGTAGTCAGTATAGTCTTTCATGGTTTTTTTTCTTATTCTAGGAGCTTTTGAGAAATTCAGTGATTCAAGCAAGGCTTCTGGAAGGTTTCAGTAAACAATGCTGCAAAATTCCCGTAATCAAACAATGTCTTGATTAAAAACAAAGTTAAGGCTTGTATTTCAAATTTACAGTAAATTCTGCCATGTGTTGGTCTTGGATTAGGTGGGCTATGTTATAAACCTTCATTTAGAAGACAGAAAGAAGTTACTGCTTTAGCATGTGAGATTCAAGTTTTGTGTTCGGGAGCTGCTGCTCTCTGAAGTCTGCCTATGTCCTATTCAGCTTGATTGGGCAGTTTATTTTGTAATTACATATGTAAGTGAAAACACATTTCTTGTTTCTAGTTTGAACTGCTACAAATACAGTTCTAATTTAATGATTTTCATATTTTAAAATTAATACATTATTGAAATGAACCAGTCTTAGTTGAGAAGTTATTTGGAAAAATAAATTGGAAATGTGACAGCCTACAAATAACTCTGGAGAATGGTTGAAGCTTTCTCAGTAAATACTTCTAAAAGTCGTAAACCTGTGTTAATGGGAAGTAATGAAATTTTTCTGGCTGCTGCAGTGGCTGCTGCTATTGTCCTAATTCAAATAAATATCTTTCAAGCAAAGTTAGATTTGAAAATAGGATGACAGAAGATGATCTGATTTATTTTTTATGATCAAGCATTTTAAAGATTTTACCTTGACTGTTTTGGAATAAGGTTGGTCAACTGATTTGATCCCTGTATGCAGAGCTAATTAAACTTGGTGTTATTCCTCTACGATAAAATTACAATTAATAAATGTATTGCAAACCAACTTTCAAAACTTGTGTGCTTTAATATTTGTTCTTTGAAGATTTATAAATAAATTTCCTTGGGTTTTAAATGTGGCTTTTTTGCTTTTTTTCAGAATTGTACTAGCTATTTGTTTGAGATGACAGCAAATACAGGATTTTGATGACCTGTAATATTCAAAGTAGTTTAAACACTTCCAGCAAGTAAATACCAGGCAAGTATCACAATAGCAAAAGCCGTTCTTTTGGCAACAGTGTGTCTTGCAATTATTTCCTTAAGTAAATGTCATCTTTCAGGATAGTTGCTTTATTAAAAGCAGATTTGAGTGCTTGCTAGAGTTACTGTTCCAAGAATAGTTGGTTGCTCAGATGATTTCTCACTGCAGGCAGCATTTCAGTGGTTAGCCTGTCCTGTGAGCCCTTCCCTGTTTGTGATTAAACTGAAGATCCTTAAAAACAGCCAGGTTTAGCATACTGAACATTTTTTTCCTTTCTTTTTGAAACCTTTATGTCCTTTTCCAGCTCTTGCTTTGTATTGTAATTTACTCCTATTTGAATTCTGAATCTTGAGGATTAATTTCCTTTCTGCATACCTATACCCTCAACAAAGATACTGTAAATCCCCTTTTTTCCACTTATTTGCATAGAGTCCTATGAAACATGTGGGTGTAAAGATAAATTAGCCATTTGCTGGCTGTGTGCCTGAAAACAGTCTGAGATTCTGGCTGACCAGAAAACTGTCCAGCTTTTTTTTTGTTACTGAACACGTGGGATGCATTAAGGATTCAGCTTCATTATCTTGGTTTTATTAGTCTTCTTTTTAAGAAATTGCCTTTAATTGTTGCCCCCTCACATACTTCTAGAGGAATAGTCAGCTGTTCACAGAGGGAGCTTTTAGTGATAGAAATATAGTGGAGAAGAACTGTAGTAGAGAAAGATGTGAGAAGATGCAAATGAGCAGCGCATTGCAGGCACTTTTTCAAATCCACACAGGAATCTTTCCTCTCTGTGTTTCTTCTTTGTGCTGGGGCCACAGTGTAAATGCTGACATTCTGTTCCATAATGCTATAGTAGATGGAGTGAAAAATTGCAGAAGAAAAAGGGGGTCTTTGTTTAGCCTAAAGCATCAGTATAATAATTTGAGTGGAAGTAAATATGTGGAACAAAGCATGTGAGGTAGGAAATGTGGTCTCTTTCTGAACTGTTAGGTTTACTGGAACATTTAAATCCCCCTTTACCTCAGAGGGGACAATGCTGCAAGCAGTAATGCACTGTCTGAGAGTGCTCAGAGATCCTCCAACAAAGTTTCTTTAAGGATTTTATTTTGTATTTGAGTACAAATGGGAGGAAAAAATTTTTGTTCCAGTGCATGAGTTCATAGGGGCCTTGAGTGGAAACTGCTGATGGTCTGAATTTGTCCTGGAATGTGCACCAAGAGAAAACATAATTGTGCAAAGAAATATGCATATACAACATAAAGTTGTGCATGTACAGGCAGGGGTTTGGTTTTGATTTTTTTTTTTGAGGAAAAGAGGGATTTTGTTGGAGAATAGGAAAAAATGCGACTTAATAGTGTTCCTTGAGGAAGTGTATTTTTTTTTTTTAAGTAAAACTGCCAGATTTTTTAAGTAAAACTGCCAGAGAGTATTATCTCCACTTGTGAAAACAGGGAGCATTGGAAGGCTTTACTAATTTAAACAGACGTCTTCTGCATACCTCTACTAGTGCATAGGTGAAGGTTGCTTATTTGAATTCAGCTGCTGATTTTTTGACCTATGAAAAACAACTTCATCTAAACTATATCGACATCTCAATCTCAGAAGTCTGTTTGTACACAGGCACAGTTAGTTATTTTCTTCTTTAAATAAATGGGCTTTTGTGGTTTGTGTTAGTGTCAGTTTTCACATCAGATTTGGCAGCTGTGTCAAGTACGCTCTGTGTTAGATTAATTGTTTGAATATGGCTTCTGAAGCTGTTGTGAGCCCAAGTTCCGGGAACAGAAGGATCAAGATCACAGTCTCTGAAGTCAGGAGTCCACACTTTAGTTGGAGGTTCCAGTTACAGTGCAGGTATCTGCTGTGTCTGTGTACAGCTGCTGGTAAATGTATACAAACCAGCTTAATGTCAAAGCCAGTGGCAGCACGCAGCAATAAACCACTAACATTTTGTGATACTGTAGGTAAGAAAAACTTGCATCTTCTCTTAATCTCTACATCCCTGAGTAATCTCTAAAGTCATATTTTATTTTACAGTCCGTGACCATTAAGAAAATTTCTGAAAACATCTATTCAGCAACTCAGTTGCAGAATTAACAGCATCAAATCATTGCAATCTGGAAAGCACTTTTTCAGTTGAATGTCACTTGAGTGTCTTTTAACCTGACAGTACTTCTGTGTGTTTTCCCAAAAAGCTAATCATTGAAAATTCTTTAGGCACATGAAAGTCTGGGTTTTGCAAAGATTATCAGTCTCTAGTTCAGTCAGGAGGAGGTCTGTGTGTTTAAATCCATTGTTGTTAACAGTGGCCTTGAATTAAAAAAAGAAAAAAAATTAACCCAAAACTAATTGCAGTGTTCCAACAGTTTAAATGCTGGTATGATGTACTCTGCAAATATTTCTATAACACAGAAAAAGAGAGAAGTATGTGATGAATGTGAAACCAACACATTTTCTTTCAGAACTTTTTTCTAAGTAACTGCCATGTAAGTTTATTCTTTTGATTCTGTTGTCATGTGAATATATTCATTTTAAAGGATAGGTAACTAAGATGTTGGGGTTTACAAGATCACAGCTTGTCAGGAGCTGTGCATTCCTTGATCCCTTGAAATTGGTCTGGATTTTTCTTTTGATGGAGAAAATTTTTAAATCCAATTCACTCTTTTAAAGGTTCATGTAAAATGGCACAGGATTCTGTTTGCATCCCAAAATTAGCAGGTGATGAATTAAGTTTGGACTAAGTTGTGCTGTCTCATATGTAGTTTTTTTTTTAATTTTCTCATTTTTTTAAGATAAGGGAATGTCATAAGTAGTGACAACAAAACGTTGAGACTGAAAGTGTTAAGGCAATTACCTTGCTGATAGTATGTGCACAAAAAATAATGTATCTGTGGCTCTATTGGGTTCATAATCTAATTTGACTGTAGTTTATTGACATTTATTTTAAATTATGGCAAATATCAAATGATCCTACAGGCAGAATTATCAGGTAGTTCAGACCTGAGTATAATCATCTTCATAGTAAGGATGTCAAAAAGATCTGTCAGCTTGAAAGTTTTAGTAATACAGAAATGTGTAAATTAATGTATGTGCATTGGAGTGCCATTACATTGGGACAATTAAAGGTGTGATTCAACAGTTTCTGTGAATGGGGGCCTGTGTGTGTGTTATCAGTGCAGAACCAGTGGGAGTTACAGCTTGCACAAAGAACCTGTTAATGTTGCCTCTCAGTTCTCCCTCCTTTAGAGGGAGGCTCTCCAGGCTGTGGTGAGGTTTGTTTTTTGGGATGTACATGACTAAGCAGCTTCCCTCCTCCCTCCCTGTTCTCTACAATATTTTTTTCCTATATGAATGTGTATGTCTCTCCTGAGACAAACGTCTCTCTTAAATCAACTTTGCTGTTTTGTTACGAAACACATAGAGGAACTGACCTGGGTCAAAATGACACAGCCCAAAAGTAGAGGTGTGGTTGTGTCTGTGTTGATGCCCATGGTGTCTCTGACACTGTTTCCTGTGCAGTTGCCCAGTCAGTAATTCCAGAGCTGAGGGGATGAGGTGCTGAAGCGGCAAGAGTTGTGCAATCAGGTGCTGTCACCAGGAGCAGTGCTCCCGAAGGAACAGTCTCACCAAGTCTGAAGCTGTCTCTGTGCTCTGTGAACGTGACTTTTGTGCCAGCACAACCACGGTGCTCCTTCCCTAAGCCCTTGCAGAGCTTTCCCTGTGTATGTGGGACACAGATCTGAGTTTCCCTCAGTTATCAGAGGGGGAATTAATGAAGCTTTTATGCTGCATGAAGTTAAACAGGGTGTTTCTCTGAGAAGATTTTGCAACATACTGAAGTGCTAGTGCTTCTGCCCAAAATCAGCTAAGCTTGTATGAGCAAATTTAAGAAGTGTGGAGAACTTCAGTGAAGACACTTAAATACTTTGAATATTCTGCCTTTACAAATAGGAAATTATTTTCTAAATTCTTTGAGGCATTAAAAACTTTCTTTGAAGGTCAGAGTTTTTAATGCCTGAGTAAGTAGATTTTGATATAACTTAATAGTTTCTAATATTGTGGACTTTGATACAACTTGAGAGTTTCTAATATTGTTTTATATTTATGATTTTATATTTTATTTTTATTTATGATTTTTATTTTTAGAGAGCACCAGTCTGCTATACTTGTGATCTACGATGAATGCTAAATCTGCAATCAGCAAAGAGATTTTTGCCCCACATGATGAAAGGATGCTGGGAGCTGTTCAAGTGAAAAGAAGAACAAAAAAAAAGATTCCTTTTCTAGCTACTGGGGGTCAGGGTGAATATTTAACATACATATGCCTGTCAGGTAAGTTTAATGACTTTTGACATCCAGTTATTTCTTTAGGTTTATCTTTGATTAACTGAGCAACTGTTGTCTGTAGCCATAAGGAGCTGGATTGTTCGAATCTTCATAGTGTAATGAGAGAATTGTAGCACTTGTACCTTTTGTCTTGAGGAACCACATGCTCTAGGCTGTTCATATTTATATACTATAATAAATTGAACAGGCGGTTTCATTGCTTAAGAACCCCTAGGTGTTCTCACAGCACAGCTGCAGAGTATGAACAAATAGAATATTCAGTAACAGTCTTTCCTTAGCCAGATTAAGATATTTCTTAGAAAGATGAACTTTTCAGGATATTGAAGTGATATACAATGTAATTTTTTATGCCATGTTTCAATGACTGCCAGCTGAGTGTGTGTGAGTACCTTTGGTATTTACGATGATTTAGTCACTTATGTTTTTAGGCATATCAGTTGCTCCCTTTGTGTGTGTGCATCTTGCTGGAAGTACAGCTAGTGGCCAAAAGCAATGTGACTCTCAGAAAAGTACAATTATGTTTGAACTAAATGAGAGCTTCATGAATCTTTCAAATTGTGGTGTTATTTTTTTAAATAATGTTAAAACTTTCAAAGCACAGGAGCTAAAACTCAGTGACTCTACTACTGTTCTATCACATCGCACATCTACCCAAAAAGTGTACATTTACTGAATGTTGTTGAGATGTATTCAGATACATATGTACAAATACTTCTGTTAAAATACAAGCTGCAGAGGAATTCCACACACATGCCGTGGTCAACGAGACAAAACAGAGGACCTTTCATTTACAGCTGAGTATTCTGCTTGTCATTGTAGGATCATAGAATATCCCGAGTTGGAAGTGACCCACAAGGGTCATCAAGGCCAACTCCTGGCCCTGCATTTTGGTAAACCCAAAAATGGCACCATGTGTCTGAAAGCATTTCCAAATGCTTTGTGAACTGTGCCAGGCTTGGTGCTGTGACCAGTTCCCTGGGGGCCCTGTTCAAGGGCTTGAACACCCTCTGAATAAAGAGCACTTCTCTGATACCCAGCCAAAGCCTTCCCTTATAGAGTTTCATGCTATTTCCTCAGGTCCTATCAGTGCCCATGAGAGTGAAGAGATCAATGTGTGACCCTCTGTTTCCCCTTCTGAGGAAGCTGTAGACCACAGTGAGGCCTTCCCTCAGTCTCTTATTTTCTAGGCTGAGCAAGCCAAGTGACCTCAGCCATTCTCCCCACATAGAGAACTTCAAGGAAGGATTTAAAAATTTATTCCCCTAGGCTGTTCCATAGACTTGTGGTTGGAATACTCTGTGTTAATGTAAGAACTGCATGCTTCAGTCTTCTCAAGGTGTAGAGGAAACCAATCTAGGCCTCTGAACTCTTAAAGAAATGTTCAAATCATTAATGTTTTTAAGCAAAGCTAAACTCTTCTTTTGGCAGTCATATTTTTCAAATGTCAGTCCAGTTTCTTTTTCTTAAGTCTTCTTGTAAAGAGCAATCACATTCTAAGTCTGTGCAGTAAGTTTTGGGATACACAGGTGTTTGATACCCATGTTCATGATTAAAGGTTAGAGATGTTCTCTATGCTTACAATTTTCTGTAGGCTAAATATTCTATGGATGGATTTTTTTGTCTTTTATTTTTTGTTATTTGATATTCTGTAAAACTTAGCCCTCCTTCTGCTTCCCCACCCCATATTCACATATATCAGTCAACATGGATTTTAAGACAGTGAATGGTCTTAAATGCATTTATTGTTTTACTGCCACAACATATTATGAGTAGGGAAGAAATAGTGGATGTCCTGACTTAAGCAGACTTTGCAACTCATGATAAGGAGAAGCATTCAGGATCTAAATAAAATTACTTTGTGGCAGACACTGAAAAGCTGCATATTGATAGTGCAAGAACCCTCACATATGGCTCACTATTCATGGTGTTTTGCACTGATCTGAGACCAGGTTTCCTCATATACATTTATAGTTTATACTATGAGAGTACAGTATGATTGGTAATATCAATAGGCAACAAAGTGACATGGGAGAGGACTGCCTGGCTGTGTTTGATGTCACATTCCAAAGAGCCTGCTCAGCAAGATTATGCAATTCAGTAGGGTCAAGTGCAGTTATGTATGTAGTCTAGAATCATCAAAGGTGCAAAACCACGCATTGGGGAGCCAGTGATTCTGCCACTGTGTAAAAGAAATCGTGATGGGGATAAACTGTGAGTTTTGCCTGTTCCTAATGGCTGTGAAGTAACAATGCTTTTAGTTGTAGCACATTGCAACAGAAAAAGTTTCTGCTTAGTAGGGCTAAGTTAATGTAGTCATGGCAATTTAGCTGTGCCCCAAAGGTTCCAAGATGGATTGTATCTTGGGACAGCAGAATATACCTGATTACCTTCCTTTTTTGATGTAATGTGAGGCAGTGTACAGTGTACACTGTGAAGCAGTCAAAATGGTGGCTACCTCTGAATTTGTATTTACATTTCAGGCAACATTTCATGTGCTTTAGTGCTGAGTGTTGCAACCTCTTCCCTGGAAATGCTTTTATCAGCCTTTGACTCTTGTCCCAGGTTTGCTATGTATTAGGTAAACAAAGTGACCGGAATATCTCTGTGTTCATAGTTTTCTTGGACTTATTCAGTTTGGCCTTTGCTGAAAGGAATTTGATAATTTACTCTTTAGAACCGAATTTGACAGTTGAAAGAATAGAAACTGACTCCTTATATCCTTAGGGGATATAAATATAAAACATCATGTCTAGTTGTAGTTTCATCCAAGATATGGTACAGAAAATGAAACATCAGCCACTGTGACAGCTACTTCTATTTGATGCTCACTTTGAAACTGAGAAATTACACAAATTGTTATAACCAGAGTTGAATGTTTGCCTTTCAGTGTTGAACTGAATTTTGGTGTTGAAAAGACATTTTATCATAGTTATTTATTTGAATTTCTGGAAGCGTGGATAGAGATGCTGAGCAGGGAGAATGCCTTTAGCCTCAGAGATGGGCCAGTGAACCTTTAAAAGAATCAAATATTGAGCAGCACAAGATGGAGAGTAAGGAAGATTCTTCTTTAGTATTGGTATTTGAAGTATGTACTGGGTTTTTTGATTGTACAATATTGAATACTGAGATGTTAGAAGTAAACATTAATGCTTGAAAGAGGCATAGATAAAGCCTGTAATCTGAAACTTATTGAGCTAAGAAAGCTGTAGCAAGATTGCTTGATAGCCTGGTGGTAGCCAAGCAGCTGGGTTACCTGCAGCTTTCAAGCCTAGTGTTGGAGCTAGCCAAGTTAAACTGGCAAACAGAGCCAAGACTTTAAGGAGTTATTTAGCTGAAGAAGAACAAGAAAGGAGTAGACAGATGGGAAACACAGAGGTGGGGTGGCTGTAGGCAGAACAGAGAAAATGAACACTGGGATTTTTGTAATGTAAAAGAGGATTTAACACAGAGAAAAGACAAGAAATTCAAAGCTGAAAGTGGATATTTATCACCTCCTCCACACTAGCAGACCTAGTGAGAGTTATTGGATCAGGTCTAAGTTTTAATTTTGTCGTCATTGTCTTATGTAATTGAAACATAATTGTTTAAAATAGTTCTTAGCCTTATTTAGAATTCTGAATTAAGGATAAAATGCTTAAACGGTCACTTAGAAATATAGGTCATTGGCCTACTTGCCAATGGCTGGTATTTTCCCTTCTGTTTAAATGTTGTGAGAATTTTACTTCAGTGTTCATCATATTGACTTTCAATCTGACCCACTTAGATGTCAGATTCCATTGTGTATTTGAATATTTATACAAAAAAGGTCATGACTGACATAAGAGAATTGGTCAGCCCAGAAGGGCACACCAGCCAAATGATGGTCTGGTCTTCTGCAAGCTCTGACCTGGACAGCTGTTTGCAGACAGCTGCAGGCCAGTTGTGGTGCTTTGCCCAGCCCCATGGACCCAGACTGGATCATGCTGGACATCTGGGCACAGACTGGGATGTTCAGCAAGGACTGAACAAAGTCCAATGCAAGTTTCATATTGTGTTTTGTTGTGAAAATTTAATTTTTTAAAAACAAACAAGCTTCTTTCTTCACTATCTTATCTTGGTAATGGCTTCTTTAAGGTGAAGGTTTGATAGTTCGGATATTTGTAGGGCAAATAATGTCTAGCTCCTCTTGCTGTGTGTTCAGTGACCTAAATTTACTGCTTTAAACTGGCCATAAGTTGGATAATGGAAAGCACTGATGTTTTTCAAATTGTTGCACAGTGTGGTTACATTCATTATATTCATGTACGGTATTATGTGTGTCTAAATAAATATATATTAAATGTACACATACAGCATATAACTTCTAGTGCTAATATTAACAAAACATAATTGTCTTCATCTATTTATAATAAATTATTATGATACTGACTATAGTTCTTAACCAAGACTCTCTTCCTTCCTTTGTCAGAACATATTTTGTCTTTGTTAGGTACTTCTGGTATTTTAGCTCCAAGGTTCCCATGAGGAATTTTATAAGGTCAAATATCAGTTGCTCATAATTTTAAAGAGATTTTAAAATCCTTTCTTAAGGGTCTTTGAAAAACAAGATTGGTGCATTTTGAGTGGAAGACAGATTAACCTTCTCTTCTTCATTATTGATTTTTCTGTATATATTGAAATAGAAGAGAAAATGATGAACTACTTTGGAGGGTAGGATGCATTTATTGATTGTATCCTTAATATGTCTTGATGCTCTGATCCCTCCTGATTCTGAGTTGTCCAACGTAATATAACCAGTCCTTTTCCACAAGAATTTTGTGTAGGAGGGCATCTTTTTACAGCAACACTACAGAATTATGTATTTGAAAGCATTTAGTCTTAAGATTTGTGTGTTTTGGTTTGCTTTCTTTTTTTCTCTTTTTAAGGTGGAGGAGGAATGTATGTGTGTTCCTGTGCATCCTCCCAATACCCTACTTGAGCTTATTCACATGTAGGAAATATTTTCTAAATGGCAAGCTGAAGACGTGGTTATGTGTCTGCTGTTCAGCACTTTTTTTTCCCCCTCAAATTCCTTCAGAATGATAAAGCTTAGCAGTTTACTGTGCATCAGTATTGTTCCCCAGAGCTCAGTATTGCACCCAGTCCTAATTAATATCTTCATTTATCATCTGGATGAGGTGATCAGGTGCATCCTCAGACAGATTACAGACTACACCAAGCTGGGCAGGAGTGTTGATCATCTGGAGGGCAGGAAGGCTCTGCAGAGGGATCTGGGCAGGCTGGATCAATGAGCCAAGGCCAGTGGTATGAGAGTCAACAAAGTTCCAGATCCTGGAGCACAAGAGCCCCAGGCAGCACTACAGGCTGGAGACAGAGCAGCTGGGAAGATGTCATGTGGAAAAGGATCTAGGAGGGCTGGTCAACAGCTGGAGGAACATGTTCCAGTGTGTGCCCAGGTGGCCAAGAAGGCCAGTGGCATCCAGATCTGTATCAGCAACCGTGGGGGCAGCAGGACCAGGGCAGTCCCTCTGTACTCGGCATTTCTGAGGCTGCGCCTGAAGTCCTGTGTTCAGTTCTGGGCCTGTCGCTACAAGGAAGACTTTGAGGTGCTGGAGCATGTCCAGAGAGGGGGATAATGGAGCTGGGGAAGGTTCTAGAGGGTAATTCCTTTGTGAGGCAGCCGAGGGAATTGGGGTTGTTTAAGCTGGAGAAAAGGATGCTCAGGGAAGATGTTACTGTGGCTGCCTGAAAGGAGGTTGTAACAAGGTGGGGGTCAGCCTCTTCTCCCAGGTAACCAGTGATAAGACAAGAAAATGGCCTCAAGTTATGCCAGAGAGGTTCAGGCTGGACATCAGGAGGAACTTCTTCACAGTGGAGCTTCTTAAACATTGGAATGGACTGCTCAGGGTGGTGGTGGAGTTACCATCCCTGGAGGTGTTCAAGAGAAACGACTGGATGTGGCACGTAGTGCCATGGCATATCTGACATGGTGATGTTCAGTCAAAAGTTGGACTTAATGATCTGAGGTGTTCTCCAAGCTAAATGATTCTGTGACTCTCTGAGCCGTTTTAAAAAAATGTGTCAATACACAGAATTTCTGTTACTAATGTTGCTTTCAATTCTATTCAGAATACACAGAATTTCTGTTACTAATGTTGCTTTCAATTCTATTCTGACTTGGTCTCTTGAAATTGTTTTTCCTTCCACCTCAATCCGACATAAACTCCTTGAAAAGATTTCCAAAATCTCAAATGAGAAATCTTGGAAAAATGAGAAAGGAAAAAATGTGAGCAAAACAAAGACATTGAAAACAAAGACATTGGAAAATGTGAGGCATCAGATCTGTTTATTCAGTCGTATGTAAATTTGCAATAATTAAAAGGAATAAATTCAATATTCATAAATACAAAGCCAGTTTTGATGCAACAAGATTTATGCATAAAACAAATTGGTTGTAAAACTGTAGACTGGAAGTTGTACAGTGAGAGCTGCTTGTTGCCTCATTCATCATAAAAGAAGCTTGATGATATTATTAGTTGGACTTTGTGGGCATTTTCATGGAGGTATGCAAAAATTACTACATGAAGTAGTTATGTTGCAGACTCCCTCACTCATCTCCGTGTTCCAAAGAGAAAGGGGGCTGTGTAGAGCTTTATCCATTTATTGTAATTACTTGTGCTGGGTAGGTTTGTATTCCTCAAGAGCTGGCAGCACCTTACTTCAGTGGTGATGATGTATTTCAGTGCCATGTTTTGCCCAGAACGTGGCAGATGCTTGCATCAAGTTTAATGCCAGGTTAAAATGTTTGAATGTCATGATGTCTTTTGAAACAGTTTGTTCACTCTTGGTCCAAGTGAGGCTTTTGGCAGGGTTTGGTGCTATCTTGTATGTGATAAAAATGCAGAGCTGGAAAGTAAGGCTGTACTTAACAAATGTTCATGGTAGCTGTCCCTTCAAGTTGGAGTACAGCAACCATGCACATAAGACCTGTGTGAGTATCCCCTAATTGGTAGCTTTGGCAGAAGCTGTTCTTGTGGTACCATAACAGTTAAAACTGCTGTGTTTTGCTTTGCAATAGGATTCATTCTGAACAGTCTTAGTTTTTGTAGTGCTGGAGTGTAGTATGTATAATACCCTGACTCACTGCATTATGGATTGTTGAACTTGAATCATACTGGGCAGAAAACATCTGGAATGTTCCCTTGATGTTGCATTTTAGAAAGCATTTCTATTGATTGCTGTATAGTTCTGCTCTTAGGAGTAATATCATCTTGTGAACAAAACCAGAAGTTCTCTTTCTGCCTGACCAATGCTTACTGTATTAGACTCTTTTAGTAGATAAACATCAGATTAAAATCTTATCCTTTTATAGTACTCCAAGCTGTATGAGTCAAAGCCTGTAAATTTGCACCATACATCTGGCCTTTAAATACTGTACTATGGAATAATTTTCAGCGTGGAGCAGCACGTAAGAAATACTTAACAAAGGAACTGCTAAGCTGATTAGAATACTGCATCAAGCTTCTCTATCATTAGGTAGATTTTATTGTTGCCTTGACAAAGAGAAAGATAAATAATGCAGTTCTGATCTCTAAATATTTTCTGTTTGGAACTTTAATCTGTAAATAATCCTTTTAAAGCAAGTAAAATTGAAAAAAGATCAGAACTGATGATTGATTTTCTGGTTTGTTTAGCCTGTGTCCCCAGTTTATGCAAACTGCTGCCACAGGAGCTCATATACCAATCAAGTAGCAAGACAGACCTGAAAAACGCAGTAGGGTGGAATTAGTTAATGGCTAAGTCTGTCTGATCGTCCCTTACTCTTACAATATCTGAATGTTTCAGACTTTTGCATTAAAAATAAGCTCATATTCTCATGTATGCATGTATATGTGCTACTGTGAACAAGTGCTCTGCATTTACAGCAGGCATTGTTTTTCCTCCAGCCTACTTGCATTTAGATTTTTAGTAACTTGTTTTTGTACTCTGATTATGCATATCCTAACAAGAAGGAAAAAACAACATATGAAGGGTGGGGAGGCTGAGAGAATATAAACTATGCAAAGTTTTGTTGGCCTTGTATCAGGGAGGAGCCTACCCATTAGTCCAAGTTAAAACAATCTCTAGTAACTGTTTAGTTGGAACAACTTCATAGAGAAAGTCTGGCACACCCAGTCAGCTGCTTTTCTGTTCATTAGAGCTCAGCAGCACACAGTAACTCTCAGATAGCCTCAGGGAGTGACAAAGTTAAAATCCTACAAATTCTTTAATGTTACTGTTTTAAACAAAATTTCATTTGGGTGAAATTTTCAGGGGCTGAGTCTGAGAAAACTTTATAACATTGCAGAGCATACTTGTCAGGCAGTAAAGTTCCTTGGGCATTTTTAGCCCCTAATTCTAAATAGTTATTGGAAAATTACTTTAAGCATTTCATTCTCTTTTCACATTGTCTACTTAGACCTGTCTTGGGAGGACAGGCTCAGCTGGAAGGGAAGCTGCAACATAAATGTCTTGCTGGATGAAATAACTGGGAAATGCTTTTCCTGGATAATATGATATCAGCCCCTGCTGTGTTAGTTTTCTTAAACCTGTGCCTCATGTCACTCTGTGGAACACAGATAGTGTGGAACACACATAATAATGGCAAGAGCAATTTTCTGTGACTAGATCAATGGCTTGGAAGGGAATAGAACGTTCAAAGAACATTCTCTTACTTCTAGCAAGAGAAGGGTTTACAACATGTATTTAAAGCAGTTATGCAAAATATGCTTTTTCTGAGTGAGGCAAAAAAAGTGGAAGCTGAAGTAAACAAAAGCTTTAGACCTTCAGATACTATATTTATTCACTTGCATTAATGACAGATTGCTAAAGAAAATTTAAGTGTCTGGGAATATCTAAAGTTGTCTAGAATACTATCTGAGAAGATTTTAGGCAGCTGAAATTTGTTGAATTTGCTTAAAAAGGAAACAACATCTAGGTAAAGAATGCTTAAAAGTTCTGGAATAATTTCTGTTCGCCTTTATTTTTGTACGCATATATCATTATTTCTTTTAAGAGTAGTTTTCTTAGGTTTGGCACACATAAGTTTGCCATACAAATATGCAAACAATCCTTCAGCTGTACCATTTCAGGGAATGCTGCATTTTTTCCCAGTGTCCAATCTGTAATGAAAGGTAGTTGGGAAACAAAACAAAAATTGTCTTTAAGTATGGGGAACAGAAAATGGGTCAAGAAGATGCTTTGAAATATTTTAGGAACTGGGAGAAGGCAGGGTATTTACAGTGACATTAGCAAGAGTCTAAACTCATAAACCACTGTGTGTATTGACTGGTAAAGCAATTCATATTTTATTCATTTGGACTCCTAAATTATTTTTTTAATTTGAAAATAGGTATTCCTTTTGTCTCCTGTTTTCCCCTGACCACCTAGAGATAAAAAAAAGTAAGCAAGTTTGCCTACAAGTTTGCCTTTGGATTTTGTGTTGTACTTTGGAAGTATTGTGAATCACATAATTCCATAAATTCCATTTAGGTTGGAAAAGATCTCTAAGGTCATTGAGTCCAACTTTGAGCAGTCATCACCTTGTCAGCCAAACTGTAGCACGAAGTAACATGTTCACATCTCCAGGGATATGTTCTGTGATCGGTGTTAATATCATTTTTAACTAAAAGTGAGGTTTGTTTGTGTTCCAGCTAGAACCTGACGTATCCTAATAAAATATTTTTGTGCCTAGGTCAAATAACTTTTGTTCTGGCCAGGGAGAAGGGTGAGGAGGGGAAGAACAGAACAGAAAGAATCAACGTGTGCAACTACACCAGCTGGCTGAACTGCATACTTCTCTTGCCTCTAATGATGTGTTGGAGCATGAGTTGCCATTGTGCAAGTTAGCATTTTCAGTCTGTACTGAGATACTGTGAGGACTAAAGTATATAATGGTTGTGAGAGTTTGTGATCCGTGTGATGAGAAACAACTTTTCTTTAAAGGCTCTAATTGCCTTTTAAATATGATAAAAATGTTTCCTTGTTTAATCATTTTTCAGTCCTTGTGTTACACTAATCAGAGAATAGCAGAATAGCCCGGGTTGAAAGGAGCCTTAAAATAATCATCTGGTCCAGTCTTTATTTGTTCAATAATATACTAAAAAAATAGTGTATAGTGAGGCACTGGTGTTGCTCAGACTGTCTGCTGGAATTATCCAGAGCAGCAGCCTAAACAAGTAGAAATGGTGTCAAGAATAGTTGTAACTATTCATTTAGGTAGGTAGCACAGTCTCGAAGACTTCAGTGACCAGAAGTGTACTACTGCTTTAGACTGGAAATTTAATGATGTGTAGAAAATCTTGTAAAAATTACATGTATCTGTGACTATCTGCTGTTCTGCTTTTTCTATTGTGTTTATCCATAACCCATGGTTTCTCACTGATTCAGCTCAGTCACTTCTTTAAAGAATTTCATATGATTCTCAGGTCAGTTTGATGTGGACCTGTTCAAACAGTATTTCTTTTTTTCCATTTGCTTTTTTCTCTCTTTAAAAAACACCTGCATTATTTAGGGCAATCAACTTGGTTTCATGATGTCTTTCCCCTTTTCACATATCTGTAATGCCTTTAGAAGATGGGAAAAATATTTGAAATTCCCTCTTTCTGTGAGTAGCTACAATTCTAAAACAAATCAGTTGTGAACAACTTCTTTTAGTCCTCTGATTTGTGGAAGTTTTACTTTGGCAAGGTTTCTGTTTTGTTACTTCCACTTCTAAAATATGCCTTTTTCTTTATGATAAATCAATTGCATTATTTAGCCATGGCTATTGCTTCTTGGAGAAGTTTCAGTTGCTAACCATAGTTGTTTCACTTCAAGTTAATTCTTGTTTTAATTTTGCGCACTTCCTTCCTGAATGTGAATATTCACTAGTAGCAAGCCATTGTCCCCTTGGCTCTATTTCTGCTTAACTCAATCTCCAGCTGTCCAGCTTTGTGCAAAAATCTCTCCTTTCTTGAAACAAAACATAACACTAATTCTCTCTGCCTATGCCAACTTTTTCTGTTCCTAACACTAGTAATGTTACTGATTGTTAACGTGATGAGATTATTCCACCCTCTTTTATCTTCCTGCTCTTTTTAAAGAATCCACTTTCTGGCTTTTCCATCTTGCAGTCAAGCTCCTAATTTTCAAAACCTCATCTGCTCTTTTGGACCATATTTTTGTTTTTTCTTTGTTTTTTCCTTTGTTTCTAGAATCCTGCTGCAGCTGTAAACCCAGGCTTCCGCTATGCCATTTCCGTGAAAATTTGATATGCTATCACTTGGCTACATTCCAAGTTCAGGAGGAAGGAATCACTTGGAGTACATAATTCCTATTTCTTATTTTCCCTGACCACTTTGTCTGCGCTTCAGTTGGATGTTTGATGTTTCTGGCAGGTTTTGGGAACTCCATGCTTTGTTAGTGATTGGCTAATAGGAGATCAGAAGGTATCCAGTTGAATTGTGTAATATTTGATTAAAGCAGTCCTAGGAATTGCTTTTCAGCTCTGTGCAGAAAGCTTCTGCACATAACAAAAGGGCAGAGAAACTGTTCCTACAAAATGGTTGGAATTTTTTTGGCCATAGAGCTAGGTTTTAAAACTATTTAAAAAAAGTAAGACACTCACAGAATAGTGAAGAAATAATGATTACTAGAGCAGCCTTGTAGGCCTGTATTTTTGTCAGTAGTGAATGTCCATTAGGACACATTTGTAGGGATGGAGTACTGGAAAAAACTGTGTTGTATTCTTTTAAATGTTTGACATTTATCTGTAAACTCCTATGGTTGTGCTCTGGCTTGCTTTCCACCTGTTTAAGTGTATTACTCCTTCCCTCTAGGAAAGCTTTTTGGCTTTATCATTCATGCTTCATTCTCTTTCGCCTGTTAATCTCAATGAAAAGAGAATTTGCAGCCTCTTCAGCTTTTTTTGTCTTCCACAAATACTGTCACATATAACAAATAGTCTATTACATTGTCCATGTGTTGAGGCTTAAGTAAATATGGAAGAAAGGGGTACAAATTCAACACATACACCTTCTTATGTTTTAAAATTAGCTTTAGACATAGTTCCTCTATTATAAGTTTTCTCACAGCATTTCTTGCAAAAGAATACAGATAAAAAAATCAGTAATATGGTGACTTCATTTTTTCTCATAAAATACTTTATCTCTAATAGTGTGACATGTTAATAACACAGTTTGTCAAACATCTGCATGTATATAGAAAATAGAATAGAAGAAATGAAAATTCTTTCAGCTTTAAAGTGCTGCCTAAGCAGACAATTAAATTTAATCATTACAGGAATGCATCAGTTTGAGGGTTTATATTAAAATTGTTTTCCTAACTATAGAAATGTTTTTTAAAGCATGGGGTTTGTTTCATTTTGAACATACTACAAATATCTCAAGAACTAGATGGAATTGATATTCAGAAAATTCTGAAAATTTAATATAGGCAAATGCAGTTTTGTCAAGCTATTTCGTGACTATATGCTTTATCTGTCAAAGCAATCTGACTCAGAGTACACATAGAATTTCCTAGAATAGGAGGAACTTGACTGACATGTCCTTTATTTTAAGATGTTATTTTTACTGAATCAGTAGTTTCATAATCTAGTTATCAATATTCTTGAAACAAAGGCAGTTGCCACCAAGTTGCTAAGTGACTATAAGCTTTCATGAGGGGTAATTAGTACTGTAAAGAAAAGGGGTAGACTGCTCACTTTTGATATTTCCAGTATAAATCTAAAAATTCTTGTCTAACTTTCCAGGTTAATTCTTTGACACTGGTGTGGCTGCAATTTGTACAGAATTTAGTTTTGTCATATTGGATAGTGAGTACCAAAAGATATCTTACAAGAACCCTCAAATCATAATGTAGTTGATTGTAGGATTGTGTTTCCACAAGGTGTGGTACTGCCTTCTTACCTAAGTGTTGGCTAGTGCTTAGTTTCATTTTTAAAGCAAGTGGAAGCAGGATCTTTGAGAGTTGCAGGATCTTTGAGAGGTACAGGTGTCTGGAAGTGTCAGGACTAGCTGATGCCATGCTGTGCAAGGTGTGCTCAGTACAATGTGCAGCCTGCATCTTAAGGTGCAGCTGGGTAACTCCTCTGCTCATACCTGCTCTCTGGCCACATCTTTTTAAGTGGAATCATCAGCCACCGGTGAATGAGGCTCAGAACCTCTGAGGGGTCTGAGCACATGTTCATAGGGCATGTGTTCATAGATTTGTTATTTTAGCTTTTGGTAGTCATTGTATTGAAATGCAATCTGGATTAAGGGATTAACCAGCATAAATTAGAAAGAATATTATTCACTGAATAATATGCCACAAAGAATATTATTCACTGGAAATTATGATGGCTGCAGAACATCCAAAATGGGATTTAACAAGTCATCAAGATACTATTTCTGGATATTTCAAATGCCATGAGGATCTGCAGGAGTTTCTTCACCAGTAGGAAAAGAGTGAACAGTAGTAGTAGTAATAGTAATAAATGAGATGGCATTCCTTTCAGTGTTGACAGTAATGAATTGAAAAAGCAAACTGAGGCCTATAAAAGGAGTTTGATGTACTAAACTGATGTTTATCAATAGATGGAAACCATGTGTTGGTAAGGCTTAGAATCTGGAAGGGGTCAGTATAATATATGAGCGGGAAACAGTGTTTCTTATGGACATCTCTAAAGAACTGGATGTACTTTCAAAGGAAATGCAGAGTGATGTCACATGTTAGCCCTTTTCATATGTGAAGCTTTGGGATTGTTTTGTTGCTCTGAAGTGCAGAAAATGTTTCAAAATTACTTTGTTGTCTTCCCCATCTTTTCGGTTGTACCAGTAAATGGGTGATGTACAATTGATTACACTTGTGTAATCTGTAAAACCTCAGTCTATGGGTTAGCATTGTCATAATGCAGTAATAAAATTTAATGGTTTTCTGCTTATGCATTGCTGGGAGTTTTTTAACTCTGCAGGGTCATTCATATGATAATCAGTCTTTACTGTGTCTTGTTTGTATTACATATTCTGTAGGATCTCTGTGGGTAGCATTTGTATAACCTTTCAAGATGCAGCTGCTGCTGATGTTACTGAATCCTTTTCATTATGTATTCATTACAGAAAGATAAATAAATATGGGTTTAATAACAATGGCAAGAGAAATCTATTGCAGTCTGGGATATACAGATGCAATTCATATAGCCTTTTTCTTCATTTTGTGTTCAGTTCTAAAGTTCTTAATCATTAATACAGCAAGAATCCACTATGAATTTGCTGTATAGTCTCTTAAATTAAGTTTAAGGCTGGCCATCATAGGATCAAATAATGAGTTACTAAAGTCTGGGATTCCTATTAAAGCCAACTGATTAGTATACTATATTGGTAAAGGAAATCTCTGAAAGAGATATTAATCTGAGAGCAATGGTAGTATGTGCTGTATAAGATTCTGATTTGAAAATAATCTGTTAAAAAAATCTCATTCTCTTTAGTACGTAGGGTATCAGAATTTCTTGCTTGCTCATGGAAAATCTTAAAAATAGAGGAGTTATCCCTCCTGCAAAACACTACCAGTAATACTGTACATTTTTTTAACTTCTCAAGATACAACCCCTCCTGAGACTTGTTCAACAGAGGAGTTGGTCGGAACTGTGTGTGTGGAAAGGTAAAGAATTATAGGAACTTGTAGTAGATGTTGAGACAACTGATTTTTCTCAAACAGGTACAAGCAGGGATGGAGAATAACTCAGCCAAGTATCAGTATGTTTCTACTCCAGGGACTTGAACTAGCTAATGTTATTCCTAATGTTATTCCAGGCCATGGGCTTTTGAATCCATGTTTACTTGCTTCAGTGAGAGAAGTACATGCAACTCTGATAGCTCTCTATCTTTCTCAGTGAAGTATTACTTGAGTGAGATTTTTGTGGTGTTGAGGAGGACTCCAGGCATTCTTAAACAGAATTTGTGTGTTTATACATGAAATTTTTAGACTAATAGGTATGAAAGAGCACACACTGGTGCTTCTCAGGATGCTGGTATGTAGCTCAAACCCCTAGTCTCACCCCTAATGCAGCAAATTGTGTGGGGAAACCTGCAAATATTAAAAGTCTTGATCTTATGTGTAGGGAAGACTTCAAGGTGGAAAAAAAGAAGGATGTATCTGAGGCTGAGTGCAGGGCTGGTCTGTTGCTTAGATTTGTTTTATTTTCAGCTTTCTGACTTGGTTTATGAAGAAAATCCTGAAAAAGCCTTGTTTGATAATGTTAAAATAATTGATCTGCAACAGATCACAGATACTTAAGTAGAATTTTTGAAAAGTGTACTCATATATTGTGTGTTAGGATTTGGTTATCCCAAGAAGTTGTGGATGCCCCATCCCTAGAAGTCTTCAGGACCAGGCTGGATGAGACTTTAGGCAACCTGATCTAGCCTGCCCACAGCAGAGGGAGATGGAACTAGATGATCTCTGATGGTTTCTTACAATCCAAGCCATTCTTAAATTCTGTGAACAAAGTGTGAATGTATTTGTGTTTTAATTTGATTTTCCAGATTAGAGTGATTTATCTTCTAACCCTGATCTGTAATTAAATGCAACTGGTGGATACCCTTCAGGCATATGTGAAACACAGTATCTTAAGCAGCTTCATAAAACCATGTGTTTGCATTCCTGTTTGAACAGCAGCATCTCTAGCAATAATCCAGAGAACTTGCCTCAGCATTAATATAGGTACTTTGGGTGAATTTAGTGATATATCCAGTGGTGCCTATTGTGCTGGTAGTTGTAAGGTTTTAATTATCTACTTCGTGCTGTCTTTCTTTTGTAACTCTTACAGCCAAGTCTAATTGGCAGTGCTGCCATGGGAGACTGTACTTAGTGTTCTGTTGTCAGTGGTTTTGTTAAGGAGAGAAATGTCTGGCTGACCTAGCAGTAAAAGACAGGTAAGATGTAAAACATGAACAAAATTTGAATGCTATTTTAGTAATGGTATCACATTGTGCTACATTGTTTGGTGAATTGGAAAGTGGATAGGGTCCTAAGGCATTTATAAAAATGAAGGAATTGAGCTGCTTGATGATAGCTTCATATTTAATTGTTTGCTGAAAGACATAGACCCTTTCTTTTAATCTCATATGTTAAGCTGTCATAATTTCGGATAAAGTTATTAGGTAAATATTTAAATTAATTGAATGTCAGAAGATAGAGTTCAACTCTATCTTGAAAAGTATTATAGGAAACACAGGTCACAAAACTGTTTTAAATTAGTATGGTCTGTTTTCTTTATGAAAGTGTATTAATGTGGTATAACTTCTGACAACTTCATAGCTTCTCACTCAACCTGCTAAGTATTGGTTGTTTTTACTTTTTGACACTTGAAATAGTTTTAAACAAGTGTTAAATCAACAGGTGGATGACAGCTTGAACCAGAACTTACAAAACATTAGATTAGAAAAATGTCTGTCTACCAAATGATGTTTTACTGATATTTAGTCAGCTTTTATGCAACCTAGTGGGGACTGATATAGTCCAAGTCATGAAAGAAAAGGAATTAGCTCAATAATGTACCAGGGGATGTTTCAAAATGAAAAAAATTACCAAACCAAAACAAAAAAAAAAGCAACAAAAAGAAAAAAAAAAAAAAAAACAGAGCAAGAAATAAAGTCTGAAAAAAAATCTGTAAAGCAAGTTCTTCAGCATAAGTCTTTACTTTTATTTCTTTGGTGGCTCTTTAGGGAGTTGCCATTCTCTCCCTCTCCAAATGGCACTGCAGTTTGTGCAGTCATATTACTGATCCAGGTCAAGAACTGATTCAACTGAAAAATATTTTTTCTTTTCCTGTGTTCTTTTTCATCCTGCTCATTCTGCAGTGTGGTTCCACCTGTGACTGAAAGCCATGGCATGGGACAGAGTGAAAGCCAAGGCAATGTGAGGAGGCACCTGGCAGCAGTACCTGATTTATGGCATAGAGGTACCAAACTTGTGACCGTGACCTCTGCTGCCTCTGCACTGTCGCTCTTGTTTGGTGCTGGTGCAAATCCTGAACAAATTGATTCCATGCATTTGGCCAAAGCTGTATTTGAATTTGTTGAGACCAAATGGTGTCTTCATAAACAAGTTCTGCATTTATTAAAAGTAAAAAATAAAAATATTATACGTTAATAAGCAAAACAGGAACAAAGTGAAATTCACAAGGCTTATTTACTATGCAAGGGCTTTCCTAAGCAGCGACAAGTGGTGTTACCCCGCTGCTTCAAATGTGCTTCCCCCCTTATAACTAAAATAGTAATTTCCATAGGCTCCCCTTGATGAATCAGTTATATATACTAGGATATACATTTAGAGGAACTTAGTGACATAACAGCCCATTATATGAATGAATATATTCACAAGCAGCAGAGCATTCTCAGCAAAAGTATTTACATCAACCCAAATAAGTGTTTTGGTTCAGTCACCTAAGCCTCACAGATGGCTAGCCCATTGTAAAGAGGATATCTGTCTTAAAACATTTATTTCTACCAGATTTATGTGAAATATATTATTTATTTCCTCGAATCTATTGTACTTTATTGTCACTGAATGAAGACTTACTAAGTATCAACATTGTATTACATCAATGTTGAAAAAATTTACATAAATAAAAATATTCATTTTTATATGCTTGGCAATTAACATGTCATGAGTTTCAAAAATAGATGTATAATATATCCTTATCTTTCTAAGGGAAAATGTTGATTCTGATTGGTAGCATCAGGTGAGTTGGGAAGAACATATGCAATTATTTTTCTTGTCACATTCTAATCCTTGTATCTTATGGTGGGATATCAGTAAAGGACTGCTTCTCTCTAAAACAGAACTATTGCATCAGATAGCACCCTTTGTCATAGGAGTACAATACTAATGAGTGTGTTCCTATGGGTGGGCACATGCATGGATGACCTTTCTCCAAGGTCTTTTTAAAATTAAATGAGTAACTTATGTCTGGATAATTTGACCAACATAGAAGTGTGGAAATGTTTCTGCCCCTTTTTTAGATTCCTTTTTCTAAATGCCTGGTATGTAGGGGTGTTGTAGCTGTGAAACAGCACTTGGCTGATTATGCACTTCAGCTCTCCTTAAGATACATTGGTGTGACTTAATTATTTGCTTTAAAGTAATCTGATCCTGGTTGTATTCTTATACTTTTTCTAGTCATATTCAATACCTGTTAATCAGGGAATGTTCCAGCATAACTTGGCACACAAAATACAACTGAAGCAGACATCCCTTTAAAATATAATTAAAACCTAGAGACCTTACTATTCCCATGTAATTGTCCAGTAATCCTTGAGCATTTGTAATCTGTTGAGATGCTTCTTTTAAAAGTCTGCTCATCCTTACTGTATTTCTTGTGCATCATGCTGCTGAGTTTTACTAGGGAGAGCAAGATGCTAAGATGGAAACCTTCAAATGAGATAAGGCTGCTCTGCTCCCTTCCCCTGTAATTTTAGTCCTTGTATCCTTTTAGTCTAAATGCCTTTGCTTTCTTTCCATGATGTAGTTTCTATGGCTATATTCTGGATCACATTCAACTTCTTGTGTTGGCAGTCTTTGCAATTATACCACATTCAGTAAATCTCTGAAAAGGCTAAATTGCCTTCTAAAGAGCCTTTTGAAGGCCTCATTACCATCATTTTTTGTCCTGACATGCTAATAGGAACACACCCCTGCACTTTTAGCAGTGCCAAATTATTAAGTAGTTGAATACCTGTCCCTGTAGCATCTAAATTTTCTAAGGTAGTGCTCCTTTCTTTTAGTACCAAATAGCATATTCTGTATAGCTGTGATAGAGTCAGTCTGTGGGAAACCAAGAACTGGGATGCAGATGTGTTCCCTTAAGAACTGTTGAACCAGCTGATGCTGCAATGTACTGCTTGTACATAGCTGTCTCCAACAGACAAAACCTTTTTGGATACATAGGTAATCTTGTGGATTTAAGACCTTAGTTCATGTAAGAGAAAACCATTTCAATTTTCTCAATCCTGGCAGGACCAAAGGGTTCAGTGAGCATCTCTTGCT
Source organism: Ammospiza caudacuta (assembly GCF_027887145.1). Lineage (NCBI taxonomy): Eukaryota > Metazoa > Chordata > Aves > Passeriformes > Passerellidae > Ammospiza > Ammospiza caudacuta. The sequence continues at coordinate 37,062,672 of NC_080598.1, read as the reverse complement.
GATGCCACGGGAGATTTTGCAGCAAGTGTTATGAACAAACAGCTCTTGCAGTAGTTAGGCAAATCAAATGACAGGTACTAATTACTGTGTCCCAGTGGTTCTCGGGTATTCTCATGTCCCATTTACTGTTTCATGAACAGAGACTTAAGTTTTGAAAGACAAGTTATTGCTTCTTGAAAAGCCAGTGACAGAAAAAAGGCCAAGTAAAGAAGAACTCAAATAGAAATGGTGTGATGATTTCAATATGTAATTTTAATTAAATTTTTTGAGTTCTCAAATGATCATGTGAAAAGATGGAATGGGGAATTAAACCCCTTATAGTAAGGGGTCCTATTCTTGATCTTTTATTTATGTATTTTGGGGTAAAGCACAACAACTTTGGTTTTAGTAGAACATCTTATCTAGTAGCAGAATGCTGTTCTGTGTAAGCTGAAATGGCTGTATTTGCAACGGGTCATTAACTGGGAATAACTACCAGATGGAAAAGTAGTGGAAGTTAATATTTGTGAAACAAGGTAAGGTTTCTCAGCAGGAGAATTAGCCTGTAGGGTGGGCTGTGGTGTTTCTCCTCCCTTCCCCCACCCCCCTTCTTAAGGTGCTGTGTCTAACTGCCACTATTAATGTATACTTAGGCAAGTCAGCTATTGAATACTGATAATTTTTAAAAACTTGTGTTTCTAGGAAATTTCTCTTAAATTTCACTCCAGAGCAACTTATGTGATATGATAGCTTTATTGCTACAGTCTTGGGGTTTGGAAATATCCAGATGATTTTCCAACCTTCACCGGGAGACAGGGTCAGACCTGCAGAAATTATGATAGCTGTTGACAATATGCTCATATTGTAAATTCTTCAAAGTTGTGAAAGCAAGTCTTTAGAGTGTGAAGCAAACCCTGTGTGGTTTTTTTTAAGTACAAAGATTTTTGCATTTTTATTTCAACCCTTTTTAAAATTTCAATTCTGTTTCCAACTTATAACTCTAATCTGAAATTTATTTATTCAGTAAGGTTCTAGTATGCAAAAGAAAGGAAAATAAAGGTTTGTTGAATGGGTTTGTCTTTGCAGGGACTAATTTTTGATTTTTATTGCTCCTATGGAAAAATAGTAAATGCTTTCCCCCTGTCTAACAAAAATTCTTCAGCAGCCATTCTGTTTAATTTTTTTTGTTTTAAGGAATTCAACAAATACTCTGAGTTTTCTAGAAGGAAAAGGTCTGGAAGTGCACTGTATTTTCTTGGTGGGTAGAGGACAGAGAAACCAGCTATAAAGGCACCACATTTGGCTTGCTTTGAATTACCTTGGTCTCCTTAAGGTGTGTGCTTATCTGAAAGAAACAAAACATTAAAATTATTCACTGTTTAGAGCTTATTTGTACCAAAAAAATGGATTCCTGGCATTGAGAGAGCCAACCACAAAGTATAGATCTTAATAATAAAGCAGGTCTTGATGCAATGTAGTGAGTTCTTCCAGGCTGAGCAAATCAAAGCAGTTATTTATTGCTGAAGCAGGACACAGTTTGGCACTGCATGGATGAAATTGTCCTCAATGTGTACAAACAAAAAAATGTTAGCCTTAGGCCGTGTGTATATGACAGTGGTCAGGAGCTGTTTTCTTCTGAAACATTGGGCAGGGACATGAAGCTCTGATCCAGTTCTCTTTTGATGTCTGGGCCTGGCTGGCTGGGAAATGATACAGAAGAGAACCATTAGGGGAACATAGATTGTGGCAAAGCTCCTTGTCTGTTCTCCTTTTATCTTGACTTAGGAAGATTGTCATACCGTTGTTGCAGTGCTCTGATAGGAAAGGGAAGTGTTAGGAGTCTGAACTGTGCAGACAGTAGTGGTGTGTAATACAAATGTGGGGCTCTAAGCATTGAGAAATTGATAGATGGGCTGCAGTCCTGCATCTGCCAGCCCCACTTCCTGAAACTGCAGAGAGCTGAGCCCAGTAAAGTAAATAACCTTTGATTTGAAATGAGACTTTCACTAGCATGCTTTAGACTTTTACAGTGTTCTTTTTACTGCTCAGCATTTTCCTTTAGCCACCTTGAGTCTGTCTTTGTCAGATAATGATTATTTATTCTTCTCTCTATTTTATATTTCTTTCCTTTTTAGTATTGGATAATTTATTTTGTTGAAATGATCAGTAATTCCTTTTTAAATTGATGGTAGCACAGACTTTACAAACCTTTTCGTTCATCTCTTGGGTTTAGTGTTTCTGGTTTTGCTTCTAAGCTTGAACTTTTTAAGTGGAATTATATGGATTTGTTGCTGTGGTACCAATAATACCTTGTTCAGCAGTATAGCTGGCTTCCAGGCTAGAATAGTCACTCTTGAATATGTAAAATTGTCTCTGCATGAGAAAAAGGTATTACACAGGAATATTGGTTAAAGGGTTTTTTTTCTTATGTAGATGGGAGTGGTCTTAATAGAGTTGCACTGAGAAAAGAAGCCTCTGATCATGGCTATGCAGTCCTAATAAGTTCTTTAACCATGGCAAGGGGAGGAGAGGAGCACAGGGCACAAGGAAGCACAGATAATTCAGTGGTAAATTCTCTATATTCAGAAAGAATGTGAAAGGGTGTTAGAGTATAGAAGATGATGTGTTTCAAGATAAGATATGCATTTTTTCTTAATTTTTGGCATAACTTCAAAAATATATATCCTTGCCAAAAATACAAAAATAATCTCATCTAAATCAAGATGGTTGGGGTAAGGGGCAGAGGAGAGCAGTCTAAAACCTGTTTACTAGAAATAGCCATTCTTTGGCTTTTATGTAAGTCACTATTCTCTGAAGTAAGTCCTGGTTCAACTTTTTAAGTGCCATTTAGGCATTAAAAACTAGAAATAGATTGCTTGTAATGCTTACATTTATTTACTAACTATCCTGTTACACTGTTCTCCAAGACTTATTTTTTGTAAATTTGAGGGTTCTTAATAAGTCTTAAACAACATAAGTCTTAAAAACAACATTCACTGGGAGCTGCTTATGATGCTGAAGTTACTTCTCTTCTTGCTTTGGCTGAACTTTGTTGTTCTTTTGCTTCTTTAATCCATAAAACATCCAATCTTAAGTCCTCGGTATATCCAGTCATGAAAGGATTGGTATTGATTGCATCAGTTGATGAGTGGCTATAAAGGCCATGTGTGTAAATCAGGATTGGACTGGGACTTACACCTCTTGACAGCCTGTCAACCAGCTGGACAGACTGCATAATATATTGTAGTCTGTGGAGAGGGACTTCATGTCTTCTGTCTTCAGTAAATGCTAAAGTTCTCAGTAAAATAAGGTATCTTAAGTCAGTTTTGCTTTTAATATATTGACAGTGATACACCAGAAACTTACAATTTCACAGTATTTAAATTTTTTAAATCTGAGTCAACACTGTCATATTTTTTCTGTGGAATTATAAAAGTGTTATTCACTGAGTGTTTTTGAGGGATCAATTTTGTAATTTACATCTCTGGACAAAGTTGTTGAAGCTTAACCTAATTGACAAAACCTGCAACTTAAAAGGAAAATTAGTTTCTTCAGGAAGTTTTGACCCTTTTTTTGGTCAGCTCTCATCATATTGTTTTTGAATTTTAAGTTTAAAAAGTAATTATATGTGCCATTGTTCTGTAAGTATACTTTTCTCTTAATGCTTTTAAGCTCAGAAGTCAATACGTGTAAATTATGTTCTGAATGTTATGGCTTCGGTTCTTAGTTGATTGTTTGATCACATGGCAAATGTAATTTCAAAGGACATTAGCTTTTTTTCTTACATTGACTTAACATCTGTATCATTAATTGATTTACCAGGGAATTACTAATCTGCATTGAAAATACAAAGCATTACTAATACTCTAGTATAGAGATTGGCAGCAAGGAGGCGTAGAATGAAGTAAAATTTTGAAGTATCTTCTAAAATATGTCCTTAATTCATGTAGAATATGCAGAAATAGTTCATGGAGTATCTTAGGGAAAGTGCTTTGATTTACCTACTGATCAGTGTTCAGAATTTACTTTCTAAATTGCCATAGCTGAATATGAGTGCATGTGTTGCAGTGATACTGATTTGCTTTGTGAAGATATTACTCAGGATGCAGTCACATGTTTTGTCTGCAGCTATTAATAATTTCAGTAATGCAACTGTATTTTCATTTCAATTTTTATAATAAAATTTTATATTGGACTTTTTTATTTTGGAAATGCCAGTTATTGTCTTGAGGAGAACATGGCTAGATGCTGGTCTCTGTAGCTACACTATAAAGGTTTTATATGTTCAAGACTTTTGGCAAGCTTAGAAAGACTTTTATTTCACAAAGAGTAATGGCTTAAGGAAACTGAAAAACCTTAAAGCCATTCTGTTCATGTCTTAAACAGCAAATTTTAGTGTAGTTCCAAGCCCTTGAAAAACACATTGATACATTTAAACTAAGCCATTTACAGTCAAGATGACAGATTTTCTTCTTTGCTGCACCATTTGTCTTGTTTTATCAAAGAGTATTTATGGATGACTCAAACAGGTTAATTACAGGACAGCCTTCATGGACTAGGCAGCAGACAAGCCAACAGTCATGGTGATTCTTGCCTGTAACTGTGCAGTGGGAAGAAGCTATTAGCAGCAAATTTACAAGCTATGAGGCTTAGAATAATGGATGATATTAATACTGTGTATTAGAGGACAGAAAAATCAAGCAAGTGCTCTACTGTACCTAAAACTTAAGAAGAGACAGAGGACTTTTTCTTTCAGGATGGGAATTTTCTGTGTTAGAGGTATATGAAGCAGACAATAAAAAACCTCCCAAGAAGTCATAAACTAACTGACAAAAAACCCTTTTTACAAAGACAACTGCAAATACAAAAATGTATGTAAGTTGTATAGTAATAAATTTCATGCAAGAAAAATAGGAATTGTTTTGCATATGTTGACAATCCGTTGTTAATCCTGGTGTTTGGAGATTCTTCTCTTTCTTTATATGTTTAATTTTGAATGGAGGGAAGAGAAAAAAATTATAGTCAGGTAGAAGTACTGTGCATTTTTTCTTTTACTTTATTTCCCTACCTTAAAGTGCTTGCAGTTTTTACAGAGTGGTCGGTGCAGTAAAAATGACTGACATAAATGTTAAGAATATAGAACTTGATCAGAAGTAAATGCTGACAGGAAGAGGGCAGTTAAGTTGAAAAACAGAGTTATTTCTGGGTAGTGTGTCATTTCTGTGTATTTTTAGAGTTCATTCAAGCTCTCACTATAAGCTTAAGGAAAAATTACTTAAATTGAAAATTGCAAATCAAATTTAATTTGTAAATCTGCTCAGCACTAGGCCCTTAAACACTATGTTTCATCTGATTTTAAGTGTTAGACCCTGAGCTTTCAATAATTAAGTAATGCTAAAGTAAAGTATTGGTGCAGGTAAAAATTGTGTTACCTAAGCTGACACTAAAAGACAAAATATCTATAGTTCATTACATTAATGTTCTACATTACAGCAGTAAATTGGTGCTTGTAAAGGAATTTATGAATACCTGAGTAGATCTAATATCACTCACTTAGATGGGAATAGAGTCGTGTAGCACAACTTTCCCTGTCCTTGTAGGCAGCTGGGGTAATTTGTGTAGCAGAGCTGGAGCTATGAGGTGAGAGGAGGAGCTGAGAGGAGCACACGGGGCTCAGAGCTGTGATTCTGTGTCTGTGCAGTGGCTCAGTGTCACAATGGGATGGCTGCTGGTGGCATGGTGGCTGTGGAAGCTGCTCTGCAGCCAGTCCTGGTTCATTTCCTTTTCCATTACTAAGATAACAGGATGTGCTCTGTCCCTCAGGTTTGCAGGTGATGCCTAATTGGAGGGGAGGGAGGTAGGACTTTCAGTAACGTGGCTCGTGTGGCTTTCAATAACGTGGCTCTAGATGTGGGAATGGGGAAACAGAAAGGGACTTCCTGATGTTTGGCCAGGACAAGTGTGAAATCCTGCACCTGGGCTGGAATAATTCCCTGCCGGGGTAGAGGGCTGCCTGTCAAGTCAGGAGAGGAAAAACAATCCCCATAGGAAAGTGAAGTTCTTCATTTGATTTACTGTCTTTGGCAATTAAGTAACCTCACTGAATGATAATGTTTGCCCCAGTTTGAGCAGGGGTTTGACTAGGTGACCTTGAGAGAAGTCAGATTCACTTTTGTGATCCTAAATTGTATAAATGGGCAGGCAGCTGTGAAGGAACTCTGGCATGTTTTGACAAAGTAGTTCCGGTCTGTCTGAAATCAAGAATGTTTTGGTAATCTGAGTGCTGTGTACAGGCTTCTTAGAGTTTCATGATGGAATTGGTACAAGCAGCATACACTTTTCTGCAGAAAGAGCAGAGTGTTAAATTCAGATTAAATCTCTGTCAACAAGCTGGATGCTTTTGAAGACTGTCACGTACCAGTGGCCTTTTTTTTTCCCTGAAGATTGAGTTTGGATATCTCTGTTAGTCCTGAATTGGACTTTTCTTTGAATGACAAGTACAATAAATAAGAATGAGGATGCTGTAAAATGCAACACGTCTAGTGAGAGATGAAAGGTTCTATCAAAAAAAAAAACTTGATTTTATACTTGCTCCCTAAAAGTACTGTCAAAAGTATCTCTGCTCAATCATAAATTAGTTGGTTATCTTTTCCAGAATTTAGCAGTGTAGTGTGTCAAGATTGGAACAATATTATGCTGTGAAAGAAATTGTGTTTGATTTTAATTTTCCAGAGTAATATCCCATGTGAGGAAGTCTGACAGTCAAGTCTTACTTATTAAAGTTGGTATTTGAATCTTACTTTGCTTTTCAGTGGTGGATGTTACATGTTAATTCTGAAACTGTTGGATGGACATGGTTTTATTTGGTGTGTTTCTGTATCTTGCTGTAGAATGGGTGGACCTGATATGTTCTGCTTTAGGTTTAGTGTGGCAAAAGATGTATGAAAGTGAACACAAATTACCCATTTTCTCAAGATTTAGGCAACAAGTATGGTGGGTCTTCTCAACAGATTATGGTAGATACAAGAAGTGGCCTCATTTAGGGTCTTCCATTTTAAACAAATCAGAATAATTATTTTCATCTGGTCTAGTTTGAACCTTCTAGTGTCTGGCTGGAAGAACTCAAATGCATTTTCTATTTCAAGTGTGTTTCCAGAGTTTCTTGTGAAACATGTAGCGTGGTACATATGATACACTCTGTTACCTCCAATGCACTGCAAGGGACTGAAAAAAGTTGGTCAAAAGATGATAAAATGTCACGAGACAAAAAAGCTGCAACGTCGCATTTCATTTTTCAGGTTGTGCTCGTCTTTCAATCTGCTTGTGTTTAGAGTTCATAAATTCAAATATATACTTTTAGAAAGATTGACAAAACCTGCCAATATTTTTTGTTGGTTTTTTTCACATTTTCACAGTCTTGCCAGGTACCAAATTTGCCTTATCATATGCTGGTCTGCACCTCAATTTCTACTTTAGGAAAGCTGAAAATCAGTTAGAAGGGTTAAGTACAGGGAGATGTAGTGAGCAGTTTGTCCACTGTAAAATACACCCCTCCCGTTGCATTTTGGATGAATGCATAGTGACAAAAGTAGGAACAAGCCTTCAAGACATTATAGTGTTGCTTGTAGTATCAGTTCTCTCAATGTTCAGATTGTTGGCAATTTTTCAGCATTTCTTCATATCCAGACTGTGTTCTTATGGCCTTTTTCTTTTTTCTTTTTCTTTTTCTTTTTCTTTTTCTTTTTCTTTTTCTTTTTCTTTTTCTTTTTCTTTTTCTTTTTCTTTTTCTTTTTCTTTTTCTTTTTCTTTTTCTTTTTCTTTTTCTTTTTCTTTTTCTTTTTCTTTTTCTCCCTCCCCTCTTTAAAGTCATTTTACTGTACTTCTAGTTTGGAGAAGTGTCTGTCCTCTAAATGCTAATATGGTTTAGGGCTTTTTTGCACTATTGTAACATTGTATTTTTTCTCTCCTGATATATGATTTATGGAGGAGCTTTTTTTAAATTTGACTGCAGTACTACTAATGTTCTCTGTAGAACCACCCACCAAGACAGCAGGCAGCTGCATCCATTGTAGACCTTGTACCAGCATTCGCAGCATGGCTGGAAGCTAAGGGGGCATGTCTGGTGTCTCAAGTTCAAACTGCTGAGTCCTAGACAGTGAAACTAAATATTTGAGATTATAGCTCTCTCTGATCCAGACTTTGTATATGTTTCATGCCTGTTCTTTGGGCATTTTTTTCTTCTTTCACAGACAGTCTTTCAAACTGTTGCATTTATCTGCTATAGAATATCTTTAGTCTTAACCTTTTGAATGTAGAAGAAACCCAGATCTGAGGAACAACTCTTCTTTTTTCCTTCCCCCCATTTTTAATTTGGCTATAAATATAAATGTATTTCTAATACACAAAATCTGCAAAAGAGAATAATTGGATTTTCCCCTCTCAAGGGCTGTTATTAATGTACTGTGTCAAGGAACAGTATGGATATTGCTTTAAAAAAAGTATACTTCCCTCAGTGTAAGTTTCCTTTACCTTATCCTTTGTGTACTGTCAACTAATTTATACTTTCACTGGCTCTTTTCTGGTAGGAAATTGGTCCAATTTAGTCAGGCAAAACACATGCTTTCAGATAATTCATACTTATCTATTTGGGCAGATAAAATCTTATTGTTCAGGTACTTCAAAACAAAATTAACCAAGCAGTAGTGCTGTTAACAGACATGAGTTTATTTCTGGCTTCATGGCAGTTTTTTGTTTCAGATTGGATTTTTTTGATAGTTGTTACTTTGTAGAGCGAAATTAGAATGTACCTCTCTAGTAGTAGCTTCTATTGATGGTATTTACAGACTGAACAAAATTAGTTCAGTCCACATAGACTTGTTGAATAATACTTCAGTATTGACCTGGAGTCCAAAATAAAACTTTAAAATGTTTCCAAGCTGAAATTTATTTTCTTATTTGGCTTTATATCACATTTCAGCTGTACCTTTAGGTATCTCCCCACTGATATATTTCTGGGGTGTTTATTGGTTTGGGGATGCGTGTATGTGTGTGTTTCAATTTCTTCATAGCTTTAAGTGGTTGAAGTCTGACAGACATTTTTAGTTGCTTATATTGAGATTTAGATGTTTTCATAGCACCTGTATGTGAAGGGTTCTCTAGAATTCTCTCGGACAGACTGAGTTACAAGTGCGTGGAATAATTTGCCCACTGCTGTTCTGACTTATGCCATTGCATAGCAAAAGCTGGGGATTTTGTCTTGGATGACTGTAGTAGCCCTTTCTCACATCTGCTAATGGAAAGTATTTTTTTAGTAGCAGTCTCATCTGCTGTATTTTAGGTCATTGATTCAGTGCAAAATCAAGAAAAACAGAGTTTTCTAAGTAACTTTGAAAGCTCCAGTAAACCCTCTACCCTCTTATAACAGGATTCTCTTAGAATGTAGGATGTTAAAAGTTGTTGGCCAGTTTGTTTCATAACCTGAAGCCTCTCAAGTTATTTGAGCAAGCTTAGAAATTGAGCACTATTTGTTAAATACCATTCTCCTTGTATGAGTTACTGAGTAACAAATTGAGGCTTTAATTTTCCAGAGCCTCTTCCTGCCTCTCAGGACACTTGCTGTGAAGTTCAAACATTGTTTTCAGGCTGGTGAGGTAATTCCTAGTGTACTCTCTGCTAAGGATGCACATCTGTTAACTTGCGCGGGAATTATGCCAAATTCCACTTAAGTTGACAAGTACTTTTGTGCTATTGATTTTAATTGGTTCCTCACAGTTTCAGGTGCTGAAGTGACCAGAATGTGATAAAAGGATGACCCACACATGTATTCACTATGGTTTGTGTCTTGAGCCATGATTTCTAAAATAAATTGAAATGAGATTTTCTGCAGCGTGCATACATGCTTACAAGGTGATTTTAAAGTATGCTTGCTATTCAGCAAAGTCTTTGTAGAATGCTGCCTTCCTTTTAAGGGAAGGAGAGCAAAGAAGATTGAGGGTATAAGTGATCCAGAAAAATAGAGTGAACTGAAATTCTCAATCACCAAATATTCTCCAATTAAGAGACAAGACTATCATGCCAGGAAAAGGTGAACTACTAAAATAAAATGCTCTAGGTCAGGAGCAGCTGGAGCTCTATTCTAATTGAGAGGTCCCCTGATGAAGATTTTGGTGTCTGTGTTGTGAGAAATTCATCATTCTTCCCTGGGACATGGCTTGAATATCTATTATCTTCCCTAGAGTGACCCTGCTTTGGTAGATCTGCCTGAGCACCATGCTGTCCTCTCAACTAGGTTTTAACTAAAAACACACACAGTAAATCTGCTGGTTTTGACTAGAAGTATCTTGAGTCCTCAGATGCAGCTGACTGTGCGCAGGAAAAAGGAGGTGGGAAAAGTTTGAAAGTTGGCTGCTTTGCAATATAAAGTAGTAAAAGGCAATTCAAACAAAACCTGGAAGTTCAGTCATCATTCTGGAAGTGAAAATGTGTTTAATAAGATTCCTTTGCAGATATTTGCAGTTAAGCAGAAACTTTCTCTCTGGTGACAAAATGAAGTCTGCCATTCTTGCCACTGTTACCTACATTTGTCTATATGACTGCCACTATGAAAAGCAGTTGCCTTGATATCAGTAACTTAAACTATATTGCTGTAGTATTTTAAGAATTATTTAAGCAAGTTATTAATTTAAAACTGAAAAATTTCTATACTTATAGCTTTAAAATTTTGATAGAAACAAAAGATGAGTCTTCTGCAATGGATATGGATGATGAGGGGTTCAGGTGTTTGAATAGTCATAAAGTTTGTTTTTAAGGACAATTATTTACATAGTTCTGTGAAAAATAAATGGGGGAGGGGGAACCAAAGGCAAGGCATTCTGCCTCTAAGTAGCAGTTTTTTATTAATACAGTCATGTTCAAAGACTCTCACTTCAGGCTTATAACACTTCATGGTGTCATATGCATGAACAAAAAAAGGTATTTTTTCATTGCAACTCAAAGCAATTTTTTTTTTCATTTAAAGTCACCAGAACACTTTTTTATCTAGTCCTTTATCTTAAGAAGATACAGCACGTATCTTAACCTGAATTTCCAGGTTAACCAATTTTTTTAGTACTTGATTTTTCTTTTACCAGTCAACAAATAAAGATAACTTGCATGTAGAAAGAAAATTTATTACTTACATAAGACTTCATTTCAAACAATGTATGAATATACGTTAATTAAGAGAAAGGCATTTCATAGATTTTTATCCTGAAGCATGAGGCTGGCAACTTATGGGCAGTGATGCAGTAGAGCTGATTTAAGCAGACAGATGATGCACATTGTTATCTGAACTACTGAGAAGGGCTGTGGGAAAACCAGTATGTGTTTAGACTTAGGAGTAGTTTGCCTCTTTTGTATCTGAAAGCTTCTCTTTCTTCCAATTTGATGTCAAAACATTATGCTGTGCCTAAAGAAACAGAAGGAATTAATGTTTGGTTACACTGCTGTGTATTTAGGGCCATTTACATCCTCATGTCCTATTTGGCAAGTGGAGAAGGTGGGACTGTGCTGCTTGTCCCTGCTTTCAACTCCTTAGATCCCAGATGGTGAGAAAGCAGCACTGTCAAATGAAGGAAAGAGGAAATATGGGCAAAAAAAAAAATAAATAGGAGATGCCATTCTGAGAAGTCAGGCCTCAACTTATGAACATTTTGACCAGCAAGCGGGAATTTAAACCTGCCCCAGTTTTAGCTGGTTTTGTTTATTTTCAGTGAGGCTAGCTGTCTTTTGCTGCAAACATATCCTTTCTTTTCTCTGTACCAAAAAAAAAAAATTAATCCTGGAAGTGGCAACATAAGTCTGAATTCTTTTTGCCACAGTCTTCTCATAGCATCCTTTTGTATTATATATAGATCGTAGAGGTCTAAGAAGTGTGGCAGGTGTGCAAGAGCTAATAGTTGGACAATCACAGTGGGAAGGCTCAAAGTTCTAGAATTAATTCAGACTGCACATTAAATCAGTATTAGTTGAAACTGTTCTGAGAAAACATGAAACACTACGAGTTTTGGTGCTCAAACTTGGAGCTGGAATTGATAGGTAGCAAAGCAGATTGGAAACAGTTTTCCTAAAATTCACATGTTATACTAAGACAGTTTCATGTATATCTGGCTCTTACTCCTCATGACCTAAATAAGTCAGAATGCACCTGTTTGCTCCATCTTGATCTCAGCTTTATTTTTCTGATTGTTGGAAAGGTATTGTAGGAAAATCTGGAAGTTGCCTGCCAAGACCATGCTTTGGGGACCATGTGACCTGAACAGTAGTAGCTTGAACTACCTTGTAGCCTTGCAGAACAGAGTAATACAAACTTCTACCATCATAAGGGTTAAGGGAATATGTGTGTGTCCTTTCCCCTGCCTAGTCTTCATTTCCTTGCTTTGGGAAGAGTGTAAGATTTTGAAATGAGGGGAAAACAATTGTAAGGTTATCTTAGTGACAGAAATACCTTCTTATACTGAAGGAATAGAGATAGATCATCTTTTCTTTCCTTTTGCTTTGGAGTTATATAGGTAAGAATAGCAAATGGGGGCCAGGCCTCATAGAATCTTAATGCCTTTTCTTCGAGCCTTTGTATTTTGACATTTGAAAGAAAACCCAAGAAATGCTTCTTTCTCAAACTTCTGAAGCATTTCTACAAGTTACTTGTGCTTTGTCCTCTGAGACAACATTGCAGAATTGAGTAGCAACTGGACAAAGATACAAAAAAGTCACCAACCTCACAAAGTCTTCCATCATAAATTGCTGTAGCTGATTTCTCACATTTTCTTACTTCACTGATAACTCTATGTTGCTTAAAAAGAATAAATCTTATTTTCATCTATGACATGCAGAAATGTTATATGAACCTACCATTTATTGATGGCTTCCAAATAAATGTATTTTGTCCACACTGCTACAGCTTGTTATTTTGAAGGCACAGTGTTACAGTTTTAGAAAAAAAGGCAAAGCAAACAAAAAAACCACTTAAGATTGAAGCATAACTTAAATATTGGCTTTTATTAAGATAGATGATGATTATGTAAGATCTTAGCAAAAATGCCTAAATGATTTGTTGGAGAGGGAATGCGTCTAGGTATATGTAATTACTTCAACATTTTTTCTTTTTTTTTTTTAGAAAATACTTTTTACGTGTTTGCAAGATAACTCCCAGTCAGTGGCTGGTGAAGTGCTTTAGTTTTTTAAGCAATATAATGAGCAGCTAGTGAGGATGGTTTTCCTGGCTGCCAAAGGGTTTCTCAGTAGTTACAGTGACTGCCATATTACTGTCAAGCTGTCATGGACTAAGTGATGGTTTTAAAGCATGTTTGGTGGGTTCATGAGAAGCTGATTTTTTGAATGCTATAGAAATGCTAATGTTTCCTAAAATACTACCACACAAAAGGTGAAATGCAACTAGATCTGTTTGGCTGTGCACAGTAATCATGAGTGTGAGATGTAAAGGAGGAGCTGCTGTTTTCTCAAGAGGATTGCACCATTTATTTTAAGACTGAATTTCTGCTTAAGGTGATGACATACCCAAGGTCCTTGTAGATTCCTTTGTGGAGGAGTAGCCCTCTTGGCCTCTCCCAGAGTTATGTGGTGGATGATACAGAAACAGTCATCTAATCAAGATGCTTTTATAATTGATCAATAATAGGCATTTTTGGGAGGTAATGAAGTTTGGAAATGTAATGTAAATCTTTCACTGCAGTGTAGAGCACTAATGGCTCCAAATGAAGACAAAGCTGCAGTTTATTGATTATTAAAAGTGCTATATAAAGAAGTTTGGAAAAGTAGATTTTGGATGTGTCAAGTGAACCAGTTTCTGGAGATGCTGAGATTGGACATTTAGTGTTTAAATATCATCTGTAAAATTTTATATTCTCACCTTTAAAGATTAATGCCCCCTGTTTCCAAGAGCATTTAAATGTATGTCATGTATAAGCCTTCAGAACAATAGGAAGTTTGCTGTATTAAAGTTTAAGGCTATACACTTTGTGATTGGTTATCCGTGAGACTCAGAGGGAAAAACATGTAGTATTTCCTGGTGTCAAACCTTTTGTTTTGCAGTGCTGATAGTGTTAATTATATGTGTGATTTACATATAGTAGGCACAATTTTTTTCTTTTTAATACAAAGCTCATTTAGCAGTAGATCATTGCCCATTTTGCATGGAAAGAGAATAATCCATAGGCCATAAAAGTTGAGCCACTGTTAAATAACCTTCAATTAGTACTGATTTGTAGAAGATATGTGAAACTTAGTCTAGTAGAATGCTGTAAAGTGTTTGAATACAAGCAAAGAGTAAATTTAGGGAAGATAGGCACATAAACTTGTACAGTTTTTGAGTTTGTTTCGCACTCACTCTTGTGTAGGTTTGAAGTAGAAGCAGAATCTGTATATACCCTGTAGGTATTGATAGGTTTCCTGACACCCCTGCTTTATTGGGATTGTTACATTTGGATGCATGGGCCATGGAGCAAGCAATGGATCTTTAATACTAATCTCACTTCTTAGTAATAGCAGTCTTTGCATTTCAGTAGTCATTGTGGTCTAATTTTGCTGCCACCTTTCTGATACTACATTGATCTTCTGTGTTCTGTACCATTTGATGTAAGATTCTAATCACCTACTTCACTATGCTCCAGTTTGGCTCTCAGTGCTTCCACTGCCAATGAGATTTCTGGCAACTTGTTTGCTACATTCTTGTCAATAGGCTGATCAATATACTGAGTCCAGCTGTGCTTTCCATTCCAAGGTAGCTTCTTAAAAACAATTATCTCCCTTGTGGAATGCTAGTATCTCTTTTTTCTTTTTCCCTGCTAAAATTTCCTTGGAATGAATATTCTGTTTATCAAGTTGGTGTTAGGACTTTCACAGACACACTCAGAACTGAAAACATCTAAATCTGAGATACTGAATAGAGCTTTTCATATTAATCTGCTTTTGCTAATGTATTCCAAAGTACATTTAAAAACAAGACACTGATCTGTGTGTTTTAAAATTTTCATCCTAAGAAACAATATTAACTTTTTAACTTCATGGAATGATAAGGTATTATATCAGTATTTACTTAGTGTTTAACTGTCTTCTGAATGCACACTTTTTCAGAGTGGGAAGCCTGTTACTTTTCCTGAATATCTGGGCAAATGGGGTGCACAAAAATAAGCAATCTTGCTGTTTAAGTCTTGATTATTTTAGAAGCTCTCTTTGACTGCCAGCATCTAAAAGCAGAGAAAAGCAACTTTTCCAATAATACTCTTATTTGGTGGACCATATGGGTAAAATTATTTTTGGAAAGAGTTTAGGTAGGAAAAAAATAGATGACACACCAGCTTTAGTAGATTATGCAATACAATGATTATACAAATTATTCCTTCACTGAAATTGGAAATGTGTTTGTGAGTGACTTAACGTACAGCAACAGAAAACTGGCATGTAAATAAAATACACATTTGACTACAGAAAGTGTCTAAAGCTACTTATAGAACTTCCATGGGGTTACACTGATTAAAAGAATATTTGTTTAGAGAAAGCATCTACTGCAGGAAGTCAATTTTCCTGCTGTTGAAAAGCCAGCCTTATTAAGTGCTCTCTGAAAACACGATTCTGACTTAATGATACGCTTATTTGAGAATTGTATTGCTTTTTTTTATTCTTTTCCAAAATCAGTGCAGTCTTCTTTTTTGTGGTTTTTAACATACCTTTTGTTTATAATAAGTAATATTATTATTCATGGTTGTTTGTGGTACCTAATATTTGGAAGGGAAGGTGTCAAAAAAAAATTTAGTTCCTTAATTCTTATACCTGTGTTTTTCACAGACTATTGTCTGATTTGATGGATTTACTATGTAGTAAGCACATATACCTATGTTTCTTGGCTGGCAATCAAATGTCACAAATGTTGGTGGTGTTATACAAGTATGTCCTACATGTACTATATTTTTCAATCAGCAATATGAAATTTAGTCAAAAGTAACAGGTTTTTTTCATAAGGTGTATATACTTACATGGTCATATGGTTGGGGTTTTTTTCCTTCTCTATTTTCCTAAATTGAGAGAAAGAAACTATTAATACTCAGTGCTGGATATGAGACACTTAAGCAAATTAGCATGGGGGAAAGAGAACAGTAAGGTAATTGATGGTGCACCTTTCCTATGAGGAAAATCTGAGAGAATTGGGTTTTTTCAGCCTGAAGAAGAGAATGCTTTGAAATGACCTAATTGCAGCCTTCCAGTACCTGAGAGCCTACAAGAAATCTGGAGAGGGACTTTCTACAAGAGCATGTTGTGATAGGACAAAGGGAAATGGCTTCACACTGCAAGAGAGTAGATTTAGGTTTGATATTAGGAAAAAAAGTCTTTACTGGGAGGGTGGTGAGGCCCTGGGATAGGCTGCCCAGAAAGGTGGTCAGTGACCTGTCACTGGAGATGTCTAGCACAGACTGGATGGAGCTCTGAGCAACCTGACCATGGCAGGGAGATAGGAACTGGGTGATCTTTAAGGTCCCTTCAAACCCAGACCATTTTGTGATTGTAAGAATGAAATGGAAAGACCTTTGTTGTAGTGCTGGGTGCTGGGGTTTTTTACAGAATGTTGGTAACTTAAGTTGATAATGGCTAAAATATATCCAATTTTGAGTACTAAACAGCTTGTTTGGCATCATACCACCATTCTGAGAATAAGGAATATGCTTTTCAGTATGTTATCTTGGAAAGATAATGCATTCTGCTGTCAGAATTGGTGACATGTATTTGCTTCATGAGACACTGTAGAAAATACACCAGCAAAACAACTACCGATAAGTGAAGTAAACAGCATGCTCCTGAATCACAAAGCCCATTTTAGTTATATGTTTTTCTATATGTTCAGTGACAAACAAGAAACCAGCCCAAGCATCTATTACAAAGGTGAAGCAATTTGAAGGCTCCACGTCATTTGTGAGGAGAACGCAGTGGATGCTCGAGCAGCTCCGCCAGGTCAATGGTATAGACCCTAATCGGGTGAGTTTGAACTCTTTTCTAGAGAATGAAAATTGAGCTGTTATCTAACTGATTTGGGAACCAGGCATTCTTTCTGTTCAAAGGGTATCTGGAAATATAAGATACAGGTTTAAGTGCAAATTCTCAAAAAAAGAAATAGCTAAGTGGGATATGTGAAGTAAATTTTAATGGGAAACATAGGAGGAGACTAAAACTCAGTCCTATGTATTTTTTCTTCTTATCTTTCCATACTTTCCTTACTACTTTCTCTTTTCTTTGTTAAGAGCAGAGTAAGAGCCTTGTTTGCTTCAGCTTTAAGCCTCTTGGGGTCTATTTTGGCATGCAGCTGTGCTATGAGATAGAGCAATAGGTAGAAGTAGTACGGGGAGGTTGCTGAGATTCAAGTTTGTGAAATCTTGTGAATCCTGCATTTTTTCTAGGACAGTCCTTTCCTCAGATATTTTGGCATTCCTTATCTTATGCTAGAAAATGTGGTAGTGTCCTTTAGCTGCAAATGGCAAGTGAACACTGATTTAAACAAAAAAGTACCAAAAATAAAATAAAATAAATCAGCCCTATATTAAATAATTGTGGAATTATTCCTTTAATTTGGGCTATACAGCTCACCTTGAGCTATCTCAAGGTGAGGTTGTACAAATATGTCTTAGGCTTATGAATGCAATTCTCCAGTACTAAAACAACATATTTAGAAGTTAAAAATGTGTCTCATATTATGTGCTCACAAAGTGATTTTGTGTTCTTTTTATAGCAAAATATTTTTGTGACTAGCTCCCTTGTTTCTTCAAAGCTGTGCTCTGATCAGCCACCTAAGCATCTTAACTATGGTGCACCAAATTCCATCACTCGCCAAGTCTTAGTTAGTACCTAAGTCCCTAGTACCAAGTCTAGTTATTACCTAAAGACTTGGTACAAAAAAGAACCCCTTGGCCACTGCCTTATGAAATGCAAGGAGTGCAGTTATGTTTTCTGTGGGTAAAGGGACTATGAAAGCAAGTGAAATGACAAAGAAGTAAGGGATAAGAGTTTTAGGTCCCTTTACAGCATCTGCTATGCAGCTAGGTACATAACAGATTGAAAGTCCTACCAAGCTCTTAAGCTTAGAAATGTTTCCTTCAAGCTCCTCTCCTTGAGAATTCTCAGGGTTATCAGCTGGAATAGATCATTTACTAGATCAGCTTGCAAAGCAGTGTTTCCCAAATATTAAATGTATAGCATGATTCTTGCATCAATTCCTTTTATTTTGGCAGCCAAATCTGGTATAGAACTGCACTGTGATTTGTTCTGGGAGTGGCCTTTTGCTCATGTTATCCTGAATCCTTTGCAACACTTTATGAAAATGCTTTAAATACAATAACTAGGACTTGTTATTTGCTGGAGGACTTAGCTTATTTGTTTGGTTGAGCATAGAGAGTAGATCCACATCTTCTATAACGTAGAGTGACCATAAATTTTGTGTTGAGAGACATAAATGCTTGCATAATATAGACGACACAAATAACTGTATATCTGAAGATAGCAATGGTTTCTTATGAGAATTTGGCTTTTAATTTTTTGATGTAAAATTCAATTTTTTTTCAGATCTTTTTGTCATAGCTGACTACTCCTCATTAAAAATAACAGTAAAAGAGCCCTCCTGCCTGTTTGGTGTTTTTCATTCAAAAATATGCAGTAATACCAGGATGGTTATTAGTTGCATGACCTTTCTACTTTTTGCAACACAGTATGTTTGATAAAATATCTTACTCTAAGTCATTTGTAAAACAGGTATAGTAGTAGTCTTCTTTTTTTTTTCTTCTAGGATTCCCCAGAATTCGATTTACTATTTGAAAATGCGTTTGATCAATGGGTAGCAAACACAGCTTCAGAAAAATGCACATTCTTTCAGGTTCTACATCATACTTGTCAGCGATACCTTACAGACAAGAAGCCAGAATTTATCAACTGCCAATCTAAAATTATGGGAGGTAAGTGAATCAAAGCTTAATACTTTGCAGCTGGACATGAAATTATTTGCATGTGATTTATTCTGTGTTCAGATAATCTTGCAGCCTAATGACATCTTGAAATCATGGGTCTGAACATGCTAACTTAGCAGTAAACTTCTAGGCTTCAGCATTTCTCCACCAAGCACCACTTCACACTCTTATGTTACCTTTTCATTCCTTTTATTTTAGGTACTGAAACTGATAACTATTGATTGACAAATTTATCTGTATCTGTTTTCTTTTAGTGTCTTGTCAAACTAAGAAAAAATGTGCAAAATTTCTTGTGTGTTCTCTCATTCTTCCCTTTTCCATGTGAATAGAAGTTCTTTGTTTTCTTCTTGGTGTAGTGGTGAGGAGGGAGCTGCATTAGTGGGAGAAGATATACTCTACAATTTTTCTATTTCATATATGAAGTCTCATGTTGGTTATCTGTTTGCTAACTTTTCTTACTTCATTCCTTCCTGCAAATAAGTTGTTACTAATAAAGCAAAACTCATTTTGCCTTTGAACTTGTGTTATTCTTTTAAGCTTGACCTGTCCAAAATCGAGTTCCTGATTCAGCTGACCCAGTATTAAATTTATCCTGAACAAGTGTCATCAGAGTGGAAAAAACTGCCACTGAGGTTCATAAATAGATGTTTAACTTCTACTTTTTCGACACACAGTAGACTCTACCATGTCCCATGAAGCACACCCAAATTCTACCTTTGGCAGCTTCCTAGATAAAATGGGAGTATTTAGTAATCCTCTGATAGCAGGTGATGACCATTTCCATATTCCTTGCATGCCATTCTGACTGGGCACAAGTCTGGTCTGTGTATGTACGCACACAGTGCTGCATATAGACATTGTATAGGAACTAATGAATCTGCTCATGGATACAGTCCTTCTGCTGTTCTTCACACTATCAACTTTTCCCTCCCACTGGGTGATACACCCCTATGGGTAGGTTTAAATTTGACAGAACCTGTACAAACTGTAAACCAAATAATAGTTGACTAAATTTAAGTGACTTGCTGTGTCAGCCTCACTGAGCCAGCTGTTTGTATCAAAACCCATTTAGTCCAAAACCTGAAATGCCAAGAGGATTTTCTGAAATGTATGTTGAAATGTGTTGTCAAGCTCAAATTCATCCCGACTAGAGAAATTAATGTCCAAATGTAGCCAAGCAAACCAAAGAACATAGACCTGAGGATATAGTTTGAACTATATTATATCCAGTTGAGATTTTACAACTTGGGTTTTTTTGTTGTTGCTGTTATGTTGGTGTTTTTTGCTAACTAGTCAAAGCAGTATATTCAAATCATACTTAAATCTTAGTGCAGTCAGATTTCAAGGCTTGTCACTTCATCCCCTCAGCCAAGGCAGCATAACATTTAAAGTGATATTCTTGTGAACTTTCTGGGGATGTGAAATTAATACTTTTTCTTTTTGATGGTTTGACAATTTAACTTCTAATACTCTACAAAATTTTTTAAAAATAAATTATTAGAATATATATATGCATGCATTCACATGGTTTTTTAAGTCATTATATAGATATGCTCATCTCTAATAGGCATGTGGGTAACATGTATCTTGTAGCTAATACATATTTTCAAAAATTTTAAAAAAATTGCCGCCAAAGAACAGTTCTTCCTAAGTGGAACTGAAGATGAAAGAACTTGAAGGGATTGTTTACAAGCCTACTTATCTTATTGAACCTTGTTCCTTCCTAAAGGATAAGTGCGAAGAAAGTGAAACTCATGCTACTCCTGTTTCTGCAGGGAGTGCTTAGGAGCTTAGCTTTAAGTAAATAAGGGTATTCTGGTGGAATTCCAGATCCTCTTCATGGCCTTCCTCTTTTTACCTCCTTTCTCTCTCACACACAGATACCCATGCGTTTCCCCCTATAGACCAGAGCCCTGCTACTGACTCTCCTTCTGCAGAATCATTTTTTGCCTTATTTTCATTTGTGTGTCATGTAATTATGGTTTGCAGAGTTAAATACGCTAGACTATTTTCTGTAACTTGATTAATGACATCAGTACTTGCAGCAATAATGAGAACTGACTGATGGTGTGGGGGCTAATTCTGAGAACAAAGAAAAAATTCCAGTTTAGGCAGACTGTAACAAGATTCCTCCTACTAGTGTCTTAAACTAAATATTTCAGGTTTGTCTTATGTTTAGAATTTAGGTGAGCCCTGTCCATAGCTTACATGCATTCTGGATGTTATTGTGGAGAAGAAAGGCAGGCTTTGGGGCTAGAGGCCTTTTTTGACTGATTTTTCCCCTTGTGTAAATTTATGCCATACAGGTTCTGATACTGGAATGTGTGTAATTTGGAGTATCTTTGTGTTATGTTATTTGGTGGCCATGTTAGTCAGGTTGTATTGCTTTTGCAAAGCAAAGTTGGAGATGGCTGGTGTGCAGAAACCCTTAGAGGTTGTGTTCATTGGAACAGCTTGATTCTTGACATAGCATTGAACTGACACTGAGGATGCATTTGGTTCTCATTTCTGGATAGAACCTTGAGATACAGCGATTGAAACTTTTCAGAGATTAACTCGGGCCCTATAATAAAGAACAAACATTTGCTGCCACCTTTAGATGCATATTAGAAATGCATTTGGTTTTAAGCTTTGTCCTACCTCTACACATTGATATTTAACAATTGTTCTGCTGAATTAATCAAAATATTCTTGGAAACCCAAAATGATGGCATCTTCACCTTTGTGACCTTTTCTGTAGGACACCCTGCAGGAGTTATTAATGAATCACTGTGTTTCCTCCAAGAATAAAATGCCAGTGTGGGAATGGTAATGAGTACTTTTCCCATACAGTATTACTCATCTTGGCTTACCACATTTGAGACCTGCTAAGCATATAGTGGTGTTTACCATACACAGCAAGATTAATGACTGACCAAAGGAGACAAACAAAAACCTGTGTTAGAAATTGCCCTGAGCATCCTGGTCTAGTGTGTGGCATCCCTGTCCATGGTGGGGGTTTGGAAATAGATCCATCTTTAAGGTCCCTTCCCACCCAGGCCATTATATGACTCTGTGAATTAGGATGGGAAAAAAGACAATTGTTGCCCTCCCTTCTGTCAGATACCTGGTAGTTGGTTGTTTGTTTCAGTTCTCACCTGAAAGACATTGAAAACAATGTATATTTGAGCATACTACTCTTGCAGACATTCACATGTAAATTAATTCTGATAGAAATGAATTTGAAAAATTAAAAAACTAACAAAAAACAATAACTACAAAGGTGAGTTATCTGCAGTTATCTGTTATTTTGGTGGTTTGCTGTTTTGAAATGACCAATCAAATTTAGCTATGTTCCCATACAGAAACATTTTTTTTTCAGTTTATTTAGGTATTTTTTGCCAGCATATACCAAATACTCAGTTATTATCATTCTAGAGATGAAAATATTAGAAGTGTTTTCTGCTGCCTAAGACTATTTCAGATGCTTGCTCTTATGTCCTGCATATTCATGTCAAGATTAATTCTGCTTTGCAGTTTTACTTAACTGTATGTATTTTACTGATCTTAAACACGTAAGCCATGTATTGAGATTCAAATTAATAAGAATAGTTGAGATCTTTTTTGATATAGAAATTTGGCATATAATCTGAGCTCTAAATTAACTCTAAAAGAGGAAACTTGTAAGGAAAACAAAAGTACATTATGTTTTTGCAAAATCTCCATTGATACATAAATTGAGAAGGGACATTTATCATTATGAAGGTTGGTTCCTTTTTCTGATACGTATGACTCTGAGACAAGGTAATGTAGAAAGCATTAAGCAACATATTTGCTTGACTTTCTGAAGACTGAAGGTTTAAGTAAGATGTTCTCTTCAAGATGCAGAATATTGCTGTTTGCCATAGAAATTGGTTGGTTTTTTATTTGTTTTTTTTTTTTTTTTTTTTTTTTTTTTTTTTATCTAGTTGTTAGATTTTGATGTTTACAGAGCCAGACTGGGGCTCTATGCTTTGTTATAGTTACTGATTCTGAAAGTGTCTGATTGGTTAGACTGTCATTTAGTATAAATCTTAATTATTATTGAAAATATTGCTTACTTAGAATTAATTATAAATGTATTAGATTAGAATTTAAAGTTTTACAAGTTTAAATATATTTTTCCATTTGGAAAGTGGGTATAGATTGTGTTAATCTGAAATTGATCCTAGTTAGGTATTTTCTTAATGTATAACTAATACTTATTATATAGTAACAACCTGTCCTGGCATCAATGCCAGTAATTAAGGACATTAATGGGAGAAGATAAGATTTTCTGTAAGGAATTTGTGACCTGTCCATTCATCTCTTAATCCTTGTTGTGTATATTCTCCAGAACTGCTAGAACTGTAAAACATAATGGCTTTTCTATTTCTTTTAAAGAAGGAAAAAAAAACAGTCCTGGGTGACAGACAAATGAAATCTGTAAAAGGGAAAATTATTTCCTAATTTCAGTAATTTGAGTAAACTTTAATACTGTATTGATGTAGAAAGGCAGAGACATCAAATGCTATGATGGTGTTGAACCCTAGAAGAATCCCAAAGTGTGTGAATGTATTTGGCTTGGAAAACTACAAATAACAGCCTTTTTTTTTTTTTTTAATTTGAACATTTATTAGCACTCAGACCAGATAATGACCAAAAAAAAAAAAAAAAAGTATAAAGAAAATAAGAAAATCCTTACCTATGAAAATCCTACCTGTGAGAAGGGAAACTAGCCTGGCCCCATGGTGTGTTACAGGGAATGAACACTAGAGATCACATCCTCCAGCTGTACAGTTAAGATGAAATACAACTGCCTGGACTCATAAACTAATGATGATATTGATTAAAAGGTTGCAACATGTTTCAAATACTCTCTGCAGGTAGATGTTATTTGCTTTGCTTTCCTATAGAAAGTTGATGATAAGTAAGCTGAAGGTTGATGTTTTTCTTCTTTACTCATGGATTGGTCTTAGCACACCTGAGTTATGACACGCTCAGTTTGTCAGTCCTTTCAGCCCCCCTCAAGGAATTTTGAGGCACTTCTTACCCAGACGTGGAATTTATCTTCAATGTAATTTATGATCATAGTGGCAGAGCTATTCACTGCCACTTTTACCCTGATTTCTTTTACTAAGATATCTTTCACTGTTTTACCTCACCGAGCTTCATTAGTTTAGTGTTTTTGATAGATTTTGAAGGTGCAAGTCTGATTTACACATACTCAGTATATTTATACTTACATAGATAAATTTTTATATGGATAAAACATAGGCTTAGGTTTGAATATATATTTTACAGCATTTTGGAATTCATCAGTTTTTGCCTAAAATGAGATGGATGTCAGTTCTGTTTTGTGCTGCTGAGCATTACTTGATTGGTGAAAGCTATTTTCTGGTCACCTTTGTGTGTAACCAAGCAAAACCAGACAGAGTTTTTTGTCCTATATAAAACTTCCTTTAATCTAGCTGACCTCTGATGTGGAAAGGTGATTGTCCATGTTCATAATGACTTCAGAACTGTTAGAAATGTAAAATAGCATTGCTTTTCTATTTCTCACAAAGAAGGAAAAAAACCAACCTTGGTTGATGGACACATTGGTAAAAGGGAAAAACCCACCGCCTGAATGCCCAGGTTTCAAATGTTTCAAAAACCTGTTTAAAAACCTAAAATCTTCCTTTTCTGTTCCTGCAACCTGGTATTTCCTATGTTTCAATTTTAGTTCACTGTTACATCATTTAATGCAGCATTTCTCGCAGTCTGGAAAGTGAATGCATGTGGTGCATCAATAGTAATAACTATTCAAAATACCTCTATGGAACACACTTTGTTGAATGAACCCAGAAACATTTCTCAATATTTCTGAACTTCGTAGATTCTTGAGAATAATTTTTGCATAAATTCTCAGGTTTCTTGAGTCCAAAAAAGTCAAATGAAGCATTAAATAATGGTTTTTTCCTAATGACATTGCTCTCAATATTTGACCTTGTCTTGTTTGTAAATCACACAGCTGCTCGCTCAAATATGTTGCTGAAATAAGCAGACATATATTGTGCTTAATGAATTGCTGCAGAGTTATCATTTTCTTACCTTTCTGAATTTTAATTCTTTCCAGTCTGTCAGAAAGGATCTGTTTAAAGAATCACTTCTTGATCTTCTTATGAAAATCCTGTATACTATGTTTTTCATTATCAGTCCCTATAAAAAATCATAAGGCACTGGCATTACTACGTATCAGAACAAAGTCAGCAGGAAGTGTGAATTAACTTGTACTTGTTGTCCAGCATTGTCTCCATTCCAAAAATCATTCTAAACTTAGTACATTGTAGTTCCTCATGACTAGCAGCAATTCATTAGTGTTGACATTTTCAGTCTTCTGAACTTCTTCTACTGACACAAGTAGGATCAATTCAGTATGTATAATGGCTCTCTTTCTACTTTGATAGCATAGGTCATTTCTCTTCTTAAGCATTTTAGAATTCTCTTTATCTTTCACAGTTCCCATATTGACATAAGAAAGTGGATGACTGTCACCGACATCTTTTCATAAAAATCCTTTCTTTAGGATTTTTCTGCCTTCTGAGAAGCTGTGGCCTCAGCAACAAAATGTAAACAATGGTTATCTGCTGCTGGGGAATGCAACTGGTGGATCCGTGATTGGTCTCGGCTGGATGTTTGGATTTACGGACCACTCATGGCAGAGCTGCTCTCACTTTCTGCCTGGACACAGACCTTTGTTATTCATTCCTTTTCTATTCTTAGCTTAGCTAGCCTTCTGAGAACTTTCCTTCTATGTCTTTTCAGTATAGTCATAATGTAATATATATCAAAAAATAATAAATCAAGCCTTCTGAACATGAGGTCAACATTCTCATCTCCCTCTTCATCCTGCAACCCTTGTGACCCCTGTGACAGATGACCTTGTTTGGATAGTCTTATTTACTAACAGAAGAAACACTATTAATTTTTTTTACCGCTGAACAATAAAATACTCCATATTTTCATCTCTTTCCTCTATTTCAATTCTGTGTACATAATTTATTTTTTTAAGTCTTTTGGCAATGCTGATGCTTAAAATAGCACATTTTAATTCTCGCTCTCTTTTCCATCCCTTGATATTGTCATTCTATCCTAGCTTATTTATATATATTCAGCATCCACATTGGAATAGAATGTTAGTCTCTACTCTTCTTTGAATTCAAAAAAAAACCTAGTTTTTAAGTGTCTGGGATCTTTCATTTGTTCTCCAAATGTACATGTATATGAAAGTTTGCTCCTAACCCAGCTTTCTAAGCTCTTTAGATTTCTGACATTGAAGAGGTAAATATAAAATACAGAGCTGTAGACCATTTGTCTAGGTAGCAGAGAAAAATGTCTTCCAAGGCTACTTAAGCCATTTGAAAAATAACTCACAGAATTTAGTTTCAATGACTTGATATTTTGCTATTCGTGGATTAGCATTATTGTTTAATATAAAATATTAATAAATAGAACACAGTGTGTAGTCTTGGTGATGTCTTAAGGTCAAAGTGTTGGATTTTTCAGAATTACTTAAAAAAGGATTGTTTCAGACAGCCCACTGTGTTATGATAGTAATTTCCTAAGTAGGTTATTTATTGATTTTTCTGTCTCTCTCTTTACAGTATTTAAACTCACTCATAAAATGCAAAACAGATTGGATGTACATCACCTTCACTCACTGTGGACTTCATTGCATTACATATTTTTCTTCATTAAATAATATATAGTTGATGGATCTGTATAACATTTTCTGATCCCTCTCCACTGCCAGGCCACTAACATCAAATGGGTTTTTTCAATGTTTGCTTTTATTTACCTTTGGCAAAGATACAAAATTACTACCTCGGCCAGGTGCTGGTTTTGGAAATCAGTAGATACCCTCAGTTTGCACACCTGTATTAACACTATTCTTTCTGTTTCCTTCTCCCCTCCTTCCTTCTCCTTTAAGGCTGGTGCTACGGTGGTGCTTTAAAACTGGTTATTGATTTGGTCAGGAAGGTGCAGAGTGTGAAGTTCTCTGCAGTGTTGACTTAAAGGCTGCCAGTTTGGAGAATCATTGCTGGCCTGGACAGGTGTTTAGTAGCATATGCTTTCATAGCATAGCAAATTAAGGTCTTTCAGACTCCCTTATCTCCCTTTAGGGACCATAGCAGACTTCTCTTTGTTCACTGTGAGCTTCAGCCCACGGTTAGTTGGCTGTTGAGCACCTGGATACTGTGATTGCTCTACAATTTTTTTTTCCCCATCTTAAAATGTACCTTGCACATCTAAGGAGCTGACATGGCTAATGAGAGCAGAGGAAGAAATTTATCTCTGTTGTCAATAAGGCTTATCTTGTTTTGTTGCTTGCTAATGAAGATGCTGAACAGTCAGGATGATCATTTTGCCTCATATATCCTCTGTAATTGGTAGGACCTTTTTAAAAGTATAATGTTGTGATGCACAAAGTGTTCTTTGTTATTGTTAGAAATAACTTGCAAGCATCTGTTTAACTCCCAAGGTTATAGGTATTATTTAACTACTAGCAGGAATAAAATACACATTTTCTTCATATAAGAGTTGAGATAAATTTGCTCTCTTTTTTACTAAAAGTACAAGATTTCAGATACACAAAAATAAATTGTGGGCAATGTAAATAATGTTCAGAAGCAATGAAGTGACAAACTAGGGTTGTATTAGAACATGCTACAGTATAAAATATTATATGTTACTATGATATTATAGGCTTTATTTCATTGCAAATCAGTAAGACTGAAAAGTATGGGTCAAATATGAATAGTTTTACTGAGGTTTAAAATGCATTCATAATATACTGGGTTTGGGTTTTTTTTTTCCTTTTTCTGTCTTACATCCTTTGAACAAAATACCAGATTAGATGAATTTTTAAGTCTCTTTGCATCAGCATAATACACAATATTTGCCTGCCTTTTTATATTTAAATTTGTTCCTGGCCAGTTTTTGTATTGATGGATATTAAAAGATCCAGATGTGTCAGAAGAAATTGCCTAGCCCACATGGGAACAGGGGAAAGTACTGTAACCAGTTTAAATTTGGGATCACTTCTTACTCTGAAACCTATATTTCTTTTCAGGGTAGAATAAGATTTTTACAAAGGTAAAATCAAAGGACACATTGATTGTGTCCCTTGGGAGTACAATGATTCTTAATGTTGCATGATTGGTAAAGGCTTAATTCAGTGCAGAATATGTACCACTTATATCAAAATAGTTGCCAGGCTTTTTGAAGGCTATAAACTTTCCAGATTCAGGTGCAAAGACTTACAGAAATGTTTTGTTTACTTTCAAAGAAAGTGAAAGTCCATGGCAATCCTGCTGTCCAGGCTGTGAGACTTCTAGATTTTATGGTCAAATATAATTTGGGAATAAGTTATGTTTGAAAGATAAATTGAGAAATTGATGTTCATATTTAAGTTCAGATTCAAGTTTTCAAAGCTGGAAATCCAGTGAAGATTGTACTTTTTATAAATGTACTGTCTTTCAGATCACTTAGGCATCCTTTCTGGATGATAATTTAAATATTGAAATTATCTAGAGAACATTCAATTTGTGTGGAATTCATTAAGTTGTAAGAGTGTATCATCTTACAGGATTACAATCACAGAAGTACTATTTCTTATTATCTCAAGCTGTTTAACAAGGCTTTCACATGGCTGTTTAAGGGAGGTCAGTGAGAGATGTTTTTTTTCTGTTTGGGTCTTTTTAGTAGCTCTTCCCTCTTTTATTCAAGAAGCTCTTAACCAAGGCTGTCAGCACAGCACCAATATGCATGAAAGGATGTGTAACAGTGAAGAAGGAGGGGAAGAACATGTTTGTCCTGTGGACCTTTGTAATCAGCTGTTGTGTTACAGATGTGATGGAAAGCCATGGGTTAATGTTAGTCTAGGAAATGTAACTCTGTGGTAGTGATGATTTCAACAAAAGAAATGTACTCAGCAAGGAGAGGCAGCTAATGGATGTGTGAGGTAGACCATCAGTTGAAATTTCATCAGTTGATGTTGAAATTATGTAGCATCCTGAGTTAGATGCTTAGACTTCACTAAATCCTTTATACTTATTGTGGTGTTTCTTGGGTATCATTCCAGACTAAGTTATTCTTTATTGTCAGCAGTTTCACGACAGTCTTAGCAGTAGAAGAGGTTTGCCTTCATGTCTTCAGTGTTGTGTTGTAGTAATGAGCAGCTCTTAACTTTTTTTTTATGGCATAGTTCTTTCTTCCAACAAAATCTATGATTTTGATTGGTGAATATAGCTAATGTGTGGGAGTTGCCTGAACCTTGACAGACTTAGGAGAAACTTTCAGATCAGCAAAACCTGTAATTACCTCTTGAGCTTTCTGTGGTCACTTGTTTCATTCTAAAGTGTTGTTTTCAGTGATTCAGTACAGTTTGGAGGCGGAGGAAGAGATTGGGTTTTTGTAAAGTGCTGTCTATAAGAGCAATGTTCAAGCTGGTTTTTATTGACAGTGGTTGATTGAAACAGATGAGAGTAATGTGCATAATTAGCAGAAAAAGCTATTCAGACATAAACATACGTCAGTCATACCAGTCTTAGGTGATTGGGATGGTGCTAAAATACTGTCCATATAGCTCCTGCATTTCCCTGAGGAAGGGCTGGCACAGCTAGTTGCTGTCAGGTCTGATGCTGCATTTTTCATTTGATGGTTTGCAGCCATTGCTCTTGACTGATTTTATCCTGACCTTGAACAGTTCTTACTCAGTTTTCATTCTTACTCATGAGCCATAACTTTATTTTCAGTTTATGTGGTAATAGAAGTTGGTGATTTTGAATATGCTGTTTAGGTGGCAAACACAGAATTTTCAAACTCACTTACCTCATTAAGAAATAGGAATGTGTTGACAAATACACTGTGTTCCATACCTCCATTGTTGCAGGTTAATGCATTATGTTTCTCAATAATAATTAACACTACTTAAGCAGAAGCTCAATCAATAGTATTGACACAATGTCTGCAGGAACTACCTTTGTTTAACAGAATCCTGTGGTTCATTTTCAGGGCATGTTGCTCTCTAACTCTCCTGCCCATTCTAAAAGAAATGTCAATACTTCAGTGAGTTCAATTTGAAACAATACAACAAAATTGCATCAGGAGATGTGTTAACACTTTGGACTGCCTTGTCAGGGAAAAGTGTGTTCGGCTTTCTGTTGGTTTTGGCTGTGATGGAGCTTGTTTTTCTTCATAACAGCCAGTACAGTGTTGTATTTTATATTTGTGACCAAAACTGTGTTGGTAACACACCAGTGTTTTAGGTGAGGTGTGCTTACACAGTGTCAAGACCTTCATGGTCTCTTCCTTCTGCCTTGTCCCCCATAAAATGGCCTGGGAGGGGACACAAACAGGGAATCTTACCAAAACTGACCAAGGAGATGCTCCATGCCATGTAACAGCATGCTCAGCAATAAAACTGGAGGGGAAACTACCTTTTCCCAAGGTAGACATTGCTCAGGGACTGAGCATTAGCCCAGGCTGGTAACTGATTCTTTTCGCATCATTTATACCATAGGCTTTCATTAAAAATAGATTTTTTTTCTTTTAAATATTAAATATAACTTTTCATAGTAGTCATTGGTTGGGTGATTTTCTTATTCTATATGAAATCTGTTCCATCATTCTGAATATTCCCTATGGAAAAATACTCCACTTTTGAATCAAACTTGTTTGTTTGAATATTTCAGTGTGTGGTCATGAAGAAATGTAGTAAGTACAGCATTTGATTAATGGCAGAAATGGCTGGAAGGATTTAACAAAAAAAAACCCTCACATTTTTTCTTTATAGAATGACATCAATATGAGTAAAAACTGACATGGGAGTTATCCCATTTCCAGTTATTTTACCTGTCAGCTGATCAAAATCAGCAAAGCTTGCAAGTTTTTTCGGTGTTCACGATGCTCACAGCTCTCACTTGTGACCCCAGGGGAGCAGCATCTAAGATTAATATTTAAATTTGCCAGCTCATTGACAAACAGAAGCTTCCATGGTGCATAGCTGCTGTTCTTTGTTTTAATTACACGTTCTGCTTCTTGTCAGGTTGGCTGTAATATGAGATCCTGCTGAATTCCAGAACTTTTCCAGAGTAAGCCTCTTTAACACAAAATTGTCATAATGGGTAAATGTCACTTCACAGTAAGGTTTTTGGGCATTATTGATTTTATACTCCCCAAGAAAATTACCCTTTCTAGAGAACAAATCAGACTTTCTTCCTGCAGGGTTTTCAGAGTTATTACATACAAAGTTTTTTCACATTTGGATCTTCAGAGATGAAGTTTTTCCCATTTTCTTCCCTCTGGAGATCAGAGGTCCCTTCTTGGGCTGGAAGCCCAATCCCCCCATTTAAAATGAATCATCATGATGGAATGTAATTTAATACTGATTTTAATTTGTTGGGATATATCTATAAGAAGATATTTGCTTAAAAAGAATCAATTTGCTGAAAATGCAGTAAAAGTAACAGCATAATCCACATACCTTGCCCTCACCCCAAGATTAACAAGATTTTGACCAGAGTAATGATCAGAGACAAATTCCTATAACAGAATGATGCAAAGATAATGCTAAAGTAATTTTTCTGATTCTACTGCTTGGAATTTGACTCTGTAATTAGTTAAGCTGTTCAAAAGTATGAATAATTTACATGATATTGTTGCTGTTGAGTACTGAATAAAAGAAAATCTCAAGAGAGCAGGAGGTATTTTAATTATCAAGATACCTCATCAATGAAAAAACTCTTTTTTGTTTTACTCTAATGGCCCCTATATCACTGTTTAAAATAAAAAGGCACTAGCATCAGAGCTAAAACTTCCTTTTACTTATGACTGTAGCAGGAAAACTTGTGCTACTTAACTGCCCAGAGAAGAGATTTTTCTAGTGCCTTGCAGAACCACAATAAGGGTTGTTTTTTTTGTAATACAGCTTTTTCTTGATCTAAGATTTTGCAAGCCACACTGAGAAATGAGAATACACTGTGTTTGCTAAGCAATAAAAATGTTGAACCCTTAAGGTTATTCAGGTAATTTATTTTGTCATGTTTTGGGGGGTTTTTTTGTTTGTTTTTTAAGACCTCATCTTCACAACATAATGAAATTTTATTTCCAATGGTCTGCAGAAGTCATTCTGTTCATGTGCTGCTTTCAACTTTTTGTCAGCTAATAGTCTGCTGTGTTTCAGGCTATGTTGATTTTCTTTCATTTTTGTGTTTCTGGTTTGCATATATTTAAATATGGGAGTTAAAACACCAGAAATCATCCAGATGTATTTGATATGTTCGAGATGATAGTTTTTGAGCTAAAAGTAGGGGTGGTTCTTTTTTGGAGAAGTTTATGGAAATAATTTAGTCAAGATACATATAAAGATACTCTTTTACTCAAGAAAACCCCAAAGCCACAAATAGTATTGTAGACTTGGAAAATATATTAGTTAAGTATCACTATATATTTATTTTGCTCTAAAAATTTTATTGAAAATGTCTGCTGATTCTTGCATTTTTATAATTTTCATAATTGTCCACTGATTTTTGTTAACATCTTCAGAATTTTTCTTGAAACATAGAGAACATTCAAATCAGATCAGTGCAAAATGTATTTTAGTCTTGTATTTTGTTTTTTATAGTAGCATTGTGGTTTAGGAATGGTATTCCTCTCTCTACTGCTCCAACCAAAACTGTGACAGCATTCACTTCCCCTCCCCCTCCAGCAGAAAGCACAAAAGGCAAAGATTAGTGCTTGAGATAAGAAAAATTTACTGAAAACAATAATGAGAAAATGAACAGTGATAGCAAGAATACCAATTACAAATAATCAAAGCTAACTGCATTTATTTCCTTCTCAGAAGTAGGTAGTTGCTAAATGCTTTATTAATGCACGTACAATTAAAATTGAATACCCGTGTTTGCAAATCAGTCACTGTAGAGTCTGATCACTAATCTAGAGATAAATCTCTGCATTGAGCTGAAATATATTTGATATGGCTAATAAAGAATGTGATGAACCTTTTATGAATGTGTGATAAAACAAATGATGCAATCTAAATAATGGTATCTCTAGAGACCAATTAGTTTCTTTGAATACTTGATTACGACAGTATTCCTGTATCTTTCAGGTATTGGGCATGGTGGCTAAAGGATGTATTTTTCATTGTGCATGATAGAAGTCCTAAAGCTGACTTCTTGGGGTGTAAGAGCCTCTTGATACGGACCTACAAGGGTTATCAAAGTTCAGCACCTGGCTCTGCACAGGACACCCCAGGAGTCACACCATGCGTCTGAGAGCGTTGTCAAATGCTGCTTGAGCTCTGTCAGGCTGGTGCTGTGACCACTGCCCAGGGGAGCCTGTCCACTGCCCAAACACCTTTTGGGTAAAAAACCTTTTTCTAATATCCAAACTAAACTGAGCAGGTCAGTCCGTGCCTGCCCCTCCTCTTCCCCTCAGGAGAAGTTGTAGACTGCTGTGAGTTCTGCCCTCAGTCTCCTTCAGGCTGAACCAGCCAGGTGACCTCAACCACTCCTCGTATGGCTTCTCCTCTAGATCCTTCACCACCTTTGCAGTCCTTCTTTGGACACCCTCCAATAGCTTTACATCCTTTGCTTGTTGTGGTGCTGAAAACTGCACACAGGACTCGAGGTGAGCAGAGCAGGACAATCCCATCCCTTGCCTGGCCAGTGATGCTGTGCCTGATGCCCCCTGGCCCTCCTGGCTTCCAGGGCACTGCTGGCTCAGATTCAACTTGACATTGACCATGGCACTGCTCTCCAGCATCTTGTTCTTCAGTCTATACATAAATCCAGGGTTGCTTCATCCCAAGTGCAGAATCCAGCACCTTCCTTTGTTGAACTTCATGTAGCTGGTGATTGCATGGCCTTCTAATTTGTCAAGGTCTTTCTGCAGGGCCTCTCTGCCATGATGGGTGTCAACAACTCCTCCCAATTTAGTATTATCTGAAAACTTAGTATACATCTGATTCCTGCATCCAAGTCCTTTTTGAAGATGTTGAAAACTGGGCCCTGCAGAGCCCTACTTGTGACAGGTCAGCAGCCTGGTGTCACCCCATTCACTGTAACCCTTTGCACCTGAGCCATGAGCCAGTTGCTCACCCATCATATGCTCTCTTTATCCAGCTGTGTGCTGGACATTTTGTCTAGAAGGATATTGTGAAAGACAGTATGAGGAGCTTTACTAATGAAATCCTAAAGGAATCCATCAGCATGGAAAACATCTCTCAGGATATTTTGAATCAGAGTAGTTACCTCCTGAAGAACAGCTTAGTTTTCCAGGTTGTAGATTATTTATTCATATGAATGATTTTCCAATATGTCCAGTGCAAGGCTTGCTATTCCTGCAGTGATACTAATACAGGGATGAGGCATAGTCAGTCATACCAGCAACCACCTACACATGCTCTAGAAATACACTGATGAAATTCCATAGACTATTGACATGTGGGTTTCTGAGTGGCTCATAGATGAGCGCAGATTTTTTTTATTGTTTTACTGACATTCCATTGGTAAGGATACTCCAGAAGTAGTTCTTAGGAACAGTCTCAGAATAGCAGCTTCTCTGCAAGTCACTGCCTGTGAGAAAATACAGCAGATCTTACCTGGAGAGAACACAATATTGTGTTAGCTAGAGGGAAAAATAGTTACTGTCACTGTGCCAAACTTTCAAGTTCATTCTTCTGTGCTGAAAACAACGTGGAGTAAGAGATACCAATCTTTGGCCACAAATCTACAAACAGTAGGAGTATAGAAAATAAGGAATATTTTTAGGAGTATAGAAAATGAAAAATATTTTTGTTCTGTAGTTACCTATTGACATGATAGAAGGTCAGCAATATGTTAGTCTACTCCCCAACACATTTTAAAACTTCAGAAGATGCTTAGTTTTATAAGTTTGTCCATGTAGCTTGCTTTCCTTGAATTCAGCAGAGGCTTTGTGATCTTGTAAAAAACTGATTTAATTCAGTGTTGGGAGCTTTTAAAACTCTTGTCCTAGAGAACTAACACGACACAAGAGGCCAAAGCCATTAGATCACACCACCAAAAAAGGAAAACTATTTCCAGTGCAGTGTTGCTCAGTACATGTGTTTATTTGAAAAGCTTCCTGAACAGAAGCCAAAATAATAATCTCCTTTAAAAAATTATGAACAAAATAGCAATTGACTGAAAAGTTTCAAAGTAAGAAAGTGTGCAGGATGTGAAGTTGTTTGGTTTTACAATCAAACTCCTCAGTGTCTGAAAGGAGATCACTTGAAAAGATTATTCTGTATCTGCAAAGTTCCAGCTCACAATATTGTTAGATATTTATCTCTTCAACAAGCATGCCAGTATTATATTCCTTTTCTAAATGCAACAATAGAAAAAAAACACCAAACCTGCAGCAGTTCCACATCTACTTTTTTTTTTTTCTTTTTTTTAACTCCTGATGTGTAAAATGTAACAATATTGGTATTTAGGAGGCCAGGATGTTCTTTTATGGCTGTTTCTCATATTGACTCATCATCTGTGAGTCACTTTGTGTAGGTTCTTAAGTCTCTCCCTCACCTCCATAGTTTAATACTAGTTGAGTTTTAGCTTAAAATTGCAAGGCAGTTTTCTTTATCTCAGGAATTCCTGCATATGCAGCTTGTACTGTGCTTCACAGGCTACTCAGGGCAGCCTTTAGCTTCACAATTCATTGTTAGTTTGGCCTTTCTAAGGAAAGGATTATCATTTGAAAACTGAGTCTGAAAGGATTGTTTGTTCTTTTTTCTAATGAAACTGTGTGCTAGTTTCAGCTGTGTTGATTTTTTTCTCAGTGGTTGGTACAGGGCAATGTGATAGATTTGTGCTGAACATGGGGTTGATAATATGGAGATGTTTTTTATTATTGCTGAGCTGGGCTTGCACAGAACCAAGGCCTTTTCTACTTTTTGTTCTGGCCATGCTGGCAAGGAAGTTTGGCCTGCATGGGAGGTTGGTAGGAGGAGACACAGCTTGGACAGCTGACCAAAGGGATATTCCAGACCATATGACATCATGCTCAGTGCATAAAGTGAGAGGAAGAAGGAGGAAGGGGAGGAAGTTTGGGGTAATCACGTTTGTTTTCATGAGGAACTGTTTCTGTGTGCCTGCTCTCCTGGAGATGGCTGGACCCCTGCCTGCCCATGGGAAGGAGTGAATTAATTCCTTGTTTTACTTTATTTTAGTGCTTAGCTTTTGCTTTCTCTATTAAACTGTCTGTATCTCACCCCATCAGTTTTCTGATTTTTACCTTTCTAATTCTGTCCCCAGTCCTGCTGGTGGGAGAGTGAGCAAGGGGCTGTGTGGTGCTTGGTTGCTGGCTGGGGCTAAACTACAATAAACTAGTAGCAAAGTAGCCCTTTAAATTGATGTTAGGATTTGATTTTTTAACCCGAGAATATTTTTGAAGTAGGTACACTTCCTCAGATTAATGAGAAAAGCAGTCAGTGTGTTTTTGTCTATTTTCACTTGTCCTTGTATGCTGGTAAGAACAACAGAGTTTAACAGCAGATGTGCTATAGTGCTCGCTTTGACTGTGTTGAATTTGTTTCATACCTTTACCACAATAACTCATTTAAGAGCATTATATATTTGGTTTTAACACTGTTGAAAAAATGAAACAGCCAGGACTACCAGGGTATCAAGCCCGGCCAACATGGATTATGAGAGGAAGGTTCTGCTTGACTCTGCTGATGTCTGTCTATGACAAAGTGACCTGTTCAGTAGATGAGGGGAAAGCTGTGGATGTTGTTTATCTAGACTCAGTAAAGTGCTTGACACCATCTACCACAGCATCCTTCTTGATCAGCTGGCTGCTTGCAGCTTAGATGGGTGGACTCTTCGATGGATAAAAATGTGGGTGGATGTCCAGGCCCACAGAGTTGTGGTGAATGGAACTAAATCCAGTTGGCACCCCATCACTAGCAGTATTCTCCAGGGCTCCCTTTTGGTGCCAATTCTGGTTAACATCTTTATTGATGATCTGGATGTGGGGATTGAGGGCACCCTCAGTAGATTTACAGTGATACCAAGATGGGTGGGAGTGTTGATCTCGAGGGAAGGAAGGCTCTGCAGAGGGATCTGGACGGACTCAGCCGGTGGGCTAAGGACAGCAGCATGGGGTTCACTAAGGCCAAGTGCCAGGTCCTGCTCTTGCGCTGCAGCAATCGCAGGCAGTGCTGCAGGCTGGGCAGAGTGGCTGTCCCGCAGAAAGGGGCCTGGGGTGCAGGTCAGCAGCAGGCTCAGTGTGAGCCAGGGCTGGGCCCAGGTGGCCAAGAAGGCCAGGGGCATCCGGGCCTGTATCAGCAATGGTGTGGCCAGCAGGAGCAGGGCGGTGACCATCGCTCTGCACTCGGCGCTGGTGAGGCCACACCTCGAGTGCCACGTTCAGTTTTGGGCCCCTCACTTTAAAAATGGCATTCAAGTACTGGAGTGTGTCCAGTGAAGGGCAACAAGGCTCTGAGAGGTCCTGGGAACTTGTCTTTTGAGGAACAGCTGAGGGAGCTGGGCTTGTTTAGTCTCAAGGAGGCTCAGGGGAGATTTCATTGTTCTCTACAAACACCTCAAGAGATTATAGTGAAGTAAGGCCAGTCCAAATGGCAAACCAGCTCTAGAATGTTATAAATTCAATTAATTGTATTTATTACTGAGTACTCTAATGGCTTCTTGGTGTTGCAGGAAACAGCATACTCCATTCAGCAGCAGACAGTGTGACGAGCGCAGTACAGAAGGCAAGTCAGGCCTTGAATGAGCGTGGTGAAAGGCTAGGTCGGGCGGAAGAAAAGACAGAGGAGCTGAAAAACAGTGCTCAGCAGTTTGCAGAAACTGCACATAAGGTAAGATTTCAGCAGGATAAAGTCAGACATTTGCCTGTCATAGTTTGTTGAATGAAAGCATGTATCTATACTTTGTTGTATAAAGGCTTGAACTTAGCTCAGGGTAGGTATTGAATCCTCTTCGTGACACCTTCACCTTCTTTGCCTCTAAAAAATCCCTTCCATTTGTTGGTGACTGCTCGGGATCTCAAAGTTATAAATTATGTAAAAGAAAAACTTCTCAGAGTTGCCTGCCACATTTAAAAAACAATTCTGTTTGAGGAAAGAAAGGAGAATGTTGGTTTAAGTTCTTTAGTGCTTAAATGCAATTCTAGTATATCACTACAAACATTAATTTCTTTTAAAAGCATATTTGTAACCATATCCTTGAGTATCAAAGGTTTATGACAGTTTAGTTTGAGTCATTTATTGGTCATCATTTCACCGTTAGCAAATGAGTGAATTTTAACTGCTGCTACTAGTTCTGATTTCTAGGTGATTTCCCAGACAGCTCACTCATCTCAGTTTTGTTAGCATGCTATTATCTACAGATAGCAATTTTTTATTATATGGAACCTAACCCTAAGCTCTCTGCCTGGTTTGCAAAGCGCGTTTGCCTATGCATTTTTTACAGGTTTTAAGTCGCTTCATCTCTTTCTTCTCCCTCTCATTCCCAGTTAAGTGCATTTTTGAATTATTTGAAATGGAAATAATTGGTAATCACAGAGGTGGAAAGGCAATCAGTCCTTTATTTTTCATCATTTTGTAGCGGCAGAGCTCCTGAATACGTGTTTTAAATTACTTGTCTGGAATTTCTGATTTTAGTTAATAATCAAAATCACTGGGTCAAAATTACTATTCTTCTAAGCATGTCTTTGTTTCTGGTGTCTTGCTCTAGCCTTCCTCTCAGACAGCAAAATAATGGAGCATAGGGAAACACAGCTGGGAAAGTAGATAAATCCTGCCTCCTCAGCATGGCAGAGAGAGGCTTTGCCTGTGTGTCCCAGGAAGGGGAATGACTGTATAGCTCTATGCAAAGAAGTTAATGGATTTCAGGCATCTTTTGAAGAATTTGTGTTACAAACTCCTCTTATCCACACTAGCCACATTAGAGTGATACAGCTCACGTTCTCAGCGATATCTCTTTAATTAATTTTTTTATTCCTTTTTCAGCTTGCCATGAAGCACAAATGCTGAGATACTGCCCAAAGTTGAAATCTTCTCAAGAGAAGCTGAAAAGGCTACAATCAGCAACTTTTACAGGAGATTCAGTCTTCTGTGTGCTTTTTCCTTCCCGTTCAGTGGAGATGCATTCTTTCAGTTTCTGTGCAGGAAAAAGTGTTGCGTTTCTACTTTTCTGACTTCCTTCTGTTCCTCTTTTTTAATATTGCTACACAGTCCTGCGGTACTTTCTACCTGTGTTTCAGTTGTTACAGGAGTGAAAGCAGACATTGGAAAAGGACCAAATGACAAGCTGATCAGGATTAAAATAGTAATATTCTTCCATGGTTGTATAAAAAGAAAGATTGAACTGATTGTGGACATGTGTGTGGAAATAAAATCCAAAGAAGGGGTATAATTTTCTTCATTTAATGTAGCATCAGCCAAATGTGAATGAACATTAGAATTAAACATCTGGGGTTGTAGCTATAATGGAGGACAAGCTGCTATGTCCTGGGAAAAAGAAAAAAATTGTTTCTTCTAATGTAGGATGTGCATGTGCACCAGCATTCAGAAGTGCATATCTGAATTTCATTCATATCAGCATTTTACACGTTCCTATTTTCACTTTCAGATTGATTATTTGAATAGTATGCTGAAACCTAGAGAATGTATGCTTGAGGTTTCAAAATAGAGGAAAAAAGTAATTTGTACATCTATACGCACATAGCTGTGCCTCAAACACAATCTACAATTCAGCAATCTTGATATAAAATAGCATTTCCTTTTACCCGTGATTGTGTGGCTAAAGGCCCATGAAAATGAGAATGCAAAGGCCTGGGAAGATGAGAGTGCACTATTTTCAAGACATCTGTTTTTCATAAATTCTCCAGTTTTTGGAACACTTCAGAAATGTGTCTGATTTTAATGCCTTCTCTGTTAGCAAGTTGTCTGATTTTTTAATATAGAGGCTTTCAAATAAGCATGTCTTGGTACACTAGAATCAACTTCTAGTTTGAGTCTCAGCTTTCAATATGTTGTCACTGGAAGGATGACTCTATTTCATCTGCATTCATTATATCAATATATGCACTGTGTTTCTCTTACAAAAATAAGTAGGCTACCTTTTTCCTTCACAGCTGTTTCCTTAACATTTTTAAGATGGTCTAATCTGCTACAAGAATGAAAAGAGAAAAATATGTTGATTTTTTCTTTTCTTAAACCAGTAAGCTAGAAAATAAATCCTTGCAGGAGGTACAGCCTTCATCTTCTGAAAATGCCTGCTCTTCATGTTCACCCTCATCTTACCAGAGAAAAGCTGGCATTATATGAATGTACTGTATTCATTGTAGAATATGATTTTTGCATTATTAATGACACAACAGTCTAAAATCCTCAGAGCAGTGCTTGCAAGAGAGATAAAAGCTACTGTAGTAATTGAGAATATTTTACTTACTGCAGTCTGAAGTAACTGAAAATTTTATGGAAATGCCCATTTCATAAAAAGATGCTTGCCTTTAGGAAAGTATTCTCGTTTGAACTAAGGACACTGTCTAGTTAGCTGACTGCATTCAAACTTAACATCTGTTTGGGTTTTGGGGTTTTTTTCCCTGAAATTTAAACAGTTTTGTATGAAGCTTTTTATTGAATTTCACATGACAGAGAATGGGTCATTTGTGCAGTACCATAGGATCATTTAGTTCTATTTAGCATCAGGCTCAACAGTTACCAAATCTAGCACCCACTGAAAGGGAATTTGGCCACTTCTGTTATAAATCAGAACAGGTTCATTAACAACACAAGTTCTGAACACTCTGTTGAGCTGTGTGTAAGTAATGCTTGCCCTGGAAATATCTGAATGCTGTTGTAATGACTGGGTATTTCTGCAATTAACTAGGGAAAAAGTCTGGTTTTTAAACCAAAATTAAACTTGTGCTAGATACAAAATGTTAGGCTATTTTTTTTTTAAGATGGATTATAGGCCAGTCAGGGAGAACACTTTTGACCACATAGCTATCTTCTTGTCATATTTTCCATTCTTTTAAAATTATATTCTGCTGTTAACCTCGCAAGTCTCTCTCGAGAGAAGGAAGTAGATTCTGAGCTGATGCCATCAAGCCAGTCCTCTATGCTTGCAAATAATTAGAAGAAACGTCTAAAACCCAGGTCAGATAAACCTGAAAATAATTAACTGTCTAAATTTAGATTAAAAGGCATATATTTTCGAGTGTTTACATAAATATCAGCTGGACAGGACAAGATCATAATTGCACTGCTAAGTTCCAGACCTCTTGTGAGCTGAACTGCACTAAAACATTGCTTTAGTCTCACATGAGTTTTTCAGCATTATGGGTTGTTTCGTATCTTCCACTTAAGTGTATGGTTTTTATCATAACTCAGGACTTTAATCCAACCATCAAAAGCCATTTACTATGGGAACTTTAGGTAACCTAAGTCTTCTGAATGAAGGAAAAGTTGGTTTGTCTGTTTACTTTGTTCTTTCTGTTCATTAAACTACAAGGTCTGGTAGTTTTTAGGAAAAAAATCAAGGTGTATAAATGTTTATCCAAAGGTAAATCTTAGAGCATTGCAGTTTCCTTCTGGAACTTAGCTTGTAGTGTATAGAACCTAGTGTTATTAGTCATGTACATAACATATAATATGATTCAGGTTAATGTTTCATATGAAAGAATGTATTTGTAAATTGTAACAATATTAGTTTCTTTATCTTTTTAAAGTTCTA
Organism: Ammospiza caudacuta; assembly: GCF_027887145.1. Classification (NCBI taxonomy): domain Eukaryota; kingdom Metazoa; phylum Chordata; class Aves; order Passeriformes; family Passerellidae; genus Ammospiza; species Ammospiza caudacuta. The sequence continues at coordinate 37,020,926 of NC_080598.1, read as the reverse complement.
AACAGAATAAAAATTATGTATTGTTAGACTTGACTGCTGTACTGCAAACTCTGTCTTAAAAGGTTACTTTTGTGTCTAGCAAAAGTTGTGTGTTATGTGAAATATTAACAAAAATGTGTGCTCTTAAAACTGATCTTAAAGGTAGGTAGGTTTTGTCATGATTTGCCAGAATTGTAATACTTGCTGATATCTATTGTAACCAATTCCTTGGAAGTTCTCAAAGATGTAGAAATTATTTTGTGCCATTCTGGGGAGAGAAAAAAAAAAGTGGGACCTGCTCTCGACTCACTACTGGAAACCCTGATTTTTGTCATTAAATACTGTACTGTGATGAAAACTGTGTTTGGATTATTTGAGTTCTCTATTCAAAATATTAATTGTTCTTGAGTTAGGTTTTTGTATTTCACTCTAGCAAAATTATATTGAATCTTAGCAAAACTGAATAAAAATTATTTTCTGCTATAGTGATAAAAATTTTCTCTAGAGTACTGTAATTAAAAGAGAAGTAGTAGAAATTAGGTTAAAGCATTTCCTGTCTAAGCAGATTCCAAAAAAATAGTTGCTAGAGGTTGAAGTTAGCACCCTACCTAGAGGCTGTGTAGGTTAAAAAGAATCCTGGTAATTTACTTTGCATTCCTATGAAATGCTTATTCTCAAGTTGTTAATACCTTCTTTTGGCTATCTAATTTTATTGATAATTTTTTTTATCAAAGCACAAGCAGTTTTAATTACCCTATAAGAATAAAACTATAAGGGTAGAATTCATCTGCACACAGACAAGCAATCCCTTGGATTAAATGGATTCAAATGAGGTCTACTTGCACATATCCAATACAAACTGCTTTTGCTGCCATCTCTCTTTTCAGGCTTAAATGTGATCCCTGTGATCGTAATGTCAGAAATTTCTTGTGAACAAGTACTGGCAACTGTTCAATTACTCTAGTTACTAGGTAAGTTTTGCTTGAATTCATGTTATCCATAGATGTTGAATACCATACATCCCCAATGCCCAACCTGTATGAACCTCTTGGTAAAAGAAATAGATCTCCAGTGGATCAGAAGCTAATTTGATCTGGACAGCATTTTGGTGTAGATTGAACAAAATGTTCAGTTCATTTTTGAACATTCTTGTAGATCAATTTCACCATGTCATTTTATACATTTATGTTACAACTTCCATAACTTATCAGACTTATTTGTTGCTGTGTGTAAATTAAGGAAAAGATAGGGCTTTGTTTGTCATCTTTGATTCATGGAAGAAGCTCAAGCATGGAAGTTTGTTGATTCAGTATGTTAGGTTTCCTAAGTAAAATATATGTTAGTATGTTCCTGAATGGATAACATTTGACTGAGAAAACTGTTCTTTCGTGGCATCTCTGAAGATACAGATACACACTACTTCAGGCAGAGCAGGAGTGCTGTCCACTACTTAAAAAGGCTTGCAATGTCTCAGATTAAAAATAGCTTTCTCTTGTTTCATAGTTCCCCATGGAAGTGGTCAACTACTACTGGGGTAAGACATTAATTTGTATAAACAGTAACTTCCCTAATAATTTCAAAGCATCAACTTCTACTTTGTGGCACATCATTACAGCCTGTTTCGTGCATCATCTGGAAACACTGAATGCTATTTAATGTCTCTTTCATTTATACTTTTTCTATTTGAGCTGTTACTGTCTTTTTTTCTGCTGTCACCTCATGCGGTCTAAATTGTGGCAACATTTTTTAATTTTGGTGGCTAGCTTTGGCAGGGGTTGACATGGGATTACAGGCCCAAAAAGTATTTCACTGTTTATTTTTACAATAACTGAACAAAAGTAAACTGCAGGTAAAGGTCTGTTACGTGGAGGCAGAGTATTATGTTAGATCTTCAACGTTCAGGGCCAGTATCCAGAGTAGAAAAGTAACCTTGTTAACTAAGCAAGTCAGGTGGCTTTAGAAGTGTAGAAAATCCATATCTAGCAAAATACCAATTGATATTTTAAACTGTTTCAGAGGTTTCTGGTAGCTAAAAGTGTGATAACTCACACAGAGGACTTGAAGCCTGTCTTGTGTTGAAATTCTGTTGGCACTAAAGAGGAAGAAACAGTTTTTATTTGTGTCGAGTATTTTTTCCTCTATTTGTGTCAAGTATTTTCTCTCCTGAGAAGAGAAAGAAAATGTGGTAAAAAATAAATGAGAAAACAGTGATAGTGTTTCATACTGTATTGAAAACAAAGTCTTCAACATGTGCAACTAACAATAATCATGCTGATTCGCAGCCAAACCAGTTGGGGTTTTTTTCCTGTTTCAGAAAGAATAGGCATATGAAAGCTTTCTTTGCTTTGGCATGATGCTGGAACTAGGACTTCTGCAGAAAACACATTTACTTGTCAGAAGTATAAAGACTTTAATGAGAATCCTTTCCAAAATTTTTACTGGTTTTATGAAAAATAGCATTTGGAAACACTTCTTTGTTTCTGTGAGAAAACCTAGAATAAGGAAACGTAAAAGAGAAGGCTATTAGATTTATTTGCATTTTTTTGAGGATTGTGAGAGACTCGTCAAAAGCATGACACTATTGCTTTTTAGGAATAAGGAAGTGTAAGCAGTGTTCATACTGCCAGTCTGCCTGAACCTGAGGAGAGGTTGTGCAAGATGAGGGACAGATTGGAGACTCCTGCATCACCAGGTAAGCAAGTCAGAGGAGGTGATGAGGTAACTTCTGAGAGTGTCCCACGGAAGAGGAGAAACGTACCCCTTACCTGGGAAGACACTGCTATCACTCCCAGTGTGTCTTCCCCCACTTCCTTCTTGCCCCAGCTTTATATACTGAGCACAAAACTGCACAGTGTAGGATTGTCCCTCTGGTCAGCTGGGGTCAGTGTCCTGCTTGTGTCCCCTCCCAGTTCATTGTTCAGTCTCAACCTCTTTGAGGCTGACGAAACAGAAAAGGCCATGACAATGTGCAAGGCCTGCTCAGCAATAACTAAAACATCCTTCAATTATCAGCACTCTTTCCAGCACAGATTTAAAGCACAGCCCCTTACTTGTTACTGTGAAGAAAATTATACCAGCCAAAAGCAGTAGTCTGTTCAGTGTTTTCTCACAAATGAGTAAAGAACCATTTGCAATTTTAGCAGCAATTTTCTTCAAGACAGTTCTGAGGTGTTTTAAACCTACATAGAGAGAAATGTGAGTGTCCTTGGTCTTTTATCTTACCTGTTCTTTTCTGGTGCTTCCTCATGTGCACTTGTTCAGTGTTTGAGACAAGCTGAAAACAGGTCTGTTAAAAGTCAGAGCAATGAAACTGCATGACAGGTATTATTCTTCACTGAGGCCATGAACAATTGCTGAGCTTCCAGTGTCTGAGTGAAATAATAGCTGTATGTATGGGATCATTTGTAAGACATATGGCTGAGAAAGGTACCATTTATCTACCAGGCAAGGTTTCACAACTTTTGGCCTCCATTCTTGTCAAAACCAGCATTAATGGGTTAGCTATTTGCTAATCACCTAAACTTAGGAAATGCTAGATTAAAATTTTTTTGTTCTCCAAGTCTATTCTAGGTGGCAATCTCTGCAATAGCACTGGAAAAGGGAGGTGGGGAGAAAGAGGTTATGTGTTTATATTCATTGACTGAGTAGGCTTCATAGAATCTGTTCCTCTGTCTAGCACAGTCCTTTTGCAAGGTTATTTATGGCTCCCTTTAATACCCCAAGTGTCCTTCCTAGTTCCCACTTTTGAATAGTCTTCAATATTCAGTGTTGTGTTTTTGCCATATTGCTCATTTGAAAGTATCTCATCGTAAGGGATGGCTCCACAGCTGAACTACCAGGATTTCTAAGGCCAACATGAAGTACAATCTTTAGTGTTTGCTCTTTGGTGTTTGAATAGCTCCTCTTGCATTATTTATTAACTGCAGATTGTTGCTGTTTGTAGATGAAGATGTAGGCATGTACTGCACATGAAATGAGGATACTTCACATCACAAGGGCAAATTTGGAGTGAAGGTGTTTCAGCATGCCTGAAAAATTTAGGATAAGATTTCACAGTCAGAAATTCAGAGTGCTGGATTACCAGCTGAAGCGTTTCTTCCTTATTCTTGTGAAAGGCTTTTTTTTCAAAGTCTGTGATGAAGCTGTAATAAATGATACAAGGTATTTATCTTAAACATAGTAGATTTCACCCTACAAGATTTCAAAAAGAAATATCAAATTTGTTTCATATAAAATAGCCCTGGAAGTAAGTAATGTACAGTAAATTCATGGACCAAAGTAGAATTGAGATCTGAGAATATAAACTCCAGTTTCTCCAGTCCTAATCAAAAATTTCAGGATTATAGTGGAAATACTTCTAGTTTCTAGATTTGTTTAAAAAAATCAGATACAAAAGCATGCTTCTCTGTCTTGCTTCAACCCCTCTTAGCAACCAAGCACTATGCAGCCACTCAATCTTTCTCCAGTGAGACTGGGAGAGAACCTGAAGAATAAGTTAGAAAACTGTGGGTTGAGATAGAGGCAGTTTAATAGATGAAGTAAAAACCACACACACAAGAAAGCAAGACAAGGAATTAATACAGCATCACTTGTTGTCATTTATATCACAAGAGTTCATATTGTTGTCTCCTTAGTGTAAGAGTTTCATACCTCCTTGATGTTTCTCATAGGCAGCTCCTCCAGGCACTGACTCTTTCTTCTTCTCACAGCAGCCACTAACTCCAAGTCCCCTCAGCCAACCAATTTTATACCACTCTTTTATAGCACTCTTCTGATTGGCTACAGCTGTGGCCTGTTAAAGTCAGGCCTGCTCCTAATCTTTAATAATTAGCCCAGCTGCAACTCTTTAGGGGTAAGTTTACTTTATACACTACCTTGTTGCTTATTTTCTTATATTCTAACCTCCTACAATCACTCCAAATGTCCTTGCCTGCTCCTGTGCTGAGTGTGACACCATATGGTCTGGAATGTCCCTGTGGTCAGCTGGGGTCCCAGCTGTGTCTCCTCCCACCCCCAGCCCCCCACCAGCCTGGCAGTATGAGAAGCAGAAAAGGCCTTGGCTCTAAGCCCTGCTCAGCAATAAAAAAAACACCTCTAAATTATCAACCCTGTGTTTAGCACAAATCCAAAACACAGCCGTACACTAGCCATTGTCAAGGAAAACAGCTCTACCCCAGCCAAAACCAACACACTCACAGACATTTGTTCTTCCTGCTCTAGCAATACAGTACCTTTCATGGCATGCAGTACATGCTGTTTGCAAGGATCAATCTGTTGTTGCAAAACATATGTGGAGAAACAGAGGCACCAAAGGAAAGCTGAGAAAAAGCAGCAATAAAATCTCATTGCTGCTCTACTTGGATTTTGCACTGCAAGAGCAAACGTCAGCTTTGAGGCTGAATGCCTTTGTATTAATGAAAGAACCCATTTTAAGGTATTTTGGGGAATGCTGTGTCTGTATGCCTCTTCTCACAGGCTTCAGCAGCTGTGAGGAAAAAATGTCTGTTGCCTTGTGCTCAAACAGTTCTCTGACATTCTCTCATTTAGTCTAAGGACAAAAGGATCTCTGTGTCAGAGACACACAGTGCTTAGTCAGTGTCAGCTTCCATTAAACTGCCATTTTGAAACACATAAACCCTCCCTCCTAAAAGCATGGGAAAAGTAATTCAAGGAAAAGGAAATACATCATAATAAAGTACCAGAAACACTTATATTCTAAAATTATATTTGCTATAAGAATTCATACTGCAAAAAGTATTTCAGGTAGCCAAACTTGAGTAGTTTTCTCATCTCAGCAGAATGCAATTAAAACATGCTTCACAGTATTTTCTGTCCCTTCATTTGGAATTTAGAAATCAAGCATTGTGATTCTCAGTTGAAAGGTATATTACAAAAGAACAATATGGTGCAAATAGGATGAGAGTTCTCATAAAATCAAGACTTACCACTATACCCATGGATGTGACCCATGGGGGAGTCATTTGGTGAGCACTGGAGGCAATAGAAACACCAGTCATGCTAAAGAAATGAGGAGAGACTCGGCCACCTTGAACCTAAACGAGCAACAAAAGTCAGCATTTCCGAATGTGAAAAATATGTCATTTGTGGCTGTCATGAAGGAAATGATCAAAGCATTCATGTAGAATGCATCATCTTATAGAATTTAAGAGAAGTTATGAATAGAAAATTAGGGAGACTTTGTTTTCTAACACCAGTTTAGCTGTCTCTAATTACCAGCATAGCTAACTTCATTTTCAGATATGCTCATAATGGCTTTAACTCAACCATTTTCAAGGATAATGCTCAAAGCAGTAAGCAACTTTTCCGTTCCTAATTAAATGTTAATGTAATAGAGCTTAGTTTAACCCAAATGAAAAGCAAACAGATGTCCTAATTTTCCTTCCAAATAGTCAGAAAATACAAGAAGCTGGTACTTGGTCATCCCTTCCATATGATAGATCTTTGCCGTGTTGACAGTTTAATATTTCACCAGCTCTGCTAAGATTCCTTGTCCTGTAGTGGGGTAAAATGAAAGCTTCTAGTATCTGCTGTCTTCACATCTGGACTTTTTCAGTTCTGAGATTTTTTTTTTAAATATTACTACTGAAATAGCACAAAGTCTGTGTCTCAATTTTGTTATAATATAGCATAGTTTCTATCTGAAATACACCATCGTGGATTTAGTGACTGACAGCTTATGCTGTGAACTGCAATGACTTGTCAAACCAATGTAATGTTATCAAGTTCTAATCAAACCCTTTATATTGGTAAATATTAATTCCTCTTTTAACTAGAACTTGTATTAAAATCTGTCATACCTTTGACATTCCAAGGATTGTAAATCAAGAAGTAGCATTTTGCCAGACAGACAGTGATTCCCCAAGTCAGACTGCAAAGGCAGCTACTTGTGCCAGGGGAACCTAGGAATCTCTCCAAATAAAATAGCTTCATGAGTTTTCTTGCTAAATCAATGCAAAACAATGATAGAAATGCTTAGGGAATGGTAGTAATAAGGTCTTTTATTTTTTTAAATTGAGGAGAAGGGTTGGCTGGAATCCCTAGAGAGCTCAGGGCAGGGGCTTTCTAGGAGGTGATTATAGGTAAGGGTTGTTTGTATCATCATAAACTCCCTAGGCAATTTCTGTGCCCCACTTCAGCTCTGAGGTTTTTGTGAGTTGCAGCACAATACATTAAAGCACTTCCGAAGAGGATGTACAGAAAACAGCATGCTGTCCAGAGAAACTTTCAAAGGTTTCATATGCTATGTCTAAAACAAAGAAGACATGCAAATACAGTGTCTTTTATGCAGTACCATTCTTTTAGAGAGAAATCCTCAGAAATTGTTTTATTTATTGCAGTATATGCTTAATTGGTTGGTTTTGCTGCTGCTCTTCTCTGTGTATTAAGCATATTTTGTCAATCTTCCCTGTATGTCTTAGTAATTAAGACATAAATGTGGCGCATTTAACACTACTTGAAGGACAATTTTGCTGAAGTACATGGAATTTTGTGATGGTCTTTTTTGTAGTGTTGCAAGTTCATTCAATGATATAGAAAATAACTTTCAATTTATTGATTTGGCCTCTTAATTGTTGCAAACTACAAATATGTTACAGATTATATAATAAAATTTATTATTGCTGTAGGTGTTCTTAGCATGATAGCTAAAATTAACCTGGGGTCAAGGATACACTTGGACACCTCTAGATTTGAGATTTCAGTTTTTGGAGTGGAACTTTAGGCTGGATACAAGCCTTGAGTTAAGTAAAAATGGTCCTCCTCCTCTTTTGCCTTCCCTTTGTTTCCCTTGGAAAGAATGGAAGCTGGCACACAGGATGGCACTGAGCCTTTTGAGATGCCCAAGGAAAAGAGCAAAGGGGATAAGTGGCATAAGTGGCACAGTACATTCTTCTTCAGTGTTGACAAAGCAGAGAGATTGAGACTACCCTGCCCAATATGACAAACTGTGTTGTTTAGAACTTCCTTAAAAACAAAAAACATTTGTTTATGTCTCAAAAATGTGAGGTATAGGAAGTAGAACCCAAGAAAGAGATTACTTCTGAGATCACCATAGAATGGTTTGTGAAGCATAGGCAGGGAATGCAAGAAAGAATAAAGAAAAAAAGAAAAAAAGCAGATCTTTCTGTTCTAGGATTAAGATCTGAAAAGTAAGGGGTTGCCAAATTGTAATTGTTATAAGAAATAAAATGGGGTTTTCCAGACTTTCTGGAGCATCTGAGGAAGAGATACGAAGAAATCTGTTTTCTTAACTGCAATGGTTGTTTAAGTTAGAATTCCAATGTCCATTTGAAATCAGAGGAGTTAAAACTCAAATGTTTTGGCCAACATGACTTTGGGTCACAATAGAGTTACACGTGGCAATGCAGGCACTGGATCAACTTATCACAATCATTAGCCTCTGCAGGCACAGCAGTTAGTTTCAATTTCTTATAAATTACATCTTTACTGGTTTGCAAACAGAACAATGCTGGAACAACACTGGCATGAGGGAGCCTCTCTTTGGATGTTCAGAGGTTTTTTTTTGTTTAGATAGGTTTTTTCCCCCATCCTCCCTGGTTTTGTATTCACTTTTTTCAATCAAAATTACGTCAATTTTTTATGCAAACGTTTATCTCTCAAGGACAGTCCCTGGAGTTTGGAATTGACTGCAAACTTGCACAAGTCTCATTCCCACCCAGCTAGTACTTCTTCATGGCTTTTTATGGAAAGGAAAACAATTCACAAGTGCACAGAATGAGTTCCTAGATTTTCCATTACATATGCACATGCACCATCAAAACCATATTCCAATACATTATATCTCTAATTTGTAATATGACCCCAAGGTGACGCATTTTGCACATAAAAATCTTCTAAATTCCTGCAGAGTTTTTTAACCTGTATCCCAGTTTTTCATTTGTATCTCAGTAAGATAAATTATGAGGTCACTTGAACCAGGAAACTCAAAAATTTAAAGATTGTCCAAGAAAATTATTTCTGAAACAGTCGGTATTTATCTATGTGACAATAAGTATTTAGCAGTCAGCTGTGTTATTGATGCACTCATCTATTGTCATTTTTGTTTGCATATTGTAGCAATATTAATTTTAATTGAAAAGAGATCTAAAATCTTTAACTCTTTAGGATAAATTGTCTTAGTCTTTACAAAGAATATAGGAAGTATTAGTATAGAGTTAATGCATTACCAATAAAAAAATAAAGTAGAAAAAAATAAAGGAATTTTCCCATCAGAATTTAATTTCAGATGTGTTTCTGAACTACAATGTTTTATTAATTGATCTTTAACCTGGGATAGCTGGTTGTTGGTGATAATTCATTCTTTTTCCTTAAACATCCTTCACAAATAATGTGCCTTCTCACCTTGCTACACTACATAACTGCTATTGATTACCTGCTCTCTGTTAAATTCAGCTTCTGTTCACACTGAAGGGCACATACAAGAGTTCTGACAGATTGATCAGGACATGCAGAAGGAAGTTTAAGGAGATGATAGCTCTGACCTTCAACTAGGAAGCCAACCCAAGCTGCCGTGTGAAGCGTGTCCTTTAATTACCCAAGTCTTTGCACTGAGATCTTCTCTGACTTTAGAAATATATATTTACAGTATTTGTGAATGTTTCTATAGTAACACACTAAACAAAGGTACACAAAAGGGTGTTAATTATGCCTGGACAAAAAGAAAAACTGAAAAACCCCCCAAACACCAACACAAACAACAACAAAAATAAAAATGAAAACAAAACAAATCAAAAATCCCAACCAAACAAACAAAAACAACCCTAAACTAGCCCCCTTCCCTCCCAAAAAACTAACCTTAATTTTGACTCTTTGAATTTTAGATTCTTTTTAATAGTTCAGTTCCTAGAAATAATATAGAAATACAATGCTGTTATGGTTTAACCCCAGCTGGCTGCTGACTGTCATGCAGCTGCTTGCTCACTTCCCCTTCCCTGACACACTTGGTGGGATGGGGTGGAGAATGCAAGGCTGAGCAGCAAGAAACCTCTGTGATTTGGTCTCTTATTAGATGCCAATTACTGGCTGGTGCTGTGTTGTTGGGGAAGATTATTCCAGGATATTGGAAACACGGCAGCTTGGTAAATGTAGAGGAGGAGGCAGGAATAACTCCTCTTGCTGCAATAACTGCTGTCTTTATCCAAAGAAGCCTTCACATGCACTCAGGTTGTCTGGTTAGCCCAAATAACAAAAGGCTGGTGAAGTTGTTCAGCCTTTGCAGTTTTATTGTAGTCAAATGGAAGGACCTGGGACCCTGTACCGGGAATTTTGCTCAAAATCTGATAAGCACATCAATTCTTTAAAATAACATCTTTCTAACCCTCATCCAAACAGCCATGTTGTCTGCATCAAATACATTTTTAAGGAGCTTGCCATGAAAGTGTGTTTTTTAACAAAGCAGAGGTAAGATTTTTGTATTAAAAAGCTGTCTCATGTATTTGACCAGCAAAATGACATATGGCTAGGAGATACCATAGCTAATGCCTCACCATGACAAGAAATATGAAATAAAAACCATCTGGGGTATTAATTCCATGTCAACAAATTTTTTTTCCCTGCAGAAAGTAACAAATTTGTTCAAATAGATGCAATTTTCTCTCAAAGTAATTCTGTTGGCAATTTTTAACCTCTTTTGCTTGTTATTTTTTCTGATATCTTACCTGAGCAATAATTCAGTTTTTGTGGGACAGTGCCTTTCACCCAAATGTATGCAACATTCAAACTATCAGTGCTGGAATATGCTACTATTATCTTTATTACCACCTCTTTTGCTTATTACAGTTTTGCTATCCTTTAATCCCCAGCATGCTCCTCTTCATCATTTCTCTTTCCCTACAAAGAGACTGTAAAGCTCCTATGATGTGGAGTTTGTTTTTTTTTTTTCCCCAATTCTTTAGTTTTCCAGGTGAGAAACTCCAAACATCTTATTGTTCACAAAGTCACTAAACCTGTCTGTTACTTTTGTTATGTAAAAGTAAAAAATTTCAATATTGCTTTTGCACTCATTCTCTCTTCCACAAAAAGAGGTCTGACATGAGCAAAAAGTAGCCTGGAACTGCAGAATAAGAAAAATTATCTGTAAAATGTAAGCAATGGGCAAAGTCTGAATGTATTCAAGTCATTTATTTTAGCAAAGAAAATCAGAGAATACTTTGATGACTTTCAAATATATGAAAAGACAACATGAAGAACAAAAGCAATAAAATGTTTCATAATAGATGGCTTTAGAACCCATGGTATTACAATTCAGGAAAGCAGATTTAAGTTAGACAATAGAAAATATTTATTAATGGTGCAAAAACAGTTGAATGGGCATTACTACATTACATTTCTGAAAACCAGAAATGATGGCACTATGATTTATTTTCTCTCAGGGCAGATAACCTCAATATCCTTCCATCCATATCCTTAATGGTTCCATGATTTCTGATCTCTTTTCTATTAACTGTTCACTTAAATAGACTCAATCAAACTGGATTTCACATCATCATTATCCTTGTACTGGCGCCCCAAATGTACTCATTACATCATGAATTAAATTAGATTGTAAGTGACCTTTCCTTGAGGACTGCTACAGAGTGTCAGTTCAGTACATGCCACTGTAGAAAAATCTATTGAAGTTATTCTGAACTGCATCTCTCTCTCCAAGGCTTCTTGGAAATTGGGAGGAATGAAAAGTATGAAGATCAAGGATGAGGAAAAAAAATAAAATTGATTGGCTTGTCACACTTCTGAATAGTCTTGGGCTATGTCACTGAACACTGTAAGCAGGGTCTGAAGTCCACAAGTTGCCTTTAATCAAAACTGACTTGTTAAGATCTTTGTGAGTGTAACTGAGCAGCTAAGTTGTAACAGTACAAAGCATGGATGTGACTCCATGCCTAGCAGCATTAGTATGTTACTTTTCTCTACTTTCCTTATCTTATTCACACACAATAGTGAGCATGAGTGTAAAAACTTCTGTAAAGTTTTTTCTGAATGTAAAAAAATGCCAAAATTCTCAGTAAGGAATTGCTAGGCTGCTTTTTTGTTAACTACCTACAGAGCATTTAGTGTTTTGGGTTGTATCTCCAAGCGTCAAGAGCAGAAGAAAGATAAAAGAGTGAAGTGTATACATTTCTATTAAATACCTCTGCCTTACCCTGTGTGCAACTGAATACATTACACGGCTTTAGAAGTCATGTTTAAATTAGATGTTTCACATGCAATTTGTGCATGCCAGTGTCTGATGCTGCCTAGTGGGGCAAAAGTAGTGACCTGGAGATTTTGATCAACAGGATTTTCTGGTGTTAATTTTTTCAGAAGCCAGTGATGGTAAGGAACATCTCAGTATGTCCCACTCCCAGCCATGTTTTATCCCTTAAATATGGGATAGTATCTCAGCTAACAGATAAGGTGAAGATCCTGGTAACATTGTCACGCTTTCAGGAGCTAAGGTACATGGCAGGTAGGAAAAATTTCCATTGCTGTTGCTTCTAATGCATCTGCTCCTTGGCCAAAGCAACTGGCTTCCTTCTGAACCTCTGATACTGCAAAATGAGACTTAATCACTTTTTAAAGTAAATTGACAAAAATTTAAATGTTGTTCATTAAAAATTAAAGAAAATAGGCAAAATTCCAAACAATATTAGTATTATTTCTTTATTTTTTAATATGCTTCAGATGGTTTAAATCACAAATATAAATTTTTAATGAGTAATTGTTGATTATTTTTACTAAGTCCTACAGATATCAATCTACATCTTGTGCATTTATTTCCTACATTGTTTAATATCAAGTTTTAGAACTAGTTGATGGTCAAATATATACAAGATTAACTTTGCAATGAAACATGTTTCTGACCTGTTATCCAATGCACCGTATCTTTAACTCCTGTGAATGGAACTAAGGGGAATTAGCGAATGCCAAAAGATTAAATTCAATTGCTATTAGCTTTGTTTTACAAAAACAAAAGTGTTCAGAATTGAGTGAATTAGTGGCTGTGATTGGCTTCTTTTCACTTTACAAGTAAAACAAGATTCATTGTCTGATAAGATAGTGCATTAAAGAATTATTCTTAAGTTTAAATATTTGAACTCTATGCTCCTATTTTATGCATTTTTCTTAGCTGTATTTTAACATAAGAATTACTTCATCATATTTTTCTATTTTAAACAGAAGGTCATGCTTGGTAAAGGTCTACTTTAAATCACGTCCATTAAAATTACTCCTACTGTTTTGCAAGTGATTGGAACAGTGGGTACTTTTGCTGGAATCTATTTCTTCTCTTTCTGTTAGAATGTATCAAAGACTCAAGAGTAAAAAAAATTGTCCTTTATACCAATGGTGTTCAAATTTAACAGGATAACACTTCAAAGCTATTTTCAGAAATATGCTTAAGGGGTTACATTTCTACCTGATACAGCTCTGTGGCTGATGGTGGGTGATTTTGTCACATAATACTGAGTTCAGGATTTCTGGATTTTTACTTGTCGTTGGTAACCTGCTGTGTTCATAAAGCAGATCCTGCTTTCTGAGAAGGTGGTTATTCAAATCTAAAGGCATAAATCACCTTTGGATTTGTAGGACTAAGCCCACACATTTTAATTAACTTTGTTCATGATTAAAACCACTTCCATGTTATCTTCGGTGAGTGATGTGTTTGCACTGATGTACACGAGGGGAGAATTTGGCTTAAGCTATCCTGATTAAAACTTTGTCCTTCCAGCTGACTATGCAGAAGCAGAAGAGAACTCTACACTTTCTTATATAAAATTGCAACTGATGTAGTATAGGCCAAGAAGCAAATTCTGACAGAAATGAAAGAATACATCCCTTTAAGATATAGGTGAAAGGTTACGCAGAAAAAATGACAGGTCTTCTTGCTAGCTCTCTCAGTTTTCTTTAGGCTTTTCCCACTCAATTTCTTAAATAATTTCACTGTAGTCTTGGATATTAATGGTGAGATATGTAGGTAGCATTAGGCAGGAGACACAAGCTAGATTCTGACCACATGTGGGTTTTTGGGATCCCATTTTGCATTTTGTAAAAGCAAGACTCATCTTCAACAGGCTTGATCATAACATATAGCCACATCCTCTCTGATCAAATTCTCATTGCAATTTTAATTGGATGTGATATTCTTTATCACAAATGTTGAAAGAGATGAAAGATGCTTATACCAGTAAAGAAATGGTAATCTTGTTAGTACCTTCAAGTCTGTATTTTCGAGATGCTTTTGTGAGTATGCAACTTTGATATAAATATGCAGATAATGTGTACATGCACATATTTATATGTGTACATAGACACTAAATTTGCAAGATCAGGCTTTTGATAGTTAGAAAGAGCCAGTCTGCTTATGTACAATAAACTTGTAACTAATTTTCTTAGGTTTGTGGTTCAGTATTTGCAGTCACATCACCAGCTTTTCTCCACAGATCTCTGGCTTAGTTCCAGGCATGATAGTATTGCAGATGTAACTCTGTGGAATTTTCATCCATCTTTTTGCCCTTTAGATACAGTGGCTGAAGAATGAGAAAAGATGACTGCAGGGTTTAGGCAAGTAATGGTTTCCTTGGGGAACGGGTTTTTGTCCCTATTATTTAATCTGATGTGAGTGTGATTCTGTGCCTATTTCATCCAGTGCATTTCTTTCTAATGCTTCAAGATGCACTTTTCTGAGTATACACTGATACAGCTGTGCTTCAACCACAGTGGGTGTTAGAAAATGTTACACTGCTCAAAAAAACTGAGGTCCCATAAATTTTCCAATTCATGAACCTAAAAGTAATAATGTGGGACTTTTTTTAATCGACATATAAAGTGGGAAATAATGTGTCACACCCTAGTAAGTACTCTGAAAATCAATACTACTTGAGAAGGGCTTGGACTATATTCAGGGATAAACACCACAGAGAAATCGTCGTCAAACTCATCATTCACTGTTCAGAATAGTGTTTGGATGATGGATCACATACAAAGTAGGGACTGACAGCCTAAACATTACATTAAAATCAAACCCAAAAATTGCTGCTTTGTTGCTTCCTTACATGCAACTAAATGCCAAATAGTAAATATGCATTATTAAAAGCAGAAAATACCACAGATCTGCAAGAAAATGCTTCTTCTAGTAATATGTGGTTTCTCAAAAGTTTAGTAGCAAAAAAGTAATTTAGTTGATTCTTTTTTCTTTGGGGCTGGTTTTGGATGAAAACCTCAAGATTTGGCAGTGTGTGCTCACAGCCCAGAAAGCCAACAGCATCCTGGGCTGCATTCAAAGCAGTGTGGCCAGCAGTGTGAGGGAGGGGATCCTGCCCCTCTGCTCCACTCTTGAGAAATCCTACCTGGAGTGCTGCATCCAGCTCTGGAGCCTCCATCACAAGAAAGACCTTGATCTATTGGAGCAAGTCCAGAGAAGGGCCACCAAGTTGATTACAAGGCTGGAGCACCTATTCCTATGAAGACAGGCTGAAGACAGACCTAAAGGGGGCTACGAGAAGGCTGGAGAGGGACTTTTCACAAGGGCCTGAAGTGACAGGGCAAGGGGAGATGGCCTAAAGATGAAGCAGGGTAGGTTTAGGTTGGGGATTAGGAAGAAATGGTTTTTTTGTAAGGGTATTGAAGCGCTGGCACACATTGCCCAGAGAGATTGTTGACTCCCCATCCCTGGAAGTGTTTAGAGCCAGGCTGGATGGCACTCTGAGTAACCTGTCTGGTGAGAGTTGTCACTGCCCAAGACAGAAGAGCTGGAGCTGGATGACCTTTAAGGGCCCTTTCAACCCAAACCATTCTATGATTATTCTTTTCAGACTAGTGTTGAGCTGCCAGTATACAATGAAGTCATTTATACAAGCCTTTCTTCTACCTTGGACATTGTGAAAGGCATGTTTCTCAAGGAAGGACAAAAATAATTTCATAATCACAGGTCTCTAACAACTGGAATTTCTAGAGATGAATCAAATATTTTGAAACCAGTAACATTATTTCAATAATTAATGACAATTCTTTTTCCAAAATGCTCGACTTCTATTAGATGCTGTAAGGAAATTGGTGTTGTCAGACCTGGACAGCACAGCTGAATTCTGAAAATCCCTTGTATACATGTGCAGCTCTCATGGCATTCACATGGATCGGCTTGCAGGACCTAACAATGCATTCTTGTATACAGACTAACATCTATATTATTCTATACTGTTATTGTGTTATCTGTTAGGAGACCAACTAAGACTGGGTCTGTAACAATAAGTATTAAAAATGTTATTTATCATTTTCATTTTGCTTTTAGAAGCACTCACAGTGGCCAGTTAAATAAAAGTATAATCAGAAATTTTCTAATTATTTTTTATTTAATTTCATATGTTTTGATTTTGCTATTCTGAAAACACTGAATGTCTTAGTTTTCAGTCTAGTTTATCTGTTTTAAAAAGAAAGAAATTATATGAAAAAAATAGAGCTCAGGGGAAAAAAATAAAAAGCGGTGACATTAAAATTCCAGTATTATTAAAAGATAGGCAGATATTGCCTCTCACTGAAGCTGGTGGAGACACATCTGAGATTTCTCTATTCTGTTTTGGAGCTATGGTTCAGAAGCTCTGTATTTTAATACTTAATCCAAATATAATGAGAAAAGCAAAAGGCTAGCTGAATAAGGCTCTTAATATTTTTTATATTTGGAGAACGAGTCAACCTCTAACTGTACTTTTTATTATAAAATACAGCCATAAGCCCTGAAGATTCTGAAATAAAATCTGTTTTGACATCCTGCTAATAGCTGTTCAGATTGCACATTTTCTTGTGTCACCACACCGCAGCCCAGCTGCTGCAAACGATAGATGCTTTCTATTTTCTTAAATTGGTTTCCAGCCCCTGGATGGTTTGCTGTGCAAATGTTGCTGTCCTAGAAAGGTTCATGGCATCCTTTCAGAGATTTGATATGCTCCCATTAATTTCCTCCATGCTTTTTTTTTTTTTTTTTTTGTGAATTAAGCCTGGCACAATTTTTACTCTTTGCTTTTGATTAAACATAGGGGACAAGGACTGCAGTTCATTTACTACTTCTCAAGTAACCATGCTGAAGTGCATTATAGAGCATGATGTCTGAGGAGGTGCTCCTGCAATCTGCACTAAGCAGGCACATTTGCAAATTCATGAGCTATTTTTGAAATTCATGAGCCATCCTCTGCCCAGTTTTTCCTTTTGTTTTCTACAATAGAACATTCAGAAGATTTACTTTTTTTTTCTGAAAGCACATTACTGCATCTTTTAAAATATAAAAAACTTTACAATAAAATTAAAATATGTGTATAATAAAAAGGTCAACCAAACATACATGACTTATGGTCTTCTTCCTTAGCCACATTTTTTTCTTCATTCAACGCATTTCCAGGTGAAATCATAGGATATATTCAATTTCATTCCATTTCATCTTTTTTCATTTACCTGATTTTTTGGTTGTGTTTTTTTTAAAGAACAAATAATTCTGTTCTGTGAAATGTTCCAATGACAAAGTATTTGTCTATGCTCATACATTAGCATGGGAATTATACCTGATTATGAATATATGATCACGAATAAAGGTGTGCATTTTTGTTCAGTCCCATCCCAGGGTCTGGGCATCTCACCTGATAAATCCCATCAGGTTTCCACACTGAAGAGTTCTCCTGGTCTTGGGAGAAGGGTGTGTGGACAGCAGTAATCACCAGGTAATTTATTGGGCCTTTCTAAATGTAGGACTGAGGTTTACATGGACATTCCATGGACGTCGCTAGTTCTTATAAACTGCACTGATCTTTTATATAGTGGCTAAAACATAATGAGCTTCAATAAAACATCTGAGTTTTCTTTTTCATTGTAACAGTTGACTGTCTTTAGTCTCACACTAAAACTGTTTATCAGTTTCACTTAGAGAGCTGTGAACTGAATAAATACAAGAGGTCCTGTGGAGAGTTTAGTTCAAGCATGGCTTAAAGAAAAAGGCCATTAAGCCATGCAATTGAGAGAAAAGTAAAAGGTAGTTGCGAAGCAGTTCCAAAAGCAGTTCCCAGCCTGATTTTTATAAACAATTAGACTCTCTCAGGCATCACTTTATAAACAATAAGGTTCTCAGGCAGTCTTCCCATAACAAGTGTAACACCCTCTCTGGGAAAAGATGGCACCCTGAGAACAGATGTGGAAGTTTTGGGAACCTTTCATATCACAGTGGGAACACTGGTTTTGTTTTGTGTAAACAATCAACGGTATTGTAAAACAAAAGGAGTGGTTAGAGTTTTCTCTGTTAGCCTATCATGAACCTGGATTTTGGAATATGCATGAAGTTCGTTAACACTGTTATTTAAACTGGCTGATCGATCAATAAACTTGAGTTCGATGCATTCAAGGATGGTTGTTCTCCCCTCACTTCAACAAGGTCCTGGGAGAAACTATAGGTGTTGTTCAGTTCTCTGAGCAACCCTGCATTAAATAAATATAGCCCCAAAATATCAAAGAGAAAGAAAATGAGCAATGGGGCAGGATTTAGAAATATCCTTGATGAGGAAACATGAGAAAATTATACAAAGCATCTTAAAATAGAAATCATTTTTTAAAAACCTCAAAAGATAATGTCAAAGGAGACATCCCTACCAACTCCACCAATTTCAAAGGTAAGGTTGCTCTTCTAAGAGTGCAAATTTTGAATCAGTGAGATCGTTTGAGAAGAAGTTGCAAAAAACCCCCCACACAGTGTTTTACAGAAGAATGGTGTCCAGAGCAGAGAGATTTCCATTGTTCTGTGGAATATTTCTGAGAAATCCATGGATCTTGCCATTTTTGTGGGCTACTGATTATTGAGGAAATGATTGTTGATGTGGTTCCACAGGCTGAGGATACGTTTGTGTTACAGCCAATGTTTGTGAACTGTCTGTGGTTGAGGCATTTTCTGTTTGCCAATTCTGCAATTACAGACCCTGGCAACCTCACCATGCAAACAGCCAACATTGTATTTCTTTGCAAATAGATGTAGGCTGAGTGCAAGTGAACTTTCCAGAACCTTCCTGTCAGTACTGCTCCATCCCTACCTTTAGTTATGTTCACCAGGAACTTCTCTGTTTGGGGAAAGAAATAGGGAATATGTCAGGTTTTTAGTCCTACAGTAAAAAGATTGCTTTTAAAACATGTATTTTCTAATAATACTTACCCAATAAAATAATAGATGTTTTAATGCATTTTTATAAGATTAAAAGTGAGATGTTTTAGTTATCTAATAATAGGTATTTATAATATATGTGTGCAAAATAAAGAAAATTCCACTGCAAGAATAAAAATCAATACTTTAGAAATATGTGTTCAGCTTTTATTTTCATGCCACCTAACTGACTGACATTTATAATTATATTTACAACTATATCAAGGTTTTACTACAAATACATGAAAGATGGTATTTTGTATTGGATGTTTTTGCACAATAAGCACAGGACAGGATATCAATTTTGTCTCTATTACAAACTGGAGTAGGTGAAGCTAAGATACATGTTGCTAAATTTGCATCAGGTTTAACACAAATTATTGAAATGGAAGAAAAGCTTAGATGTGGGTCTTGACAGGATTTTCTTTCAGCTTGAGGACAGATCTTGAAAATTTAGCAGTGATCATGTTTTCAAATTTTTCAGAAATATTTACAGTCTCACAGACCAGAAATAAATCTATGACTGCATTCAAAGCAGTTTCTTTGAAGACAAAGAAACGAAACACTGGAAAAATTCTAATTACTCCTCAGACTATCCCAAGTGGAGACTACCAAGAGGTTTTTATACTGGAGTGTGATATGAAGAAGACAGTTTTGTACTGTATGGTAGATAATGTGATCAGAGTCAGGTTTCTAATTACCTTTTGGGCAAAGGAATATCCATTAAAAAAGAATTCACAGTATCAAGTTTGAAAATGTTTTCAAATGAACAGGCTGATTTATATTTCTAAGCATTCAGGGACTGATTCCTTTCACATAGATTAAATGGTTTTTCAGCCCAGTTTAGAAATTTCCAAGCCTCAGGGAATAAAGTAGGAAATTCAAGAGAATAGTTTTTCAGCTTCGTGGTACCTAAGAATGCAAGACGTTTCTCATTTTAAGCATATCTATTTGCTGGATGTATTCTTTTTATTTTGCAAGCTACTTGATGTCAAAGAAACTATATTCACTTGAGTGACTGCATCTGCCAAATTATCAGTGTGGAGAATTTATCCTCTGGAAAGGATTGTATGGAAGGCAAGATTACAATTTCAATGATTGTTCTTGCAAAAGAACGTATCTTCAAATAAGTTTCCAAAAATATTTTCAAATTAATGTTCCACCAATGTTTTAAGGTTGTAGTGGGATAGAATATAAGAAAATAAAGATAGTGTAGAAAGTAATCTTACCCCTAAGGAGTTGCAGCTGGGCCAATTATCAAAGATTAGGAACAGGCCTGACTTTAACAGGCCACAGCTGTGACCAATGAGAAGAAGAGTGCTATAAAGAGTGGGGTGGCCCCTTGAGAAGGGAACTGGAGTTGTTTGGGTGCTTTGTGAAGGAGGAAGAGTCAGTGCTCTGAGGAGCTGCCCATGGGAAACACTGTGAAGGTATGAAGCTTTTGTGATAAGGAGATAACAGTATGGAACCCCTGCGATAAGATGACAATGCAAAGTTGCTGAGGATGTCTTGTAGCTGCACTGACTACAGACCATTTTTGAAAAAGACATTAGAAACCCAAACAACTGGAAAAACCAGAAGAAACTTAAAAACTTTGCTTTCCTTCCTCCTCCTCATTACCTTTCTCTCTGCTGAGAGTCTGGGCACAATACTCTTTTACCAAGGCAACATTTGAACTGAAGAGTACAAAATAATTAATAGCTTGCGCCACAGGAAGAGCATTATTATATTTGTCAGGATTCCACATGCAGTGAATCCTGAGAAAGATACTTTAAAAGCAAATTAGTGCTATTTCATAAGCTAATTTTTTGTCTTTTTCCCTCCAACATGTCAATGTTCTACACTTCCATAATATTGGTTTCTTTAAAGGTTTTCTAATGCAGGGCAGTGACAATTTGTTCATTTTGCATTTATCTCTTTTGAATAACAATATTGGTATGAGCCAGATGTTTTGAGAAGATGCTTCACAGACTTTCTTTCATTGTGATTTTAGTGCACCTCTATGTGGACTTGTAATAGCCCAGTCACTAGCCTCAGTAGAAGAGGTATGGTGAGCAATACTGATGTACTTGGATGTTTTACTCTGTGGGTAAAAGATTTACAATGTTTTTAAGGTAATGAATTATGACAGTGCTCATATATTGGTCTCCAGACCTTCAACATAACACATTTGTGGACAGTCCCAGCTTTTATATACCACAAACCCAGACATAATAATACTATGCACAGCGGAGTTCTCCAAATGTAAAGCAGAACACTGAATAGACAAGATGGTGATAATTACATAGTTTGGTCCCAAGAAGCTTAAAAATGCAGTAAGACCTAAATTAATTTGTCATATTGAATCCCAGGCACAATGGAAGTTTATTTCATATGCAGGTAAGTTAAAATACTCTATCTGAATATTCATCACAAACTGACTTTAAATCTCCTGAAATTACACAGGAGGAAAAGCTCAATTCCAGATTCCTTAGGGTGGTGAAACACCAGTTTTTGGAAGTCCATCTGCTGCGACTGAGAGGTGACCTTGAATGATCAGAGCCAGCACTTTGTGCCGAGGCAATCGTTGCCATTATCACACTTTGGCTGCAGCTTGCAGCAGCACTGTAATATTGTCACTCCTGGCAGAATTCCTTGTATGCATTAGTATGAAATGGTATTTAAAAAACCCCTATAGTCAATAAAGATGTAAAGTCTGGAAAAAATGTAGGAAAACATGGTTAATTTGCTTAGTTCCTTGGGCTCATTAAATTGGCTCGATGGCTGGATTTAAAATAACTGAGCTGATATATCAGCCACAAATAATTTTTTTGCCAGAAACAGCAGCAGTGTACTCTGTAACGCCAATGCTAGATTTCCCTGTGACATACTGCCCTCTTGTGCATCAGTAGCTTTCTTATAGAGATAATCTAAGAGCAAGACACCTATTCAATAAACAAAAGCTCTCAGACTCTGTCTTGATCTCCTTTGACTTTTTAAAAATTTTGTCCAGAATGAATGCAACTTCTTAGGTCATGATGAAGAGGCAACACAGACTGGGCTTGTCCAGCCTGGAGAAGTGAAGACCAAAAGGAGATCCTACTGCCATGAGAGGACGTGGGGAGCAGACTGGACAGAGTTGAGGGAGGAGGAACTCCCTCAGGACCAGAAAGAACTGAACTGAGTTTTCTGTGACCTGGGAAGCCAGTGAGGAGTTTGGAATCAGGCTTGGATGTTTTAAAAACTACTTTCCCATTTCAGCTTTATTCTGCTTAAAATGCTAAAAAATCTGATTTATATTCTATGACGGTATGAAAAGTTTTGCATTCAAAGTCCTCTTTTTTTTATCTAGGGAGAAAGCACTACAAGGAGGTGTTTGTAACCTTAGACCTTCTGCAGAGTTGTCACACCTTTATACCTGAGATTTTGTTTCTGAGTCAGTGATATTTGTTTTGTACAAAATGGAAAGTCCTCAACCAAGAGAGATCCTTTTAGATTTTTCCTGGCAGGAAAGTCACTTTTCTACTTGAAGGTTGATGTTAAATCAAGCCTTCCCAGACAAGAGGAAAAAAAATTAAAAAGAATGCTGCTGTAACTTCCCATTACAGCGGTTGTCCATTAAGCTCTGGGTGAAGGAATTTCCTCTTTCACAGTTATTGAACAGGGGATTCTCAGGAATGCCAAGGACCACAGATGAAATGAACTATACCCTCTCCTCATGAGAGGTTAGATGAGAGTTGTAGCTGCAGTTAGCTACGTCTGGCAAGGATTTCTTGCACTGAGGCAATCCTGGTGGCAGAAATAAGAGGGCATGAAAATTACTGCATCTTAATTTATACTATTCTACTGTGAAGTTTGGGAGTAGGCACTTAAGCTGCCACATTAGTTATCAGCATATTTTTGTTGATATACCCCCTCTGTAACAGTAAAATCTGGAAAAGGTAGTGAGATTTTAGTGCTTTTTAAAAACTGTTTTACTGTCTTTGGATTAAAATTAGAAAACTATCTGGTAATTTAAAAATAAACCATATTTCCCCTACTTGTAGCGTTGTTTGGCCCCTGTACCTTTATGAGGAAGGAAGAAATGGTAGTGCAGCTATTCTACCAGCAGTCATGTACCTCACTTCTATTAAAGTGCCAGGAACTCTCAAAACACAACAGTTCAGATTTCTTAAATAATAATAGTAATAATAGTAGTAGTAATAGCAGTAGTAGTAGGAAGATGATTTGGAAAGCAATATTTTTCATGTAAAGAATAATTGTTCAAAATATGCAGGGAAAAATTCTCCTACACATTAGATACTGCATGCTATACATTTTGCAAGCTTTTGTAGCTGAAAAGGCCTGCATGCATTTCATGTGTCTGCCAAGTGCCAAAATATGTATAATGGAAGGTGTAAAACTGGCAATTAAGTCAAGTTGCCTGTGAGGTTGCTGACCCCGAGCAGGAACCATAAATTATGTGAAACCAGGGGGTGGATTGTCTAGCTCAGGCTGAAGTGTGGAAACTAAAGGTTGATAGTCTTGAACCCCATCTCCCTGGTTTTAACTGTGAAGGAACTGGACTCTGCCCATGCAAAGTAGCAAAAAGCCCTGAGTCCTCTGGAAGATAACTCTGAATAGAAGTATTGCTTACTACTGTCTAAAAGAATCTTAGAGACAGTTGCTTTTATAATTTAAAGTTCTTTGTTAGGTGTATGAAATTTTACAAGGCAAACTTTACCAGCATCCTAGCAAAATGAACTGTGACATTTCACATAACATCCCCCAGCTCCTCGTTTGTTCCAATGTAATATTGTTATCATCGACAGCATTCGTCAAGAGGGCTTGGTGGTGAGTTATGCCCATTAATAGGGTTCTGAGCAATCGTTTTAAATCAGTTAGTGTTATTTTCAAAGGCCCCTTTAAACATAATTTTTGGTATCAAAAATAAACTCCAATATCTCCGGTGTATTGTTCTTCTGTGTGTTTCACAGATTGTCACAAGATGTTCTATTCAATTTAACTCCACTTCAAGCTCTAATTAGGAGTGAGCAGTGAGAAATAAAATAAAGATTTTAAGCCCAGGAGTAAGAAAATAAATCTGATGTTTGTGTTAAATTCTGATATGTAAGTTGATATATGTACAATTGAATTGGAAAACAATGGGGATGAAATATTGAACAAAACTAAATAATAAGAGCCTCTAGTATCTTAATTTAAAACAAAAGGAGAACCAGCCTAAAACTTGCCTATTTACTTGAATCGAAACAGCAGCTCAGTTATGCTACAATGAAACAATGACAGCAGAGCTGCCCCTATCATAGCTATTTTTAGTGATTTGTTTTATGCAAATAATGTCCTTTTTGCAACATGTTTTTCCCAGCTCTGGAAAAAAAACGCATCAGTGTTTAACCTTATCTTGTGTGAGTGGTTGTAGTGATTGTTCTTAAGAATCAGAGCCATTGCACACAGCAGAATTGGCTCAGTCCTGAAACTTGTCTCAGTACAATTTGGCATCATCTTCTACTGTCACTTATCTACTACTGCACTTGTTCTGCAAAGATATATCTGGTCCGTGGAGTGAAATCTGTCCAATAACTCTGAAGTAATTGGTAAAATCATTTTCTTCCAACAGAACATGTAACATTTCCAATTACAGAGATTATTTACTGTCTTCTTTCTAAGCTTCTTGTACTGGTGTTGAAAGCAAAGGAGACGACCCATCCTTGTTGATCAGCATCGACTCCAATTTATTGATCTCACATACACACTTTATAGTGGTGTTAATTAAACTCATGCATATTGCAAAATCCGAGCTCCTAATAGGCTGCAGCTAAAACATTAATCCCTCCTTTTGTTTTCAATACCTGTGGTTTGTTATTGAAACCAAGATTTATTTTCTCACCCTGTTATGAAAGTTCTCAAGGCCTCCATGTCTGTTCCCAGACCAGCCAAGGACAGAATGCTTACCTGTTATGAGAAGACTGTCTGAGAATCCTGCTGTTTATAAAATGTGCCTGAGGACCTAATTATTTACAGAAAATGACTTGGGAACTGCTGCTTTATGGCTGCTTTTTACTTTTCCATCAGCTGTATATTTTCATGGCCTCTTTCTTTAAGCCATGTCTGAGCAAAATTCTCCAACATACTGGCTATTAGTAATCTTGTGGTAGGTCCACATTTCAGTTATGCTAGTTTTCAAAAGTTGGTGTTTATTAAAATCTACTCTAGCTGTGGAATTACAGTGGATATTTAAATATCATGAAACTAACTTAATGACCTGTTGCCTGGGTCCAGATGTACAAAAAGAAGCAGCAGTCAAGCTCAGAGTGCAAATAAGAATGAAAAAAGCATGTGGTAAGAGGACTACAACCTACTTGTGCAGTATTTCTGTTTGCTATTATGGGGTAAAGCATCTCAGTATACACTGTGAAGTGTGGCAGCACGAGAGACACCTTTGTATTGATTTTCATGCAGTGTGAGTAAATGTTAAATGAATACATTTTAAAAGACAGAATATATCTGATTTGTAAACTAAAGTGGTGTGTACAGACAGAGCTTTGCAATATGAGTGTAACCTAAATGTCCTGTAAGTTCAATTTGTACAGCTTGCCTTCTTGTGACAAAAAATGATGATGACAATAAGTTTTTGAAGGACTGGCCATCTCAGGGAGATGTTTTCTTTCACAGCTCACCTCTGCTGCTGCAGGCGTGCCTCACAGTGTGGGACTGCCTGGACAAGGCAGGGCCAAGGAAACACAGGGGATGACTCTGGGACAGCTAATAAATATATTTCCTTCAAGAATCAGGAAAACTAAGCCTATGAAATGCTTTAAATTAGCCCTTTGCTTTGAAATAGTTAGTGCCTCAGCTCTGTCACTGCTTTTAGTGGAACAGAGGAATTAGTACGGACTCTTTCTGAAACCAGATGTGTGTTTGTTCCATTAAAAGCCAGCCACATATTTGCATATTGTGTAGCATAAACTTCTCACTACAGCTGTGTAGGTTGATAGGCTGAGGTTTTATTTTCAGACATGGCCTGTGTAAGAGCACAGATGTAGTTCTGAGTTGCTGTAAAATAGGTGATAAATTTTTGTGTACCCCA
Organism: Ammospiza caudacuta; assembly: GCF_027887145.1. Lineage (NCBI taxonomy): Eukaryota > Metazoa > Chordata > Aves > Passeriformes > Passerellidae > Ammospiza > Ammospiza caudacuta. Next base: position 36,994,701 of record NC_080598.1, on the reverse strand, counting down.
AGTTAAAATTGATATTTTACAATAAAGAAGCTGGCTCTTCCAAGAAGAGACTCATGGTTGGAGGGCTGTATAATTTGATGAAAAGCATTGCACAGTTTTATGGTCAATCTAAAGAATATACTTGCTATTTAATATTCCAAACATACTGATCAGAAACTGTATTTTCTTCGATGTTTTGCACTCCCAAGCATGGCTTAGCGTCAGCTGGTGTCAAAATCTTCATTTTAATGGCATAGTTACATTACTGTGATAGCAGTAGGCAGCGTCAGTGGTGCATGCACTTCCAGAATGGGCTGAGGTTTTTCTTTGCATGTGTAACTCTGTCATGTGTTTGGGGCCATTTGTTGTTGGCAGGGTCGCTCTGGCAAAATTGTTTGCTGAGTCCAAAAGAAGCAAATATAGAATATAACCCAGTTTTGGGTTTTCTGGTGTTGCTGACGTTGGCTATAAATCTTATAAACACAGAGAGCGGAGCTTTTATTGAAGCACAGCTCTATTTTCCTCCTTCACATGTCCATATTGTTGAGAGAGCATCAGGTTTCAGTGCTTGCCAATGGGAACATTTATAATGGATGCATGAAGAGGCTGCCTGACTCTATGAAACGTGTAGCCATTCAACATGAGCCTTCAGCCATGTGAGTCAGTGCACCATGTTTCAGTCATTCCCATGAGATCATAACTTTCTGAGTGCATGTGGAGCTCCAGCTCCTCCTGGTTTTCCCCCAGGCTGTTATGTGCATGCATGCATACACTCCAGGTGGTTGGTCTTCTGGTTCTCACCTTGGGAGGTAGCTAAGGAATATTTGTCAGTGCTCTAATTGGCCTGGTTTATCCCCAGTTTGCTGCCATGGGCATGAGCATTGCCACCTTGGATCCTGTCCCCCAAGTCCTTAGATTTAAAGCCCACCTCACCGTGTTGGCCAGTCTGCTGCAAAGTTTCCCTTGTCTATCAAGGACAAGTGGATCCCATCCCTCTCTGACAGGGTATAGTCACTGAAGAATTCCCCATTGTCATAAAACCAAAAACCTCTTGGAGACACCAGCCACAAAGCCAGTAGTTGATATGCATTATGCATCTATTTCTGGCTGCACCCTTTTCTCTAACCAGTAAAATGAAAGAAAAGATAACTTGGGCACCAATACTTCATGCTTGCACTCCCAGGGCTTTGCAGTTTTCCTTGACTTTGCCCAGGTTCCAGCTTGCAGTGTCATTCACGCCCATATGAAAGAGGAACAACTGAGAGTAGTCTGTGACCTTGGCAGGCAGTGGCACTGTCTCAGCAGCAGCTCAGCACTGGAGAGTCAGCATACCTCTCATGACCCCCTGTCAGGATGGCAGTGGGAGCCTTAGTGCCCCTTAACAGAGAAACAGCAACTATGAGCACTTCTCTGTTTGCAGTATCCTCTGTGTCACTGGCATATTGTCTATAAATAAACAAACTTTTTTAGTTTAATAGTCATTCAAAATAATACAGTTTTTCATAGTTCTTTTCATTGTTTTTCACAGGTCTTTTTACTTGTAATTCAAAAACATAATTAACAATGAGACAGCTCCCCAGTGAAATTTGTAAGCCTGGCATATTAATTTTATGGAGCATATCTGCCAAGGCAGGGGGCAGCTGTAGACCCAGACCATGTAGGCAGTTGCCTAAGGCAGCAAAAGAGACACAAAAATCACAGTGATTGCAGAGCAGCTCCCCCAGGCACCACCTGGTCTGTTGAGATTATACAATCTTCTCAGCCTCAATAATGAGAAAATTTATCCCACTCCCTGGCTTTGTTTTCCCTCATCCTCCTGCTGGTAGACAAAGGAGGTCTGGAAAGATCCCAGCATGGAGCCAGAGAAGAACTGCTCTTCCTTTTATCTCCCTTCTCTCACACAGTCATGCTACATTGGGTCAGAAAGTCCAAGCAGGTGTTTGCAATTTTAACCTCATTCATTTTGAAACAGTGCTGTGTAACCTTGAGTCTGCCTGTGACAAAATCATTATATTATTATATAATTTCTGTATGACTGTACTGGCTTGAGCTAAGGTAGAGTTATTTTTCTTCATATTGTGGAACTGTTTTTCTGGTCTGTGATGAAAACAACGTTGGTAGCTCGGGAGTGCTTTTGCCATTGCTGAGCAGTGCATGCACAGCACCAAGATTTTTCTGTTTCCCACACCTCCTCCCCAGCAATTGGGCTTGGGCAGCACAGGAATCTGTGAGGGGACACAGATAGGGCAGCTAACCCAAATTAACCAGAGGGATGTTCCATATTGTACAACATCATGCTTTCCAATAAAACCTGGGTTAAAGAAGAGAAAAGGGGGAACATTCTGAGATAAGCGTGTTTTCCCAAGTAACCGTCATGTGTGGTGCAGCTCTGCTTTCCTGGGGATTGCTGAACACCTGCCTGCCTAGAGGAAGTGCTGAATCAATCCTTATTTTACTTTTCATGCATACTCAGCTTTTGCTTTACCTATTAAACTGCCTTTATCTCAATGCAAAGTTTTTCTCACTTTTACCATCCCAATTCTCTTACCCATTCTTGGAAAGAGTAAGTGGCTGAGTAGAGCTGAGCTGCTGACTGGGGTTATCCCACAATGACCACACAGAATTTAGGACTGCAACTCCTGAACTGCAGTGGGTTTGGTCATTCTGGTCATTCATTTGGTTATTGTTTGTGATCCTTGTAGCTTCACATATTTACTAATATAAACAAGGTTTCAAATCAGCCTGGCAGATTTTATTCCAACAGGTCTCAGCTTTCAGCACTGCATGCAAGTGGAAAGGGAATTTACACTGGCTAATTCCTGCTAGCCTTTCTCTCTTTCTCTCCCAATCTTTATAACATCATTGTGAGTTGCACCAGGCAGCAGGACGGACAAAAAGAAACCAAGCACTGCAGCAGGTTGGCATCCCACACTCTTGTGAGCCTTATGCATCCAGCCTCACAATCCAACAGCTGAGAAAATCATGTGTTCCTGTAAATTCATTGCCTGTTAACTTTACATGAGGTTTTCACAGCTGATTTCTAAAAGCTTGACCAAAGTTGATGTAGGGAACCATAATGAATTGTTTTTAGGATTTGAAAGTACAGCCTCAAGTAACTTAGCAAACAATTTCTAGTACTGCATTCCTTGAAATTTTCTCCAGAGGACTAAGGAAAATTTTAATAAGACTGAATATATGCAAGAATTATACCAGTATTCCATTTGGAAAGTTCAAATGCTAAACTGTCATTACTCTGGGTTCTGATTTTCATATCTGTTGTTTCACATGGGGTTATTCTATATTCATACCCTTCTGAAATTAGGTATTCATAAAGGCTTCTGAGGTCTGTACTTCATACATTTTGCCACCTCTGGATTTGTTTCGACCATCTTTTCAATTGCATCTTTAGCAAAGTCATGAATATTTGTTGCTGGTAGAATGGAGTCTCACTTTTCATTCCATGGCCATCTCTGGTGTTTGCAAATTACTAGATTTTTTTTTTTTTAATGCATCCAGGGAATTTCTAGATGTTTCTGAATCAGAGAATTCCCACTTGTCAGCTCTCATTACCATGTCCTTTCCTAAGTTGAATCTGATGTAGCAACAAAGCCAACAGCAGCTGGTTTAGTTTGAAGATGCTTTAAATAAGGGGAGAATGCATATATCTGGGCTTGACTCACTATAGCTAATTTTTAGAAAGGTTTTACTGAAATTATTTTTCATTTCATTTTTCATTGTTATTTAATGATGGAAAAATTATCCTAATAAGAGATCAGTTTAGAAAGATTTAGAAATCAATAGGAAGGAGTGGTGTTTCATACGATAGGAATTCTAGAGAAAAATAATTGGACAGTAATTGCATTTGAAGGCAATTGCAGACTAGCACAGACTGCAAATATAAGAAAAGGCAGAGAGAAATTTTTTTTGGTCAGAAAATCAAGGTTTCAAGGTTGTAAATAGTTGTTATTTCAAGCATGACTGCTAAATCCACACACTGTACTTCACTCAGACAAGGAGATTTAGGATAAACCAGCTCTGTACCATAGGACAAACTAAAAATGTCTCTAAACTAGCTCCCTCCAAGCTAGATAGAAGCAGTGGAGCAGAGTAAATGTAGCACATCACACAAACTGATTGTTTTTTTTGAGAGATTAACCATTTCTAACCTGAAGGTGAGTTGCTCCAAAGTACAGCTCAAGCGAGACTGGGATTGTCTGCACCTGGCCATGGACACATGCAGCAGAAATATTGAAGGAAATTTCCTTAACTTTTCACAACTTTAAGTAATCTAACTTTTTGTTGTGAAGTTAATTTTAATCTTAGTCTCATTTTGTCAGTCAGCATGAACTGTCCTTCTAAAGACAGGAATTTATAAGATCCCTTTTTGTACAGGTTGCTTTCACCACTCTACTAGAGTGCCTAGGAGTTATATAACTACAGATTTTTAATAACCCTGCTGAGAAACTTTTCATTGATATTAATGTTTCTGGGGACTTGCTAATTGTTTAGGATTACAGATTACCTCATTATTTTAAACACCTTCTCATAAACCCCACAAATGAACCAGAGAAAAGATAATGAGGAATAGTACATTTGCTTTCTAAAGATTTTGTGTGGGCTCAGAGACTCAATGGAACTTGCTGTAGAAAGTAATTTTCATTCATGAAGACAGTTAAAAATTAAGATTTTGCAGTGACAATGACATCTATTGCAGATCTTCCTTGTATAGGTTGAAAATTTTCTTGTAACCTCACCTATTACTACTGTGTACAAATAAATTCTTGCTCTCATGCATCCAGTTCTGAACAATGCAGAAAGGCAATTTTATCAGTCCTAAAGAAGAGCAGTGTTTTTTAGGAAAGCAGTAACTCAGTTTGTGTTGTATGTGTATATGTGTATGTGAAGCTGGTAAAACACAGAATTACCTAATCTTCACTTCCTACCTGAGAAGAGAGGTGAGACTGAGGAAAAGCTGACATAGGAATATAATATATCATCCAGCAATATAACAGCATGAGTTTAAAATAATGCAAACTACTCAGTGACTGAGGACAGATCTACAGACCTACAAATCAGCTCAGTTTAGGGAAGCTCTGAAAAGAATTTTAGAGAGAAATCCATTACATTCCCACCCTAAAGCATTAATTTAGTTTTCACAGATGAGAGATCTGAGAAGAAGGAAAAACCTATGACTCAGAAACCAATAGCACATAAGGTGTGATCTCTAATACATTGTAGTGTATATATTAGAAGCAGTGAGTCTACACTGCAGCAGAAATCCAAGAACTGAGCATCAAATGAGAGTCCAATTAGTAAACTTTTCCTTTGGCTTTGCCATTTATCAGGACTTGGAATTTCACCACAAAGAAGAATGCTGCATCCTCATTGCATGCATGTTTATTCAGATATCTGAGATTAGAGTATCAGAAAGTGATTAATTCTCAGAAGTGTTATATTAGGAGCTTCTTCCATGCGTTTCTGAATTCTCATCAATGATAAAACTTTTGTGCCGGCTTTGACTATAAGTTCAAGGTTTTGCTTCTCAGGGTTTCTATACCTAAGTAACTCATGAGATGTCCCTAGAAACGATTGCTGTTATAAAGCAAGTCACAATTTAAGTAAATTTTTATGAGGCCACTAGATGGTGCCACATATATTGTTAAATGCCTCAGAAAACAAAATTCTGGGGAATACCAAAAAAACAAACAAGCAAAGACCAAGACATAATACTGCTTCATGAAATAGCAAGGCTGTGTTGAGACACTACTACAGGGTCTCCATCCTGTCATTTCCCTCTACTACCTCAAATACTTCTCTGTTCCTTCTTCTGTGTATTGGGTGGGACTGTACACTTCAGAGGGATCACCACAACAGTGTCAACTCACTGTAGGGTATATGATCAATAGTCTTCTCTCTTCTCACTGTAAATTTCTCAGAGTTAATTTCAGTAATGTCTACAGATATTTTGGAATTTATGTATCTTTATGTAGCTTTTAAGGTATCTTGTTACTGTGTAGTTGCCATGTGTTATCTACAACAAAATTTTTCTTATTGAGGCAGCCAACACTGGCTTCTGTACAGTACTCACAGCATAAGGCAGCAAGACTGCTGGGGCTCATACCCACCTGAGTTTTGCACTGGAGTAAGCTGAACTATTCTGTGGGTTGGGTAGTGAGTGCTTTTAAGGAAATAAAACTGGTGGATTATTTTCCTGGCCTCATAGGCAATTGTGAGAAAGTATAGAAAATCTGTGGCATTTGGTTGGCACAGTATGAGCTCACATGAGGCATTTTCATGCTACAAGTATCTGGGTTGTATTAAGCTGGTGTGTGTGTTCCTTTCAGGTCTGTCAGTGCAAACTCAGAACACAATTGCATTTGAAGAAAGAGATTACACTTGTGTATGGCACTTAATGAGCTCACAGCTCGTTGGTATCGTGTAAAATAGAGTTGGGGGTTGCACATTGTGGCAATACTCAAGGTATCTTCAGGGTTAATTCTGCAGTGAACATAAATTTCTAGCTGTTTAGTTCAGTTTTCAAGTTGACATTTCATTGTGTGGTAGTGTCTGTGAGACCTGCTGACACATGACACAGTATCAGCCTGAGACTACTTGAGAAGTAGCTGTATGGTTTTATTGCTGATCTAATTTTAAATTTGAAAGTTTTGTTTATTTTGTTCTATGCAAAATCTATCTTTATGAGCTTACTGAGGATTATGACCAGGGAATTCAGTGAAGCTATAAACAGAGGCAAGCAAAAGTGATAAGTCAGATAAATTGCTGAATATTGAAAAGGCCAAAGCAATAAAAAGTAGCATTATAATTCATAGAGTATGTGAGGCATTAAAAAGTCATGCAGGTTCAAATTTTTGACCAAGATAGATAAATAGAACCTGATTATTTTTTCATTACAAATATGGTAAAGAAGATAATAAAAAAGTATAAACTTACTGTATCCTAAAAGACCTCACAAAATCAGGCTGTTCATTTGCTGTTCTGCATCAGATTTAGTCAAGGCTGACATTTAATGGAAAACATTCTCAGTGCTATAGAAAAGTGATGGAGGATGTGATCATCTAGCATTACTGTTTCAAGCCCCATCCCAACACATATTTACATGCCATAATAAGTACTTTTTGTTGGATTATTTTGATTGAGGATTACAGGCAGATGCATTTTTCTCCTATATTTTAGCAATCACCAACTTAAGCAGCTACATATAATTTGTATATTGATTCAGTTAGTCATATTGAAGTCATGGAATAAAATTCTATTTAACTTAGTGATGTAAAAATAGGCAGAACAAGGTAGGCCTTAACTGGTAGGCCTTACTGTTCCATTTCCATCAGAAAGCACAGAGTTTTACTGCAGAAAAATAGGCCACAGCATCAGATGATATTTTCCTAGCAGACATATCTGGGTGCAAATTTAGATATTTTGCCTTAGGGGTGAGACAAGACAGTAAATAATGAAGTGAAGGGATATTTTCAGGAGATAAATGTACTCATAGCCCTCATGTAGATGGAATATAGGGAATCTGCACCTTTGCTAGTGAATCATAGGACTGTAGACATCTAAGTCACACGAGGCACTCAGAGTTTCCATTTTCTGGTTTATAAATATATGATTGGGCATTTTCATTAAATATAGGCAAGTTGGAGCTTAAAAATATAGACTAGGAAGTTATATTTGCTGAAGCAGATAAATATATGTCAAGTGAAAGCTATGAGGATTGTATCAACTATAATTCAGATACTGCTAATAAGAGAAGGCAAAACTGAAATGGTTTTATGTACCTAAACCAGAGAACCAGAGAATTAAAACCACACGAGCAGACATAAAATCACTTGGTATATATTTAAATAGTCAGTTATTCCTCTTCCTTAACTCTGCTCCATCACCAGTGGCAGTGAGGCATTGGCCATACTATTCAAACCTTGAGGTGGCTATTAGTGCAAATACATTTGTCCAAACATGTCAAAAATTATCCTTTCCAAAGCTATCTTTCAGCTTAACTATCTGTCCCATTATGTCATTTCTGGTGAGGAATGTGAGCTAAATGGGCAAATGTCAGTCAATTAGAAAGGACCTTCAGCCTCTGATGCCTGACTGCTGCTGGTTCATTACCAGTGCTATTTAGTAACTCTTAAGAGTATAGAGAAGGCAATCCTTTATTACATGTTGGCTAAATGTTTGCATTTGTTTAGAATTCCAAAATTTGAGGAAACACAGAAAGAGAGTGCCAGTTCCTTTGCTAACAAACCAAACTCCAGATTTGTTTTCAGTTGCAGAGTCTTTTTGACTCCCCTTCAGACAATCTTAGGAAGATTGCAGCTGCTCCCTTCATCCTCTTCCTTAAAGGCTCAAGAAATCCAGCTCCTTCAGCTCCTTCTCATGCTTTGCACCCTCTCTCATCATCTTGGTGGCCCTCCAGAGACCTTTCTCCACCTGCTCTGTATCTTTGTTCTGAGGTCTCAGCCTGGGCTGGCACACTGAAGTGGCCTCCTGGGTGCCAGGCAAGCAGCAGTGAGCAGCCCCTTGCCTGCTCTGCCGGCCGGGATCCCTCTCTGTGCCTGGTACACACGCAGGGCTGTCGCCACAAGAGCGCACTGCTGGCTCGCATTCAGCGCAAATCACAAAATTGTCCACTGGGATCCTCTCAGCTGGATCAGAGGTGTGGCTTCAGATGAGCAGATAGCTTCCAAGGGATATGCTTATATCTTGGCCAGACCTTTCCTTACTGTAACTTCTAATGCAGCTGTCAAGTTTTGGCCACCAATTTGTGCACCAGGGACTCTTTAGGCTCCATGCACAGAACAGGAGCTGTAAATAAAGCCTGGTAAGTTATGTGCAGGAGTGAGCCCCTGGAGCAGGCATACTTTAGTTTTGGAAAAGCAAAAATATTATTAAGCATCAAACTTTTTAAAAGTGATTTTGGGTGGTCTTGAGATTTCCTGTTGTTTGGATGCTTTTTGCTGATATGGACAGAAATTTCACAAAATCACAGAATTTGGTGAGTGACTTCTGCTGCTTCTCGTACCTTGAAACCCTTCACCATCTTTGTTGCTTTCCTTTTGAAGCTCTCTAATAGCTTAATATCTTTCTTATGTTGTGGTGTCCAAAAATGCACACAGGCCTCAAGCTGAGGCCGCCCCAGCTCAGAGCAGAGGGGACAGTCCCCTCCCCTGCCTGGCTGTGATGCTGTGCCTGATGCACCCCAGGACAGGGCTGGCCCTCCTGGCTGCCAGGGCACTGCTGGCTCAAATTCAATTTGCCACACACCAGAACCAAAAGGGCCCTTTCCATGGCACTGATTTTGCCTGGTTTGCTGTCAAGGGTCTCTGGGTCCTCGTGGGGCCATTGCTCAGGTGTCCCTGAGCTCAGGAATTCCCTGTAGAGCTCCATCCAGCCCTCAGCCCTGGACTTACCTTGGTCACCACTGCCACTGCCCCCTCACCAACTTCTTGATGTTCTGACCAGTCCTAGAGTATACTGTAGCTTAATGAAAACACTGATATCTTAGTAATGGGCCAAAATCCAAGAGAAGCATCCTATGGCCAAAGCTTGAGGCAGCTGTCTTGGCTAGAAACCAAAGTTCTCCATTTTCTCAGGGCCTTCTATTCATGGTCTTACAAAGTGCCTTTTTAAAAAATCAGCCCTAAACAGAGAGAAAAAATTGAGCTGAACAGATTTTCACTTGACCAGAGGTTATAAAAATCATTAAAATAGTTATTAAAGTCATGTATCCAGAAAGTGAAGGTCCTCTTTAAATGCCCAGCCTACTGTAATGTTCCAAATACTTGGATTTATTACAAGTTATTCTCATTGAAAACTTGGATTTATTACAAGTTATTCTCATTGCCTGGTAGCTGCAGGACACTGTCCTGTGGGAGGTGACCTCTGAGTGAGAGTTAAATTTTAAGCCTGGATAAGGCCATCAAGATTCAGCCATGTGTGAAAGGATTGCACAAACAAAACCTCTTACACAAACAAACCATCCAGCTCAGTCTCCTGCATTCACTGCCAGTCATGTCTATGATTCTATTTTTTTTCAGAGAATCCAAGCATGTTTCAAAAATTTTCATCCTGCTGGCAATAATGTGCCAGCTCCTTTTAGGACAAATACATTATTTTGATTAGCCTGATGCCATTCTAGAAATCCTGAGGCATTATGCAGTTTTGTTTATCTCAAGTGTTAAAAATGCTTGAGTGACCTTTGGCCCCTTCAAAGCCCTGGTTTTTTGGCATCCCACTGAGTTTCCCTGGTAAATTTAGGGAGTCAGGAAAGTATGTCTCAGGCTGCCATCCTCACACTTGTTACCTCCTCACTCTGAGCTGTCTGTCCCCCATCCAGTCTTAGGTGTTTTCCTATGACAATGGAATGCTTTTTTTTTTTTTTTTCTTTCATGTAAAGTTATTCTTAGATTGTTCTGGATAACTTGTCAAATATTTATGTGCATTTTACTCCTGACCTTTATCATACAATCAGCTAGACCAAAAACATTAACTTTGTTGGTTTATTTCTAAATGATTTCCAGAATTTAAACCACTTTAAAATTTCTTCTTCCCAGATTACCATCTATGTACCCTGTACATAAACAGAAGTGAAAAACCATTTCTGCGTTTTGATATTATGACTTGCCTAAAATTGCAATAGTACTAAACAGGTTATTTTAATGCCCAAGACCTCAAAATAGCTCTATGTAAGAGTATGCAAACAATCTTGATAAGCAAGTTACTTCATTCTGAACTTCCCTTATTTACCTTCCAATGCAGAACACCTTCCTATTCTTTTCTTCCAAATAGCAATCATGTATGATTTCTTATATTCTGCACAGCCTTCTCTAACCTGAAAACTTCACTTCTCTTGTAATTTTATTATCCAAACAGGTCTATATTAGAGATTTCTCCTCAGTTATTGCAGATGAGAAGCATATGCAAAACATTTCCCACAGATGTTTGAAGAAATTTTTAAAACATAAAAGCCCACAAACTCAAATCCAGTTGTATGGAACCAACATGTTAGTGCTATGCATCCCCCATTCCCAGCCCCGATTCAGACAATTTCCTGGAGAAGAGATGACAGAAGATGATCCAGGAAGCAAAATGTGACACCAGCAATGAGTGGTTTAGCAGTTGACCAGTGTGAGCTAGTGCCAGAGCTGATATCCTGCCTCTCAGCGTTGGTGTCTTGGGGATAAGTCTGGAATTTATGGGTCTTGCAGTGAGTGCTTCTCTACTGCTGAGAGCGTAAAGGTGTGAGTATCAGTTTTAGAATTTTGATGAGAAACAAACAGTAGGACAAATATTGAGCACATGTATTCAGCATAACTTTATTAGGAATGGGAGAAAGGAATGTGGGAGTAAGCAGGTTTGAGATTACTGTGGTTAAGCAGGATAAAGCTAGTGGAGTAAATTAAATCAATAGCTGAGATGATGACAGAGCTCAAAACACAGAGTAAGAATAATACTGTCACAAAACCAAGAACATTTATAGTTTGAATGGGCCCTCCAGGGTCATCACTGGGTGGTGAATCACTTTAGCCATGTGTGTTCCTAGCAAAGTCATGCTGCCATCCTAATGTGGCATCAGCCTCCTAGTCTATTTTGGTAGCTGATTTCATTGCAGCAGCTTGCCCCTTCATTCAAACTGCAATCATATTGCATCCCACTCTTGATTTTAAGGTGATGAGAATCAAATAAATTCTTCTGGTTACTGAATTACTCTACTGCATATTCTTCTCACACTTTGGCTCCTTAACATTCAAAGCTCTGCCATCTGCATATAACTACATTATAACACTGCAGAGGGCACTATTGGTGCATATGAGCAGCTGTTGAGAAAACCCAAAATTTCATCTGCATGAAATTAGGACAAGGGATGTCTGCAAGTATGTATTAATTCATTCACTAGTGTTAGACCTATTTGGTCTATTGATGCTAAGGGCCAGGTGATGAAATCATATCTGGCCAAACATCCTTAGACATAAAGAAAATAGAAATAAGATTCCAGTAGTCAGTTCAAAATTCTTGTATATTTAGAACTTTAAAAAATCGTGGCAGAGGGAATCTCCCTTCCCACTCCTAAAACTCTTTCATTTTAGTGGTGGTTACACAGTAAGTTTTAAATCTCTGTGCATTTTTCTCTGGGGTGTCTTAGTTTTTAGAAGCCATCATTTGTGTGTGCCTATACCCATTGAAATCTTAATTTCAGTATTTAAATGAGAGATCAGCTTTTAAAAATTTCACTTGTGATTTAAATAAATATACCAAATCACCATATAGAAAACCCTTGATGAACTCTCTGACAGCCATTTAAAGAGAAGATTTGCTCCTATTTCCAGATCAGTTCCTGAATAGTACTGTGACTTTAGGCAAATGAATACTTAGTTTGTGTATGACTGTAAATTGGGTGTGCTTGCTAGTAAAATGATTTATAATTCTTGGACGGAATGCTAATAATTTTAGGAAAATATTTTGATATCTGCAGTTCTTGAAAGTTTTGCTCTTAAAGTGATTTCAGTTGTGTTTAAGATAGAGAGTTTTGATGGAAAATGGGGATCTGGGCTCTTTGAAATTCACTATTCAAGTAATTAGTCTCCTGTTTTTTTCTGCAGACCATAAATAAGCAGCCAAAGCCACAAGTGTTCATCTTGAAGGCATTTTGCTGACATCAGTTCTCTGCTGTATCTACTTTCTTAATGTCCAAAGAAGATCTTTACCTTAAAGAACAGAAAAACATTCCCAGTAGAAAAAAGTTCTAGGAAAAATCTGTTCACACTAACTCTGAAAAAATTAGAGAATGATTTGATCAAAGGGGTTAAACAGCTTGTACAGAATGTGTTCTCAGGCTAGTCGAGAAAGGTCTGAAAGGATCCAGAGACTGGAAGTTGAAAACAGGTATTTTCACAGTAGGTTTATTTGCGTTTTTAGAGATGTGAACAACTAGCTACTGTAAAGACACGTCATGATGGCTTCTCTATAATTATGTTCATTCATGTATTTGCTTTTATCTCTGAAAGATATGCTCTTCAAAGTTTAAAAATTAATTCAGAAAGATTCTGTACTCCTCTACCAAGGTCAATCCCATACAGATTCAGATCCAGACCTAGATCTGCCATGTGATCCTAAAGGAGGGAGCACAAACTATTTTACAAGTCTATTCCTAAGCTTCTCTTTGGCTTATGTAAGGCTTATTTCATATGATTGGCTCCTGACAGCCATTCATAAAACTTGCAGCATTTGCTATCCAAATAGCTTCCAGCCACTGACATTATATCCTCTAGCATATCTGCTTACATTCTGCTGTTGTCCTACTTCCAGACACCATTCATCTTTGAGTGCACAGTTTCACTAGATGCATTAGTTGCTTGCCCTGCTGATATCTTCATTGAAAGCACTCAGATATCACAAACAGCAGCTGCCATTTAAGCAAGATAGCCACATGGTTTGATATGTTAAAATACTGTAGGTCTCTCTAAATCTGCAAAGCTTAAGCATTGAGTAAGATTGCTTACTCACTGGCTGTTCATATTGCTTTTGCTGGATTAGTGTAAACGATGTAAAAATTAGTTGGCTTGAAGGAAAATTAACTGACAGCACTAAACATGTTATATTAACTATTTTACCATTCTACAGCTGAAGTGCCTGAGATGATCTTCTCATGAATGTTAAATCCCCACAAATCAGCATATTCAAACAGGGGAGAGGACCCAGGGGTTCATACCTGTTTCTGTACCTTTCCTCCCCATTTTATCTCCCTTTGCCATCCCAGTGTCCTATGCCACATTTATGGGACTTTTACTCTAAAACTGGGGTGGTGGGGCTGACCTGGGTTAAAACTAATTCAGCACAAGACTAGCTAACTAACAAGATTAGATAACTGAATGGCTTCTGCAGGCTGTAGTTGCACTGTGCATTTATTATGCAGCTCCACAAACAGTTATTGTGGTGTTAAGGAATAAAACAGCATTAGGTTGAAGGGCAGTCAGAGTCTCTTTGGTGTAACTGCTCATGCTCAAAGCTTTTGGGAAACTCCATGTTCTGTGCTAGACATCATTGCCAGGCCTGGCCTCAGCATAAGATTTAGGAATAATACAGCTGAAATATTGGATGTCTTCTTACCAAGGAGACGTCAATTAGCATTTCATATGTACAGACTGCAAGACTATTAAAGTAGTCTTTAATACCTGAAAACTTCAATAAGAAGTAATTCAATTTGATATAAAAAGGACACTGTAGCATTTTTAATTGAAGAATATGCAAATCACTTTCAAGACACTATTTCACGTTAATTTTTTAATGACGAGTAAGCAAATGAAAGTTAGCATTATACATCAATGAATTAGTTTTCTCATCAACTTCATTGTCAGTATTATGAATGTCACCATGGAAAAAGAAATATGAAGTTATATTACATTGCATTTAATATAAAATATTAGTTGTCTATAGCCAAATTAGCTGTAAAGTAGAAGCAAATTATGCTTATATCTCCTTTAAGTCTAATTTCTTTTTGAGTGATATAGAAAGTAAATTGGAATTTTGTCAAGTAGGATCCTGAACCACTGTGTTCTTTATTGGAGGTCCTTATAACTTTCTCATACTTAACACTGTTATATTATCATTTTACTTGGCAACCCTTGCATTTTTTTTAAAGTAGGTTAAGTATGAGTCATATTGTTATAACGTGATTGTATCTCATTCCAGGCTAAGATGTTGAGCTTGCAGAACACAAATGAAATCTATCTGGAAAGAAACAGTAAGTCACTTACTCGAATCTTTTTAGATTTCAAACTTTCAAACTTTTTAAGTGCTGAAAAAAAAAAATATTTTCAACACAGGAAAAATATCAACAGAAAGTGTAGATTCAGGGAATAAATCACAGAACTAGATCACATGAGATCAAAATAGTTTTATCTTTGTTGCACATAATTGCAATGTGACCTTAAAGTCCATCTCCACAGTGCTTTGCACTGACTACCAATGAGTGGGCATTCATCTCATTGAACCTCAGTTGTCTAGAAGTTAGGTATCTGTTTTAAGTTATTCAACTGGATTGTATTTATCTTTTGTCAATGCAGACATAAATAAATATATCATTGAGATGGGATGGGCCTTCCTTAGGAACTTTCCCCACTGGCAGTAGAGAAAATGTAACTTGATTGGAATGCACCCATTTAAGTTAGGTAGGTAGGTAAATTAAGCATTACCCTAGTAACTCACTGGTCAATATTGGTTTCTTTCTGAATGGTTTCTCTAAGAATTTCAGATGTCACTAAATTAGGAGGATGAAGTAGCATGGGGATTTGCGCTGACTGCTTTGTCTTTAGGAATCCTTAACCTCTCTTTTTTAACCCCTCCTGGCTGCAACATAGAAATGATAAATATCACTTTTGTGTTCTGGTTTCAGCTGGAATAGATTTAATTTTCCTCCCAGCAGCTGGTACCGTGCAGTGTTTTGGATTCAGTATGTTGATAACTCACTGATGTTTTAGCTGTTTTAGGTAATGCTTACCCTTAGGTCAAGGACTTTCAATTTCCCATGCTCTGCCAGTGAGGAGCTGCACAAGAAGCTGTGAAGAGTCATAACCAGGAGATCTGACTGGAACTGGCCAAAGGGATAATCCATACCACAGAATGTCATGCCCAGTATGGTGGGCAGTAAACTGGGGGGCAATTCTCAGTTGGAACATGCCAATTGGTGCTCAGACTGGGCATTGGTCAGTAAATGGTGAAAAATTGCACAATGCATCACTTGTTTCCCCTCTCCATTTCATTGCAATTATTATTATTGTTAATATTCACTTTATTTCTATTATTAGTTCTGATACCAAACCAAACATTTCGCTTTTTTCTGATCCTTTGCCCCATCCCACCAGGGGGCAGGAGGAGTGAGAGAGGGTCTGTGTGGTCTTTAGTTGACATCTGGATTAAACCATGACATTTTTGTAAAACAGTTTCATTTTCCTGACTCTTTTGCAGTAAAAGTAATGAATACTAAACAAATTAAAAGCCAATGTGATTTGATTGACATGGAATTTCCTGATAATTGATTCTGCTCTGATATTGATCTCTCTATGGATACTGACATAGTGTAACTACTGACATGCTTTTTGTTGCTGTAAGGCCACAAATGCCACATACTGTATTCTTACAGTTAGGCTGCATTCCTATCTGATATAATAGGCATTTTGGCTAAGACTGCAGTACAGAATAAGTCCCCAGGTCTACATGCTTATGATCAATATGAGTATTAGTTTAGAAAAATTAAGACAGAAATGAATGTGCGCTAAAAGGCAAAAACCTTGCTTCTAACTGAGATAAATCAGTTGCTTTAGCAGCTCATCCCGTTGGGACACCTAAAGGCAGTAGTTCTTATTATGGAGTAATGAGCTGCAAAATTTCAGTGTAATGACAGAAATTTGTTTCTGGCAGATTGACAGAATTTTGTTATTTTGGGGAAGGCTGTAGGGGTAACCATAGCATAAAAGTAAGGTCAACTCCAGTCAGACAATTTTTAGTAACTGGAAGATTGTGATGGTTGCCTGGCAACTACAGCAGATATAAACTAGCTTTTCCAGGTGATTTGGGAGACTTACAGAATTTTCACTTGCTGTATTGAAAAGAATGTCTTTTAAAAGAAACTGGCAGTTAGGAAAGTAAAGCTATCACGGTTAACTTGGCTCATGGTAGATAAAGAGACTGGTTGATCTGTCTTCTTCTTAGCATGTTTTTTTAGCATGTTCCAATGAAGATTCAATTTATCATCTAACTCTTGAAATTGAGAGACACAGGCTGGATTCCTTTGCTGCATTTGGACAATCCAAAAGCATGTGTGGGCTCAAAATATATCTCCATCTTTAACTCACAGAGGCTCAACAGGTAATAGGTGGGACCCACACTCTACTTTTATTCCTATGCTTTTACATCAATAGGAAATTAATGCATAGGCCAAAATAACTCCTTCTGATCCAGGAAGGACTTTTATAAGAATGTGACTTAAATTTTAAAGCTTCTCTCTTTTGCTGGGTTACTCCCATCTCTGGGAAATTTCTCAAAACTTCCCAGTATTTCATTAAAGAAGTAATTCAACTTTCAGATTGACAAATTTGATTTTTTTTAACAGAGGTTGGCTCACTGTTCTGTTCCATCCATTGTCATAGAATGCATTTAATCAGAATTCTCCACACAGACCTTTCTGAAGAAACTCTAAAAATGCATAGAAGGTATTGATGGATGTCATTTGTTGTACCTAGTCACAGCTGATATTACTTTTTCTTCTGAGATGAAGAGAAAATCTGAAAAAATAATCACAGAATATCCTGAGTTGGAAGGGGCCCACAGGGATCAGTCGAAGTCCAACTTCTGGCCCTGCCCAGGACAACCCCAAGAATCAAACCATCATGCCTGAGAGCGGTGTCCAAATGCTTGGTGCTGTGACCACTTCTGTGGGGAGCCTCTTGCAGTGCCCAACCACCCTCTCCATGAAAAACCTTCTCTAATAGCTAACCTGAACCTCCCCTGACACAGCTTCATCCCATTCCCACAGGATCCTGTTGCCATAGGGTATCTGGTAGCAACTTCATGGATGATGCAGAAAGACATCCCTGGTAAGGAATATTACTGTGAATATCTGCTTGGTTGCATTCCTATTCTGCCAGTATCCTCTGGATATCAGCTGTTCTGAAAAAATCTTTCCAGCCTTGTTTTTTGATAGTGTACATCATTGAAACAGGTGATGCTTCACCAATCTATGCTTTTAACTGGTATTTTTTACTTCTGAATCCTTCCTCTCAGGTAGCTGTACTATACAATTTCTGAGATACTCTATTTTTATACAGGGCTCCAAAGTGTCAAATGCTTAACTGCTCATAACTGTATGGTTTCAACACCATACACTCATTCTATTTCTTTAGGAAAATTGTGGGGAAATTTGGGTTTAATTTGCTTTTATTTTAAGAATGTCTGTGAGTTTATTTTGTTGTAACAAACTCCCACCAGTATATTTGCTTTGTTGGTCTTCCCCTTGATTCTTACTCATAAACACTCAAACCTATCAACACTGTCATCAGTTTCTAGACAACGAAACCCCTCAACAAACCCCCTCTACCTCTCCTTCCTTACCTATCCCTTCTGAAGGCTTCAGAACCACATATAATAAATGTCTGTAGAAAAAGTAAATTTTCAAAAACAACGAGCAAGTGTGTGTACAAGACTACTGCTCCTTGTACCTGAGTCTCCAGCATTAAGGTAATGCTGTGGTTTTTGGCGTTTCCCACCTCTTTCATTTTACCAGTTCTGTCATCAAACTTGGCCATAACTTACAGCTCATTCGCAGAGAATGGTAGATAAAATAGCATCAATTTGAAGACCTTTATGCTATTTCAATTGTCAATGAATGTACTTTTTTCTCAACAGATGCAGAATTTCCACAAGGATTTTCATTCATGCTTCTCTCATTTTGTGCTAGAAATTGTCCATGTACACACTTCTTCAGAGTATTGTTCTGAATATAACTTGTGTCAAAAATCACTGCTAAAAATCACAGTACCTAGTGCTATGGAATGCTAAATCCTTTTAGTGCCAGAGATGCTGCTGTTAAATAACTAATGCATAAAAATAAAATAAAAGACTGGTGAGTTGTATGTACCACATCCAAGGCACGGCAAGCGTTTTAAAACAGCCGTGTCTGTGTTGAGCAAATTACAAATCACATTTCTGGTCACAAGAACGTTGGCAGAATTAGAGAGCCTTGGATGTGCTTACACAATCATGCTTCCCTGAAAATATCTTCACTGTAGGTCTTAACCCAATTATGCTGGGAAACTGATGAATTTGGGGACCCATCTGGAGGTGAGACAGGTAGTAGGTAGGGAGCATAAGGTTATGAAAAGCCTTCATTCAAAGCTTAGTAGTTCATAAGTAGTCCATAAGTAGTAATAGATTCACGTATTATATTCATCAGACTACTGAAAATGGGAGAACAAATTCAGAATATTCAGGAACAAAAAGAGTTTAGTTATACATAGTGGCACTGAATTCTTCCTCTCGAGATATGCTTTTAAATACTGCATCTAAGATACACTTAGAATCTATCATACAATTAAAGTTTTATTCCTGATCTCTAGTCTAAAATGAGTCAAATTTTACAGTTAATTCAACTTAACCCTTCTCCACACATATTTCAACAAGGATAGTTGCAGTCCTTGTGCTGGAGGAAAACTTTGAGACAAGACAGGCTGAACGTGGTTAAAAACAGCTCCTCTTGGACTGAGCATCTGGCTCTCTGCCTCCCGTGTTGGACATCAGAGAGCTGGCATGAAGTGGTGTCATGCTGTGAAAAAAATTATTTCCCAGCGCTACTACAGAGAACTAGGGGGTGAATGTAAGTTAACCTATGCATTTACAATTAACAAAGTGCAATCAT
Organism: Ammospiza caudacuta; assembly: GCF_027887145.1. NCBI lineage: Eukaryota > Metazoa > Chordata > Aves > Passeriformes > Passerellidae > Ammospiza > Ammospiza caudacuta. Next base: position 36,975,296 of record NC_080598.1, on the reverse strand, counting down.
ACACAGGAGAATAAATCACAGCATGTAATCTAGTCTAGCACTTCAGTGAAGTTTGTGGAAAGTCGTCTCAAAGACACTTTTATCCAATGTCAGTTTTATTTCTTTAATACTTTAGCATTAAACACTCTCTTAGGTCAATGATGTCTCATAATGAACTACACATTGTACATCAGAACACACAAAGAATCAAGAATTATTTTTTTCTTTAAAATGGAAGGGTCCATTTTTTTCTCCCCATTAACTTAAAGCTACTTGTAGACCATACTTTTTGGTATCAGACACTAAAATATTTACTCATCTACTGTGTCCTAGCAAATTTTTAAGCAGGTGACATTCATTTAGAATTCTGATTAAATCAGAAATTATCTGTGTATGGTTTACAGTGCAGTATTTGGGGGAAAAAAAAGAAGTAGTCAAAATAAAGTAGAGGAAACTTTACGTGCTGGAATATACCATAGTGCAGAAGAGTTACAGATACATTTCAGTAAAGAAAAGTTAAAGAAAGATTATTTTAAGGAAAATTTAGACAAAGTATAGCAATTCCTATTTCCTGCTTATTCATGTAATAACTTTGCAAATCACCAAGGTAGAAGAGATTTCAAGCATAAAGAAAAAGAGAAGAAAAGAAAAAAAGAGATGAAATTAAAAAAAATATATGTAAAGGATCCTATGTAGGCACATTTGCTATATTAAATATGTGGTAAAAGCACGAGATCCCCTGATAAACTATCTCAAGATGAACATGCATCCTATGCATTCATAAAACTATAAATGACACAATGAAAAGGGCTGTTCTCGATTCACCTTTCATTGCATGGCTGACCACATGGTATAGCTGACCATATTTCACTTGTATGAGAGTTTGCACCTGAGGTTTCTCCTGTCTCTTTGATTTTCTTTGTTGCAGGAACATGAAGATCCGATGGTTTTAGTCAGAATTAGCTGCTCCTGAAATGTTTCTTTTCAGCTGCCTGTTACTGAGGAGCTGCATGGTATGTGATGCTGCATATAAAATATTGACAGTGCATACCAAAAACCATTCACACTAAATGTTTTCTAGGTGGTAATCACAAGAAGTCCGAGCACAAAACACACAGAATTGGTGCTTTAGTACTCGTACCTGTAACCCAGCTAAACTGGTCTTAAGGCCACAGCCCTTGCTCTTTTTCCAGCCTTCCATTCAGTACTGAGCAACCATCATTCAAAGTTCTCTTTCTGAGATAATCTCCCAGTCTGTCACACAGTTGATACTCTCTGCCTCTAAGAAGACAGATCTTTGCTACAAGCTTGACAATAAAATAATATGACATTTTCCTGCAAACTCTTCTTCTAGGTCACTTAAAAGTAATATAATATTGCTGCAGTGTAGGCCTGTCTTTTCCCCAATCTAATATTCACTATATAGTAAAATTCGGTAAAAAATTATTCAACAAATTTTGGCTCTCTAAGTCTAAGTATACATACTGTGGTTCCACAAATGTGATTGCTCAAATACTTTGCCAAATATTTTGTGTTTCCATATATTCTCTTGGTATTTAAAAAACATTGTATAGCTTTTAGTGTCAGTGTACAGATTTAGTTTCCTCCTGCAGCTACAAGAGGACTCTTCTAAGACAAGAAAAATAAGGTAAAAAAAAAGATGTCAGATGGAGCCCTGACTGACCTCACATAAACACTTCTCTTTGACTTAAGGACAAACTGAGTGGCACAATGAGGCATTAACTTCAGTATTTTGATGAAAAATACTTTAAAAACAGCATTCTTTATTGTGTGCTTGCTTAAACCAGATGACCTAACCTTATTTAACATAGTCCTCAATATAAACTCAGTCACTTTTTGTTAACTTCAAACCTCTGGCTACTCCCTCAGATTGTCTCATGACTATCTGAGAGCCTGAAGCCAGAGCCACAGAGCTGACAAATATTGCCAGCACTGAGTGTCAAAGGATGCCTTTCATCTGCACACAAGGGCAAGCACCAAGGGTGCCACAGACTGAGACAGAAAAATAGGCATCAGTAGCAATGTGTATCCAGACCAAATCTTTTGTACAAAGGGCATAGGTGCTCATTGTGCCAAGGTGTTAAACATTTATGAAGGCTTTTAAGGAGATATGTTGATTTTCTGAATGGTTTTGAAAGTAATTGTTATCAGGATGCATCAATAGGTTTTGACTGTTTCTAGTTTAGGAAACATACTGTGCTTTTCACCCTAGATCACCTTGCAATTCTCACATTCATCCTTATGTGACATAATGCAGCTGAAACCAGCCCTGGAGCTATTATGCAATGCTAATGCCTTTTTTGTTTATAGTAGAAATCAGCCATTTTATGTGAATCCTGGTCGTTGCCATTCTGAAGCATCTTACAAAATGGCATAGGCATTTTCCCTGTTCATTCTATATTTCAAAAGTAATTATAATAATTTGTTATATTATTGTTTAAGATTATATCTTCTGTACTTGGAAATACAACTGTTATGCAGCAAAAAAATTATTCAAAAATATTTTTGAATTACTATTAGAAAAGTAGGTCTTTTAGAAAAATTTAAAAAATCTATGATGATGTCAGAAATCAGAAATCATTATGGCAAGAAGAAACTATAACTTGAATTTACAGGTTTTTGCTTGTAGTGAAAATCAAGGGTACTTTTACCCCTGACTGCAGCAGAAAGGAAGGTAGGCCTCCAACAAAATGCTTTTAAGATCTCTATCACGGGCATCAGGGAACCTACAAGGAAGGCAAAAACAGCAGCACTCTACAGGTGAATGAGCAGATTAATTATTTGCCTTAAAATGGAAAAAGCTATTCCTAAAATTTTAATCACCAATTCTTGCCTTTCTAAGAGTTGTTCAGGTGATACACCTGAGCATTTTTAAGGGACACGTCTGCTCTACTGCAGAGAGCTTGCTTTCCTCAACAAGAAGTAAGGTTGCTAATAATGTACTGGGAAGAATAAAAAAAATCCTGCTGTTGTGTTGATCTTTCATCCTAAAATACTTGTTTTGTGGTCATTTTCCCAGACTAGTCTGAGTTACTGGGCTCCATCTGCTGTGTAAGTGGCAGATTACTTGAGGCATGATGTGTTACTGCATCTATCTTTATGCTAAGCTGGAACATGCCCCTGCATTTAGAGAATGGGGAGAGAAAAAATAAAATGCCTTTTCTGACAACATAAAATTACAGAGGAGGGTGTAGACAGAGAGGTGTTTTCTTTGCTGTCAATTATATAAGAGGCGACAATATACAATTATTCAGTCAATCAGGAGCTTCTTGGATTCTTTGAATAGGGCTTCTTTCATGCGAATTGTACACAACTTTGGTCTGAGCTAAATTTATAACTATAATAATTTAACTAAATAGTTTAACTAAATAATTTACTTTAAAATATTTTTTGTTGTAATTTGATAGTTATTCCATTGTTTCGAACTTTGGTTTTCACATGCATGCCATTTTCAGCAGAAATTTTCAAGTTCAATACTTTATATGTCATTTGAGTCTTTTGCTAGGGAATATATGATTTTGTCCTGTGAAGTCTTCATTCATTACACCAGAGACAATGAACAGCACTATACATTGCTTTATTTCATATGTCTTCACCATCTGTTCATTTGAACCAATGTTTTTAGGAAGGACTTTAAGACAACACAGGAAATGGCAGCTAGATGGCAAATTTTACAATAAAAGAGTGTTTTCTGTTTTATCCACTAATAATGAGGAAGTGGATTACATCACCAATGTGATGTAATTCTTCAAGACAAAATTTTATTATTCTCATTGCTAATAATCAGGGTAATTGCTCCTACCTTTGGATAACACATTATAATTTCATTTTGCCTGCAAAATTTTGGTGACTAGCAATAGAAGACTGTATTTGCTAAACTGTCGTTCTTTAGTCATGATTTCTAACTGACAACAGCATGGAATTAAGATGCTTTTTGGTGAAATAAGCTTGCTTTAATTCTCCAAAGTCTCAAGAAGTGATAGATGTGGTCAAAGTCAAAAAAAAGTCCCAGGATGGTGAGCCCACAAGATGTCAAGACATATGGACATTCATATTATCCATCTGCTTTTAATATAATGTTAAACTAAAGAGCAGGAGTGGTCTTTCAGGCATAGCACTCAGTTCATTCTGAAACATTGTGCATATTAGTTTTTATTGTCAGTTGATTCTTTACTGGGTTATTTATAGCAGCTCTTTAGGTCAGGATTATTCTGTTTACTAGGTTAGCAGCCATGAAGATTGATTATAAAAAATCCCAAATTTAGGTAGATTGCAAGCAACATAATATGAATTATTACACTGACAGGTTGATGGTTTTGTTGCTAGTAGACAAAGAACCTCTAGTGTATCAGTTGCTACACTAGGGCTGTTGCCTATATTTCTATGTCGAATCAAAACAACCAAAGAAAGGCAAGAACAGGCATATTGAACTATCTTTATGGATACCTAGTAGTGTGCAGTACTTGCCTGTCCTTATGTAGGTGGCAGAAATGTTACTCATATGTTTTCACAAATTGATCTCAACTGCACGTATTTACTAATGATAAATAAAAACATTATTCAAGAAAAATGAACCACTATCACAAGAAGCATTAACTACAGTTTTAAACACATTAGAATATGCAGTTCTCTGTATCATTTTTCTATGAACCTTGAAGTCTTAGTTACTCATTAGAATTATTAGAAGATTTTCTATGAAACTGAAAAAACATTAGATCATCAGACATGGATGAAGTTTTTACTCCTTAGTGAAAAGGTTTTAATAAAATTAATTAAAGGTACAATAGCTCCACCTTCATCTATTTTATGCCTTACATTTCCTTCAACAAGGGTATTTTCAAATCTCCCTACTGCAAAAGGTAAAATAAATCCTGTTTGTGCAGAAGTAAGAGATTAGAGATAATAGTGAGAAACCGGAAGGATGTAGAAACTACAGGTAGGGTTGGGTTGCTCTGTTTATATGAATAGTAAGGAAGATAAATGAAGTAACTGAGTTTAGAGAGAGATTAATGAGTGGAAAGTGTTTCACATAGAAAGGTCACAAACACTGCTTTATGAGAAAGAAAATAAACCTAACCTTTTTTTCCTCAGATACTTTGGAATTTTTTTACAAGGTCTCAGTTCTGAATTTCTAGCATATTTATGTTTTTTTATTATTTCTAAAGTGAAGACAAATATTGGCAGTTATCATACATACATGTTTCCAAAATCTGTTATTGTTCCTAGCCAGAAAATAATGACAGTTCATGGCTGAGGAGGAGAGGGATCAGGGAAGAAAAGAGTTTGTTTCTTTTTTCCCCTTCCTATGAGCAGGGAGGAAAGAAAACCCAGTGATAATTTCCAGATATTTTTTTAGTGAGAGTTATGGTTTATTTACAAGTGTATTTATTTTCTACAGGGAAATAAAATGGGAAAAAAAACCACCCCACCTTCCAGTGGCAATTTTGGTCATCTCAGAAAAGTGGAGTCAGCTTGGGCCAACAGAAGAAGCCAAGAATAGTTAAGAACATGGGAAAAAAGTAAAGACTTGACATTAAATTTGTACATGTAGTGGTTCCTATTAGATAACTGGTTTAGCATTATGAGATATAAGTATAATTTTTTCCCCTGAAGAAAATGAGAAATTATAAATTATGTTAACTCTCTTTTGAATAAAAAGCATATTTTTATTCAAAAATCATCTTATAATATATCATCTTTCAGTGAAGAACTTTTAGACTGTTTGTATGGTGGTGAGTTGCTTGGGCTTTTGGAGGTTTTCATGTTATGAACCTTGCAGAAATCAGAGTAGCTGAAGCCTAAAGACATTGTACGGAGAGGTAGAGGCCAATCTTTTTTCTAGGGAGAGAAAGCAGCTTGGTGTTGTCTTTTCTGCAGGGGCCATATGGAGGTGTAGCTGTGCCTCTGTAGGGGGCATCCATCCCCATCCCTCCCCATCCCTCCGTCCTTCCGCCCACGTGGAGGAAGCCATGGCAGCTCTTCTGGGGAAAAGGCAGCCGGCCAAGCAAAATCATGCCCTGGGCTGCATCCAGCTCCCACAACACCAGGGACCATCCCAGCCAGAGCTGCTCATGGCGGCATTAGTTAGAGCTCTGAAAATATCATGAACCTTGGCAGAGCCCAGGAACTGGCACTTTACAGGAGAAAATTCTTGTCCTGATACTTGTTTGGAAAAACAAATACCGCACGCACACACCCTTGCATGTCAATTCCTCTGAATTAATTTCTTTAATTTAACATATCAGACTGCACAGCTCCTGTGAAAAATTGAGTAAAATCACTGCATTTTGGAGGGATTTCCTTCTACAATTATTACTGTGTGTACTGCTTTTGGTTAATTGAGCAAACAATGCCCTTGGTAGCCATTTCCTTTCACCATAGTCAAAGGCAAGATAATTAGTTAATTGCCAGAAGGGGATGTTAACTGCTGGTAATGAACCACTTTTGAGGAAATTACTGCTACAATGCCATTAGATACTGCAGGCATGCATGAAGGGAAGAAATACTGTTTTGATATTTCTCCACTTTTTCTCCTGCAAGGAAGTTGTAGCAGATATATTGTTGAGCAAGGAGACAGTTACCATTGAAAGCAAAAAAAAAAAATCCACATGTTAAGAATTGTTTTTCATGTGGCAGAATTGACCTGAATGTCATGAATTTTTAATTTTAAATAGAATATTACAAATCCATTACTCTTTAATTCTACAATGTTGCTGCTCATCAGTCTTTTATTTTTCTTCATTAGTCTTTCTTACAGACTGCCTTAGAGGACTTTTACTATCATAACGCCTAAAGAATTTCCTAAATCTGGACTGGTAATTTCAGTAGCAAACAAGTACCTACCAATCAGCATTAGCAAAGTTAATGCAACTCAGAAATTGCAGTTCTTGCTGCTCCATGTTCCCTCTGCGGTCATCACCTCATTGCAAAAGTCCCATACCTTCTTGGTGATTTCTAGTTTTTCTAGTGAGTCTAACAACCTTTTGATATACATTAACTGAACTAGTATTATCATATTGCTTTGCAGTTCCCAGTGAGGTAGAATAAGCAAAATATATTTCAAGATGAAATTATGAACTGAAAATTTTTATGGGAGATATCTTCATTCTCTTGCTGCAGAATTGGACAGTTTTGTTTTGATCTAGGGTTTGACAGACTATTTTATCTTTTAATTTCATCTTGAAGAAAACTAAATGATTTTTACATTTCCATACTATGTCGTGGGAGACAATGGTGACCCAGATTGGTAAGTAATGTAGCTGACTTTAGTCCCATGCCATAACTGAGTTAATCAGGTTGCTTTACAGCCTGACCTATTACTCTGGATGCAGAACTGAAGTACCACTGTCTTGATCTCAACTATTATTTGAAAGCCCTGTCACAGCTATAGTTTTGCATTGTGCTGAAGAACCATATGAGCAAGCCTGGAGCTAGCTCAGAGGCCTCCAGTAGGAAAGCATGCTTTACCTTGTTTTGACCTAGTCAGAACAGAGCAGGTTTTGAGAGCCTGGGGAAGTTAATTTTGAAAAAATTAATTTTCTTGGGGAAATTATGGCTATAGGAAGAATCTGTAACATATATTATTGCTGAAGCTAAATAGAGTTTTTATTTTTTATATTGCTCTTACATAATTTAAACAACAAACTGCAAGCTCTTTGCTTACAATGTAAACTGATCTGCCAAACAATAGGATAATTTCAAAGAGAATGTGATTTTATTTGACCTGGAAAAAATGTAATGTTGACAGAAATGCTACGCTGTGAGTTATGAATGTTCTTGATATTTCATCCAGGGTTGATTCCTGTTCTAGTTCAGTTTAATCACAGAATCAGACATTTAGGTTGGAAAAGACCTTTTTAAGTATCAAGTCCAATTGTAAACTGAATGTAAGTTGTTCCATGCTAACAGCGCCTTATGTGGGAGCCATAGCACAGGCGCCTTGCATTGCACAACCACGTGGGTAAAACTGCCCATGAGGTGCCTGTAGTTGACTTTTAATGGAAAACCAGTCCCTTTACTGATGGAACACAACACAAATCCACATGTATGTTAATATGTGCTACCAGCACATTCCTACGAATTCAAAAGGATAATAGTAGAAGCAGTGATCCTCTATCAAAAACCTTGAAAGCAAGAAAATTATTTATCTGGGAAATTTGCTGCTCCTCATTCCAATATTATACTTGGCTTATGGAGGATGTTCAATACATTATTCTTTATTTTATGTTGAGTAAAGAAAAGTTTTCCAATATGTGATTTCCATTAAACAAATAAAGCTTCAGTGTCCCGGGCTATCAATAATTCTGATGTCTGGGTTGTGAACATGTACTATGAAGAATGGCATTTGAATAAGTTAATTTTTCACTATAAATATCACCATCATACATAGCTTGCAAAATTTAGGAAGAGGAAAAAGCAATTGAAAAAGTCTGCAAAATATTCCAAAGATGCAATTGCTTAGTCCAGCTTATATTAAACAAAGATTAAGAAGATTTGAGGTTCCTCAGCATTAAGTGGGTATTATTCAGTACTTTGTTATTGTCAAGTTTGATATCTAATACTCTATGCCAATGCAGAACAAGAAAAGTAAGTTGAGTGCTGCTGGAAATGGGAGGAAATTCAGCTTTTAGCCCTGGGGTGTTATATAAGAACTGCATCACTCTGCCTGTCCAAGTTCTGCTGCCATCAGCCAAAATGCTGCAGGAGGAGCTATCTACCACCTTGACATCCCACGTGAATCCATAGCTAACAGCAACCACATACAGAGTAAAACAGGTCTACTCTGCAAAAAAGAAAGAATCAAAGCAGCCAAAAGTGGAAGTAGGGCAAAAACATTTGACAGTTCATATTTTAAAAACTGCAGGTAGTGACTTTTTTCCTTGAAATTTAACTGGTCTTACATTCAGCACTTATAATTTTTTTTTTCATATTTTGACCTTCTAGAAAAAGTCACTACCATTTGAAGATGACATTTTGTTAATAAATATTGTTAGCCGAGATTGTTTTCATTTGAATAATTACACATGATAGGTAAACTTCTTACTCATATCTACTCTAAACCTACCCTTAAATTTAAAGTCACTGCCCCTCATCCTGTCACTCCAGGCCATTGTAAAAAATCCCTCTCCCTCTCTCTTGTAAGCTTCCTTCAGGTACTGCAAGGCTGCCCATAAGGTCTTTACATAGCCTCTTTTCCAGGCTGAACAGCCCCAAGTCTCTCAGCTTTGTCTCAAATGAGAGGTTCTCCATCCCTCTGATCATCTTGTGGCCCTCCTCTGGAGTCACTGCAGCAGCTCCTGTCCCTCCTGTGCTGGCACGCAGAGCTGGTGCAGCCCTGCAGTGGCTCTCAGCAGAGCAGAGCAGAGGGGCAGAATCCCCTCCCTGGCCCTGCTGCCCACGCTGCTCTGGCTGCAGCCCAGGACACGTTTGGCTCTCTGGGCTGGCAGTGCCCATGGTGCCTCATGTGCAGCCTCTCAGCCAGCAGCACCCCCAAGTCCCTCTGGGCAGGGCTGCTCTCCATCTGTCCATCTCTCAGCCTTTGTTGATATGAGGGATTGTCTTGAGCCAGGTTTAGCATCTTGCACTTTGTCTTGTTAAGCCTCATGAGATTCCCATGGACCCATTCCTTACGCTTGTCCAGGTCCCTCTGGATGGCATCCTGTCCTTTAAGTGTGTCAGCTGCACCACTAAGCTTTGCAGGTGTCATCTGCCATCCCTCTGCCATTAATGAAGATGTTAAATAGCACTGGTCCCAGTAGAGATCCCTGAGGACACCACTTGTTCCTGATGTCCACAGGGACACTGAGCTGTTGACCATTAGCCTCTGGTTGTGACTGTCCAACCAATTTGTCATCCACCACAATGCCCATCCATCAAATCCTTCCCTCTCCAATTTAGACAGAAGGATTTTGTGGGGGACAATTTTGAAGGCCTTATAGAAGTTCAGATAGATGAATAGATCCGTATCTATGGCAGATCCATGGTCCCTCCCTTGTCCACTGACAGTCACCCCATCACAGAAGGCCACAGGGTTGGTCAGGCAAGGCTTGCCCTGGATGAAGCCATGCTGGCTGTCCCAAATCACCTCCTTGTCCTCCAAGTGCCTTATCACAGCTTTTGGGAGGTTGTGTTCCATGACCTTCCCAGGAACAGGGGTGAGACTCACAGGTCGGTAGTACCCAGGGTCCTCCTCTTCTTCATCTTTCTAAGAGATGGGTACAATGTCTCCCTTTTTCCAGTCACCTGGGACTTCACCTGACTGGCATCCCTTTTTAAATATCTTGGAGAGTGACTTGGCAAGTTGGATCTCTCAAGATCCTGGGATGCATCTCTTTGGCTGCCAAAGGTTCCTGTACATCCTTGTTGCTCAGGGTTCACAAACCTGATTTTCTCTTACAGTGGAGGTGAACCTCCTCTCCCAGTCCCTCCCTATCCACTTGACTACATAGGGCTTCTCTATATTTAATACAGCTGTTACGTCCTAGAGAAATGTTATTATTAATTTATTTGCTGTTTTATGTGTCAGTTAAGTTTTTAGGGAAAGCATCTGCATGAGTATATGGGAATGAGATATTATCAGAGCAATAGTATGTCCAATTTGTCCAAAGACCGACTGTCTGATATTTTCATTGTTAGAGTTTTTTCTGTCATGCATTTCCCAACTTAAAAGAAGGAAAATGAGAGGACATGCAAAATTATACACCGAGGTTTCCATTCTACTGTAAATAAAACAACGTATTTGAATCTTGGAACAAATGCATTACAGAGAGAAGCGTATTTACATATTAAAGCAAGGGATTATTAAAACTGTACTGAGAAGGACAGGAAGACTAGGGTTTTTTTAATTGTGTTCTAACATATAGGAGAATGGATTACAATGAAACTCAAAAAATAGTATGGTGAAAACAAAAATGTCTTTGATGTTGAAGGAACAGACTAGTTTTATTTAATTATGACGAGGAACTCATGGAGTTTGTTTACAGATCTGAGAAGATAAAACTGTGTTACTACTGATCAATATTATAATGCTAGTATATTGTGTTGATCAGACTGCAATGCAAATTATGTCATTGGATTGAGTGGAATGTGTTTTATTAAAACCTTGAGTCATATATGACAATATAGGCTCTAATTAGTTGTAATATAGTCCTGCCAAAGAGCTATATTGATCACTGATGTTGGATGTTTGAATTAGAATAAATATTCAAATTATGTTGGGGTGTGTGTAATTTATAGTGTTTGGAACTCCCCCCTTGGCCTCTGATGCTTAAAATATATATCAACATACTCCATACCGATTTTTCTTCAAGGAGAGAAGCGCAATTTGAACCATTGCCCAGACAAAAGGTGAAACAGTGAATCACTTCTAGTCTTGCCAGTATTGTTGCTGAGGAACTGTAACATAAAATTTTTCACAAACTCAGTGTCTGCTAAGGAAACTTCTGTGATAATACAAAATTTTACACGAATAAAAGACAGTCCAGAGGCTATAGTATCAATTTTATTTAAATATTTGAGATTCATTAATACACAGAAAGGCAGTTTACTAATGCTTTATCCATTTGTAGATTAAACAAAGGCTTGTTAGCTCACATGAGACAGTTTGGTTTTATTTTTAGCTACAGTATGGCTGGTGCAATGCCTCTTCTTTTAGCATTTTCATTTTGCATTGCCTTCAGTCCTGACATGAAAGTTAACATTAATCTGCCAACTCATTCTGATTGGATTGCTTTGGAAGTCACTCCAAAGTCACAATGGCTAAATGGGATGAAGCTGTAAGACAGAAATGCATTGCAGTTAATACCTCTGCAGTACTGAAGCTAAGCCAAGGCCAGCCCTAATTCCTGAAAGAAAACAAATCCACAATAATCCATCCCTCAATTCTGAACAGAGTGGCATAATGCCAAAAAAATATATAAAACATGTATTCCTTACTAAAACATTGCATCTTATTCCACCATGGTTTCTCTTGGCCTTTTATTCATGTAGTTTGAGGTCAGTGAGCAGCATACATGTGAAGGTGTTATCTGTCCTGACACTTACAGCATTCCAGTGTTCTCCTGAAATAAGAGGACTTGGGGAGAAAATGGTTGTTGGAACAAATAATTTCAGTTTTTGTTGCAACAATAAGAAGGCAAAAATTAGGATAACTCCTAATTCCCTCTCCTCAGAATTCCTCTGAAGAATATTTTCAGCCATTTAATCCATCTAATGTCTGTCTGGCTAAAACTACAACTGGTATTGATTTTTCATAGTCTGGGTCAAAATTTGCTTCTGCAAAAAGCGAGCATGATCCCACTCATGTCTAATTAGTCTCAGTTTGGAGATTTTTATCAGCATGCTGATTTTAGCCCAAACTTAGACTGTGTTACTTAGAACTTATTCTTCCCTATAGTGCTTTTGTGATGATAACTTATTGTGACAAAAAGAACCAGTTTAGACATTTCTATCTTCATCCAAAAATGTGTCCTCATGTAGAAATAAGCCTTAAAATAGCTTACTAACATGAAATGTCCCAGAGAAACAGAGAATAGTATTGGAATGAATTAGGTGGCTAGGAAGTATTTCTAGAGCTTAGGACTAATTTAGAAACCCTTAGGATGCCTTGGTGATAGTATTTTTGTAATGCAGGCTCAAAATTTATTAAAATACATTCTTCAACCTTAATTCAAATCAAAATATGCAAAGAATTTGTGCATTACCTGCTCAGAGCTGAAAAACAACAATAAACTGGTGAAGTGCTTCACTTGTTTCAGGGTCAGCAGGCCTTGCTGTGAATGAAATCCTGGTAACTACTGTAGGCCTTGAAGTTGCACATCTCCTCTAAGTGTCAACTATTTTGAGAAATTTATTTTAAGTTGCTTAATAGAGTACTGGGGAAAAAAAATCTGTTTCCAAGAATTAGACAGACACATATAGAAAAAAATATTTTTGCATATTATTCTATATAAATCCATTTGAATCCTTTTCTTTGACACCTAGTCAACTTTGTATTATTTCTGCCATCTTCGGTAAGACAGCCAGATTGCCATCATTACAGAAAAAAAAAAAATCTGTCTGTCCTACAGAACTTTATACAAGACGAATACTTACTGCAAACATTTCAGGAATTAATCTTGTCATGACTTGACTTGGCATGACTTGTCAAATGTGGTGCAGAAAGCTGAACAAAGTTGAGCTTTCCCTTCCCACTGTGTTTTAACACCTGTGGTACAGTTGAGTTTGCTGCCATTTTCAGTACATGACCAAATGGCTGGAGAGTGGTGCAAAACAGAAAGTAGCCACAAGCCAGTCCTGAAGTTCTGTGTGATGACATGCCAAACCTGTTGAGAAAAGAAATACAAGTTCATGTACAACCTGATATTTGAAACTGGTGTGATCAACGCATCAGTGCCACACTGATGCTGCTGTTTGCTGCTCTTCAGATGCCAATAACTACAGCTCTGTCGGTAGGCACTCACCTACGTACATGTATGCAAGATAACATTCAGGCCCATTGTTAACATCTACTTTTACAGGCTGAAAACCCTTTTTACCTCCAGCAAATGCTCCAAATAATTGATTCCCAAGTGAGCTATAAATAATACCAACAGCACAGAGCCCATACAAGTACTGCTTTAGTGTTACTGAATATTCAGAATCTGCTGCCTCTGGTAGCTATCTGAGCCATGCTCTCGACAGGTTTAGGCTCCAGTAGCCCAGAGCCCAGAGTGTTTTGGAGCTAGAGTATTTGCAGATTAGTGAATACCAGCCACAGGGCCAGGTGTGGTGTGGAAACTTGAAAGTACAAAGTGTCCATCCTGACATTCTAAATACTACTGCCAAACAATACAAAATATATATGCTGGCAGGGGATGAGGAGAATGACTGGCAAATGCTGCCAAATAGAAAGCAATTTCTAGGGCAGCTAGAGGCCCTGCTTCCATCATGGGTAGGGCTGCTGCTGTAGAGAGATTTTTGAAGGAAAGACTGCCAGCATGGAAAATGGGATGAAGCTGTGTGTAGCAAGGATAGAATTTAGCAGATAAAGCTCCTAAAAGGTTCAGCATCATCAAAGCAAGAGTGGTAGAAAATGGGACCAGCTCTGAAAGGGCAGTTGCATGTTTCAGCCATGCTGATTTTTTCTCCCTTGAAGTTAGTGAGCCAGGCCTTGAGCTGTTTCCCTGTACCCTTCCCTGCAGGGTCAGAGTGCTTGGCTTGATCGTGGTTCTAGGAGAGAAGGATCTTCCACATATTTCCAGCCAGAATGATGTAGTAAGTCTCCAACACCACCATCACAACAGTAAAGCCTTGCAGTCTGTTCCCTATTTGGCAAGAAAATAGTAAGAAGAAAATGCAGCACATGGGTTAAGAAAGCCATCCCTCATTCTGGGAAGATTTACTGTCTTGGTGACAGAAGCATCTGAGATCATGGAGGTAAGAGTGGAGTAGTGATGTGGCTCTTTCCTCACTATGCTCCATCTCACATAGTGAACTCCACCAGAACCTGGGGTGCTGTGGTGCACACATGCCTTGGTTACCTCTACATGAAATCAGCTCGTGTTCACTCACATCTAGCATCTCGAGATCTGTGTGACAAGAATGCGTTCACATTTATGGGTGTTGAAAAATAACCACTACATTTGCACTGTGTTTCTTGCCAGCAAGCTTGGCAGACCAAATCCTGCTGCTCTGACCTGTCTGGGAGTCTGCAACCTGCAAAGTGAACTGTTCAGCTACCTGCACAGTCCAGGTCAGCCAGTTAATGCACAGATCTGTGCTTATCAAAGACCTGACTGTGGTGCTAGAATTTCAATGCATAAATCAAGCCACAGAATAAATATTTGGGGTTTGGACATTTGTTCTGAGGAATTCAACACACAAAAGGCATAATCTTCTTCTGATTGTTCATTTTTTTTAATAGTTGCCCAGGCCAAGCTATCTTGGAGATCACTGTTGAAACCCAAGGTTATGGTAATTTTCACAACTCGTGATAAATTATGTCTTTGCTCTATGGGAATGAATAATTGCATATAGAAACACTGTAAGCTTGAGTTACAATTGGTAAAAAATATTCAGCTATTGCAGTGCATAGCAAATTTTAAAATGTTTTACTGTCTCATGGTGCTGCAAAAATCTCTCCATAGGAACTGTGGGAAAATGCTGAAGGTGATTTAACAGAAAAGCCACCCCATGTGTAAAGGTTTGAATTGCATTATTTTGATCTAAATGCCAAAAATGTATAAGTGCATTCTTTTTCTGCCCTGACAGAGCATCTGTATTGGAAATTTGAGGTCTATATTCAAGACTGTTTTCGACCCCTGAAGTAAGGACAAGAAGTTTGAATGAATATAGAGTCCTGAGTTGAACCTTTGCCTCTGCCTTACCCCATTCTGCTCATTACTCTGTTTCAATCTGCTGTTGAGGGATTCTCCCATCAGCTTTGAAATATCTAAGCATTACATATAAAACTCTGTGTGTTCAAATAAAATTAATCTCCAATGTGCCACTTTATTTTTAGTGTACCAGTTGCTAACCGAGAAAAATAATGTTTGAGCTGTTCTTGAAGTCAGTAAAAAGCTTCAGCTATCCTCCCCTGAGATTTGTCAGTTGTGGGGTTAACATTTGCAGAAGATTTAAAATCTGTGCTGATTTTGGCCGGCAAAGGATTACAATACGGTCTTTTCACAGAAATACTGTAGATTGTTTGTGTTCTTTTGGCTTTTCTAGGGCATGGTTGAGGACTCCTAAACCTGTTGTTATTTACAGGATATTGAATTTTGTTAAATTATGTCTTCACTGAGGGCTTTTGAGATATTTTTAGCAGAAGTGGAAGAAAAAGAGGTTATTAAAAGGGCAACTAGCAGATGATTTGGCAGCATTACATGTAAAGCACAAACACTGTCTTCTTCCACAGTTGCATTTGCTGTTCATGTTCCTCTAACCAAAATATGTCTGATATCTACCTTGATCCATTTAATACCACTGAAAGGGAAATGGAAAGGGGAAAGAAGAATTTTTTGCTTTAGCAATCACATTTTCTTACATAAAAATTTAAAAATTTTATAGAGGCAACATGTAGGCTGATTGAGCAAATATTATAAGAATATTTTCAAACAGCTGGGATTTAAATTATAAAAACAAAGGTGTTTTTTACTGTTATTCATCAAATTATTTCTGCATGTACTTGAAATGACAGCACACTGATATGGTTTGTCCAATACATCCTCATATTGCAATTATTGCAGTGACATAGCCTCAATTAAAAGATATTACAAAACAATGGAAGAAAAAAGCTTCCTAGTTATAGGAAAAAAAATTTCATGTTCACCAAGGACTGTCAGATACTTTGGAAAAGAACCTTAAGAATGCCACTTTGTTTTCCTTTCATTCTTTTCTTATGAACAAGCACAGGCAAAAAAAGCTACAGGGTTTGTATTGTGAGGTAATTATATAGAAACCCAGACATTTTGAGGTATTCACATAGATTGACTTTCATTTTAAAAAATCTAATTTGTATTGAGATTTTGTTTACTAAACATGAGGAAGGTGTTCTACAAGCACCTGAAATATATACAGTAATTCCAATTCCTCCAGGTGCTTTGGACAAAAGAACTCCATCAGTCAGACTCCTCATTGCCCTGAGCCTTCAGTGATACTCTATAAGATACCACTAAATTACTACAGAGTCTTCCAGTGGTTCAGAAATGAAAATGAAAGGATCCCAAAAGTATCTGACAGATTTATTTTTATCCTTTGGTGAAATTACAGTCTCTATTGTTTAGGAGGATGTAAGATTAGCTATGGTAAAAAATTACATGAAACCCTGTCAAAGTTTTATCTGCCAGTTCAATGATATCAATTAATTTAAATGCAAAGATCTGTAATGGGTGGTTTTTATCATGTAAACTGATACATGCGAGAAATTAAATTAAAAAGTTATTGCATAAATGAAAGGGTTGTATTTTCGTACAAAATGTAGTTAGATGTTAAGTGATATTCTGCCTAGACAAAAATGCAGTAAAAACATAGAATTATTTAATTTGAAAAAGAACTTTACCATCATCAAGATCAACCATTACCCTAACACTGCCAAGTTCACCACTAAATCATGTCCATAAGAGCCACATCTACACATTTTTAAAGTACCTTCAGGGACCATCACACTGCCACATCCTTGGGCCGCCTGTTTCAATGCTTTCACCCTGTTGGAGAAAATCTTTTACCAATCCAATCTACACCTCCCCTGGCATAACTCAAGGCCATTTCTTCTTGTCCTGTCACTTGTTACCTGGGAGCAGAGACCAACCCCCAGCTGGCCACAACCTCCTTTCAGGGAGCTGAAGAGTGTGATAAAGTCTCCCCAAGAGTCCTTTACTCCAGGATAAACAATCTCAGTTGCCTCAGTCACTCCTCATAGGATTTATCCTGTAGATACCTCACTAGCTTTGTTGCTCTACTGATTTCCTCTTGCTGTACTGAATGTAATTTCATTCATCATTTCCTATCACTAATGTTCTCTATAGTTTTTAATGTAGAATAATGGATCTAAAGAAAGTTTTCTTAATATTAGTTACTATAATGAGAGAAAACTGTCATTACACTTGTATTTTCAGAATTGAAAAGAAAGCGTACTTTCAGTGCTACAAAAATGTATGCTACATATTCAGGTGCTTCCAGTGCTAGAAAAATTTAAAGGTAATAAACAGAGCAGTAACAAAACACTAAGAAAGAGATGAGAAAATTGGTGTTTATTAAAGCCAAGCTTCAAGTTTTCATTTTGGTGGTGGTGAAAGCCATTCCAAAAAGGCCTACTAGATATTTGTTGATAACTAAGGGTCACTCCCCTTAGTGTCCAGAATTTTCTTTGTACAGAGTTTTTATCATCTAATTCTCTGTAAAGAAGTAAAAGACTCCACATTCCTAAAGGTTCCAGTGACAAAGTCTTTTGGAAAAACATGAAAATAAAAAGTCATGCTTATCTGTATACCATAATGTTATACAAGGCAAGAATATTCCACAACTCAAAGATTGGAGTGTAAGGTGCTGCGCCTGGGTCAGAGCAATCCCAAGGACAAAATGCAGGCCAGGCAGAGAAGGGATTGAGAGCAGCCCTGCCCAGAGGGTCTTGGGGGTGCTGCTGGCTGAGAGGCTGCACATGAGGCACCATGGGCACTGCCAGCCCAGAGAGCCAAACGTGTCCTGGGCTGCAGCCCGTTCTGGGGCCTCAACATAAGAATAATATGGACCTGCTGGAGTCAGTCCAGAGGGCCCCATGTGTGGGCAGAGCACTGAGCACCTCTCTAATACGGAGAGACTGAGAAAGCTGGGGTTGTTCAGCCGGGAGAAGAGAAGGCTCTGGGAAGAGTTTGTTGTGGCCTTCCACTACCTAGAGGGGGCTAAAATAAAGCTAGAAACAGACTTTTTAGAAGGATATGTAGAGATAGGACAAGGGGGGATGGCTTTAAGCTAAAAGAGTGGAGATTTAAAATAGGTATAAGGAAGAAATATGTTTACTCTGCGGTGGGTGAGGCAGTGGCACAGGTAGCCCAGAGAAGCCATGGATGCCCCATCCCTGGATGTCTCCAAGGATTGGATTGAGCTCAGAGCAACCTGGTCCAGTGGAATTTGTCCGTGTTCATGGCAGGGGGCTTGGAACTAGGTAGCATTTAAGGTCCTTTCCATCCCAAACCATTCTATCATTCTATGACTCCTGGTTTCTTGGCTTCAGGAACATTTTTTATTATGAACAGGAAACATTTAGGAAGCATTTATACTTATTTTCTTCCTCTTTTTTTCTTGCTATATCCTTCGTTGTGGTAAACTTAGATCTGGATTCATTCCTGACACCTTAAAATCCCATATAAATCTTCTTGCTGCAGCAACAGAAGATGCCAACTAGCTTTGCTGCAAATGGCATCCCAGCACCATGTGCAGCTGTGTGACCATGTAGAGAGCCAGAATTATCAGAAGTGAATAATGATTCTGTTACCCAAATGAAACCTCTCCATGTATCAGACAGCAGGTAGAGTCATATCTTTAGCATCAATATCTAAACATTTTGGAAAGAGCATAATTAACATCTTTGGAAAATCTTATCATTTAGGACAAGGGCTGCTGTTAGGCAATGGTAAAGCCAGTGACTGTTGTCTTATGATATACTGTGTTTGCCATAGAGACCTTACCCTGTGAGGAATGTTTGCAAAGATCCCCAATCAGATATTATATTTCTTGTGCCACAAAACTAATTGAAAATACATTGTGAGGTTTCATAACTTAGAAGATGCTCCATACATCATCTTTATGAATTCACATTGTGGAAAGAAGCCTGATTCTTTCACTTATTTTTAGTGAAAAGATTTGAAAAAGTATCTTCTTTCCTTCTGTGTCAAAATGGTACTGTAGGAAAACACTGGACAGCTGAACTAAATGAATGGTTGAAAAAATCAGCTCAGGACTGGTCATTCATAATTGTATGTCTTATTATCTCTCTAAAAAAACAACCCGGAAAAGTCAATTACTTTGTAATTCCATGAAAACCTGACTGATTTTTTTTCTCAGGAACACCTTTGCATTGTGCTGTGCGTGCCAAATGTGGAAACTTCACAAGCAAACATGGAATCACCTGTCACTCATTTCTTTCAAGACAACCTGAGAGGAAACACATGCCAAATGACCCTTCTGTGTAAGGTGGAAGAAAAAAAATACACTGTGTGCTCCTAAACACTGTAATTCAGATTTTTATTGTGCAGCAAAAATTGCTTTTGTAGAAATAAAACCACCATTACCACCAGAAGCCCAAATAAATGAATGTGTTGGCCTCTTTTTTTCTGTGCAAATTCACTATGCCAGATAGGGAAGAAAAAACTTATAGGAAAGGAACAGGCTATTTCATACAGAGCCTAAACTTTCAACTCACAGAAGAAAATTTTCTTTCAGAAAGGAGAATTTTATATCTTAAAGAATTAGAAATGGATTCAGGAATAAGATCATGGAGTAGAACACTTTCAGTTTTCCTACAGAGCTGGACCAGGAAATGTGAAAGGCAGAATAGCACACAAGTATTTTCACACCCAGTTACTCAACAGTTGTGGGAAAGTCTCCACTGGTGACAGTCTTCAGCCTCTTTGTAAGACCATATGTTTTTAAACAGCACCAACAATCTCAGGTTTTTAAAGGAGAAATAACAATCCAGGACAGCAACTCACAACTGCTTCTGGTAAGCAAGAAGTCATGCATAATGTCATACCTAATCTTTCAAGGTCATAATATAGTGGGATATTGATATGTTTTCCAAAATGGATCTAATAAAGAACTTTCTTATTATTAATAAACATATATTCTAGAAGTATATGCATGAAAATATTATGCAATTTTGGATATATATTCAGAGCCAGATTATTTGGATAACTGAGTACTGCCACTTGTGTCAGTATTTTTAATGCTGTTCTCCTTCTTCAGTATAGAATGGTGATTTTCTTTTCAAATGATTACTAATGAGATGGAGATTGCATGCCTCTATTTTTAAATCCAAAGGTGTAATTGTGTCCTTAAGTAATGCCACTGGATAGCACAAAGTAAAAGATACTCTGTTTATAAGGAGTATTTTAGTTTCGCTATTCTTTTGGACATCAATATTTCTTTATTAATAAATATGCTGTCCAAGTTCTAGGACTGGATTAGATTAGATTAGATTAGATTAGATTAGATTAGATTAGATTAGATTAGATTACTAAATCCCTAGGAAGGGATTTAGTAGCTTTGTCTCCTCTTTTCACTCCAAAAAGTCTTTTTTTCTTCCTCCAGCACAGAGGACTGTAAATCTAACCATACTCATTGGTTGTGTGGATGGTAACTGAATTTGCTGTCCACTGACCTGACTGTTTATTTTCCTGCACTTCACTGTCTGTAGGTCTCCTCACTTGATGAGACTGGGAGAAAGAAACACTGGGAATCTGCTGCTTGAAGTCACTTGGTGTCAAAGCTAGTGAAGAAGTTGCTAAGAAGTAACCTGCCTTATAGAGAAAAATGGAGCAGAATCTGTCTCAGAACTGTGGAGGAGAAGTCTAAAACTCAAGATGTGCTCATGCCACCCCCAATAGCAAATAGCAGCCCCTAAAGTGTGTGGGAGGCCTCAGGAAATGGTCACTGGATACTTAAGGAATTTACTGACCTTCAGATTGAAGAGAGTACCGAGGAAGGGCAAGATGTATAAGGTGGATCAGCAGAATTGAACTCTTACCATGCTGGAACAGCTGTTGCTATCAAAGTGAAATCATTTCCATTCCTTTGATTCCCACTCTGAGCCTGAACATAATCCTATGGCCTGGCCAATGTAAATAACACATACATCAGGCAGACTGTCACAACACTTTTATTAAATGGCAATTGTATGAATTTCATTGCTTGAAATGTCCACAAAAATAATTTTTCTCTCTTAATTTACTATAATGATCTATTTGTTTGACCAATTATTTTTGTGTAGAAAATCTTCTCTTGCCTTATTCCATAAAATTACCATGAAAATGTCCTCAACTTGGTGCACTACACTATATACCTTGCAAAAATATTCTCCACCAGTATAAAGAAAAGCTTTAAACATGTCATTCCCTATTAATATCACAGCATTAGAAACCAGAGACAAAAGGGAGGAGGGCAAAATTGCTGTTGCTTTATTTAGAAACAAAGTACATGGTGAAATAAATGTCTCACTTGTTACAAGGCACATCGTGATGTCACATTCCACAACAATTTTGGTGCAAGGAATACAACAGTCTGTATCTGCCAATTTTTATAGCACTTAGCACTAACTGGAGCAGAAGGAAAATACAGTATTTCCCTTTACTGCTAAATATAGGAATCCTATGGAGCCTGTAGGTAAATTCTTGTTATCTAAGGAATCGCTCATTACTCAGTCAAGTCAGCACAGGAAGACAAGGCTGTCACACACGTTTGAGGTGCCCTGATAGTGGCTGCTTAGAAATGTATGACCCAAGCTCGTTCTTAGGATACATTACCTCTTACAGTGTGTTTCTGGGCAAAGCACAGTCTGCATGTCAGCTGTAGGCAGATGGTTCTGTATGAATGACACCTGTATGCACACACAGCCCCCTTTCCTGTAAAAGGAACCTTGAATGGTCAAGAAAGAAAACTGCTGCAGTGCAGTCCCAATTTTTCTACAGTCTGTGCAGCTGGAAACTGAAGCTGCAGAAGGAGCCAGCCTGCCATGCAAGTGCAGCCAAACAATGGTAACAGAACCTCAGTACACTGAATTATTGTGTACATAAAGGCGTGCAATCTTATGTGACATGAGTACTCAGAGGAAAGGGTATTTTATTGATTTGGATCATGAACACCTCCTGGCAATATCATGATGTTGACAAGATATTCAGTTCTGTACCCACATTATAATACACCCATTGTATGCATTATTCTTTAGTCAGAAGGCAACTAGTTTTTATGTAATTTCTTTGCCACATTTTTTTTCACCTTGCCAGATTTATAACAGTGGGGTTTTTTTAATAGAAATTTTGAAAATTTAAATAATTTGTCATCCAAAAATGTAGCAGACATGAGAACAGAACCAACACCTTCAGAAATTGATAGCTAAATTATCAGTGCTTTTAAAAAGTTATTTATTCTGACAGTACATAAAGGAGTATGACAGCAACTGCTAATACAAGGAAGCACAATATTATCCAACACACACATATAAGCAAAATGTACAATTCAGAAAATTATGCCTGGTTGAAATCTATTTCAGCTGTTTTGAAACAAAAGTATGAGGTGATAAATTGGGTAAATATGATCTGCTTCATTGTTTGCAGTGCATGAGTGATAAATACTCCTTAAAAACAATGAAAGTGATGGACACTTGAAACATAACACACAATTTTCACTGTGCTCTCCCTGGTTTGTCAAGATTCTGCAAACAGCAAATGTTCAGTCATACATTTGAAAGCATGCAGCACTATTTCTGCCTCCAGCATCTTCAAGATAATCAGAACACCATGTGACTGCAGTTATTGACTGCTGGACAACATCACTTGCAGGTTATTCAAAGTGTGTCAGGAAGATTTCTGTTCTTGTGCAACTTCTAGGATGGTACCGTACCAAGATTGCTGAACTTTAGGGTTATGTGCTGTAAAAAGAAGTACAGTACAAACATTTTTAGAGTAGACTGTTCAAATATTGTATCAATCTGAAGGAAAGGTGTTTCAAGGAGAAGGGTTCCCCAGTTTTTGGACCACAATTCTTATGTGGAGGGTAGCAGTTGTTTAAAGACTAGAATAGTGAGATGAGCTGTGCTGAGTCTAGCTAGACAATGAATCACAGTACTGTGGCAGGGAGATTGAGTGTCTTAATTTATAGTGATAAACAGAATCACAAAGCAGAATACTATGAAAAGCTGAAGATCACTCTCTGGTCAGTGAATGCAAAGAAGGAAGCAGTGATTTCTAAGTTGTCATGTTAGTCCAGAGGATTCTGGGGGTTTGATCCATTCAGTAGATACTCAAACCACTTCTTACCCTGGGCCTAACTGTATAAAGACCGATGCAAACGTTACATAGATACTGAAAAAAAATTTAAAATTTTGACAAATACATGTCTTCTTCCCACTTCTACATCAGAAACTGGGCATAAACATTGACTGACAAGTTATCTGATGATAGATTATAGACTGCACATCTGAGGATTTAAATGTCCCAAGTAAAAAAGATTCCCAGTCCTCAAAAGAAATGTAGAAGTTAAAAATTTCTCATTCTAATGCCTCCAAGGATTGAAATGTCCAGGCTCAGTTTTCCCCAGCTGCATACATTCTTGTGTGAGTGCTGATGGGCTCAGCCATCCATGGGATGCAGAGAGACTGTGCTCACATTACGGCACCACAAATGTGTTGTATCCTCATGCCTCGTGCAAGAGGGGAATTTGGTAACCAAAGCTCCTCATAGCTAAAAGCTGACTGCTTGGCAAACTACTGGTTATGCTCTTTAGTTTCTTCAGTTGTGCTGAAATACTAATGGGGATACTGATTCCTACTACAGGCATCTTAGAAATGGTTTTGATGCTGGGAAAAAAGGTGCCCAACCTTTCCCAGCATTTGAAATGCTGCATTAATTCAATCTTTCTTCTTTACTGGGGAGGCCCAAATACACATTTAGCGAGTGTTACAGTAAAGGCATTACTGCTTTGGGGATTAATGTCTGTTAATTTGCTGATTTGGTGAGAGAGAAGAATGATAATATGCTAAAAACACAGCCATAAGAGGGAGAAGAATGGATTCTATTTTTCTCTCTTCATGTTACTTTAAATTTCTCCCTTCCATTTCTACAAAGAAAGAGCCAGTTTTAGTTTACATGTGTCAAAAGATTTGGTGCAATGATTCTTTTAAAAGAGGGTATTTTGATACTTGTATAAACAGTGCCTAAAAATATTTTAGCATGCTATTTTCATTTTTAATTAGTAGTGTTCAGCCAATCCCCATTTATTCACAGATTTTGCAAACATTTTCTCTCTATTTTTAAGGGAATCGTGAAAAATCTAAAAAAAACAGATAAATTTAGAAACATCTAAAATTGATCTCTGCCTTAACCTTTCCTAATAAAGTCATGTAAAAAACATGGCCCTTGGGATAGCTACAAAATGGGCTTCACAGTGGTACCCTGCTTCATGTTTCTTGCTTATAAAAGTTACACAAAGGCTCAGAACATTGGGTTATATAAAAATATTGAGACATGTAAACATCATACGTCTGGACTGCAGTTAAGGGAGAGAGAAAGGAGCCTCCAGTGCACCATTCATTCCACTTAAATAATTGGTTGCTTGAGAACTGCAGAAATAATTGTCCAACCCTTTCTCTTCCGCAGAGATGGACAAGTAGCTTAGAAATTGCACTTAATGTTCAGCAGATGAAGTGCGTTGCTATGGAAAAGAAAGTAGAACTAGTTTTCAATTTTTCTTAAAACTAGGAAGATCAAGTTTGAGAGATTTCTACCCTCTTTGGTGTGAATATTTTAGGTTTTTTCTGCTTATCATAGTATTTCTGTCAGCTTGTTCTAGGTTTCTTCAGATTGGCTGTGAGCTCTTGGCTGCATGCTAATACAGCTCGAAAATAGGTCCCATTTGGTTCTGGACACCACCCAATACTAAAATCAGAAGGATGGTGAAGGAATTCAAATCTATCCCATACTCAAAAATCTGAAAGCACTCAGATTCAAAGTTCTTTTTTGTCTGGGCTCTACTTAACATCAGAAGTCTAAATGTAAAATACATGACAAGAGGAAGACAATGCGGGGAGAGGAAAGAGTGAGTAGGCAGAATTCCACTCTGCAAGGCCAGGAATAGATTTGCTGCTGTGAGCAGATCTGCCACTAAACACAGGCACAATGCTGTAAATATCCCAGCATGGCACCATCTGCATCTTACAAAAGATCACACCAGGGCAATACTGATGTGGTCTCTCTACTGTACACAGCTCCAGCAAGAAAAGGCGGGCGACTTGCCATCATCCTCATGCATTTTATGCTGTGAAAAGACTGCAAGATATTTTTATAGCTGTCTGGTTTCCATCTTTTCCTTTAAGCGTCTTTCCTCAGGCAGACTTCCAAATGGAAGGGCCATCATACAAAAAAGTAAACAAATAAAATAACTGGATTAGCACTGCACATAAAAACCATAGGAATTCCAAAGAAGCAGGTTAGAAATATGGGGTTTGCAAGGCTTGCAGTTTGAAAGGTGAGAGAGCAGCTAAAACCTGGCAGGTAAACTCCTGTGTTCACTGACAGTGTCCTAAACCTGCCTTTTAATGCTTTATTCCTTAAAGGCATAGAAAATAGTCAGTAATTACAAAAAATTTGAGGAACATTACATTCTTCGCTTATTTTCAGTTTTTCTTCAGTGATGCTTCATTCAGGATCAAGCCTTTATAATCCATGAGATTTGCAGGCACATGGAGAGTAAAAGGTTTGCAAAGCTCTTCAAAACAAATTAGACAGGACTGAAATGATCGGCATCATTGACCATGGTTAATGCCCATTGTCATTGGCCAAATTGGTTTCGATGGAATCGGATCCAAGTAAGAATTTTTACAGGCCAAAAGCAGCGTTTCTTCAAGATTTACTTGGAAGCATGCATTGTTGCTATTGTCCTCTCTTCGCTGCTGCTCATGGCTCATCTTCTAGAGCACTGCAACTCTGGAATTCCAGAGGAAAGTGTTTCCAACCCGTTTCATGCGTGAGTGGGAGGACTGAGAGAATCCATAATACTGCACTCTTCTGGGAATACAAATATTGCCAGCACAAGGATTAGGATAGATAGGAATTATTAAGGCCAGCTGATTCAATGTAGGATTTCCTCTCTCATCACATCTCTGAACGGACACATGTTCTTTTTGCATGGCTCACAAGGTTCATGCAAGGGACAGTATCACAACCCCATTTATTCTGAAACTGCTGCTGTGACCAAAGACAGGGTTTTCACTAATATAAGGCAATACTAAGTTGTTGGTTTTTTTTTTTTTTTTTCCTGGAGCAACAGAAAGAACCAGTTAGGTAAATGAAGATCTTTTTAAAGACAATTAGACTATAGAAAGAACCTTCTACATGAAAAGAGATGAGAAGTGAACAAAAAAAAGGTGACTGAAGCTAGAATGGGAAGTGGAATAATATTAGCACTAATATTATTAGAAAAGAGGGTGATTTAGGTATACACAACTGGGAACAGAGAAATGTCTTAGGAAAGCCAGAATAAGGGGAATACTAGCATTTAGATACCATTCCAAAAGGGAGAGAAAAATCTGGAAATTCTTTCTGACAGCTATGAAGAGAAATGACAAAAAGAGTAGGATGTGAAATTGTAGAAAAATTCAGGAAAACTAAATTCTCGAAAACCTTTACTGTTGTTCAAGGTATCTGAGTTGGAGATATTAATGCTATACTGTGAATCCTACTTTGCATCCTGTTTTGCTTTTCATTTCTCATCATGTAGAATCTTTCTGGTACTCAGTGCTTCATTTTGTCACTGGGAAAGAAAGAACACAGGTTTTTTCTGCTGATCTCAATCCCTCCAGTTATTCTGAATTTTGTCAGGTCTTTTTATTTATGCACTGTCTTTGTGCATTGCAGCAAAGCCTTACCAGAAAGCTCATGGTAATATGTAGAAAATCTTTTCATAGAATTCTGCATCATATGTGCCCTGAAAAATCAAGACTTGAATGTTTCTATGTATGCATATCTAACAAGGACTCAATCACTGAGGTAAGAAAGAAGGGCAATGAGAACTCATTTTTTGAGACCTGATAGACTTTGGCAGCTCTGCAAGAGTGACAGACTTGTTTCTTGAAGGGCAGAAGGTCACAAACAAACAGAAGGTGGATGTATAAGAAATATAATATTTCATATGTAATTCCACATATCCAAGGAATTGCACACACTGATTGACCAGGAGAGAGAGAAAGAAACATAGACTTTCTGCAGAAGTATTCATCAAGCAGGAAACAGAGTGGCTGGTGTTGCAGACTGTGGGGTGAGAGAACTCACAGTTGAGGGATATAACAGGAAGAATATAATGTGAGTTGGTAGATTAAAGAGTACAGAACTGATTAATTAAGTGGGACTTGCAATGTTGCACTGTGGCATTACTGCAGGCAAAATAGAGAGTACTTCTTGAAGGGTGTGATCAGCAAGTTGGGTTTTTCTCAGATTTTTAACTTAAAATGTGTTATGTTATTCTTGTATCAGGGAAGACAGTACAGATCACAGTTGCACCATCCTCAGTAAAGTAGTAAAAGATCCAGAGTCCAAGTGTTGTGGGTTAATCCTGACCAGCAGCTCCGGCACATAGAGTCTCTTGCTCACTCACTCCAGAGGGAAAGAGGGGAGAATTGGAAAAGTGAGAACACCAGGGAGTTGAGATAGGAACAGTGTAATATGGAAAGGGAAACAAATCCTGTTTATGCAGGCAAAGTAAGGAATTAATTCACTGACAGGCAGCAGTTCAGCCATTTCCAAGTAAAAAGGGCTCCATCATGCCTAAGAGTTACTTGGGAAGACAAATGCTGTAACTTCAAATACGTCTCCCACCCTTCCTCCTTCTTTCCCTAGCTTTTCATCACTGAACAGAAAATCGTGTGGCATGGAATACTCTTTTGGTCAATGGGGGACAGCTCTCTCAGCTGTGTCCCCACTTTCTTGTGTACCCCCAGCCCGATTGCTGTTAGGTTGTGGGTGAGGAACCACAGCATCACAGAATGGCTCAGGTTGGAGGGGACCACAGTGGTCATCTGCTGCAACCTCCCTGCTCCAGCAGAGCCATCCTAGAGCACGTGGCACAGGCCTGACCCAGACAGCTCTTGAACATCTCCAGTGAGAGAGACTCCACAACTCCCTGCACAACCTGTTCAAGTGCCCGGTCACCATCACAGTAAGGAAGTTCTTCCTCACATCCAGGTGGAACTTGCTGTGCATCAGCTTCTGCCCATTGCCTCATGTCCAATTGTTTGGCAGCAGCAAGAAGAGCTTGAGGCTGTGTAAGCACTGCTCAGCAGTACAATAACAAAACCACTGCTGGGTTATCCATACTGGTTTTTTTCACAAATGTGAAAAATAGCTACCTACCAGCTGATATGAAGAAAATTATCCTTGAGCTCTGTGAAAAAAATAGGGTGTCTCCATGTTATCTTTTTAATACAAAATGTGGGAACTTATTGAGAATTAACTTGGCTAACAAGGGATAAGGAGAGGAAACAGATATCTGCATGTGCAAGAGAGGACTAGCAACATCTCTTGCCCTTTCTTTTGATGATCTGTGGGGAGCTCTCTGTCACACAAATGGAGGTTCCTTTTCAGTATGGGTCTGGAACTGCCACCATCAATATTGCCAGCTCACAGGGCAGGGACTGTCACGCAATGGGGGAAATGGCTGAAGCAAAACCAGCCCCTTAGCACTTCTCCCCTCTGCACTTGCCTTCAGGGATGCCTTGGATGAGTGCTCAAAGATTATATAACCTGGCAGCAGCTCTTTAGGCTGGTTTGTGAGCCTACAATATCTGCTATGGCTTGCTCTGAGTAAAACAGATGTGCCTATTCAGAGTTATTTAAATACTTCTGTCATGGATGTAGCTTCTCTCAGAAGTCAGGAATCATCAAAAGCTCACATTTTTTTTCTAATTAAAACAGTTTGCAATAATTAAATTGTATGTGTCTGTGTTTGTACTTCGAAAAGGCTAAATAGTTGGCAAAGATCCTAAAGCAGGATTAGAGTGCAGACCAGCTCAGACAATGCTCCCAGGCATCGAGGATGTACTGCAGAATCAGTTTAATAAAGTCTGATTAGATTACTTTCTCCGGTCAATTTGAAGCACTGTGGCCATGGGATAAATCATCTTTTTATCTCACCACGCTGCTCTTTTTCTTTGCTGAATCATATTTTAAAAGCACTAAACATATTTTGTAATATCTGTTTATTTACAGATGCAAAGAAGCATAACCTCATGAATTCCCTTTTTTCCTCATGCTGTTTGATATAATATCTCAGTTGAAAGGATCAGCTTAGCTCGCAAAGTTTGTACTCAGGTTTCCTTCTTAATATATCTCTTTTCCCTCTACAGAAATAACCTCGTTAGTATTACAAGAAAACAGTCCTGAATCTCTTATCTTAGTTTGCCAAGACAACCGCTTGTACTGAAAGCAGCCATAAAGTCAGCTGCTGCTGACAAATTACTAGCATAAGCAGGGTGTTGATCTCCAGACATTTGTGTCAACATGTACATGGATCTGATTGCCCTTAAACTTGA
This sequence comes from Ammospiza caudacuta, assembly GCF_027887145.1. Taxonomy (NCBI): domain Eukaryota; kingdom Metazoa; phylum Chordata; class Aves; order Passeriformes; family Passerellidae; genus Ammospiza; species Ammospiza caudacuta. The sequence continues at coordinate 36,945,526 of NC_080598.1, read as the reverse complement.
TTTATTGCATGCTATGTGGAACAAATAGAGAGGTTTTCAGAATAGAGTCTAGAACTCCTTTGTTTTAGTTTTCAATGCTTACAGCAACAGAGATTGCATTTTGCTCGTTTCCTAGCTAATTCCATGATTAATAGAAGTTGTATTTAAGGATTTAACTCAACACAAAACATGCCTTCCTCCAACCTCTTCTTATCATGGTGTGTTAAACAGACCTTAGCAGCCAGTTCAGGTCCTTGAAAATGCATTACTCCAATATGGTCTGCCTTTCACCAGTCTATGCCCATCAGTTTTTCAGTCTCTGATGTGGTCTGGACTTTCTTATGTTGATATAAAAATTCTGCTGTATTGTGTACATTTGCATTCCATTCACCATTGGAATAAGGAAATATTTCACCTTCCTCTAAAATTATTATTTCTATATAATACCATATTCAGAAATAGATAGTGTTCCCCAGGGAGTCTGGAATAAGATTCACTAAAACTACTGGTAGTACCTGAAGGTGATAAGAGCATATGGTGTCCAAACCAAAGGCCACTTCTATGTCAAGGAACAACCTTGTGAAATGCTGATTAAGTTTCTGTCTCATTGTTGAATTCTGAACAAGGCTTTTCAATGGTTTGCAGGCTCTAGTGAAATGGCTTAGGATGAGCTTAAAAAAATAATTTTAAAATAATAATTGTCTACTGTCACAAGAATAAAGACTTATGAAAAATAAAGGGGAAGAATAAAATCAAGTATTTCCAGTGTTCCAATTAAAATGCATTGTTGAAGTTTGTATCTTTAAGCTAATAATATAAAACAGATTATGCCCATGTGGTCTATTCACACATTCTTGTGTTCATATGTTCTTCTAGTTTATTTTCTTCTAACATAATTAACGTATAATTTTCCTCAAATTACATTTATGCACTGCTTTTGAGTCAGGTAGCAACCTATGGATAGAGAAATGAGGGGCAAAGAAAGAGAAGCCAAAGCTTTCCCTCATATTTTCTGGGGAGTCCTCAAAGACTAGATAATGAGCCCTGACACATCCTGTCAGGTTGCTGCTCAAAATTAAAAAAGAAATTAGACTACAGTACTCATATGGTAGCTTTTTTTTAGTAAGCTTTTTGCAATTTTCTCATTTGGCACTAGCAACCATTAATAGCCAGTGTACAGTAAATAAAGTACATATCTTATGCTTCTACAGGGAGATGCAACATATATACAGTTTGAAAGACTGAGATGTGTAGTCTGGCAAGCCAGGTTTCCTTAGTTTCCTCTGAGAAATTCGTTTTCCTGTGAAACCTTATGAAAATTGAGCAGGTGCACTTTGCAGCCTGGACTTTTGGGACTCATCTGCTTGCTAGGGAAATGTCACTAGATGCTGTTAAAACTTGGTCAGACCTTACAAACCAACTCACTCAGCAAAACATGTTAAAATAATCTGGATAGGAGCCAGAAGAGATGAGACAGGATTATTTAAATCTAATATGTGTTAGAATACAGCTTAAGTCCTCTGACCCTAATCACTTTCCACCGGAGTACGTCAAATTGGGATCCTGGGACAATTTACGTAGGAGTCTGAGTAAATGTACTAGCTTTGCCCTACAGAAGAATTCATGGAAAATTCTTCCATGAAAAAACATGGACAGTCTCATCATGTTAGTTCCAGAGGTTTTTTATATGCATGAGAAAGCCCAGCATAGAAACTTCAGCACTAGTTCTGACCCTGAAGTACCCATACAGTGAATGATGAGATTTGCTGCACCTTTAACAGCTTCTGTTGCTGCTCTTTTTCACATTGCCTCATAAAGTTAACTTTGTGTAATGATAATTTCTGTATAGTTTGTAGGCTTTCATTTTCTTTAAGAATTCTCTTAGAATTCTGTTTGCTTTCAAAACTGCCTTTCTCAGCTAATGATCTGGAAAAGGCTGAGGTGGGCTTGGATGACATGATCCTCTCTGCTGTGCGTTGTTAGAGAAATGTCAATCAGGTCATGGTAATAACATTGCTTTAATGAGGGAATTGAAATTCTTGAGAGAATTGTGGCATGGCAATACTCAGAAGTGCTTTGGACCCCTCCAATTACCTCTTTTACTCTAAATAAACTGTGCCTTGAAGTAACTAGAGAAGATCATTAGTGCTGACACCCAGGGTTGTTTATTTGGCACAGATACATTTATTCCTGTTTGTTCCTGATGGGGGTTATTAGATAGGTTGGAGGTAAAAATGTCAATTTTTCACTTTGCTTTACCTGATTTTCAATTTTTTCATTATTACATTAGTTTTTCTTGGGGTGTTCAGAATAACACGGTTCTCAAAGCAAGACTGAGCAGCTGGCCAACAAACCTCTTGCAAAGAACCACATTTCTGATAGGTGTCAAAAAATAGTCTTAAACATTTTAATGTGTTTAATCATAGAAATCTAGTTGGGTAAGTAAACAATTAGATTTAAAGGTACAGTTCCTTAGGTACCTCCTAGCTGTTTTTTGCCTCTTTTGTGTCACAGGAGTCCATGCAGCTAGGTTCTTCCAACTTAGGAATATTCTATGAAGAGCATCAAAAATACAAGGCCAGTTGAAATAAATATTACCTGGATCTTAAAGATAAATCTCTTTAAGATATTTATAAATCTATTTTACATTTATATTTATAAATATAAATCATTAATTGTAAATCTTTAAGATTTACAATTAAAATATATATATATACACACATCATCGGAAGATTTGTGCTCTAGTTTGATACTGATAGAAAGAATACATGATGACTTTTCAGAGCAATGAGTTCAAAAAGAAATATATGTTTAGAAGACTAATGTGTATAGGATGGTGCTATTTTAAACTGACAGCAGCCAAATGTCTCTGCAGGATTTGACTTTCTGAATGAGATGAATTTGGTCATCTGTGACAAGCTTTTAAAAAGCAACTGCAGCTGTGACAGTCTGTTTTTTAAGTTAACATTTTCTGTTATTTTGTCTGAGTGAAGTTTCTTGCAGGGTAACAGAACAGTGGAAACATTTCTGCACTCAAAACAAGAAGCCAAGAAACTCCTGGCTTTTCACCAGAACTGAAGCATTCTAGAAAGAATTTCACCTGAGATACTGCAGTGGCAGCATTTACTTTTGTGAATGAGAGCTACTATTTCCACTTAGGAAGCAATTCCCATTAGCCTGTACATTAAGGAATTTTAGAAAGGTTTCCTATTCCCTCACAAGATCCTTCCATTTTTAAATAATTCAAGTAACACAATTCTCAATGATCTAAATAATATAATAGAGATGAATAAATCTTTTGATCACAAGGCCACATTTGAATTGTTATTTATAGTCTCACAAGGGACAAAAATGTTTATCCTAATCAGTATCTCCTATTGTTCAGCTGTTCTTGCTATGCATCGATGAGGCTGTGACTTTAAACTCTCTCTAGATACAAATTCATATTTATTTTGAGGCTTAGACTAGAATCCATATCAGAATCAGCCATAGTACCATGACAGTGAGTGTAATTTATGTCAATCATCTGTTTCAGATACCTGTCTTATTTCAGTACAACAACTTTTCTGGAAGCAAGAAATCCTTCATAGATAATGAAAACAAACTTCAGTTAAATGCAGTTCAGAACTGTGACTAACCACATAAAACTGAAGAATTTTCTGCTGCAGTGGTTGCTAAAGTTCGTCTCCAGCCATATGGAGGAATTCTTTTAGCAACTGCAAAAACAATACTGTTGTGTTCCCTTTACAGAACTGAGCAAAGGCCCACTGAACTATGTTTTTTACTTATCATGTTCTCCTCATCTAGATTTATACCTAGAGCAGGCAATTAATTGTATGATAAGGGGGGTTCTCATAGGAAATAATTGTTACATTGTAAAAAGATGAAGTGTTTAATGGGGAACTTCTTAAATCTAAAATGACCAAATTCAAGAGATGTCTGTAAAAGCCAAGGTGTCAGGACGCTACTCAGTCTCAGCTGTTAAATTAATCTCAGTCCACAATAGCCCCAGAAGATAACCAAAGCAGGAATTAATAGCTTTCCCCTCTTCCTCTCCCTTTCAGATTTCTTTGTGATTAATTCCTAACAGAATAGGTCCAGATGGACTGGTTTAGGTTTGCTGACTCTGTTGTGATGGCCTTTCTTATGTTTTCTGTTTATGATTTCTGTTTCAAAACTTCCGTCCTGTCCTTCTTCCTCTTCTGTCTTTTTTCCCATCTGTGTAGCCAGCTTTATTCACAACTCTTTTTTCAGGCATGTGTGGATGTTACTTTCAATTATTACATGTTTCACAGTTCTTTGCTGACTGTTGTCTCCTTTGAAGTTCTCCTTTAAGTGATTAAAAGGTTTTAACGGGGTCTTGAAAGCTAAAGGTTCTGTTGACATATGGATGAGCAGAACTGGGGACCAGTGTTACTTGATAATTATATATGACATCACTGGGAAGGAACATCTGTAGCTATGTTGAGGATGTGCCTCTACTTTCATTATTTCTTATATTTGAAAGCATAATTTCTTTCTAATGGTAAAATCCTCACCCAGTGATTGAACTGCAGATATTTATAGAAAGGAATATACGAGATTTTGATGCAGAAAATGAAACTTTTTTTTTCATCCTGTTAATTTCTTGTATTTATCTGACTAAGTAAGTCAAATATTCTAAATCTGAACTTCCCACTGTCTATAAAGTCATTTTGGATGAATAAAAAAGTCAAAAGAGACATTGTACTCTAAAATAGAAAATTGTCACAGCTGGAAAATGTTTTTTCCTCTCCTCAGCAGTGTGAAAAGAGAAAGAGAGAGAAAAACATCACTCTGTTTATTCAAGCTGCTGCTAATCTCAACCCTGCTGCAGTCAGTCTGTCCCTTCCTTCAGTCAGAGTGACTGGCTGTCATAATAAACATGTTCCTCCCTTTCAAAAGTCAGATCTGGGCACCCTGGCTAGAACTGCTTGCTGACAGGCAGAAATTATGCAAGGTTGTGATATATTTATCATTATATGCACTTTGTGCTAGGTGTGAACACTCTCAAGACAAAAAGTAGGGTAGCTGTGTTCTGGGAGACTCATTACACATGTCAAAAACTGAACCTCAATTCTGCATCTTTGGATTTTTGCTGTTTAATTGAAAAGTGTTCACAATTGTTTAATGATTTGAAAAATTGGTGAAATCAGTTGTAAGTACAATGCATTTAAAAATGAAGATGTGATTATTGACATGGTATATAAACTTAGCTTCCATGTGCCTTAGGGTTATAAGCAGGGATTAGAAATAAGCAAGGGTGCAGTGACGTGAACAAAGACTGCCACTATAGCACCTGTAGCTCCATGGTACTTTGGTAAGACAAAACCTCTCAAAAGCAGGTGTAATAGAATTGCACTAGTGTTCCTTAACTGGAACTCTCACATTTTTAACTGACATCTTTTGATGCCAGATAAACAATTCTGCTTGCTGGCTGAGGAGACACACATAGTGGAGAACCAGGCAACAGATAGGGAGTGCATACCTTTTAGCCAATCACTTTCACTAATGCATGATATGTTTAAGAAATCCTTTTACCATAAGCTTGCTTGACACAACCTTAAGACTTATTACTAATCCCTCTAAAGGATTGGGTTTTTTCTTGATTGTCTAATGAAAGAACTCAAGTAAGTGGACTGAGCAAATTAAAAAATGAGGCAGTCTGAGGGAAGCAAGATAGAAAATCATTGATGAAATGCAGGGGGTCAAGAGAGTTTCAAGTGGGATGATTCACAAGGATGGGGGAAAGGGTTGTTTAAAGCATAAGAATAAAGATGGGTTATGCAACTCCATGCTTTATTACCCAAATGCAGCTATAACACCATCTGCTCATAGTACTCTTTGTGCACTTTGGGAGATGACTACCTCTGTCTCCCAAGGAACTGGCCCATGTCCTCCAGTCCAAATGTAATTTCCCACTCATTTTTTCAGTAGAACTACATGAGTTTGGCTTTTTGAGAAGCTTCCACATCCAGAGAGCTGAGAACCATATTTTATATTGAATACAAAATTTTTACTGCTTACTGACATATTCCAGCATCACTTCCAATATCATACATAGAAAATGTTCTTCCTTTGTACTAATTTGAAAACGTTCAAGATTCCATAAATGAGTAAATTTGTGGTGGCTTGCCCCTGGCTGAATGCCAGGTGCCCACTAAAGCTATTCTATCACTCCCCTCCTCAGCTACACAGGGAAAAGGAAACAACATAAGAATCATGAGTTGAGATAAGGGCAGGGAGAGATCACTCACCAATTGCCATCATGGGCATAACAGACTTGATTTAGACAAATTAGCTGAATTTATTACCAATCAAAATCAGAGCAAGATTATGGGAAATAAATCCAAAACCACTTTCTCCCCACCCCTCCCTCCTTCCCAAGCCTAACTTAATTCCCAATTGTCTACCTTCTCCCTGCCAGCACCACAGGGCAATGGTGGTTACAGTCAGTTCTTTGCATGTTGTTTCTGCTGCTGCTTCCTCTTAAAGAAGAGGAGACTTTGCTCCACCGAGGGGCAAAGGACACGAAAGTCTCCTGTGGGAGAGGAGACTTCCTGCTTCAGGAATCCACCTTCTCTGGCCTGGGGCTCCTGCAAGGGGAGATCTGCTTCCCCATGAACTCCCATGTGCTGCAGGGGTACATCCTCCCTCACCATGGTCTGCACCACAGGCTGCAGGGGAAATCTCAGCTCCAGCTGCTGGACCACCCTCTTCTCCTTCTCCACTGACCTTGGTATGTGCAGAGATGTTTCTGTCACATATTCTCAATCCTGTCTTCTCTGGCCACAATTACTCATGTACAACAGCTTTTTATCCTTCTGAAATAAGTTCTCAAAGAGGTGTTACTGCCATTTCTAATAGGCTCAGCCTACAACACTGACAGGTCTGTCCTGGAACCTTGAGTTGGCATTGGCTCTCTCAGACATAGGGAGTGCTCTTAGCAAAGCAAAGAAACCACCCTTGTAGTCTCCCCCACAGCAAAATCCTGGCCACACAAATGCAATATAAAATTACTGATGGTTAATTAAGGATGTGGGTTTGCCATACCACTAGCAAGGTAAAGGAGATGTCTAAACAAACGAGGTAAAATTTTGAGATTAGGCATGGTGATTCAAGTGAGGAAATGGTCAAATCAGGGCAGTAGGAGCTTACAACTCCAGGCTTTAAAGTTCATTTTGCAGAAGTATAGGTTGATAAGGTTGACCCACCACTACATGAAACAGCAGTGAGAAAAAGTGTCAAGACAAGTTCTAAAACAGTGACATGTGTCTGAAAATGTGCCATGCAAGTTTAATGAACAATTTTCAAAGAGATACTCTAGAATGATGACTTCAGTATTTGTTGTAGACTCAAGGTTTCAAGGTCAACATAAACCATAGTGGCTTTCTTTTAGAGGCTGCAGAAAAGGAAAACTTATAGTTAAATGTAGGTAATAATAACGAAGATGAGTTTTCTGAAAGCAATGAAGACTGCACGAAGTATGGCACACTAGAACTACGATAAAAATTTAAATCTGGCAATAAGCAACACTGAGAAAATGGCCATAATTACTCCTATTCCAAAACTTAATGATTCATTTATAACTTGTATCCTATCAGATGCATCTTATACAACATTAATAAGTTCTTTTTGACTTCTTTCATGCACTTCTCTCTGTGTCAGGCTTAAAGGTATTTGCCATTTGTGATTGGTCTTTCTCTCCAAACTCTATCACAAGTGATGGGGAATGCAGAGGTACAAAGATTTTTGTGAGTTTTTTTAAAGGGAGGAACATTTTTCATAAACAACAATAAAAATATTTACTTGCTATCTTTTCTCCACCACTTGTAGTGACAATATATCCTATAGAAACAGGAGAAGTATGGACTTTTCAGGACACAAAACTTGAGGAAAGCTGTGGTACCCTGAGTACTATGTAAATGTGGATTTTTCTTTTTTTTGTAAGAAACCTTCTGGAGAGACTGTAACTGACATGCTGGTTAAATCTAAATGTAGAAAAGGGCAATAGCAGGCAATGAGGTTAAGCAGAGATCTAAAGATTAGTGGAAGCAATAAACAGAAGGCTTTTAAAAATGAAAACAATATTGCAAGTCTGGGAAGGAGAAAGATGCAGGAACTCTAAAGAAAAGAAAATGAAAAATATATTGCAAATTGAGCTACAGATAATTCTCTGGTACATATTTGTAAGTGATCAGAATGCTCATTTAAATGTAAATAGCAATAAAAGGCTCAAGAACTGGTAGCTGATGAACTAGAGACAACAAATAACTAGTTTCATGAAGTAATACGATTGCTGAAGCAATTTTTATATTTAGGAAAAAGTATATTTGGTAATAAAAGAGATCAGCTTGAAGAGAATAGAGAAGGATAATAAAGAATGATAATGTGGAACTGATATTATAAAAATACTATTGAAAAAGAGTTTTATAAGTAAAGTTCAGAAGTTTGATATTTCACGAAAGATTTAAATGAGGGAAAATAAAGCTTAAAACATATTTATAGCTTTCGTTTCTGGTTTGGCTTGGGTTTTTTCCTCTTTTAAGTTATCTGGACTTTGACCAATTTTAAATTCAGCAATTTAATATTCTTAAAAATACAGTTTATTCTAAATGAAAAACACATATAAGAGATGATGACTTTTCTTCAGAATGCTTTTTTTAGACTGCAGAATAAAATTTGCAGTCATTTATATGGTTGCAATTTATTGCCTCTTTAATATCAATATCCAAATGGGTTTTTCTCACAGAAGGAAGTATAAGTTAGAATACAGAAGAATTGGAGAGAACTTTTCTGTTCTGAAATTGTTGAGTGAACATTGAAGCTAAATTAATGAGCTGATTAAGTGGGTTCATTATACTCTCTTTAAGAAAGCTAATGAACCTTTTTATTAGTAGATACAAATTGTAAAGTTGCTTTTTGCATCAGCCCTTCTTTGGAAATAAATATGAGATGTATTCACTAGCGTAAGTAGAAAACATTCTTCTGAATTTGACACAAAACAAAGGTTAGGAAAAGCAGTGCTGCTGACCATCACACACTACTGGCTACCTGCTCCAAGTTTCTGACCTTGAGTGATCAGCTTAGGGCCTACTGTTCAATGTGTCCCTTCCTATAATACAAACAAGAGTGTCTCTATTGTAAGAGCTTCCTGAGCTGTCCTTTTCTGTGCATTCATGTGCACACACACAGGGTGGATGAGGTTTTAATATTCTGTAGCGAGGTATATTTACATTATGTAAGTGTTCTTCAAATGTCTTATAGGGGTTGGAGGCACAATTTTCTTGTGTGAAAAAATGACCAGTAAAGTAAAAGGCTCTTCGTTTTTTGATATAAAAGCAGGTGTCCAGCTTAAATCACAGCTGATAAATATTTTTATTTATTTTCAAATACAATTAAAAATTGTATTAAATTAAAAATAGTGAAATTATATTGGTAAATATTATTTATTCATTTATATTGTATTCTCTAGCTCCTTATAATTTCATAATGCAAAATTGAAAAGAATTACTAGTACAAAAATTAACATTCAGTCTTATGCATAAAAAAAATCAAATATTTTCCATAGAAGTACCTTCTCTGACTGATGAGTGGCCCAGAAGTTTGTACCATTCATGTAATTTATGCAGCTTATGAAGGTAACTCCTTTGGTTTGTTTCATGTTGAGGACCAGCTCCAAATAAAATTCCCATGCAGTTTCACATTTGCTCAATGCAGGTACAATTACACATACTCAGATGGAACCAAGTTGTCTGCATTTCTGGCTGAGTAAATACGGTGCAGAGGACCTTGTGCCTGTTGCCATTTTATGTTCCATAAAATGGAGTTGTGCAAGACTTTTCACAAGAACTCATGTGCTCTGTTTCAAACCCAGCCAGCAACTGAGCCCCATGCAGACTCTTGTTTCCCCTCCTTGGTGCCTCTGGGAGAGAATCAGAAGAGTGAAAATGAGAAAACTAGTGGGTTGAGATAAAGACAGGTCAATAGGGAAAGAAGCTGCATGTGCAAGGAAGGCAAAAACCCAAGGAATTAAATCACTAGGCAGGTGTTCAGCCATCCCTGGGAAAGCAGGACTCTGTCACAAGGTGACTTGGGAAGACAAACACAATCACTGCGAGCCTTCCCCCCTTACTCCTTTTTGACCACTCCTTATATATTGATCATGTTGCTGTGTGGTATAAAATATTTCTTTGGTCACCTGGGGTCAGTTCTGTGCCCTCCCAAATTCTTGTGCACCTGCAGTCCCCTCACTGGTGGGGTGATAAGCAGAAAAGGACTTGGCTCTATGCAAGCCCTGCAGAGCAGTAACAAAATCATGCCTGTATTATCAGTGCAGTTTCCAGCACACACCCAAAACATAACTAATTAAATTAGTGTGAAGAAAATTAGTTACTGTGAAGTAAATTAACTATATCCCAGCCAAAAATAGCACACCATAGGTTAGAATCTTGGTGTGACAGCTAAAGACTTCTCCCTCCAAGTAGCCACTTGTCCTACTTATTCTTTAATATCTTTTCACACCAACTCTCAGAGGGCCACGCAAAATTTGCAAAATTGCCTAGTTTTGTGCTGGCTCTGAGAGCACAGTATCAATATTTAATTTCCCCAAATCAATTCACTTCTCTGCTTTGGACAACACAGTGTTTGATACTGGTTCATTCATGTTTAAAAGGCAATTCTTGTATCATTTTCTCACTTCAAGGGAAGTTAAATAAAAGCATAAAAAAAGCTACATAAAGAAAAAATATTTGGTCAAAAGTGAAAACTTGAAAGCTGCATGTCAGGTGTAGCAGAAAGAAGTATCAAAGGAGTCAAGAATGGGCATCAAAAGGAAAAGAGAGAAAAAACATGGTGAGACACTGTTCCAAGGGAACCACGAGATGCAGGAAAAATCCCAGCAGAGCAAGGGTGAAGACTTGAGAGGCATAACAAACCAGCTTTGTTGAAACCAATGACTAAACTGAGGGGTTTAGACATCTTGGTGTCTATGCAGAAAACTAATTAACAACATTAGTGATGGCATTCTCATTGGTGACAGAGGAGAAAGAGAATTTTACTTTTGAAACTACCTGAGTGTCACTGACATCCATTTATGTAGGTAGGATTGTTGTTACAGACATATTACAGACAAAAAAGATACTACCTTACCTTGATGGAACAGAACACCCCACTAAAATGATTTCAACCTGATACAAATAATTTACTACATTAAACTGAACAATTACCAGAAATAATTGAGTAAAAAAATTTATGTAAGTAAATGAACAAAATCATTTTTTATTGACTTTTTACTCTAATTTTTCACCAATTAAAACATATTTATCCTCCTTTGAAAGGCAAAATTTTATGTGAAAGTGTATAAATTAATCTTTCTCCTTTTCCCTCTATTAATAGGTATATATATATATATATATATATATATATATATATATATCCATCTGTATAGCTCCCATTCACATTAAGAAAATGGAACTTACTCATATTTTCAGAGCACACTTCTAGACAAAAAATTTTGCTTGCTTGGCTTTTCAGTACAATGAGAAGAGATAAATAATAACTATTTTTGAGTTTGAAGGATAAAAACCCCATGTCTTGCCAAATGGTGGATATTCTGATTCCCTTGCCAGAAGGAGTCACACCGAAGATGTCCAACAGGAAAAAGTCTAACACAGAACGATGTGGAAAATTGAATTTTGAGCAAATCAAAAGAAATCTTTCAGTCCATCAGCATCAAAAACTGTTAAAAATTTTTTCTAAGTAGTACATGCTTGTTTTCCAACTGTCTATTAAAAAGAAAATACCTGCTTCAAGTGTGCATTGTACAAGGCAGCAGCCTAAGATTTTTTTACTAGGAGTCATATAGAACATACCTGTGGGCTCACAATGACTCCAGCATAAAGGAGAGTTGGTATGTTCATTTGGTTATCTCTCTGGAACTATCTTTTCTGAAATTATTAGCTGCCTACTTTAACATTTCTAGTAAAAAAATTTGTTACTAATGCAGTAAGCTCAATGGGGCTTTTTACATAAACAAAAGATCAGGCAAAATGAAACATAAAAATCCAAACCTGTAGTTTTTTTTATTTTAGATCCCAAAAGTTTTCTGTTCACTCTGGAGTAGAGAGATTAACTCTCAACTATTTAATTTGCTTCTAGAAAGCCTGGACATTTAGATAACAACATTGAAACTGTGCTCATTTCTCCTAGGTAACTGTCTCAGGATTTCACCTTTTATAATAAAACTATGAATTTACCAGTACTAAGAAAAATGGTCACATATATACATGCATGGAATATCTAGTCTGATAAACTGCCTTCTATCTAGTGGTTTTAGCTTTGTCCTGAAATTTTGCAAACTGCTTTTACACTCTTTTTCCAGACCTGAAATGACAAGATACTTGTACCAAAAAGTTGTTTGCAAAAAGGATGGGGAGAACAATCCTAGTCTCTGTGTCAGTGAAAAATAGCACTATTTCAGTTCTGTCAAAGTAAAAGCAAAGTAAATGATATTTGGACATTAAAAGGTATTTGGAATTAGATTGAGCATTATCATTTTTATAAATTTATGGAGTTTATATTCAAAACAATTAATTGCATTTAAAGCAGAATTCAGTTAAAAATTGCCTCTGGATGAGAATTTTAATCCATAATAATCCAATCATAGGTGTACCAATGCAATATAGAACACTGAAAAAAACAAAAAAGAAATAAACCAGGAAATACCAAAGTAAAACCCAGTTCCATTTTTCATTGTTTTTCTTTCTTTAATGTTTCCTAGTGTCCCAAAGCTAAACAAATGTTAATAGTACTCTCAAGGACATTTTAACAGGAAGGGTTCATAAAGGTGACTCCAAAAAGGGAGGATTTTAACATTATTTAATCTGAAAAACTAGGATAAATTGAGCTTATCCCAATTTTTAAAATCAGTTTAAATATGATGCACTGGAAGAGGATAATTTAATTTCAAGAGGTCAGGAGTTTGCGTCTGTGTGTGTATTTAATAGGTCACAAAGTTTGCATCAAAGGAAGTTTGTCCTTGCAAATTGTAGGATATTGTCAAACACCCATGACAAAACCCAGGGCTGAACACACAGTTTTAGGTGTGGTTTTGCAAAACTCTTAGAGAGGACTAATTCATGATGTCTTTTAGATTGGTTCAAAATATTTTCTCTTTTTCTTCAAATGCGTGTAATCGATGTGCAAATCTCAGGTGGCTTCTTGTAGGAGGTACTTGAGCACAAGGTTTGACCTGAGCAGTGAGCTGGTTTTGGGGATGAATTCTAGACTCCAGTTACGGTCAAGACAAGAGGTTACATAATCTCTTTTTTGGCATGTTCAAAATATATTCATCCTTTAAAGAAGTATAACAGCTGGTGTTCTCAAGATGTCAGCAAAAACTAAGATTCAAAGGGTCAGCCTACAATTGAGCTTGACACATTTTATTTACAGCTGCTGCAGGAAATGGAGGGAAACCCATGTGAATCTAAGAGCTGGAATACCTGACAATAAATGATTTTTTTAGTTGATGCAAGACTGAGTTTGTTTGAGATTTGCTTATGATTGGTTTTGATTAATCTCTACTAACTTCCATAAATGTTAAGGTACAGATGAAAAGAAGAAAGGTTTTTGATATTGCGGTCCTTTCTGCCTTTAGACTGAAAAAATTCATCAGTATAGTTTTTCTCAAATATTTATCTTCCATAAAAAGGGAGAGGGAGGAAACTAGGGCATTGTTTTTAATCAAGTAGAAGCTTTATTATATTCCCTGAGGTAACAGAGGTCTTGTTTCCATCCTGTATTTTCCTTTATAAGGCATTGTCTATGTTTCCAGGTTCACTTTTTTCTTCTGTTGATACTTAATCCTTTAAATTTGTGGTAGAAATTCAATATCTGAACACAGGCCTTAAGAAATGGAAATGCCAATATCTGTTTTTCTTCAATTTGTTTTTCAGACAGACCCTATAGAAAGTTCTGTCAGAGACAATACATTTGCCTTATTTAATCCTATTTTTTTCTTCAAGTGCCCCTTCCTTTGTCTGCAATAAATAGCAGATTCTTTGCTTGCAGCAGCTTCTACCAGACCAAAAGTTAATCAAATAACATATGTTACTTGTGCTGTCATAAGCAACAGAAAGACTATGAGAGCCTTTCTACTTTCTGTGCTGTCAGGCATAGGTTTAGATGAGATAGATAAGATGTTGCTTAAACTTGCTATGGGCATTTTTTCCCAACAGCTCTCATCTGTTTCCAGTGAACCATTTTATCAAGGTACTATTTCACTGGAGTGTGAAGTGGCAAAAGCTATCCTCATACAAGCTGTTCTGTTGTAAATGTCATTTATGTTTAGGCTTTTATAACTCTTGTTTTATTTTATGCATAATTTCTAGTTAAAATATCTAATATTTACATGGAAGTCTTATAACTTGTTCCCTACAAAGTTATGAAAATCATTGTCTTGATGAGAGAGGCTTGGCTTGATGGAATGATCGAGATTTGAAATTCTAAGCTATTCTCATCTAAATGCAAACTGACTACTAAGGAGACAGAATTTCCAGAAAAGATGTGATTTATTTGCTGTTTAATGCAGAACAAACTTTTTTAAAAAGTGTTTCTATTATTTACTAGACCAGAGGGGTTCTGAGCAATAAGCACATTCTCCATTTGAAATGTGGCTTTCTGAACATAGAGAAGTGCAGATGTGAAAGGGTCAGAAGCAAGCCACAAAAGCATGTAAATTGTTTTTCTAATCCATACCAAAACCCCCTATGCTCTAGTTTACTTACATAATGTTTCCTTTTCGATTACTATGCAGTCAAGAAAAGCCAGTCATAAATATATTCACACACAGTAGTATGTGACTTTACTCATGAACAGGAAAACTGTTTTTCCTGTGACAAAGCTGTCTTATGACATTTCTTGTACTGCGACTGAGAAAAATGGCAAAATCCATGGACAGAAAAATCCTCTACCATGCTTGTGAAAAAATGTTTCACTTACAATAGGAATATCATAATTACTGTTTCTCTCAGCAGGCTGGAATTCTCATGTTTAATACTGGACTGTTATTTTTTTTAAACACTAATTCTATCAGACTCAGCAAAGCTTCTGTCTCTTCCTAAGCTATATCCTGCTGAAGTGTGTACAGTGACAGTGGAGCCCAGCGCACAAATGGCATTTCAGCAAGTAGATATTCACTGTAGATGAGTAGATGATGCAGACTGCCAAAAGTGTGGATCAAGTCACATTAGAGCCTGAATCTCCAGGGAGATAATGCAGCTTGTCAATGAGACATCATGAGTGCCCTGTGGAAGAGAGGGGAAAAGCCACAACATCTACCCAAAGTATCATGAGAAGGAAGTTAATATCCATAAACTCTCTATACATGAAAAAACCTCTCATACACAAGGCTCTTAAAGAGAGTGATCTGAAGCATGGTCTCAATTTACTTCATGTTGAAATATGAGTCAAAAAGCAACTGGCCTCCTGGTCTAGACGTAACTACTGCTTGTCAACATAAAGAGCTATAAACTTTGGTGAACTATTTCTGTTTCACAGAAGTAAGAAAATATAAATGAAAACTGTCTAATCTATTTTGGGAAATCCATCTTCTTTCATGTTAGGCAGAAGTCCAGAGACCTTACCTGTCCCCTTGAAGTAATACTATTTTAAAGGAGTCTTTATTTTCCATGCTATCATATGCTTTTTAAGTGGAACAGCTAGTGAAACTTTGAAAGTAGAACACAGTGGAGCTGAGCTGAATAATAAACTAAAATTTGCTTCTAGCCAAAAAAAGTTTAAACTCTTTTTCCTTCTTTTTTCTGCTATGCTTCCATGTCTTTACTTCCTTGCAGTTCCCAAAGGACAGAAGATAATAGCCTTCAACACAGACACTGCAGAAGGGGTAAGATGTCTGTAATGTATAATTCAGCTTGACTTCTCCAGTCTGCAGCATAAGAAATGGAACTGTTATCACCTTTTACAAAGAGCTAGCATTCATTTATTAGTTGCATTTCCTTTTTTTTTTTAATCCTGTATAGGCTAATCTGCATGGGAGAAAACATCGAAGGGAATGATGAATAGACTGGACTCTCCAGGGGATAAGGATTATTTATGAAGTTACTCCAGTTCAGTGAACAGTGAAATTCATGTCAAAGTGTGTGACTTAGAGCCCAGTGAATTACAAACTTCACTCCAGGAGAGGAATTGAAACCTGGAGTTCAGAGGAAAGCTGTGACAAGGCAGTGTTTAAAGTACATTTTCTAACAAACCTTTTCTACCACATGCATAAAGTCATAACTCCAAAACTGTGCAGATTTTGGATCACAGATATTATTTACTCTTTGCACTTATTTCACCATGTCATACAACTAGCTTTGAAGTGACAGGCAAGCTTATTTTTACTCATTAACACAATGAAGTTCTAAAATGTTTACAATTGAGGTGTCTGTGTGAGAAATTACTATAGAAAACATTCTGCAGAGGGTGTTATCAGATTTTCTTGTCTATGTGGTATTTTAGAATCAAAGATAGCATTTTATGGAAAAAATTGCTAATGTTGAGCATCACCCTGTCTCTTTATCACTTCCTGTTTATTTTCAGACCAGATCTCACATCAACACAATGGTGCTAGCAGAAACTCTTTTGGTTGTGATTCAAATCATTCCATTCTATTTCTGTTTCTCATTCAACTGCTGCCCTACAAAAAAAAACATGTTCTGCTCCTCTATATTTTGCATGCTGCAAAGGCAGGTAAGGTCCACATATTAAAGCTTGCCATCAAGCATTTGTATATATTCAGTGTATTTCATCTTCATGAGAATATCACCCTAAAAGTATTAAGGAAAAACAAATGAAACAAGCATGTAACAGATTCACAGTAAACACACGTCTTCTTAATAAAATGTGCTGCTATGAGTGGCTCTGAGTTGCCTCATGGATTTCTTTATCTGGATTAAAAAGACATAAGGGCAAGTTAACAGAAAAAATATGGGACATTTTAGACTGTGTCATTCTTCTTAATTCCTTCAGATTCTATGTTAGAAAGTTGCAGTGGTGATC
The DNA here is from genome assembly GCF_027887145.1 of Ammospiza caudacuta. NCBI lineage: Eukaryota > Metazoa > Chordata > Aves > Passeriformes > Passerellidae > Ammospiza > Ammospiza caudacuta. Next base: position 36,928,468 of record NC_080598.1, on the reverse strand, counting down.
TATATATAACTTCTTAGCATGTCTCAGTCATCCAACAAGTCAGGCAGGATTTTTAAGGGCAATCATCAAATGTTCTACACAAAGAAGTCTGGTGCAAGTATACAGAATGGAACTGGGCTTCCTACCCTGTATCCTATTTTCCCCAGGCTATTGACATGTAAGCCATTCAGAACTAGACTAAACCCTACAGCTTCCTCCCTTCAGGTCTTTTTTCTTTCCTTCATTATTTTAATCAATTTTTATCACAGCTTTCCTTTCTGGAGGGATGCCAGGAAGGGCTATTTAGCCTTCCATCCTTGTTTTTTTATATATTTTCAGCCTTCTCTCTTTTACCCTGACTCTGCCACCTGAGGTTGGGGCACGTGGTGCTGTCACCCAGGCAGAGCCTGAAGCTTTGTCCCATGCATGTGAGTTGGCTGATTGCATTAGGGTGGCTGTCACAGCATGGACAGAAGGTGGGCAGTTTTGAAGGATCTCTTCTCTATGAAAATGTGGCTGTAAGAGCACAGTCACCCTGAGGACTGGAGGATCTGGGACACACAATATTTTTATTATTTTTTTCAGTATGGCCCAGCAAGAAGCAGATGAAAAAATCATGCAGTTGAAAAAAACAAATTAACCATTGACACAGCATATTTATAACAACCTTCTAACTGTAAAAGTCTTTTAATCATGTACTGATGTTCTCATCCTTGATATAGACTGCATGATGTTCCAAATCCCCTCTGTAAAAGTGATTTTTATTCCTCCTAATTTCTCTTAAAATTCTCTTCTGCTGTAGGACAACTAGAAAGCATAAATCTAAACAGCAGAGCCTACAAAGATCTGTTGTTACTGTTCTTATTTGATCAGGAATTCATAATTCTGGTACTTCTGTTGTTAATTTATCACTGTTCCCTTCTCTAACCTGCTTCCTTGTTGCACCCACCTACTTAGGGTTTGTAATCCCAGTGGCATTCTGTTAGATTTTTCCCAGTGGTCTAGATGGGTATGTCCTACAAGTTCCTCAGAAATAATATAACTTTATTTCTTGTTAATTAATATCTACATTTCAGTGAGTGTTTGGACTGGATGACAGAGTGCTGGTGTCTTGTCACTTGAACATCATTACAGAGTCTTTAAACACTTAGAAACAGAGGACTTCTCAGATTATCCATGAAACTCCAGAATTTCTGTGAAAATATAGAACTATATAATTGTTAAGGTTGGAAAAGACCTCCTAGATCATTAAATGCCCCTGCTAATTTAGCACCACTCTGTTCACCACAAAACCATGACCATAAGTGTCACATCTACATGTCTTTTAAATACCTCCAGGAATGGTGATTCTGCCACTTCCCTGGGAAACCTGTTCCTGTGCCTGAGCCCCTATTCCCTGAAGAAGTTTTTTCCCATATGCAACATAAAACTCCCCTGGCACAACCTGTTTTGTCTCATTCTGACACCTGTTACTTGGGAGAAGAGACCAACCCCCACCTCCTACTTCCTCTTTTCAGGTATTTTTAGGAACAATAATGTCCTCCCTGAGCCTCATTTTCTCCAGGCTAAACACCCCCATCTCCCTCAGCTGCTCCTCATATGAACTGCGCCCCAGACCCTTCTCCAGCTCTGCTGTCCTGCTCTGGACATGCTCCAGCATTTCAAAGTGTTTCTGAGAGATCCAGTGTGATCAAGTGTACTGAGTGATCCAGGACACAGGATTGGAATTGTGGCCTCACCAGTGCCAAGTACAGCGGTCAATCACCTTCCTGGCCCTGCTGCCCACACTATTTCTGGTACAAGCCAGGATGTCACTGGTCTTCTTGGCCACCTTGGCACATGCTAGCTCATGTTCAGCTCACTGTCAACCAACAATTCCAGGTTCTTTGTCTACTGGGCAACTTTCCAGACCTGAAACCCAAGGCAGTAGTGCTGCCTGGAGTTTTTGTGACCCAATTGCAGGACCTGGCACTTGTTTTTGTTGAACACTATAACTCTGCCCTTGGCCAGATCCCTCTGCAGAGCCTTCCTGCCCTCCAGCAGATCAACACTGTCACCCAGCTTGGTGCCACCTGCAAACTGACCGAGGGTGTGGTCAATCCCCTCATCCAGATCATTGACAAAAATATTAAATGAGACTAGTCCCAATACTGAGCCCTTGGGAACTACACTTGTGAGCAGTCACTGTTTGGACTCAGCTTCATTCACCACCAGTTTCTGGCCCAGACACCCATTTTTTACCCAGCCAAGAGTGGACCCATCCAAGTCATGAGCAGTCAGTTTCTCCAGGAGAAAGCTGTGGGAGACATTGTCAAAGGCTTTACTAAAGCCCAGGAAGGCAATATCCATAGCCTTTCCATCATCCGCTAAGCAGGACTCCTTGTCATAGATGGAGATGCTGTTGTTTGGGCAGGACCTGCTTTTCATGGAGCCATGCTGGCTGGGCCTGAGTCCCTGGCTGTCCTGTGTGTGCAGCATGCTGGCACTCAGGATGATCTGTTCTGTGACCTTCCCTGGCACTGAGACTGACGGGCCTGTAGCTCCCTGTACCCTCCTTCCAGCCTTTTCTGGATGCACATCATGTGTGATAAGCCCCAGGCAGCTGTGGCTTCCCCAGCTCCCCAGGGCTGCAGTAGGGATGGAGGGGGCCTCAGGGAGCTCTTCTGTCACCTCCTCTGGTACCCTTGGGTGGATTCCATCTGGCCCCACAGACCTGTGCATGTCTGTACCGCAGGTTCTGAGCATTTCCCCTTAGACTCTGAGGGCTTCATTCTGCCTCCTGTCTCTGTCTCACAGCGCAGGGATTGGGTACCTGGAGAACAGGTTGTAGCAGGGATTTTTATCTGGCATACATTTCTTCATTTTCATGAAACTGATGTACATGCAGCATACCGAAAATAGCTGCATCTGGTAATTTTTGTTGAAAATTAAACTTTTAACAGAGATTGAGGAATTAATTCTTGAATTAAAAGTAGAGGATGATTGTTAGGAATCTCTAATAATGAAAAAAAATCAGATAGCATAAGCTTTACTTAATCTTTTCTATGTAATAAGATACTGACAGAAATATGGTATTCATTGTCTAGCAAGTACTGCTCTAATTTGTTTATTTTTCTATAACTGCTAGCCATGCAAAAATAAATCCAAAGATTGTTCAATGCCTTTTGGGCAGACAGGCATGATAAGCACTTTTTTTTCAGATTTGCAACTTACTGCAATTTCTGTTTTGAATAGTGAAATAAAATCTTAAAATGTAATAATTTTTTTCAACTGCTTGCAGAGTGTGTAAAAAAGTGTTAAGCCACAAGGCAAAATTCAGATATCCATTAAAACAAGGACTACCAAAATGCTATAACTTCTTGTTAATCTAGTGTTAAAAACTGCTCTCTGGTCTGAAGCCTCTACATGAAGAATGCTCCAAGTCCTTCACAGAGGCATTACATGATCTGTCTTCCATCAGAGCTGAACTCAGGGATTTTTAGTGTCAACAAATTAAAGCAAATGTCATGCAACTGTCTTGCCTAACAGCCTAGCTCAACAGGAAGCCCAGCAAGCTCACTTCAGCTGAAATAACCTCAAGATCAACACAGTTTCAGATCTGCAAACAGGCAGAAAAGCAAGGTCAAGCAACAAAACACTGAATGATTCACAGTCTTGAGACAAAATTTAATGCCTAATGATGCTGGTATACACGTACTTCTACAACACAAGGAATAACTGTAAATCACACAATTCAGTCTCAATACATCAGGGTCTGTGTTCATCAAAGGAAAAGTTGATGAATCTAAATAATAAGATGGACTGGCTATTTTTTTTTGATTTTTCCTTTTAACATTTGGCATTGGTGCCTGCTGTGACAACCAATCTAATTCCATCTTTTCCCGCTCATTGCTATCTAGAGAAACAAGAAAAATTGAGGGTTTTGGACACCTCAGTTCTAACGGTTGTACTAACTATACTGTTTAGTTCTTTACTATTCTAAGCTTGGCTAAAGATGATTTTTAGAGGATGAGTTAACAGGATTTGTTAAGTTTGCTGCAGTGGCTTAGGAGTTTATTTTGTGCAAATTGGTGATAGAAATCTTAAAACTGTCAATTCTACGAACAAGGAGAAGACAGAGTATATCTACACTATAAAATACTAATACTAACCTAACGCTAATAGGGCACTGACTTTTCATACAAAGTTAGGAACGCTTAACTGAGAATGAAAATACCCGATAGTTAAATTCTGTCATTGTGGAACTGGAACTCCTGAAAAAATCACTTTGGATGATATTTTCAAAATACCACACCTATGGTTAAAATTTCCAAAAGACTTTATGCATTTTTGAAACATAATTTGCATTTGAAAAATTATATGGAATTTAAAATCTCATTGCAATTCAATAATACATAAAGTCTTCAGTTAATTATGCATAAAAAAGAAATATGGGGTCTGGAGTTAAGTAGACAAGTTTTGAAATTGTTCTTTTAATATTAACCCAAACCTAAAGACCAAATATATTTTTGTTTAGGAGTATTGTTGTTGAACTATACTATAAAAACCACACTTGACCACTAGTTTTAAAAATATTGCCTTCTATCTTCCTGCCCTGCTGAGTTCATTAATCTATAACTTTGAGATATACGATACACGTATAGCATGCCATATATTGATATCTAGAAATCCAAGTATGAAGATGCATCTAAAATACTGTATGTTTATTTCATTCACATATTATATGCATTCATTCCTTACAAAGCAAAGACTTGTCTTGTAATGGGATCTGATGTGACCATTAAATCACAGATAAAGTATTAATAATTCATTTTGAATTAAAATGGTGAAACTTCAGCTGTTATTCATACTCTCCGAAATGTTTTTAAAGCATTTTTTATCCTAATACTCAAGAGACAAATTATTAAGCACTAAAAAATTCCTAGTCTCAGCCATATTTTTAGTGAAAGAGAACATGTTTCAGCTGATGTTTTAAAGAACCCAAAGATATTTTATCTTCTGTTCAGATGTCCAGTTATGGTATTTTTCAAGTTTCAAAATACTGCAAGTGAAAAGTGATGTCTCCATTATTTTTTTTCAGGTAAGCTGTTTTAAAATAATCTAAATAACATTGCAGCTCCTGAGACTCTTCTGCTCAAGTTAAAATAAGAAATTCAGGAGATGGTGTCAGTATCTTCTGCCTATGGCAGGAAACTTCTTGTCTGACAAGACAGTACTTCCTGTCCATTGCCCTGGAAGGATCAAACATAAAATCCCACATAAGACAGAACATCTGTTTATCCCCACAATCCCTTCCCCATTCATCCATGCTGGCTGGATGTTTATCCATTCTGAGTTTTCTTTCATCCATCAGGAAGGAATTGTGGAAAGCTCTACAACCTGTAGAGCTCTGTGTGTACCTGGGTGACATTCTACAGCCACTGCAAGGCACATGCCTGTTTTGAGTACTGCTTTCTTGCACTAGCATTTACTGTCACTATAAATAGTTACTTTTGGGAAAATACACTCTCACACAACACTGGACAGCAGCAGAATTTTAGGGGAGTAGAAATGCTGACTGAATAAGGTGTTCTTAGCAGCAGCTGGCATATAGTTTGATCTTTGTTCATTAGTAGCAGCATTAAATTTGTCCAAATAGAGCCTTTCCTAATTAGCTTTAGTGACAAAAGGGAGTCTTCTAAACCACATCATCCAAATTGGCTGCAGGGAGAGATTCCAAACTAGACTCAAGGTACCATGTAAAATATTCTACTGTAACTCATCCTCTGCTATTGTAATTCAGGTTCCTTCTAAGCTTATTAATTCAGAAGGAGTCCTAATGATAATATAATCCTCTTATGTTTGTAGTGTTTCTCTTTTGCAAGAAGTAGGGTAGAACTGCCAATGTGCTATCTAATGAGTCATTAAATTCATTTCTAAATAGTGAGAAAAAGAGGCCACACAGGCATAATTTAGGATTTTGCTTCAACAGTTTAACAGGATTTCTTGCCTGCTTAGATTTGGCCAAATAGTCTTTGAGAATCTTGATTTGTAAAAGATCAAGTAATTTTGCTTCTCATTATGAGGATTTAACTGAGTTTATAATCCTAAAACAAACTGGTCTCAGAGAATACACTACAGCAAATACAATTTTAGTCATGGCTGACACATCGAGTGATGTTCCAGTAACTCCTGTCCTCATAAACTGCCATTGATAAGTCCTGATCAAACACTTGTTTTGTTTTGCCATTATCACATTCATATTTAATAAAGGACTTCCATTTCTGCTTCAGTTTCACCTAAGACAATATGAGTTACACTTTTATGCTAAGATAAGGATGCATTTTAATGATTTTTTTAAGGTGGTCAGAAATTGTGGTCAACAAAATGGAGATGTATAGCTGTATTGACGTATTTTCTTACCTTTATTTTTCTTCTTTTTCTTTATCAAAACATTATTTCTTCTAGAAAAACAAAATAATGATAACACTGTTGTCCAAACTTCATGCACATATAATATGAATTGAGAACTAAAATATTTTATCAGTTTTTAAGCATCCACTATTTTATAGAAATTTTTTAACGCAAAAATTGGAAATAAATATTCTTGTATTTATAAACTACATCTTCGGAAAATCACTGGATTACATTTGTTTCCTTTTTTTAACAGAAAAGGAAGCAAGATAAAATTTGTCAGAGTACTGGATTTATACAGTATACAATTTGTCTCAAGACACTGAAAACAGTAAAGATAGAATGTAGAGCACCCTCATGAAAATTGTCATGCTGAAATTACAGTTTCATTTTTCATTTCATTATTCATTCATTATATTTTATTATATTTACTGTGTTTAAGTTAATTTTTTTGCCATTCACTTTCAAATGTTTTTGAGACCTCCACTTCCTATATAGAGCATATAGGGCATATAGTATCCGACACTTCATTAAACACCTAAAGGCATTTTGAATCAAAATCTGTAATCACGTAATCACTTTTAAATGAAGGAAACAACTTATGAGCATTCCCAGTTCATTAGTCACTAGATAGTTTCTGTGTATATTCCACCTGTGGGGTAAGGACTGAGATCATTTGGGTCAAGCTTCCAAATGGTTAATTTCCAAAAATATATGCTTCAAGAGTTGTTAAAAGTTTCAACTCCCCTCTGTAAGAGTCCCACATGAAGACTGACCCATTTGATGCATCAGCTACTTTTAACCTGTGTATCCAGGCTCCCCAGTCACACTGATCTCTGATTTCTGCAACATTCTTACTTTAACCAGAAAGCCAGACTTTGGAGCAGCCATCTCGCCAGTGTTATCAACTGTTTGCTACATATTGCATGCTTTTGGGAAAAGGCCAATAATGGCTGAGCCTCTGTGGCGTTATCATTTCTGATGGCCACCTTGGGATTTCTGGTGGCTGAAAGGAAGGTGTTTCTCTAGTGAGTTAAGGAAAGTAAATATCAAAAGATTTGATGTGATATAATTAGCTTGAAAAAGTTCAAGCTAAATTCAAAAAAGTTCAATTCAAAAAAGTTAATTGAATAATAGACAACTTTCATTGCATTCTTTGCACCTATTCATTGTAAAACTCAAGGAGCTCTGCCAGTGGCTTAAAAGGGATACTAAAAATAATATCTTTGGATAAAAATCAGATAATCCTCCCATTTGTATCAGAGAATGATTGCTTGCTTTTTATTTACTTGAAAATATGGATCTGAATAAGGAAGGACACAAAGTCTTACCAGGCTTAGATCAGTTGGTGCCTATTGAATTGCCCTGTTTAAATCCTAAGATCCTTGAGATTTGAACTACTCCTCATTTTTATTTTACTCAGGATCAGCATAGGTCAGTTAGACATATCTGTTGTATATCTGTTAGCAGCAGTTTATAACTACTCTGAGAAAGTGACAGAGTAAAATAAAAACAATTGTAAAACATCAGCGAGGTTTAGTCATAACATTGAGAAAACAAACGGCGTAGCTCAGTTGAAACAACTCCACTCTTAAACTCAAGATTTGGTTGTCAAGCAAACCTTACAATCTTCATAGTGTGAAATGAAACCTGAAGATGATAAATGAAACTAGAACACTCATCAGAAAACATTTTGCATTTAATTGCTTGCTAGTTGAAACTAATTGCAATTCAAAACCCAGAGATTTACTTAAGAGGCTAAATTGGAAAATATGTACAAACAGATACCATGGGGACTATTCCAACACAACATTAATCTGGAAAATCGTAATTTGTCACTAAATGGATTCATTTGCAATGGTGGTACAGTACAAGCAGAGACAAGTAGCAAAGGGAGGACGTGGCAAGTATGTGTTTCAGTAGTAATAACTTAGTGTCTTTGAGGATCTGTACCTTTTCAGTAGTATATTGAGACGCTCATTCCCAAAAATCAAACTGCCTTCCTATAGAACTTTTACACAAACATCATTCACATGCTTGATCCCTATTTACTTAACTTCTAAAATAAAGTATAAAAACTCAGTTAAAGGAACAACATCACTTACTGTAGAGAACCTGCCTGGACCTCTGCACTCAAGGACTATCAAGTCCTAGAATGATGTTCTATGAATGTTTTCTGAATGGTCAGTACACACAGCCTAAAAACTGTGTTGAAATTAAGCATGCTTGTTATGTCTTTCATGTAACCTCTTGAGAGCTGCTTAGACATGGATATTGCTCCTGAAAGAATTTAAGTCTTAACTTTAAAATGCAACTGCATTCAAAAGAGGGCATAAGGGGGCATAATCCATTTAGTGCAAAGATTCCTGAACCAAGAAGTAGGGCTTGTTGGTTCTGTTAAACTCAAGTGTATACTTAGACTATGCTTGGGTCCAGGGCTAGGCTGAGTTCTGAATTCTAACTCAGATTATTCCCATGTCACCCCCCACAAGATGCTTTAACAAGCAAATTCTTCTTGAACTCAGAGCACTCATATGCTTTCTTTGAAACTAGGCCACTGTTCTGGATTTAGTAGAAAAGCAAAAAGTGATCCACCATCTACAAAATATGCCACCAAACTCCTCATGAGGAGGGCTTCAAACCTCTTAGATATTTGTATGAATAGCATCACCAATGGATTAACTACTACTATAGGTAACTAGGCATTGTCCCATGCTGCATAGCCGATATTATCACAGGAAATAAATCAATAGCCATGACCTACTAGATTTCAGCTATTCAGGCTTCAATTAGCATTAGTATTATTTTCTGCAGATTCCACAGTTCATTAGCAAGACTTGACAGTCCTGACAGCTGGTGCTTTGTAGCACTGCTGTATAGCATTCTTCAGTGACCTTGATGAACCTTTTAAATCACTTTAGCTCTGTTTTGGAGAACAGATTGTCTATGCTGAATTTATAACCTGCACTGCTACTGAGGCAGCTTTCTTGGCCAGCTTCTGTCTCCCAGTTTCTGAACATCTGCTATTCAGAAAATCTAAGTCATCACCTGAATGCTGGATGAACATACAGGTAGCCAAGTTCATAAGGACATAATCTGCTTTTTTCCCTCATATAGTATAAAAGGGTTAATATGAATTTTCTTAATTCCTACTGTAGTGCTCTTTACAAAATTAAATTACTGCAAGTAAGCTTTTCATCATGTAAATATACCAGCACAGCCAGCAATCCTGAAACTCCTACAGAAGTATTTACTGTCATGCCCTAGAAAAAATGAACTTTGGTTCCTTTAGAGTCTTAGATTTTTGCTTAATTTCACTGTTGTTGTTTTCTTGCCAGCTAGCAGCATCCCCCTCCATAATCCTGCATTCTCCTGTGAGTCAGAACCAATTTTGTCTGTCGCTATAGATTAAGGATTTTTGGACAATTGCCCAGACACTCAGCAGAGTCGCTTTTCTCCTTTGTCTTTCCAGTCAGTGTGCAATAAGTGCTCATAAGTTACATTAACTAGAATGGAGACAAAGCAACAAATTGAATAAATAAGTATAATGACCGGCAGGGAGAGCAGAGACCTGTTTATAATTGCTTGGTTTGCTGAGTACATGAATGTTAACATGACTCACTCAAGGGCAATTATTTTGTAGCTTCTGACAGGTGTGATATGGTATTGTTGATTTTGGCAGATATCTCTAGTACAAGTGCTCTAGTCGACCTTGAAAAATCTGGTGTCAGCATTCACTACCATGGCCCTGATGCTGATCCTTCTCTTCTACAAGAAATGAAACTTCAGTTCTTTTCACCAATATTTTTATCCCTGGTTTAACTTTTTTTTTTTTTAATTTGGTTTTTGGCTTTTTTTGTTTGGGTTTTTTGGGGTTTGGGCTGTTTGTTTCTATCACTCCCAGATTCATAGAATCATTAAGGCTGGAAAGGACCTTTAAGATCATCAAGTCCAGCTGCCAAAATAGTACCACCACTATGGTCACTATTAAACCATGTCCTCAAATACTCACATCTTTTTTAAATACTTCCAGGGATGGTTATTCCACCACTTCCCTGAGTAGTTGCTTTACCACTTACTTGTGAAAAAAATTTCCTTAATGTGTAATCTATATCTCTCCTGGTGCAATATCCCACTCTTTTTCCATATTTCTAGCAGATAATAGTGTGCTTCTCCTCCTTTTCGTGCACAAATGTTAACAGATACTTAAGAATTATCTTTATTTATAGTAACTCAGGTCTTTGGGGTGCAACTTTCATTTCTCTTGAGCTAATGTCTCAGTATTTTCCCCTGAAGTTCCCACAGTATCTGGGAGCAATGGTTATTTATGGTTATTGCACAGGGCTATTTCCATTGTCTGACTAAGTATCAAGCTCTGGCAACTTGTAATCAAAAACAAAGCTTTGCTGATGTGCCATGAGGATAGTGATTTGAACACCAAGATTATTTTAAAATTACCTGGTTGGATAAAAATAAGTATTTAGCCCACCTTAAAAGTCAAGCCCTTTAAATGTATCTGGTTTTAACACAAAAGTGCAAAATTTTAAAACTTAACTTGGCTTATGTACACAGTCGTTTCAGGAAAATTCAATTAATTAAACATTACTGAAAAGGTTCTTAAATGAGGACATAATTTCAGCTGAAATAAACTCATTTTTCTTACAGAGAAATGTTCAAGGAATATTCTTTTTTCTTTGCCAAGCTCTGATACTTATTGACCTTCAGGTGAGTGTAAAGTAGACTGCAGTTAACACTGCAGTTTTGTCTTAAAGTTTAAGCTCCCAGAATTTAAAGGACCCAAGTGATATGGAATAACCAAATATGTTTTGTGCTCTAATTATGAACACACACTGATTAGAACTTCTGGGCAAAATCAAAGACTAATTTCTTCCCTAGTATTTAAGGATACTAGAGAAGAAATTAAGAATATGATTAAGAATATTCTAATACACAGTAAAAATAATTATCAAAATTTGCATTGGAAGCTTTAGCAAAGGCAATGAAACTATTCCCCACATTGCAAAAAAATGCACAAGAAACTTCTATTGTCCCAAGAATGTTGCAAAGTGACTTAAGTGAAATTCTTGCCTTACACAGCAGTATTTCATAGCTTGCTGTAACTAGTAATCTACCCAGGATCAGAGCCAAAGAGGGATTAACCCATCACAGAAAGACGTTCTATTTTCGGCAGCAGGCATAAATGCCTAGTGACTGAACACTCTGAGCTTTGTGCAATATGCCACTGCAGCTTGCTGCTTGGTGAAAAAGGGTACTATCATTTATCTTAAGCTCATAATGCTGTGTTGATGTATCACACCTGTTAAATTCATGTTAGTGCAGTAAACTGGTAGATCAGATACATCTTCCAAAATGCTTTTTTGGTGATTCTTGCAGTTTAGAAAACACAGTTATGTCTTAACAGCAGCATCAGATTCTTCCTACCTCATCAGAAGGTCCCTACATCTAGAAGAGTCTTGGTTAGCTGATCAATGCTTTTACACCTTTATTAAACTGACTGTTGAACCGTTTATTGCAAGTGAAATTAGTCCCCAGAAAAATATGCTTTAGTCCTTGTACTATAATTCATGAATCTGATACAGGGATTGGAAAAATATTTCTGTGTAAGGGACGTGTATGGACTCTTTTGAGCTATTATCCATGACCTCATGTGTCCATGTACTGTAAGACTGCCATTATTTCTCTGGAATGTTCTACACCTAGCTGTGACGAGGTGTTTGACATGAGGCTGCAGTGGTTCAAAAAAGACACTCAATAATTGAGAGAAATGCTCATAGTTGGGTGGGAAATATTACAACTCTAATATTTAGGCTATGATATCATAGAAGCATTTCTGGTCAGCATTTCCTGGATGACAGACCAAGGAATATAACTAATAGACCCAAAAGTCATTTTGAGAATAAAGTACTTCATATTACTTTGTAAAATGCATGTTAACCCCTTTGAATTTATTCTAGTGGTTCTTTGTTATTATTGATTTTAAAGAACAATTAAAAGTATTCTCTAGAATTGATGGGTCTGTGAAGATCTCTAACGCAGGTTTTATGAAAGCAGCTCACAATTTAAACAAGCCAAGAACTTGTCCTTCATCTAGCTTTGTTCATCATTAAAATGTTTCTGAAAATCATATCCACTAATTTTCATACATGTTAAAGTAATATTTCATAAATTAGATGTATTTTCTAATTTGTGCAGTAGAAAAAGATTAGCTATTTCCTATTCTGCTAAATTTTCATAAATGGTTGTGTGATACTGTCTTATTTAAGGCACATCAATTGATCTCTTTTCTGAACACCCAGTTATTTACCTCCATTTGTCCAATGTTCATAACTCCTCACAAATGTTATTCATGTTCATTTTCATTACTGTGGAAGCTGGTATTTCTGTCAGATACATAAATATCAGAATTCTGCACTAATTTGGATTCCCAGCTTCAAGTCCTTCTGCAAAGAAATTGTACATGTATGTACAAAAGACATCTTGTTTTTAGTTACAGCTTTAAATGCCCAGCCTTTCCAATTAAGTGATCAGCAACACAACTCACATCGCCAGAAATGAATGACTGCGTGTTGAAAGCCAGTCTAAATTTGCACTACACAGAAACTATGTGACAGACTCAAAGGTAGAATCCAGCTCCTTAGAATGACTGTCCATTTTTTTTTTCTTTTTTAAGCTTACCCATTCCCTTATATATCTAACAAATTCTCCAACAAATGGAACAGTTATCCCAGAGACAGCAAACTAATTCAGCCACAGTACAGATCTACCTGGTGCACTGAATTAGGCATGGCTGAGGGGAAAATGGTGTGTGATCATGTCATTTTAGATCAGAACTCCATAGATTACAAAACTAGATGGGCCCATCTTGATCATCTAGTCTGACAACATTTATGGGAGCAGGCCATGGGAATGGCTCAGGATGAATTCTGCTTTCATAATGCATAAGTACAGAGGAACAGAATTAAAAATGTGTAAGCAACTTTCATTCTGACAGTCCACAATTTTGAATGATTCTTTTTGCAGCGTAGATCTTATTTCAAGAGAGGAAAAGGAGTACAACTGCTTCATGTTTAATTCCTAGTTGCTGTTTTTCCAAAGCAATCAGAAAGTCCATCTGAATAATCTATAAATATCCTCCTGATTCAACTTCCTTCCCTCTGGGGTGTGTAAAGTCCTGGCTTTGTAGTGTGCCAGTGAAGCAACCATGTTGTCTCACTGTCCTAGATGCCAAGGAAGGGAGGCTGTGGAGGCATTGCCACCAGAGATTAAGGTATGTCATTTGCGGGGCAGTGAAGGAGGTTGCAGGGTGGGATGGAGGGCTGTGTTTACAGCTGGGAAAGAGGGAGCTTGGACAGAAGCAGAAAGGGAGGTTTATTATGCTTTATTCTCTCCATGCGATGGTTACCGTGTTCTCATGCCATGGCACGTGTTCCTTGGAACAAAACCCACTTCCATAACAATTGCTCTACTTTATTTACTTACAGACTAAGTACTGTTTCTCAGGCACTCAAACATTTTAGTTGCAAACACCAAGGCCACTATATTAATTATCAAGGCCACTATATTAATTATCAAGGCCACTATATTAGTTGCTGTTAATTAATAGCCTCACCTAAGGAGGTGTCTGATAGACAGAATGTCTCCCTGTTGATTGTAAATAAAGAGCACTAAAACTTGGCAATATCTCCCAATGTATTAAATATCATTTAATTATGTGTGTCAGTGTCTGGTCAGAATAGGGTGGATTGAGCACTAAGCAAAGAAGAGAAGGAATCCCTACTGCTCTCTGCACCAGCTGGATGGGTAGGTCTGCAGGGGTTCCATCAGCAGAAGGCAACGCTTTGGGAGCAGAGGAAGCAGCAGAATACCTGCCTCTACTGCCTTCCCACAGCACACCTGCCCTCTGTGCCCAAGGTGCTAGGCTGTGTCACACCGTGTGTGCTGTGCCCCAGGCTTGCTCAGCCTGACAGCTCTCATCCTGCATGCCTAAGGGCACTAGTTTTACCTCTAGGGGCCTGATTTCCTGTAAAGCTGTACATAGAAAGTATCGCAACAATCAGCAAAGCTTGCAATTGTGGGCCAAATCCTGCTTTCAGGCATACGTGAGTAAAGCTGGAATTGAATAGTTAGATGTTTTTCAGATCTGAGAGAGTACATAATCTATTTCCCTCATCCAAATGTCCCATCTTTTAATCCAGCCAAGAAGTTTGATACCACGTACACAGATTTGATTTGCAAAATCAAATGGAAATGGCCAGCATAAAGCCTGCAGTATATTTTACTCACAGTCATCATGCAGTTAATGCTGTGAAAGTAACAGCGCTGTGTCTGGGGGATGGGCTAAAGCCCTGCCTGAATGTTTCTTATCTAAGAAGGGAAGAGATCTTTCTTATTGCTGCTATTAGTCTGACAGCAGTGCTGGAGGGACCAATTCAAATTTAAGAGCTAAATTTATTCTGAAATTATCAATACCCTGGAACTTGCCATGTCCCAAAAGATTAGGCCAAATAGCAGCATCATATACTCTGAGCTCATGTTGAAAACCACTGTGTAGTTACTAATTCTATTAGGGAGATCATATCTCCTCCTCCTCACCCATTTCCAGTGGATAAGCCCATGCTAATGAATTTGACATTCAGTGTTCAGAGAATCAATGGTTAGTAACATACAGGAAAAGCTTTGGAGCCAAGGAAAAATGTATTTCATGTATCTGTCATAAGAGAAAACATTTTTTTTTAGTTCAACTGGGTAATGCCTTAACGATCAGTAAGTGAATTTTTAAAGCCAGTATGTGTTCCTGACATACAAATCCTTTAATAGCACATGATCCATGAAGCTGTGTACTACAAGCTTAGGGGCCATCCATGCACACAAAGATTCTTTCAAGACCAGAGTTTTAGGTGTTTTCCAATCATCACCCTAGCACACATCTAAAAGTCACTGTGTCACTGGTGCTGGCAGCTTGTCTTAGCTCAATACACAAAACTTAGCTTTGGGTTCTGAGCAATGTGACAAGCAGTTTGGATGAAGCTTTTTTTAATGGCTAGATTCCTTTTTTTCTATATTATACAAGGGTTTTCTGTAACCCTTGATTCTTCCTGTATGGCACCTGGTATAGAATGATTGAATTATGCAGAAGGGCTGATCATTTCTGGTATTATCTGGAAGGTAAGGTATTGTGTACAGAACCACCAGACCTTGGGAGAATCATACATCTTGAGTTATTACAGAATCATAGACTATTTTTTTTTCTTACTCAGTAAAAATGTGGACCAGAAACTGTGGACCAGACAATGACCCAGATACAGTTACACTAGCATCAGCATTATTTAAAGACAGATTTTAGTGAAGAGGGATAGTTTTAATTAAGAACTATGTACATTCTGTGTTTCTAAATCAGCCATAGGCACATAGGCATATACTCTGACCATGTTGAAATCAAAGATTTGACTGAGAGTACAAGAGGTATGCAACCT
Source organism: Ammospiza caudacuta (assembly GCF_027887145.1). Classification (NCBI taxonomy): domain Eukaryota; kingdom Metazoa; phylum Chordata; class Aves; order Passeriformes; family Passerellidae; genus Ammospiza; species Ammospiza caudacuta. The sequence goes on along the minus strand of NC_080598.1, from coordinate 36,912,602 downwards.
CAACTGAGATAAAGGAAAATATACTACATTGAATTCAATTGAGCTGCAGCACTTTCAGAATATTGGACACATTTAAAGACTTTCAGAGTTGGAGTGCATACATTCATCTTTCCAAAAAATGTATGAATGAAACTACAAATGCCAAGTATCTGCATATATCTCTAGCCTCCAAGTAGTCTAACTCGGCATTGAAAACAAAGCAGAGAAAAAAAATCTGGATATACTCACAGTGTAAACATCTAAAAGGCATAATTATTTTTAAAGCTATGTCCAGATAAAGCTTTTTTTTAAGCTATGTTCAGATTTTCTTTAAAGCTATGTCCACAATTTTCTAATGTCAATCTGTATTGAAAGAAGCATGAAAGGAAGTTTGAATGTGTGTACTGAAAGTTGAGACCCAAAGTTGTTTTTAACTTCACTCTCTACTTAATATCCAGTTGCTGTACCAACTGCAGTAGCAACTGCTTGGCTTGGAGCCCTCTTTTGCTTCTCTTTGTTTTGATATGACTGACATGGCATTATGTTAAAATTTGAATAGCTGGTTTGGAGATTGTGTAGAAGTTTTTAAGGATTCCCTAAAACAAGAGAGACAAAAACCTGAAGGTAAAAAACACCTGTTGTCTGTAGTATACAAGTTGTATACTACCCCCCAAAAAAAACCCAAATTTTCCTTGAAACAGTTGCTCAGTACATACAGGTTTCTTCGTATGAAGGGTGTCCAGTTCTGAACATTGTCACCCATCAAATATGGGAACCATTTATATATTCTACAGAGCAATAAAACCCATTGTCTGCTCTGCTTTGTAACTGGCATCACCGTCAGACTACCCAGTGATAAATGTCTAGCAAAAGCTGAGCTCTCCTGTCTGATTTAGAAACAAACAAGCCCTTCCACTGCAAGGTGTTACTTTGCTGTCCCACTATCAGTCTGACAATGCACAACAGCCATTAATCAGAGCATCCATTTACCAGCCTCTTCCTGTGCCACTGAAAGTCAATACCAGAACTGCCTTAGTATGCAATGCCACAGCAAAATTTGCTCTGGTTCTGGTCAGCTGCTGATACCTAAAAACAACCGTGCATGGCTTTTTACTTTTGCAGGAAATATAAGAGCTTAGAAACAAGTACAGCAAAGGACAGCAATGTGACCTTTTTCTGCAGCATCTCAAAAAACCTTAACAGCAAGCAGTGTAAATCCAAACTGTCTTCCTGCTACACAGTTGGGGAGGATACTCTGCCTTTCTGATTCATGGCTGATCCCTGAGTTTTCATCAGTGTACCATCCTGGACTTGGTCTTGTGTACTGGTAATAATCACCCACCTTCCTAATTTGACCCAACACTCATACTTCTGTAAATCTGTATTTCTACATCATGCAATACACAACTGTTCAGAGATACTGTGGTTTATCCCCCAAAGAAGTAAATTTCACTAGCTAACACACAATACTCAGCTAGCATTCAGCTGGCTGACAGAGACACAGTATGCCATATAAATAACCTGATAAAATGATCAAATATCATTCTGTTACTGACAATGGCAAAAAGCACCCTACCAAACCAAATATGGCCAGGATCTCATCATAAATATATTTCAGCCATTTAAGTGAGAAGCAAGCATGTGAATTCCTTTTCTAAAGCAAAAATCACTGTCATAGGGATACTTGGTGAATTTTTAGAGTCAACAAAAGAACTCTAGTCCTTAAGACTCTCAGGAATACCAGAGAAACATGCAAGCATAAACATAAAGCTTTAAGGAAGCTTTAACTAGCGCATGAATCAATATTTTGCACACAGGAGAGTTTTCCATTGAGCATTTAAATGCAGGGATTTAGTTCCCTAAATATAAACAGCCACTACTGAAAAAGTGGGTTAATAACAATATGTCTGGAAAAGTATTTGAAATCCAAGTATTTTTTCTTGAAGTCTGTCACGTGCCACTCAGTGCCCTTATCCCAACATGAAATTGGAAGTCTGTTTCCCTGAAAAATGCAGAGAGCCTGCTACAACTTTCATCTGTGTCTGCCAGAAAACTCTGACTGGGAGATTTAATGGCTGCCGGTTCCGCATATGTTTCTGTCAACGTGATCCTCAGCTCCAACTGCGTCTTACAGAGAAATGCTTGAACACAAGAGAGCCACAGCTGAGCTGCACAATGACAAAGGCAAAGCTGACACAGTGATCTGGTTTTAGAACAGAGATAATATCTTAATTCATTATCTAGAATATAAAATGTACTCCTTGAATAGGATGCAGTGATTCATAGCTGGATTGCCATCATATATGCTTTTTACATAAGGCAGCAAATAGATTTGATAAGGCTCTCTTAATTATTATCTGTTAATTTATTCTAAGAGCCACATTGCATGAATTCACAAAATGAAATCTGGTCCAACTTGCTTTACTGTGTTGCTGGTTTACCTGCATTACATCTCAGCCAAAATTTCTGTAATTTTCTATGGAAACTTGTCATATCATTAATATTTAAGCAAACATTAAGGATTGCCTATAATATTCTGTAAGACTTTGAGAAAGATACACATCACATTGCTTGTCTTCACTCATTCCTTTCAAAGGTGTGGGTTTACAAACTCGGAGCTCAGCAGAAGAGGCTTGATAGTTTAAGAAACCATTCAACAAAGGGACATCAAATCTGAATGAAAATAAGGCCAGCTCAGCAGTTCAGCCTGAGATTCTGGGGTTTTTTCAAATCAAAACCCGGTTCATAAATTCCCAATAAATAAATCCAGCTGTCATGCTATTCTAATCTCACTGCCTACTGATAATGAAAAGAGAAGCATCTTCCTGGGCAGAGCAGGTGTTAGGAAAAAAAGGAGCCAGTCTGAGCCCCAGGCAGGACGTGGCTATGTCCCTGCTGGGTTAAGTTACGAAGAAATCCAAATCATCCAGTATGTGGGTGAAAGGAGGGAGAGGCCCATGCCTTTCCTTCTCCTTAGGCTCCTCATGAGACTAACACTGCCCCTCCTCTTTGATTATGGTTATCAACAAATCCATCTCAGAACAGCAGCTAAGGATATTCATGACGACAGCAGCTGCAAAGTTGTTAAAAATATACAAAATTTCGTTGTGTGGGTGGAAAGATTGCTCTTGCTGAACACAAACAGAAATCCTAGTGCCCCGATGTTTTTGGCTACAGCTTGCTACATTTTGACACATAGTCTAGAAACCCCAATCCAAGTTGTGCTTGTTGTCCTAAAATCTTTTAAATACAATGTTTAAAAATAAAAGTCTGAGGCCACAATTTTTGTCCTCTTTAACAAGGCTCTCACGTTCAGAGATGAGACAAGAGAAATTATTTTTCCACCTGCTATCAATACACCAGGCCAAGCTGCCTGGGGTAGCTAAAAAAAAGCATTCCACAACTCCACATGGATTTCAGTGGATTGCTTAGCAGAGCCAAGATTTGCAGCTTTCAGCTGCTCCTGTGGGTTTGTGAGGCAAAGTGCACAGAAAATGTCATGCCAACCATTCCTTCAGAGCAGATGGGGAGAGGCATATTTATTAATCATCACAAACCCCATTATATATGTGTAAGTCTTTTTATAAAAACAAATTTTTTTCAGCCATTTATTGAACAGCTACTAAAGTGAACCTCTGCTCAGCAGTATGTGACTTCAAATTCAGGGTTTTACTTTCTCTCCAGGATCCAGCTGGACAATGAATAACAATGACCACAACATGCTACTAAGTGTAACTCTGACCTCTAGAAGTCCTTCTGACAGCTAAAATTTTCTAATACTTTATGGTTTGGTATTTCTGAAAGTAAAGTTAGTTTCATCTGATGCAGAACCTGATATCTAAAAGTGGATTTTTTTTTTTTTTTTGGCCTAGCTTATTTTTCCATAGTGGCATAAGCTACCTATAGAAACAAATTCAAGCCAAAGGGATATGTCACATGTAATTATTATTACTCAAAGCTGTGCTTTGCTTTCTAGCCCATGTCTGTAACATAACCTTGAAAAAGATGTGAATCCCTTGTCCTCTCCAAAAGCTTCTGAAAGCACCTAAAGAATTGTTTAAAGTATCTTAAGACTCAAAAGAATATTTTCTACCATTGAAGGCAAACAATACTTGAAAATGTGTGTACTGGGCAGTCATTTTCCCTTGTTCCTAGCCAAAGGAAATGACTATTAGATTTCTTCTGCATGTAGTGAGGAAAGAGTAAATAAATAGCTATGCATCCTCAAAATCACTGCTACACTCTGCAATTTCCTCACCCATCATAAAGCTAATACACAAATTACTTAAAATATCAAGCACACAAAGACAGCCCCGCTCTGTGGTTTCACAGGTGCCAGGGCGCTGGCTGCAGGAGGCAGTGAATGAACAAGCACCATGGAACCTGTCTGCATGGGCTCTCCTTGCACATTATTCACTCAAGGCTGGGTTGTGCTGGGGCTTTTACCTTGCATGCCCCCGGTATCCCTGCATGAAAATGTTACATTTTCATCTTACACTGAAAGGGTTTGAGATAGCAACAGACTCTGTTCCCTGTGATTCCACCTGGGGTTCCACTCCTGGCAAAGAGTCCTTCCTGCTACATTATTGTATTTTTTAAGAATTATTAGTAACAAGGTTATTAGCACATTGCAGCTATTCCACTTCATATTCGGCAGCGTATGCTCCATTGATCCTTTTAGCATTTCTCTAATTCCTGTGTTTCTCTCTAGTGTGAGGAAATTTTCTACTGAATGAATTTATAACCATTACATCTTAGTATTTTACTGGCTGGTTTGTATGCCTTCTATACTTCATTTACTCATATTTTTCATTCATTTCTTGCATTATCTGCAGTGTGTTCACTTTAAACAGCAACACTTCTTGATGTTTCTGAAAGGTTCATTTTAGAGCAATAAATAAAAATAGCTTGAGACACCATCTTGTGTCCTCAAGAAACAGTATCATTTGTTTACAGTTAAGAATCATGACAGCAGCTGCTTGCAGTCCAGGCTTGCACTGATTATTATGCCATGGTATCGTAAGAATGTTTCCTCTACTTGTATTACAGATATATTAGAGCTATCAGTCAGAATGAAAATGTCTGCATGAAAACTCTGATGAAGGAAATAGGTACTGACACCTAAGCCTCGACACCTAGAATAGTGAGAGAAACCATGATAGAAGCACTCAGAGAAATAATACATTTCTTATGAAATAAAAAGACCCTGAAAAGCCAGAAGAAAATTTGCCCCGGGGAGAGCAGAGCTGCAAAAGCGTGGTTTCCTGTAGATCTGTAACCTTTATCCCAATCTCTCTCCTGCTGCTTACCTTATTATGATGATTACAGCTCCTTCTGTCTTCCTTTGAACCCTCCACTGGGGAAGAGACAGCATGAGCTGAGGCCTTTTACCAGCTGCATTTTCACTGGTTGGCCAGGGAGTTACTCTTAAACAGACAGTAAGTCTGGCATTGGGAGCTCTTGTCTTCCCTCTATTAATTTTCTTAAAACTTCAAGGATGTTAATTGTCTCTGGGATTTTCCTATCCTTTTTTAAATCACTCTGTAGGCTAGAAAAGTGTCAGATGGGGAATAGGCTCAGGTAAACATTTTGCTTGCATAAGCCCATTGCCTTCAGGAAACCAGTCTAAGAAATGTTGCTTTTTTTCTTGGCAAGACAGCTATAGAACTGTTAAACTGGAATGGTTCTGGAGTTAAATTTCATAAAAAGAATTTCTAGTAGTCACCTAGTATTTAGCTAGTCTATGTTGAACAGTACAGAGATAAGTATTCCTAATTTATCTTATTCATATCAGCAGAGGCAGAGAGTAACAGAATTTCAAGAGGAATATTATAGAAATGCCAATCTTTTGTTCCAACAGGGTAAAATGAAGTTAAATAACATAGCCAGTGTCACCAGTAGGGCTGATAGCTTCTTACCTTGCACCAAAGAAGTGAGAATGATCCAGCTTCTTGTGATTTTCCAGCAAGAACAGAGGACATGCACGTACTGGGCAGGCTGGTGGTAGAGCCAAGCATAAGGATCAGTTTAAAGGATGTGATCCATGTTGCTCCTCTGGTACAGCTTGATATTCATCCCTCCTGCAGCCAGCACAAACTTCACTTCTGTTGTCAAAGCTGTGTCATGTTCTAGAGCAAGAGATATTTATTATAAGTCAGTCATGACCCAGAAGAAGGCAAGGCTGTGCATTGACTTCTGAAAAGTAGCTGACACTGTAAATTTGAGGTACATATCTTGTATGAGCTCCATTTCACTACACTTCTTGCCTCAAAAGACAGCACAAATTGGCTTCAATGTCAAAATAGGATCAAAGGTAGTAGGCAGTGATCTGGTACATGCAAGTAACTTAACATATTCAGGCTCAAAAGTAATTCTAGGAGCAGATAACCATACAGCATGAAGTGACTTATGGCAATGAGGGTTGAAAGAGATGGAATCCAAAGGGCTTCTAATGAAAGACCAGCTGAAGGAAAGTATAAGACTTTGAAGACTGAGGAGAAGACAGAAACTGGAGGAGGAAGCTGAAATAGCAGGGAAGCACGAAGAGTAGTCTAGAAGGTTTCATAAAGATTACTGTAGTATGAAGGACCTGGAGACAGAAAGAAGCGCAAGTCTTACCATGTATCGTGTAATTTGTAGCCAGGAGACTGAGTTTTGGATAAAGGCCATGACAGGAATAGAGAGGTTGTAAATTGTGGGACACTAATGTTGATATTGGTTTTCATCACAAAATACCATATTGGAACCAGGTTATACGTCTGTACATATGCATATATGTAAGGATAATTTTTAAGAGTAAATACAGATACTGCCCCAAGTAAAACCTTGTTAACCTAAATACATGACCTTTACAAGACATACAGCCATGAGTACAAAAGCTACACTTTCCCAATGTGTCATCTCAGCTTCCAGCAGTCTGCACTTCAAAGATGTCCTAAGCCAAGGGTTAGACTGAGAGGCTGTATTCAAAGTCCCAAGCAACTTTGCTTTCACAAATGTGTCAAATTAGGGGTTTTTCACTCAGGGAATGAAAATGTTTCTTAGTAATAACAATCCTAAAATTTCATTGAAAAATGTACAATTACCTAATGTGAACATTTTAAATATGTTGCTTTTGTTGTGAAGTCAATAATAAGCAATAAACTTAAAGAAAAAATATTTTTAAACAATTTTCCTCTTATTATGTTCTGTTAGTGTTTCCTTTACTGTTGCACTTAATTATTCTAAGATTCTTGCTGACTGAACTGGGGGAGCATTTAAATTTTCAGTAGCTGTCACAGCTTGGGGAAACATACTCCAAGAATACTTTTTTTTTTTTCACAGAATCACAAACTGGGCAAGGTTGGAAGGGACCACAGCAGGTCATCTGGTCCAGCCTCCCTGCTCATGCAGGGACATCCTGGAGGACATTGCATGGGATTGCTTCCAGATGGTTCTTAAATATCTCCAGTGAGGGAAACTTCACAATCTCTCTGTGCAACTGGTTCCAGTGCTCAGTCACACACATAAAGTTTTTTTGTTATTATTCATGCAAAATTTTCTGCCCATTGCATTTTGTCCCGCTGCTTGGCACCAATAAGAAGAGCCTGGCACAATCCTCTTGGCACCCTCCCTTTGGATACTCACAGAGGTCCATTGATGAGGTCCCCTCTCAGCCGCCTTTTGCCGAGGCTGAGCAGGCTCAGCTGCCTCAGCCTATAACAGAGATGTTCCAGACCCCTCATCATCTTCACAGTCCTGGACCTGCTCCTGTAGGTACAGGTCTCTCTTGCCCTGAGGAGCCCAGAACTGAACAAAGCACTCCAGATGTGGCCTTACCAGGGCTGAGAACAGTGGCAGGATCACCTCCCTCAGCCTGCTGGCCGTGGTCTTCCTAATGCAGCAAATCTGATCATTGGCCTTCTTGGTCACCAGGGCACACTGCTGGCTCAGGGACAGCTTGTTATCCACCAGGACACCCAGGTCCTTCTCCACAGAGCTGCTTTCCAGCACCTCAGCCACCAGCCACTACTGGTGTATTCTTCCCCATGTGCAGGACCCTGCACCTGCATTTGTTGAATTTCAGAAAGTTCTTCTCTGCCCATCTCTCCAACCTGTCGAGGTGCTTCTGCAGGACTGCACAGCCCTCTGGGGTATTGAACACTGCTCCCAGATTGGTGTCACCAGTGAACTTGCTGAGGAGGGACCTGCACCCTCATCCAAGGCATTGATGAATAAGGTAAACAATACTGTGTCATGGCAGTTTACATTTTATTGTTTAAATAAAAGGAATTTTTTTTTTTTGGTGTAGAGAAAACTGCAGTCAAATGTTCTAAAATGCTTTATAAATATTCTGGAAAATGTTTATTAAAAAAAAGAAAACATTTTCACATATTAATAATATTCCTTTTTACATCTAGAAATCGGCTGCAGGCACTTAAAAATAGGAACAGCACAATAATGTGGAAGGCAAATAGATGTTGGAAGCGTACTCTCCTGAGTGCATGGAATTGTTAGCTATAATGGAGAGAAAGAATATGGAAAAAACAAAACCAGCAGCTTCTTGGGGGATGCCCAAGAGACAGTCACAGCTATAGAACTAGATGGAAGGAAGAATCTGAGAGACATTTGCTTAGAAAAGGAAATCCAAGTGTTGTGAATGGAAGGGGTCAATAAAGGATATGGGGACAATAAAGCACTAAATCTAATTCAAAGACTCCACCTCAGTTACAGGAAATTCAAGAAAAATGCACAGGTGTGAAACAATGAAGAAAAAATAGAAAGCAATAACCAATGTTTTATGACTGATCTCACAGGACTCCATAATAGAACTTCCTTTTACTTTATGACAATGCCCTAAAGCAATAATAAAGATGACTTGTGTCCTTTCTCAAATAAAAACAGTGGTGGAACTGGGTTGCACTAATGATTTCTTCATCTGACAACCCCAGAAGTCTACATAAAAACAACAAAAAATTCCTGAAGTATTTTTAGTTTTACTTTTCAAAAACATAGGCAAATATGAGAAAAAAAATCTAAATAATGAATTTTCGAGGTGCATTTAATTACTTATGCTTGTACTGGTCATTTTTGGCACCAACAGGCAGACTACTGGAGCCTTACAGCCTATATTACCAAGATTGTTATCTATACATTGTCATTCAGTGTCACAGGGAGCACACAAGGAATGTGATTTTGATAACATTTAGATGGCACAGTCCCCAGTAGACCTTAGTTGTGCCACTTTACATAAATGAGCATAAGCAGATATGGCAATGAAACTCCTGCTTTACCAGCTGCTAAGGAAAAATCTATTGTTAGGCAAAAGAGTGTATCATAAGGCAGCATAAATCCATCTGTGTTGTTCTATTTATGTGGTACAAATGCAAAAGGAGCATGGCACATCATCAAGTTTCACGTCATTTACTGTGGGAGGAGCAGCACCCCATCCAAACTAAAAGAAACTGAAAGCATATGAGATTTAAAGCATGAAAAGCACCATCAGCGTATGAGAACTAGAAACCCCTAGCACAGATGTTGTATAAAAATGAAAGCAGGCTTGAAAAGTGATGAAACGGTGAGCAAATGTACTTTTTTACACCTCCTGAAATGCTATTTTCTTTTCAAGAAAGATGTTAGCAAAAATTTTAATTTTTGTCACTTCCTATTTAATCAGCATCAGCCTCACAGCTAGTGAAAAAGGTCACAGTTATTCTAGGCCCACCCTTTTTTTATAACTGACCATTCATAATAAAAAGTCACTCAGACTCTATTTCACATAACTAATAGATAACTTTTTCTTTCTGGTAGAGATCATAGAAGGTTCACATTGTTAGTACACGTCTCTTATCGCGTCAGTTCATCTTCTCTAGGAAAAGTAAATAGATTGTCAGAAGCAGAAAATTGGGCAGAAATAAATTGTCATAGTCCATACAGTTTACTGCAAACAGAGTTTAGAGCTCTGGGTTTTCCCCCTCTCATTGTGTTAAATAATAACAGCAGAGAATGCTTAGCTAATCTGTTCTTGTGAACTAGTGTGTCAAAACTGTCAGAAATGATACAGGAGTAAGAATTTGTATCCTCCTGATTTAGATGTTCCAAACTCTGACCTTTTTATGCCCCCTTCTTAAAGTCACACACATACCCCTAGTCCCCTCTTCTTGCCTACATTAAACTTCTGGCCCATGTCCAGAGCAGAGACTGCAGAGTAAGGAGGAATGAAGCAATCTCCTTCAAGTGAACTCTTTTATGTGGGTTGAATTTAGTGCTCACAGTGGATAGCCTTTCCAGTGCAGGACAGTTCTGGGATATGAATCAACCTTTCCTTAGGCACAAGGAAGAACAAAGGATAGGAATGCAGATGATGAGGAAAACCTCTATTTTTCCAACCCACTTTTTCAATGGAGAAGTGTTGAGTGTTTTTAAATGTCTTGATCCCCTGTCTGAAAAATTCGGAGTTTCACTAAAAAAAGTGAAAAGCACAATTTGAAATGAACGGAAACACCTGAAATGCTCTAAAACTGCTAATTACTCTGAATGATGGAACAATATTGAGAGAACAAGAAAAAAGTAAAGCAATGGTTCTATAATAAGCCATTATAAAATACTTTTCCTTTGCTGTAAATGTTCTTTTGAACTCTTCTACAAGTAACAAATCATAGTACTTTCAAAGTGCATCAGTACAATTGTTAATTGCATTTTTATGGTAAGTCAGAGCATAACAGTATCTTTGTTTAATCAACAAAGTACATTTGAGCACTTAATATATGGCAACCTATTTGAAAATTGTAAGTTATAGGAGACTAGCTATTTCATTGATATCATGTAACACAGGAATTCCAGGCTTTCTGTGTCCCTTCATGCAGAAAATGAAGGATTTAAACTCATCAGATTACGAATTCTAGCATACTATATCCTATCTCATTGCAAAAGCTGTGCTTCAAGGCTGTTTTTAACTGCAGATCCAGATTTCAGCTCTCTCTCATTCTTCAGTTTCACATCATTTTGACTGCAGCCACATACAATTAGTGTTTATATTCACACACCAGCAAGTCATACAAAACAGAATAGAAATAATTGTGCTTCTCACTTTTTGAGCTGCTCTGCGATGGGCAAGAAGCTTTCCTTTAAGCAGCAGCCAAGTTGTTCCATGGGTGCAGTATAGTTCCAGCCCACTGCACAGCCTCATGGGGCTTTCTAGGTTTTCCCTCAGAAACTCACACATCCCAGCATCGATGGAGCTAGGCAAACCCAAGGCAGGCAGCATATCTCTTTTCCTTGATAATTCCTGATGAGTCTAATGCCTGTGAGCAATAGTGAGGCCCCTAGCCAAGCTCAACATTTTCACGTCATTTGTTAATGAAGTGTTCAAATCCTATGACACTTTGCTAGAGTTTTGTCTTTGATACCTTACTGGAGATCAAGAAAAATTCCCACAGCACTTAGACAAATGCTTTTACAAGTAAAGGTTTTTATGGTTTTACCTGGCCCAGACTGCATGTTGACAATCACAGAGGAAGATCAGTCTCTGTGTAATACCTTTGATGAACACTGTGCACACACCGCTTGCCAGGTCTTTAGATGATTTCATTTTCAGTGCTAGAAGCAAATTAAATCTTGTCCATGAGTTCTCACTATTTAGAGATTATCACTTATTGTTAATGAGATGAGCCTGCATTCCCTCCCTGCCATCGTTTCCTCAGCACAATTCAGGGCTATTAGGAGTCCCTGCATGGCATTCCGTGCTCAGACATCAGATGTCTCTGGGCAGTTTACCTAGAGAGAAAGTATCACATTAAAAGATCAGAGTGCTAAGTACTGGGAACAATTTAAGTGCAAATGTCATATCTAATAGTTCTTGAACCATCAGTTTGAGCTTTTAAAAATGCAGCAAGATATATATCCTACTGTTCTGTTTTGGCTCTGACACTGCATAAGCAAGGTCATTTCAGGTGATCTATATATAGAGAAAGATCTTAGTCTCCAGAATACTACACTGTAAAAACCCTGCATAATTGACTGCTACAGGGAGTGAATCCAGCTCATTATTTGAATTACACATCCATCTGTTTCAGTCAGGGAGGTTTACAAAGAGCTTGCAAGAGCTAGTTGAAATTGTTAAATAGCACATAGGATAATTTTAAACTATAGAAGAAGTTTAATATGTACTTACTTTTGTGAATCAGCAATTTTAAAGGAAAGGAAAAAAAATGTTTATTCTGTAATCCAGGGATTTTAAGGAGCTTATACCATCCTCTTTTTTTGTCCCTGGACTATCCATTATCCTGAGCCCGGATGTTATATATTCCTTGCCCCTTTGCTTTCTAATTAATTTACTGTTGTCAGCTTTCAAGTAATTTTTCAGTATTAAATGTTAAAACAGCATTTTTAAATCATAATTTACATTAAAAATATATTTTAAATATATTAAATATATATCTTTTGCTCATGCATTTCTCTAAAATATTATGGAAAGGAAGAATGAAAACATTTCTCGCTGTAGCTTTGTGTTACATTTCATCAGCATTCAATTTCTTTATGTTTTGGCTACTAAGAGATTAGGCAGATTTTGACTATGTGATTTTATGCAATCTGTTATATGGCTCACATACAGAAATATTCATTTACTTTCTTCTTTTCCTTGCTCTTTGTATTAGCTTCTCTAAGCTGAGGCTCCCACTGTGCCTGATGCTGAGGTGCAATACATTGTGCCTTGCTTCTGATCTTTTACAAAATTACAACCTGATTTTCAAAATCTTGAATTTCTTATGATCTCAGTGAGAATCATTAGTGCAATTTACTTTCTGCTTTATTTTTTTTTATTGTGTACATATAATGCTTCAAACCTCTGATCCCCTTAAGCTCCAGATCCCCATAAATAGCTTGCCTTTATGAATCTTAGTGTAGATGCTAAATTCAGAATGTTGAAAGGTGTATTGCTTTGAAAATTTACATTTTCCACATGTAAATTTTACATTTTCCACATGGTCTAGGAAAGAATCTCAACTTCTACACATACGTCCTGTCATAAAAAGAATAACTGGAATAAAAGAGAAGTTGGGTAAATATGTTCAGATAAGATTTTAGAATTACTGGAGGAAAGGCGATAAAGCCAGAATAGTCCATATACTCTTCCTGTATCTTCAATTCAAACAGAGCTATTCTTAAACTTATAAGGTTATTCTTCATATGTCAGACTATTAATTTCTTGGTGTTTTTCCACTTCTGCTTCTGGTATAATATTTTGCTTATTTTTGCAGTGGTGTTTAGTTTGAGTGTGATGTGGTAGAATTTATCCTCCATTCCAAGTCATTAAAAAATGTGTCTTAAAACAAATCAAGAGGATGCCTCTCCTTCTAAACACCACTGAACCCATACCTCTGCATTTGGCCTTGCTATTTTTATTACAAAAAAACCAAATTTCCCCAGACTTACTTCAGGCCACTCTTACTTGGGGATACTTTTGCATCTTTTAGATAATAGATGAGGTGGGAATTACCCAGTAAATATGCACTTGTGTCATCTATTATTAAAATCACAGACACACCAGTTTATTTGTGTCCAGAAGAATGGATTGAGATTACGTGAATTTCTCTTTTTTTAACCACAGAAAATATGTCAACCCTAACCTATAAATGTGCCTTACCTTCACTCTTTGGCCTGCTAGGAGCATGTTAGCTCAATAGTTAAGTATAGCAACCTTGTTGTTCACGCAGTGATAAAGTGCAGGGACAGTCATTTATGATACCACCCTCACAGTATTTTTGTCCAGTTAACAATAAAATACAGATGCTATGAATCCTGGTCCACAGTTTCAAAATTGCAATGAACAGCAGTTAGCATTTCCATCCCACTGAGATATTTTCCCAATAGAAAAGTACATATTTTTCAGATGGGCCTGCCATTACCCTTTTGATTTTCCTCCTTCAATCACATGTTGTCATCAGACCAGGTCTCTTACAATCTGCAAGGTCACAAGTCTTCTGCACAGCTCAGAGGAGACAGGACAGCTTGCAATATCAGACGAGCTCGTATTCTTCAAATGGGAGCGGAAGCAGAAGCGCATCTGAGGGGTGCAAGGCATCAGCATTCCACTCTGCCCATGCCCAGAGTATTGCTTATGAGGGTCAAGATGCAAAGGTGAATGAACCCTGAGGAGGAGTCAGACTGCGTCTTTGTCTCCAACTTAGTTTTCAATGACTGTCAAGAGAGCAAAATAACTCAATCTACCACCTGTCCATGCCTTCATTCACTCATTCCTTTTTTTTTTCCTGTCAGTTATTTACATAACTTGCTTGAATAAGCAATGTCTTAAAACAAGCCTTTGAAATGACTCACAGAGAACCAATGCCTGTCATTCAGCAGGCCAGGCCCTCAAGTCCACCTGCCCCCAAGAAATTGCAAGGTTAGACCAGCCATAAGCCTTTTCTCAGCAGAAAGGCAGGCTTCCAGACTGACAATCAACTGCAGCTGACAATGCCTACACTTCCAGCCGTGGTGAAGGACAGAACATGCTCATGTGAATCCCTCTTCTTTTACATTAAATGGAAATGAGACCAAAATGTAAATAACTGCACTCAGCACAACCAGGCTTCAGATGGATCAGCCTTGATTTTAATCTTTCAAATGTCATAACTGTTGCAGACTATTCTGCATAGTGGTTTTGGGGAAATGTAAAAAGACTAGAGGTGTTCACTTAGTGTATATCTGACAAGCATTTTCTTCCTATCACTATAAAGGAAAATTGCTTCTTCTTGTAGAGTCTGAATCAGAACAACATTTCTGAGTGCAATGTTTCTTTCTGTATTGATTTGGTTCTGTACTGTGCTAAACTGTTCCGATTCATTTGTAAATGGCACATTATTTAGTCCAAATGTCACATAGTCATTCTTAGGAATACAGATTTTATACAATATCTGAGACAGGTGCTCTCAACAAAATTTCTCAAGAAGTGTCATTCCCTGAGAATACAAGGAAGAGGGAAGAACATTCCGATACATAGTTCTGTTTCTCTTCAAATATCATTTCAGACACTCGTGATAGAGAAGAAAAATCAGCTGTTCTGAGCAATACGTATGATTCTGAGAAATGCATACCTAAAGACAAGACAGTTTTCAAGCTTTTACTTTTCAGATTGGAAAAAAGTTTGTACAAAGAAACAATTCCTCTGAATATAGCATTACTGAAAAAATCCATTGAACAAAATTGAAAAATGAAACACACTGTAGAGTTTAGTTCCTGCTAAGTTTAATAACGCTAGACAAATACATCTTGGAAAAGTATTTAACCATACCCTTTTAAGAAAGTATTCAAATTCAGGCTGTTATTGAAGTATTTGCTCAATTTAAGGTACACCATAATCTGGTGATTTTCCTTCAGAATTTTGACTCATTGTTTACAATGCCTGACATTATCTCAGTGGTTTTTCATGGAAACACCTGAGATACTTTAGTAGCAGAGCACAAGACATCTGAATAGTGTTTGGAATATGGGTGTAACACCAGCTGCATGAAAAGCTGGGTCCTCCAGGCTGTTCAGCATGGCAGCAGAACTACTACTGCCTTTTGTCCCTGAAGCCTTGGATTCAGACACCTCATCTGTTTATCTGAAATGGGGAGTCAAGTTCAATCCAGCATGGGAGTCTGCTCATTCCTCTCACACTTCTGGGTGCAGACTATTTAGGCTGCCAATCCAATAAAAACTCAAGTATAATGCAGGAAAAGTACATTTTTTTTTCTAAATTCTTTATTCAAAAGAAAATCTTTAACCAATTTAAGAAAAAAAAAAAAAGGAACATACATATTTCAGACCACATTATAGATATGGAAAATGTCAGCTCGTAAGATCACACAATTGCATATTATTCTATGTGCCACAGAATTCCTGTATATTGGGACCCTTAAAGCAGACACTCAATATCACACAGAATTTATCAGTTTGGAAATAAAAGATTCACAACACTCTGAAATGCTCTGAAGAGACACTCGAAGTTCTAGGGGAAGGCTACCCTTGTTAAAAGCCCAGAGTAGCTCAAAAACCAGGATTAAAGTCACTACATATTCCATACTCCTGCACTGGGCCCCGTGAACACAACCTCTCAGTAATTCAAATGGGACTGTATGCATCCATACAGTTCCACAAGATAACTCTATTCTGTTACTGATGCTTCTGGACTTATTCAGATCCTGTGTTTGACTGAAACAATGTCGTGTATATCAAAAAACTGGAAAAGAAAAGATAGACTAGGTTTTTGGAGTTCTTCTCTGACAGCTCCCTTAGGAAATAATACAAAAGTATATATTATTTATATACAATCCAGCATGTCAACACATTTTTAGATAACTCTCTGTACATTTTTCTTTTTAGCAATGGAAACTACAGAATAAATTATATATGACAATTATGGCTATTCTAAAAAACTGGGTATTGCACAACTGACAATCAACAAATTAGATGTAAAATGCAGCATGGAATTTATATTTCTTGGTATGCTGTTTATGTTCTTAAGTATTTTGTGCCAATATCTGTATAAAATTAAAATTAAATCTACTCAACATAGCCTTCTGTAGTCTGACAATATCTGTCCACTTTGTGCCCTTCCAGATGTCCTGAGGTGGTGTGCCAGATGTTAGGAAGGTTGTATTTTACCTCAAAACCCGCAGGTAGAGAGCAAACATATTTTGCTATGCATACCATCTGGTACCTGTTTTTTTACCAGAGAGCAGAGTGTGTTTAATCATTAAATCAAATCCTGTAGTAGTTAAATCAAATTAATTCATACGGATATATTCATTTTTCCCCCTATGGTCTTTCCTATCAAAGTAATCTAGTTACTTTATGTGACAGCAAATGAAGTCACTGGACCAAATTCTTCTCTTAGATACACATATATAACCAACAGGAAGTTGGTAGGTTTGAACAAATGTAAGTGCTCAAAGGATGATCAGATATGAACAATAACTATGTTTATCAAAGGTATCTTACCCACATGGCAAAGTACTATCTTCTATTTTTCTATTTTGATCCTCATTATTTAATTAGTAAATCAAAATTAACTCAATATTAGTTTTAAAGATATGCATCAAAGTTCTTCTACTTATTTTTTCCTGCAATATGGGTCTAATAACATTTCTTTTCTGATGGTAGTCAAAATTCAAATGACAAAACTTTTATCTATTTTTCTGGCAGTTTCAATAAACAAAGATTTTTTCAAAGAACAAGTAGATTTTAGAACTGTTGCTTCATAACCTTTTCTGTCCGTTCTTCACTTCACTGGTTTCTGCCCTCTTACTGCAATTAATGATAGGAAAAAACATGTAATTATATATATAGGTTGGGTTTTTTGTTAAAAAAACTGATAAAGCACCTTCGCAGAGTTTTTTGGTACAGAGATTTGGTACAGAGAGATGTTTACCTCTCAGCTCAAGAAGTAATTTTTCCACAGGATTCTTTTCCTCATCTGGCCTGAGATGCTCATGTCATAGAGGTGTTAATCACTGTGAATTAGTGTGCAGCTTACATCACATTTTAGATTTATCCTATTCTGTGGTTACTTTATAAGCAAGCCCACCTTATTAGAAAGACCTGTCATGTTCCCTCACCATTTATGTTCCTTTCCCAAGCAGACAGGTAGTTGCTAAAAAAGGAGAAATTGGTCAGTTTGAAGCGCCTGACTTAAACAGCACTATTAAATGGCGTAGAGTGGCTAAGCAACCACAATACAGGTAAGAATGACAGTGAACAAATGAGGGTGATTACCCAGACTAAACACAATCGTTATGGTTACCAAATATTACTGGAAGATATTCTCTCAGGACAGCAGTCTGCTATTAATTTCCACATTTGTTTAACATGGACAAGCCAGAAATATTTGCTTCACAGGTTGAGAGTGCAAATATAGCAGCACTGATCACACACCTGTCTTTGTGTGCAATAGCCACTAAATTAGAGAGAAACTTACAAAAGGTGATGAGTATTTCACACTGTCTTTGCTAAATCTCAAGCAATAATGAAAGCAAAGCTGTTCATTGAAATTAACCTTGCATGAAGGCATTGTTCAATAGTCTTAGTTAAGTGGAAGAATAAATTAGAACAGATTAGGTACAAAGTTTTAATTTTCAAAGGCAAATTGCTAAATTTAACAAACTGGTCAAAGGAATTACTTATGCTGAAGAAGTTTCTTTTGCCAGTGAAAAAAGGCTGAAATTTCTTTCAAGGAAATTTACAAAAAGCTTTAGAATTTGTATCCCAAAAAAACCCAAAAACTTTGAAGAAAATATTCTTTATTCAATAGAGTGGTCATCTTGAAAAATGAAAACTTATTTTCATAGTAATTTAATTAAAAAAATTATTGCAATTTTCTCAATAAATCAGGACAAATTTATATGTGCATACTTTTTTTTTTTTTGTGGAAATAAAGATAGCAAGTTTAAAATGAAAATCCATTCCTCACTAAAATGAAGACATTATTTGGTGGTTAGAAAAAGTGGACCTGCAAAGCTGGTAATTGGTAATCCATATAAATAATTTTGCAGAAGCTAGAAGGCTGCAATTAGATGCATATCTCACTTTTCCCTTTGATATCAAGTTCTCTTCAGGTGTCACCACACTACATATGGAAAATATTTTTTGAATTCCCAGTTCTTTCCCCTTCAAGATTTTTGCATAATGAGATTCACTTCTATTCATCTGGTTTTGCTCAGAAAAGCTGATTAATTACCCATTACTTTCTTATAAGCATCCTTGGGTTGGATTCAAGTGATTAAAGCCAAATAATGAACAAAAATTAGAAATGTTTCTTCTTGTCCAGAGTTTTAGATAGTGGTCAGACCCTCCTGACATAAAGCTGGCCTACATCTGAAAGAGTTCTTGGTCCTGAATCATAACACCTTCAACAGCACCAAATGCTGGCTCCCTGCACAAGTGCCATAGCAAGTATGAAAATTTCAACATGCATGAAAATGTTGCATGACTTTCAGGGAAATTATCATTTCCTACACAATCCAAAGTTTCTGGTAGTCTTTTAGGTGCTGGTAGCAGGACTTCCAGGTGCTGTCAGATTTGGAGCTGTTTGCAATCCCTGACCTGAGGTGAGCAGACAATCCTCCACGGTGGCTAATCCTGCACCAGAAGTACTGGCTGTCCCTCTCACTGATCTACAGGCTTAATTCACTCCCAGATCTTGCTTTATTTTTCCAGGATATTTTTAGAGTCATAAACACCTCTGTAGGCATAACAGATGAACCTGAAAGTGGAAAGAATTTATGCTATTTTGCTTTTCTTATACTTCTTTTTGTGCAGCACTGTAAGCCAGAGGGTGAGAGAAGGATGTGTGAAATCTATTTAACTACAGGTTCTCTACCTGGAATAAACTCATTCAACTCAAGGATTGTTAAAATAACAATTTAACTTGCTAAAGCACCCTATGGAAGTTTTTGGACCAATTAGCTAAAAGTCTCTCTCAAACAGCTTTAGCTGCTCACAAACACCAAGGGTAGCCTTTTGGCCATTGTGCTTTATTATAGGAATGTCAGGAGAAGACTTTGAATTATATTGATGGGATTTAGTGCTGAATGATTTACAGATTATGTGATTTAGTAATGTGGCTCATACATGAGCTACAAAGGTGAACGATAATGAACCTGGCAAAGCTGAGTTACTTCATGACTTAGATGTGATATGTATGGTATATCACTTATTTGTGATATATCAGTTAACAGATACAAATAGATGCTTGAATAACTTCCTGCTAATTGTGAATAGTTGGGTTCACCAACTATTAAGGACAGAACATTAGAAACCAGTCAGATGCTGATTTTTAATTACTAGGCCTTTGGTTTTCCTCTAAGTTTTAATCTAGACTCTGGCAATTATGATGATGTGTAATTTATCTCTGCCATATTTTTTCCAACCTGGCAGCCACAGACTGCTATTTGCACATAAGATATCACAAGATAATACATGAAAAAAGATGCATTTGAAGAAATAAGAAACCTCACAGTCAAGGAAGGAAACAAAATTAATAAGCCATAGAGGAGCAACTAATAGTTGCTACAATAAAACATCCCATTTAAGATTATTGTTATTTTTGTGACATAACATGCAATACACTTTTCATAAAACTGCTGTTGAGGCCTCTTGTTTTATTGTGGCCATATAACAACAGGAAAAAAATGGATTTCACTTCACAATTTTCCCTTTTATAGAAGTGTAGTCCTACTGAAATCTAAAGGTTCATGGAAAACCCATAGAACACTGAGGATAGAGTCCCCAGATTGCCCACAGTGGACTATAACAAAACCTGTGTTCAGTTAAACTGTGGCCATTGAACCCTAGTAGGATTGCACTCAGCAGACACTAAGAGGGTGGTGTGACAGGATGGCCAGGCTCATTACAGCATCTGAGCACAGCTGCAGCATGGGAATACTCCCAGGGAGAGAGTGAGTGACAGCAAAGTGTAGAGAGGCTAGATGGCTCAGAGAGATGTACAGATTTCCTCAAAGTACTCAGCTCCGTAGAGAAGCTAAGCAAGTATAACTGCCAAATTCCACATGTGTGGCTGCACAAAATAACCCTTAAATAAAGGTGACTGAATTTTCTCTCCCTGTGATCACAAGACATTCTGCTGTGCCATGGGGCTGAGCCATTCACTTTCCTTAACAAGTGTTTCTGTCATTAGCTTTTAAAGTCACCTGAATGAAGTCAAAAGAAGCCCATGGCTAAGCAGCTGTCGAAGAACTGTGCACATGGAAGGCCTAGGATGTCTGTGCAATGAACAGGACTTTTTATAATGTTTCCTTTCACAAGGATTTAAAGGACAACTTAAATACAGATAGTCAATACAACCTCAGATCTCTACTATACACATATGTATACTTAAGTCTTTTGACACACATGTGGGTTTAATGTGCAACTAGCAAATTGACCAAAAATGTGAACGGAATAAAAAAATTTTAAAAGCTTTTTAAAAAATTTACACATTTTGAGGTGTCATACAGTTCTACAGTTCATACTGCTGTAAAGCTGTAACAATTGTTCAACAGAATAACCAACCTACATTATTTTTTAATTACATTACCTAGTTGTAAAAACAGTTCCAGATTTGGTTCCCTGTTGACATGGTGAAAATGTAACTTTACACAGTCTACTTATCTCAGTGAAGTTACCCCCTCTGTTCATGGGTGACAAGTTTCCAGACCACAATGGACAACCCATACTGCAAATATTTCTGCACATTTTTTGTCATTTAGCTGTTTGTGTCCTTGTCTTTTCCATGTCTGTTGCACTTACTGCACTGTCTTTGCAAGAGGGCAGGCAGTGAGCTGCTGTTTCCCAGTGATCTCAGACCTGCCATCTGAAATAGAACATTGCAAAATTGTTCAAGTAGACATTGCTGGGATTCTAACAGAACATGCATGAGAGACATTTTATATGCTCTGAAATACTTGCTCCTGTGCCTGTCAACAGCCATTGAGCTGAAAAATAGGGACAGAGTTACATGTGCAAGGGCTGAGATACAGTCTATCATTTGAAAAAAACAGGTTTAAAAATTACTTAAAACAGAAAAAAGTAAAAAAAAATAAGTCTATCTGATCCTTCATGGTTTTAGGAAATTTTAAATCAAAGCTGGTCAAAATTTTCCAGATTTTAAGTTTTTGCTACGTTCTTTAAATAACACAGCTGTCAAAATGAATAGAATCATGGAAACTACGCTATATATAATATTTATTTTGCCTAATTTATTTTGCCTTTTAAATGAAAACTTTAGATGCAAATTACCCTAAATTCTCAGAAACCCTGCTGCCTTTACAGGAATCATGGCATTCTTTCTGTTGATTTGGCCACAGATCCTAATGTCTCGATCCAAGAAAGAAACTTGTGCATGCCTTTGAAGGACAGAAGCTGTTTTGTTAGCTGGGAATGGGACCTACGGGTGTTGATAGGTATGGGATCCTAAGAGTGTTGATAGTTATGGGATCTAAGAGTGCAGAAGAACCAGCCAAAATGTTTTAAGTCACTGGCTCCAGGTCTCAGATCCTCCTCCCTGCAGGAGACTCCTCAGGACAGAATTCTTCAAGTGTCAAGCCAACTTTCACTCATGTTATTGTGAAATTTTTCCACTTAGTTGAGGAAAGAACTGAAAAAAGTAATTGACTACCCTTACAAAACAAGCAGAATAAACCTTCCCTATTTGCACAGCTCAACTTTCTCGTTCAAAATCTCCTCACTGTAGTTAAATCTCCTTCAGCACTTTGAAAGCTGTTAGACGACATTGCACAGATACAGCTGCAAAAAATTCAGTTTTTCTATCATGCATTTCTGCTATAAACTCTCAGAGAATCATAGGAAAGACTCTAAAACCTGCATCAGTACCCGACAAAAGATTTTTATGTGATCAAAACTCGTCTGCACACCCACAAAAGAAGAGAGAGAGATTAACAGCAGGTGGAGAAACTCAAAATACACCTTTCCCAATTACTGCCACACCCACCAAAGGAGCCAGCAGCCCATAAAGTACTCATCTCTGTAAGAGCAGAGAGGTGCAGGAGTACAAAAGCAAGGAGAAGACCCAAACTAAAGATTCAAAGGAAGGATTGCTCTGTCTAGGCTTCTCTCAGAGCTGCCCTAGTAGAGCCTCAGTGCCAAAGTCTGGATATTAAGGCCATCAGCATGAGTTATGACTACAGCATCATTTCATGCTTTTACCCTAGCTGAGGTGAGGGAATGTGCCTAAGGATATGGGATTTATCATGGGATGCAAGAGAAGTTCATTTATTCTGGGATGTTTAGGGGACAAGCCAAAGGTGGGGAAAGAAAGAGATCTAGACAATTTTGGGAGGAGCAAGTGTGTGGATAAGAGGAGACAAAGATGGTAGTCAGGCACAATTCTCTCCTTGGTATGCTTCTCTGGCCAGAGCTGCAGCTGACTTACTCAGCCTTTCCCATCTTCTTTCAAAATTTCTCTCAGTGAGGGACTCTCTGCTGAGTGTGTCTGTACCTGGGTCTGGGCACCAGCAGCTGCAGTCAGAGCACAAGTCAGGAATTCCATGTGCCTGTGTGGAATTCCTGGAGAACTCCAACTGGAGAGGCTTGAGGGAGTGAAACCCAGCGGCAGCTTTGGGTATGTGTGTGTGTGTGTGTGTGTCTCTGTGTGAGTGCAGGGTCTGCACCAGCAGCTGCAGTGAGGCTGCAGCCCCAGGGGCTCAGCAACCAAGGAGGCTGAGATATAGCGGCAAGTTGTACACGTATATATGTATATATATATATATATATATACACACACACACATATATATTTCACTGGGGTATCTCCATGCCACACAACAGATGGAAGTGGGATGAGCTCCATGTTAGTGTTCTGTGTCTGATCTGTGTAGCCAGCCACGTTTATGTGTGATGGGCGTTCCTGTGTGTGCACCCTCAGAATATCTGTTCAGTCTTGCCAGTCTGTTTGGACATGGGGCATGAAACTTACCCATTTCAGGGCTATCAGATCCAGCAAAGTATAAATTCACCACCCAATATGTTAGACATTTTCAGTGACTATCTTAATTCATTGCCCCAGTTCTTTAAATACTTTTAAGTTACTCTCTTCTGACACTTGTTTAATTATTGCATTGAAAAATTCTATAAATTATTTCCAACTATTTAAAAGACTAATTGTCTTTTAAAAAACAATTCAAAGTATTTCTAGAGTGTACAGGCAACTATATTTTTCTTCTCTTGAAGACCTTTACATATTAAGATATTTATCTATTTAAGTACTTTCATCTTCAGTGTTGAACTGAAGAGTATCATCTGAGTATGATGAGTATGAGAAGTTTTATAAAAAGGCTTTTAAAAAAGAGCACAGGGACAATTACATATTATGCTTATTAGTAATAAAAAAAGGTAGTTCAGGAGGATGTCTGGGATTTTTACCTGTAGTGGTATTTTTTTCCTAAATATAGAAGAACTTTTTAGAAAATGTTCCTCTTATTGTTTTTCAGTCCTCTCTCTAATTTGCATGTGACATTATGTTCTTTTCCAGACAAGTCTAAGGATTTCTAATTGACATTGACAGGGCCAACCTCACATTTCCTTAGGTAGAATTTAATGTGAAATATGTGTTAATTCTGTAATGAGTCAGCATTTCTGGATGAAGGTTCCAACATAAAGAATTTTGCTGTGTGTATCTCTTAGCAACTGAGAAATTACAGTCTTCATTTCATTTTAAACCCCCTGTGTTTAATAAACCTTTTTTTTTTTTATTCACTATGGAGTGAATACATGAATTATCAAGGCTTGCCTTGGACTCTTGATAATTCAGCTGTCTTGCACAAGAAAAATGCACAATATTGTTCTGCTGGATGGTGAAAGTCTCCCTAGACAAGCAAGAATTAGCAAATGCCAGGGTCTTTCAGTTGCTGAGCCCATTGCAGCCCCTGCAAAGGCACCAGCAGGCAGGAGAGAGCAGTAGCACAATCCCAGGGCTCCCCAGAGCTGCTGGGTCCAGGGAACGGTCACATATGCGAGGTGACAGGCACCTCTGAGAAGTGAGGACGGGGTGAAGGCAAGGACAAGCACAGCTTTCCTTCCCACTTCTCCTTAGCAGCAGAAAACTGGCAAAGCCAGCTCTTCCTGTTCTCTCTCCCTCCCTCCCCTGTGGTTTTGCTTAATGCTGCTGGGCAGGCTGGAGCCAGTTTTGTGTTCTTTAGTTCCTGAGGATATGAGCCACTGTCCTAGGATAAAACCTGAGAAAGCAGGCTGGCCTGAATGAGAGTTTTGTCTCTTGGTAGATATTGTGTGAAGAGACGCTGGCCAAAACAAATTAGAGAGATTAGCTGTTTTAATAGTTAAGCAAGTCATACAGTACATTCAAGACAGACAGACAACCAGTGGCAACTCAGGTGTTAATTACAATTAAATATTTTCATACAGGATTGCCGCAGCCTTGCAGAAGATCTCACAGCCCTATAGTATCATTCATAGTCCAGCAGGGGACATTTCTAAAAACTCTAGTTTGAATAGGACTAGTATTCTAAACACAGCTCCATTTTTGTTTCAGAGGCTCTCACATTTGCTAAGGAGACAGCCTGGTCAAGGACCTCCTGACCATAATATTGGCAGAATTCCTTTCTTTCTCCTTTATTCAAAGCAAGGTCGCTGTAACAAATATTCATAGGCTTTTCAGTACTGAAAGGAATCAAATATCCAATGCTGCATAGTTCCTTGGCACACTGTATTGCTATAAACTCTAATACTGCAAAGTGTAAGGTTCTATTCCAATGGTGCCACAGTTTCAATGTATCAAATTTGACACCTTTTCAATAAAATAGGCTAAATTTAGATAACCATATGCTCATGCTGACAAACTAGCTTCTCCCTGATATGTGTTTTCATGAAAGAGTACAAGAGGGCCTCAAAGTTTAATTAGTCTTAAATTAATTCAAAATATTGTATTAATTTACAGTAGAAAGGTCAAGTTGTTGAGCAAACAGCAGGAATGAATATTTTTTACTCAATGCACAAAGATTCAGCTGTAAAAATCCCATTAATGTTAATAGGAGTCATGCTGCCAAACTCAAGAATCACGCTATAAATATTTTATCTGTCTATGCTCTTACTGCGGTCAAATAAAGCTTGTACAATGAAAGCCCCTTCTCTCCTGACTACCTGCTAAGCAAAGTTGAAGAGTACACACGTATGAACAAAGCAGCACTACTCCGCACAGGGGCAGCCTCACCTTGACTCCTGTTGCAGTTTTGGGCACCACAATAAGCAAAAGACATAAAAGGTTGTTAGAGAGTGTACAAAGAAAGGCCACGAGGATGGGGAAGGCTCTGGAGGGCAGCTGCATGAGGAGTGGCTGAGGTCACTTGTTCTGCTCAGCCTGGAGAGAAGGAGACTCGGGGCAGGCCTCATTGCAGTCTGCAGCTGCCTTGTGAGGGGATGGGGAGGGGCAGGCTCTGGTCTCTTCTCTGTGGTGGCAGTGACAGAGCCGAGGGAATGCCGTGAAACTGAGGGGAAGTTCAGGACGGATATCTGGAAAAGGTTCTTCACTCAGAGGAAGGCTGGGCACTGGAACAGGCTGCCCAGGGAAGGGTCACAGCACCAGCCCGGGGGAGCTCAAGCAGTGTTTGGACACTGCTCTCAGGCACAGCGTGTGACTCTTGGGGTGTCCTGCGCAGGGCCAGGGGTTGGACTGCATGATCCTTATGGACCCCTTCCAAATCAGCATATTCTGTGACTCTGTGAAGTATTTTATCAATAGAGATGTATTTATAATTTGTGCTTCAGCAACTTAAGATGGGCAAGTGCCACAGTTACATTTCAATCTTTGCATCATTTTAAGAGATTTTTTAAACAACTACTTGAGAAACTAAAAATGCAATGATTTTAAAGAAGTCCTTCTTATTAGTAATACTGGCTTTTTCTTAGTATGGCTCCCAACAATATACAATGAATGTATTCACTTATGTGTTATTAGGCCACAAAGACTGATTTAATTCAGTGTATGCTATTTATAAGATCAACGTCACTCTAAAATTCACTTCTTGTTCAATGTGCCTCATTAAGCTTTATTATTCTCTTGATTGTTCATGCTCTGTGCTCCTATTGGTTCAAAGTAAGCTGAAATTTGAACTATAGATCACACAGATGAAGGCAGATAAAATTATCAGTCTCCGCTAACATAAAAATTACATTAATAAATGTAGGAGATATAATTTCTAAAATTGGAATAATAATTAAATTAGGTTTTAATTTTTAAACAAAACTCCCACAAACTAAATAAAACATAATTTGATGCCCTTGTGCATGTTTTTTGAAAAATTCTATATTTGCTGATATTTTAAGAATTATAATACCTTAACATATGTGCAGAATCTGAGTTAATAATAATAATAATAATTTTAAAAGAAAACCAGAAAAATTACAGTTCCCTGTAGTTGTATGAGACACAATCCAAACAACAACCAGAATATTAAACTGAAGAATACATCAAGAAAATTTGTACCATATAGAATTTAAAAATATAAATAAATAAAAACCCAAACCTCAAATTATGATGCTAATATAAACATGTTAATTTTTTTTAAATGTTCTTCAACCTTTTGATAAACAGAGGAACTTCAAAAGTTTCATGAGAGATAAATATGAAGAATTTCACTTTTGGAAAATTAGTACAAACATATATAGCAAATGTAACAAATTATTTCCTTGTTCCTACCAATTATGTTTCCACTTGCACGTGAGAAAATGGGGGTAAAGAGTTGAATGCGTTATCTTTCTGTATATGCAAACTAAATATTGCTCAATTAACACTTGCTGGTGGGCATTTAACAATGTCAGATGTGGACTCCTCTCAGAGTTATACATATGTAGAATTATACATGTTCTTACACAAAGAACATTGCTAGAACAGGTCTTGTCTTCTTTTTTCAAAGGAGTAAGTAAAGAAATTCCTACAGCCCTTCTCTTTCTTCAGAACCCCTGAATCTCTTGCACCTGATTATCACATGCAGTCCAAATGTGGAAGCCCCTTTATTTGAGTTGTTTTGGCCTTGCAGTAACTCCATTCATAACATGCTCATCACAAGTCACCCTTTAATGTGCAGCTTTAAGTCTGGTTGCTCCATTAAAGCCTGCTTGATATCCATGTCAAGCACCACCTGTTTTCTGGCAGGCAGGTTTTCTGGTGGCAAAATGGTTTTCCTTACAGAGCATTTGTGCATTTTCAAAAAAAAAAAGCCCCAGAAATTAGGGGTGAAGCTAGGGACATCACTATTCATGATGGCTTTGGACATTGTAATGCTCTATTTAAATTATTCAAAGTAAAACTGGAAAATAGTTGGAAATAATTTCTAGAAACATTTTGCTTACATAAGAGATAATGCAAAGAATCTTGTATATTAGCTCGGAATATGTTCTGAATATGCTTTAATACCTAAACTGTTAATAAGTAGGGGAAAGTAAGCCCATAGCACACCTACTTTTCTTTAATGCCCACAAATCCTTACTTTTTTCCCCCCAGTTTTGCTGTTATACATTTCCTGAAAGTTATCTCTTCACAATTTGTACTTCTAATATGTTAAAAAAAACTCTGCTCAGTGCAAATTTAAAAATATAAAGGATTTGACAAACAAAGATCATAATTGAAAAGGAAATCATCTCTTCCAAATGTAAGGTTGCTTTACTGGTACAAATAATTTTCTATTTTAGCATTCCTCAATCAAAACCCCATATTGTTAGCAGATTTAGAATATAGGATTAATGATTGTAACATGTTTCAAAAAAAAAAAGAGCTGATTTCAAACAGTAATCTTTTAACCTTTCTCTGAAAAAAATGAGAACATCAATCATGATTTCATTGGAAACTTCACAAAAAAATTCAAAAATGAAAGTTGCACTTAATTATGTGCCATGAAATATATTTATAGATAAATCATATGGAGAAAATGCTGTGTACAGTGAAAGAAACAAAAGTCAAGACTTGTGTAATTGCTTTAGGGTGTATTAATTATTATCCAGGTACTGGTAACCCTTCTATGTCCTTGTTTGCCACACTATATATGCAAAAAATAGGTGGATTAATACCTTACTTTCACATTCTGTTGAATACAAGAGTAATTCTCACTTTGAGGGGATATCAGAAAGTCATTTTATATGTGGGTCTCCATAACCTAGAGATCAGATTCATCCTGTATTTCAGGCACCACCATGAAAACGCTGATAGATTTTTATGTTGTGAAGACAAGCTTTTTAAAAAATGTCACTTGGAGAGACACCTGCTCAGCTAAACTCTCTAAAGCAATTGGTGCAGCCCATAGCCCCAGAAAGCAGAGGAAAAGGGTGATTGTTGGGGGTTTTTGCATGTTAAATATCCAGTCAGGTCATTTTAGATCTAGTTCAGTTTCTAACTGTCTCTGGATATGGGACTTCTGTATCCATCTCTGCAATTCAATCTGTAACACAATAATTCAGTTTAGGCAAAATCTTTTAACGATCTTGCAAACATTTAGCTTTACACATACATATCCATATGCATGGTTTATTTTTAATGCAGTGCCAGGAAATACTCCATATCTGCACCTATCTAATGGAATGGTGACTCTTGATTGACTTCTTCGGTACATTTTAATAGACATAATACGAAGCATTTCCTAGCCCAATTTTTCTTCATGGAGATACTATCAGAATTTCATTGAGAGGATGCTGATGTTTAGGATTAGTAGCTGATACTAACTTAGTGTGTTTTCTGAAAGCTTACAATAAAATAGAATTTCTGGAAAGAACATTCCAAAATATCCAGGGATAGGTGTGCAACACAGAAATGCTGTAATCTTTCCTGTTAATCTCATGAAATAAAAATGAATTAAAATGTTTCACCCAGCTGGGAATTCACTTGGTCCCACAGAAAACGAAGTCTTGTCATTAAATTCATGAAGTACCAGACCAGACACTAAATACTGAAAACATATGCCTGTGTTCTCCTCATATGACCCGATTTTTTAATTCCCATTTCCATACTTGTACACCAAACATAGGCTTCTAACCTTTTTTGCTGAAGGAACAAGGTGAAACAGTTAAATTCAAGCAAAATAAAGCCAAAAGAAGGCAGGCACAATGTCCACCTGATCCAATCTCTTGCTCTGAAAAAAATGTAATCTTTTAAAAATGCAGGAAAATAATTCTTCCCCCACATTTAACATTTCATGTACATCTTCTCCTGCAGTTCTCTACATAGCAGCAGTTTTGTCCTACCCTGTTAGGTATAATGCCAGGAAAGCATTGCACCCACTCTGAAGATTATGACTGTTTCATACTTCTTTAGTGGAAAACAAAGTAAAATCCATCTGACCACTTCTGTGATTCATTAATCTCAGTTGATCTCTCTGTTCTTCAGTTTTCCCTTCAAAAAGATGAAAACCCTTACATTTTTTCAGTCAGAGGTCTCTAAAACTAAACTCTTTATGCGACCAGTGAATTCAACTTCCCTGTGCAAAAATGCTACAATGCAGCTAGTTTTCATTATGAAAAATATTTTAATCAACTCTCCTTGTACCTTATACATATCTGGTGATATGATTCATAGCCCCTATGTAAATAGTTTTTGAAATTCGCACAGGTGTGGAATGCACAAGATCAAGTCTATATAGAAATGAAATCATGCCGATATTTTATGTGCAATTTAAAATTCCTTGAAACTAATGATTTATTAGATTCTGTTGCATTTTTCCATAGGAGTTTAGTGAATATAGCATTAATGTTTGCACTTATCATGACACATAATATTTTCCACTTGTGCAAAACAATGTAAACAATGAAGAAAACAAACATTAACTCAATTTTCAGTTTTAATGTCTGATCCTTACAGAGACTAATTTATTTCACTGAGGGAGGAGCAAGACCTAAGTAGTCAGTAATGTGCTCTTCAGCTTCAAGTTCACTCATTTCTGTTCAGTGAACACACTTTTCCATTGCTGTGACAATTTTAAAGCATTTATTCTGTAAATGAATAGTCAGCTTTCATGCAAACAGTCCATTAGCATTAATCATATGATTCTCACATACATTGACAAAAAGATGTGTTTGCTATATTTCTCTTGTCCATGACAAATGAGTAGTTGGTAAGAACTGAAAAATAACAATTTAAAAGGAAGGTTAGAATAACTGATCTCTTGATACATTTCATCTCTCATTTGAAATATGAAAAGCCATATTCCAAGTATGGTGGATGATGTTTCTGCTGATCAAAATATAAGTCTTTGCCTACTTTATCACTGATCCTGTTACATAAATCAGCATTTACATTTCCTGATATTCTTCTCTTTGGACAAATCCAAAGAATCCCAACTTACTGGATTACAAATGTGCAACTACATTAAAAAAAAAACTAAATTAACTGATTCACTTGCATTGACTAATATAAACAGATACTTTCTATATATTACCTTAGAATTTTAAGGTATTAAAATCTTATCGCTTTCAAGACATGCACCTTCACTAGAGTTTGACTGAAAACTGCTATGCAGCCACTGGAAAAAACTTGCATTAGGGCTTCTGCCTAACAGGAAAATATGCTGAACCTGAAGCAAAGCCCACTGAAGTTGTTTTTTCAACTTTGATTTGCACTGGATCAAGCACTTTGCACACAATCTCTCATTTCTTCAAAATTAAAGGAGTGTTTGTGACTGTCAAAGAATATCTTCTCTTTCAATATCTGTTCAAAATGAGATTTTGAAAACCATCCCAGGACTCTGCAAAATAAAAATCAGACTTGGATTTGTGAGTCAAATAATAATCTTCAGAAGCTTGTTATTTTGCAGATGGAGATTTTAGCTGCCATGTTGTCCTTCTAAAAATAACATGCAGTTTTCCAGTGAGCATGCAGTCAACTAGCAATATCAGTGTGCGTTTTTATCACAAAGAATTTGAGAAATCCATATTTAGAGGTTTCTATAATCAAATCAGGAACACTTAAATTTATACATAAGGAAAAATATATTTAAAATCTTTAAAAACATGACACATCTTTGATGCTTCACAGTGGAAGAAAAAAGACAACAGATGAATGTGATAATGGATAGACTATCTAAGAATTAATCAACATTTTGTAAAGTGACAATGCTGGCAAACGACAAGAATGGAATGTTAAGGTATTTGTTGTAAGCCAAGAGGAAAAGATTTATGTGCATCATCTCCAAGCCAATATATAATAAAATCCATTTTCAGGCTTGACAAAAAATACAATCAAAAGGCCATTTGTGACTCTGAGCCCACATCTCCTTCTTATGTTATAAAGTACCCCCAGATTTTCCAGCACCATTTTGGCCCTTTTCTTTAAAGGGCGGATACTATTTAGTTAGAAATGCACTTGTATGTTTTTTAGTCCTGATCCAACTCCTACTGTTGCCAGAGAAATATTTTCTGTTGAATTCAGAAGGAATTTTAAAAATGTAAAAAAAAAATCATTAAGTAAACCTTAGTATTCTATTCTATATTAAGATAATTGCTGTTAACAGAGATTCATTTGAGACTGCCCCAGTGGCTTACCAGTAAGTTGATGGGACACGAACAACATATTTCTTAAACCAGCTGTAAGGCAGAAAAGCTGAGGTTACTATTTGGACTCCCTGATGAAAAGCTGCAATTGTTCCATTTGTGGGTAAATGTATTCTGGCTATTCCTAGAGTGACCTTGGCAGCCGACTGTGTTGCCCTTAGTGTCAGCAGAAAGAAGGCTGTTGGTATCAGTGGGCTTTGGATCAGGCTTTAAAGACAGAGGAAGCTTGCTTAAGGAGGAAAGCAGGCATAAAAAACAGTCCTGATTTCCCAGGTTTTGTCGCTTAGAGTTTAGAATACCAACAAGACATTTTAAACCCTGAAGAATAATTGTTGTAAGTCAATTATTTTAACCCTGTAAGTTTTTTTACAATTGTATACAAGAATAAAGAACAAATTTCTCTGGCTTACAAAAAAAAAAGGCAAGTATTTATTTATCAATAGATACTTTAGCTGCTTTTTACACCATTGCAATGACTGAACAAATAGCATAAAATAAACAAAAGCGAGTATAAAATCGTTTCATTCCAGCTGGTATCCCAAGACAACCTTTTGACTAAGTACAGAGTTAGATGTTTCAAGTATGGCACTTATATAAATAAGAGCAGAGAAAAGATGATATATTCACAGTTAAATGCAATGAACTCTCTTCCTTTGGTATGTGTGTCATCATAGGTGATTGTAGGTAAATGCATAACTCGGCTGGCATGAACCAACTCTATCTTATTCATGCACATATTAGGGAATCAATCAAAAAGTACTGTTATATTCTGCAGGTCACAACTAATGCAAGATGTTTAAGGTCTCTGGTGTGTGTGTGTGTGTGTGTGTGTGTGTGTGTGTGTGTGTGTGTGCGGACAGGCAAAGGAAAAATGGCAAAATTATATTCAGCATTTATTTTTAGCGTGACTAATTGATGCACAAACCATGATAGAAAATAGCTAGTAATACACACCAGGAATAAAGTCTGTGATTTAGACAAACAAAATAAGACATCTGTGAGATACGTGAACGCAGATATCCTGACTGAGCTGTGGTTAGGTTCCTTACAGTGTGCTTATCCTCCTTTTAAAACATGCTTATGCCTGCACATTGCAACAGTGTCCCCCACCCCACCCCACCCCATATAGAGTATCCTTGCAGAGTTTTTGATAGGAACATTCTACACATTTACAACAATTAGTCAGACAATTCAAACTGTAAACATCCTAATGACGACCAAAAAGCTGCTTCACTGACAGATAAAACCCAATCATTAGAAAGAAAAGTAGGAATAATAGTAGCTGTGCTGTAAGGCTAGGTCAAGCATGGTTTTATAGCTGTTTTTTCAGTCTTTTATATAGCGCTGCATTTTGCAGCTAGTTCAGTAAGTGGAGATCCAATACCTTAATGGCTTTCTTGGTGGTTTGATAAAATGCTTGCCTAAGCAATGTACCTTTCTCTAATGGTATCTGGGTCTGTTCCACCTGGCACAGTGTTTCAGTTCTGTCACAGCCTCACACATAAGCTGAGTCACTTGACTGAGTCCTGCCGAAGTTAGGCATGCTCATTCTTGGCAGGTCCTTATTTCTGATTTCATATATGGATTTCCTTTTTGCCTGTACTCCTCTCACTGCCATTTTGATCTTTCTCCAGCCCAAGTGGTTCAGTTCTGCCAAATTAAGCACCACACAAATCCCACTGACAGCAAACATGAATACCAAGAATACAGTCTTCTCAGTGGGTCTAGAAACATAGCACTCTACTTCTTTAATGCAAGGGTATCTGTCACATTCGTACATGGAAGGGACATTGAATCCGTACAGAAAATACTGTCCCACTAAGAATCCAATCTCTAGGGCATTTCGAAAGACCACTTGGATGATATAAAATCGAGAAATGCCTTCTTGCCTCCTCATCTTTGATTTTGTAGTTCTGATAGCAGGATTGGGGATTTCCTTCACTTCTAAGCAGTCTGGTTCTGCCTCTTTGGTGGAGTTCTCAGTGTTTTGCAGCACCCCATTGACAATCGTGTTCTTGATTTTCTTACTGTCCTCACGCTTCATTGAATCCTGGTCCCTTTCCAAGGTAAGGAAGACAGTGGAGTACCTCCGTTCCCTTTGTTTAGCAGACTGGTGAACGGAGTACGTTATGAAGCACAGGCTGGGAGTGCACACCATGATGATCTGGAACACCCAGTACCTTATGTGAGAAATGGGGAAAGCCTGGTCATAACAAGCCTGGTTGCAGCCTGGCTGCAGCGTGTTACAGACAAACATCGTTTGCTCGTCATCGTACACCGTCTCCCCTACAATGGCCACAATGAGAATTCTGAAGATCACCACCACGGTCAGCAGGATCCTGCAACAGAGAAGCCCGTCAGTGCGCGCCGCCGCCGCGCGGCCGGGAGCTGTCCAGTGCTGACCGGGCCCCGGCCCCGGCACGGGCACCGCGAACGGGCCCCGGCACGGCGATCCGGCCCGGTTCGGCGCGGGGGGCGCGCAGGCTGCGCGGCATCGCCTCGGCGCGGCCGTGTGCCACAGACCCGCTGTCAGAGCCGGCCCCCGCCCGGCCCCTCCGGCCGAAGGGCGGCCACACGGGCCCCCGGGAGCACGGCCGGGAAAGGAGCGGGGCTGCGCCGGCAGCGGGACCCCGATGGCAGTGGGGTCTCCCCGACGACCGCCCGGTGCCCCGTGGCTCCTCGGGGACAAGGACGGCGGCGCTTGCGGTGTCCCCGCGCCTCCGCGCCCCGTGCCGCATACCAGCCTCCCCAGCGCACACACACACACACACACACACACAGACACACACAGCACAAACACTCACACACAGAGCACAAACACACACAGAGCACACGCGAGCTCCAGGCACACCCCGAAAGAGCCCGGCCGAAGGGCACCGCGCACCCGGGGGGGCTCGGACAGGAGAGGATACCCCCGTGCTCCCCGGAGCTCTCCCGCGACCCTTACCTCCCTATCATAGTAGAATGCTGCTGCACGGCAGCTTCCAGTAGCCTCTCTAGAATAGTCCATTCCCCCATCGCTGTTCATCCGGAGACAAAGACTTTGGCAAGCGTAGGGGATCTCTTCACTTCTGCCTTTTTCACCCCTCCTATTTTTATTTTTTTTTTTCGGGGGAGGGAAAACAAACCGAAGAGCAGCCCGTCGCTCCTGCCCGCAGTCCGGTGGCGGGAGGGCGGCTGGAGGCGCAGCCCTGCCGAGGGTTCCCGGCTCGGCTCGGCTCGGCTCTGCGGGGCTCGGCGGCCGCCACCGGCCCGGCCCGCTGGGCTCGTGGCGCGGCGCGGCGGGCGGACCGGCGGCGTGGAGGGAGGAAGGTTGGCTTTAATGTCTTGCTGCCTCTAATCTGCCTTTAAGTAGTCTCCGCTTGCGTCACTGACAGGTTGGTGGAGAGCAGCCAAAGGCAGCGCTCGGATTTTCTCGTTTTTATTATTCCGGTGAATACAAACAAATAAATGCAATAAAAATAAATGAAATAAATAAACGGAGGAGGAGGAGGAGGAGGGAGGGCGGAGGAAGGGCTGCCCCGGCAGGCACGAGGCTCTCTGTGCAGCCTCCTTGCCGGAGCGCCCCGGCCGGGCGCCCGCTGCCCCTCCGCCCCCGCCCGCCGGCACAGCCCGCTCCGCCCGGAGCGCAGCCCTGTCAGCACCGGGAGCGCAGCCCCGCCAGCACCGGGAGCGTAGCCCCGCCAGCACCCGGACCCGCAGCCCCGCCAGCACCGGGACCCGCTGCCCCGCCAGCACCGGCCCCGCAGCCCCGCCAGCACCGGGACCCGCTGCCCCGCCAGCACCGGGACCCGCAGCCCTGCCAGGACCGGCCCCGCAGCCCCGCCAATACCGGTCCCGCTGCCCCGCCAGCACCGGGACCCGCAGCCCCGCCAGGACCGGCCCCGCAGCCCCGCCAGCACCGGCCCCGCTGCCCCGCCAGCACCGGGACCCGCAGCCCCGCCAGGACCGGCCCCGCAGCCCCGCCAGCACCGGCCCCGCTGCCCCGCCAGCACCGGGACCCGCTGCCCCGCCAGCACCGGGACCCGCAGCCCCAGGGCGGGAGCGCTACACGGCGGCCCTTCCAGCCATGGGCCCCTGGCCGGGGGTCCCTGGGGTTGCTGGGCTTCGCCTCACTCCTAGAGATCAAAACAGCGGTGGAATACAGCAGTGACCTTACTTGTTAGAACTGCTAAGCTCTGGAAGATATTTGACTTCAAATTGCATCTTTATTCTCCCCTGATTACAGTTATAAGAGTCACTGCAGGGAAATGAAGCTCATTCATACCCATCTCAGAGAATTCTGAGACTAAGACTGTATTTATGCTAGAAAAGACAATGAATCTTCATGCAAAGCATCTCTAAACAGTACAAGAAAAAAATATCTTGAATAAATCCCTGCATTATAATCAGTCTGCACATTTTGTTCTCATAAACTGTGTTTAAAATATTTTTTATCTTACAGATACCCTTACAGACTGTACCTGAGACATCAACAAACATTTCCACATAAAACATTGGTACCAATTGGAATTGACTTCTCCAGTGAGCAGTGTAAAATATATTCTAGTATTCTGTATATTTACAAAATAATCAAGTAAACCTTCACACCTGCTCAACTAATCTCATTAAAGAACAACATAAGAAAAATTCTTATCGGTCTTACCATAATATTCCTACATTGAACTCAGGAAAATCAAATTCTTTTTAAAGCAGAACTGCATAGATAGTAATAAATAATGTAGTCCTTTTTTTTTTCCAGCTCATAAACCAATTTCATGTTATATTAAAGATGTTAAGTGTTTTCTGAATAAATGGGACCATGCTTCATCTGTGCAAGAAGGCATCTGTATGCTTTAGACTCCCCAAGGTTTGTTGTCTTTTCATTAGAACTATGCAGATGGTCTCTGCTTCACGTGATACTGGGTCAGTTGACTGATTGAATTAGGAAAGTATCAAACAAGAGAGGATCGGTGAATACACAGAAATTGAGAGATTTTTATTCTGTCCCAGTCAAGAGCCTTTGGATTATTGTATATTGTTTCTAAATTTGCTTCTGCAACACCAAAGCTGAAAAGAAGAGGTTGGAATTTGGTTTGGTTGGTTTTAAGAGGACTGTGTTATGTATCCAACTACCCTGACAACTGAGTGTCTCATATAGACCAAAATGTCTGTTTGCAGATGGATCTGAAAAAGAGAAATCAAAGCAGTAAGGGAAGAAGTAAGGCATGTGTAGAAGGAGAGAGGGCAGGGAATATGCTAAGAAGCTAATGATGATAATCCTATTTAGCACACCAAACAGAGGGGAAACCCATGATAGAAGCTACTGAAGAGAGGAGAGAAGATTTTGGTTCGTAGACAAACAGCAGAATTTCTACAAAGGAATGCTGTTCCCTGATACTGGGATAGAAAACTCTTTTATCTGAGCTTTTAGGACCCTTAAATGAAAAGGAATTACATTCTGATCATATCAAAAACTGGTCTATTAATTAACAGTTTATAGTGTGCTGTGTTCCTGATAGCCCAGTTATGAAGACAAGGAGGGGAAATATCATAAATGAATGCTGGAAACATATAAACATTGTTATTCAATTGCTTTTGATTTAAAAATAGTTTAAAATCAAATTCTTTCAGATCTTCTTTTACAGGAATACCTGATATCTCTTTTTTCCACGGTAACCTCATATGCCACCCTGCAACCACATTCACACGAAGGGTACTTGGCCTTCCTCTTGAGAAAATTTATGGGACTTCAGACCTTGATGAGTTTTGAAAAAAAAATTCAGTGAGAAGGCCAACATTCATTTTACATGGTTAAAAATTTCAAAGGAAGTTTCTCTACCTCAAATTTACATATATGATTTCTGAGGCTTTGAATTTCTGTCCTTTATCTGAGGCCTGACTTGCTGTCAAAATAGAAGTAATAAGAATCAACATGATGTTCTCTGAATGTTTTACACAACAGTGAAAAGTGTATGAAGAATACAATTAACTGCATTTCCATTATCCTTTATGTGAGACAGCAACCTCTGGACTTAGCTGACAAATTGTCTAAATCAAAAAGTGCTCAGACTATGTATAGTCATGACTGTAACTTGTAGACATAAGAAGATTTTCAGCTTCTAAAGGTTCATCTTAGTTTTTACACCATTCCCCTGAATACTTCAGCCAATGGCAAAGCCAGGATTTGCAGAGCAGCAGGCTGCCAAAGATGCTGTGGATGTATATTGCACAGTGTACACATTCAGATTGGAAACCCATGCCTACATTTCATTCAAAAGCATTCAGGATTATCAAAACTTTATGTCTCCTGGTACTGTTTCCTAAAAAAGGAGCAATAACAGTTTGCAACAGGGCTAAGCTTGTCTTGGTCAATATTTTTATATGTCGCATAGAAAGGAAACAAAATCAACTTGCTATTCCACACACAGGCTTTTGGGTGGTAGGGTGTATTTTTGTTCCTCTTGGTTTGCATTCAAAGAGAATAAGTATTCCTGATCCATCCAAATTCAGCATAAACTTTGTCATTCCTAACAGGATCTCAAACAAGCTTTGCAAAAGGAAATTCAGTCTGCATGTGTTCAAAGACACCAGTGCTGTGATATTAATTTCTGATGAAATAATGTAGACTAAGTTGATCTTGGATTAGGTCTGGAGAATGAGACTGAATGTGTCCTCAGTTTGAAGCCAAACTGAGGTTAATCTGTCTCTAAGAAGCTGTAGGCCAGATTCTCTCTAAGAAATCCATCCCTTTTGCCCTGATCTGGTTTTGTAAAGGGTCTGGAGAGCAATCAAGTCTTGCAGGATGCACATTCCTCAAGGATGGAGCAGAACAAACTGAGAGCAGAACTGACACATTTGGCTTGTCTGTCAGACCCCCTGCAACCTGGACATGGAGAACATGACAGGGTCAGGATGAGGCAGCCACATGGCCAGTGCTGTAATACAGTGTGCTAAACAGCATTATTCCCCTGCTTCCCTGCTTTCTCTGCTGAGGTTTAGCAATGTGAAAAAACAGAAAAGATCTTACATGAGCCTTCCACACTCAGTGCCTCCTTTTAAAGTTACACATTCATCCTAAATTTACACCAAATATTTTATATTAAAATGAATCAATTATTAGTACTATGCCAAAAATCTCCCTCAATGCAGTTTTTTGCAGCTGCTTGCAGTGGATCCACCATCATAGCATATGAATATATGTCATATTTATATTCTAAATTGCATGGCAAATGACCGTATTTCATTGTTACATTGGAAACCACTATTTCCATCATTTGTAGCAAACTTGAAGCAAATTACTTAAATAAATTAAAATTAAATTAAATAAATATAGGCTATTAATAAAGAAAATAATGGAGTTTTCGCAGTTTTTGTGAAAAAATTACGTTGCCCTATAGCTGTATAAGGTATAATGTGACTGCATTTGCTAACTAGTGTCACAAAAGAGATTTTTCAGCATTACTGTCATAAAGTTTTAGAACATTCTTTGGAAGACTCTACAATAAATGTTTCACTTCTGATCGTATTTGGTGCAGTCCATGAAATCTAAGTCATTAGCTACTAAACTGAAAATGTCTTTTTAAGACCTCTCATAGCCATCTGCTATGCTCTGTTTTCATTTGGTGCCATGTGTGTATTAATGAAATGATTGCATCAGATTAAATCTTTTATTCATAAAATCATCTAGGTCATCTGCTTCTACCTACACTTTCTCTCTCATTAAAATAAGCATTTGTGTGTACATTCCCTCCCCACTGTATGAGTACAACTCTAGCTACAGCTAGCTGCTGAATGTAGATCTTAATAAGAAATCCCTCTCCATGTCTTTTTCTCAAATGAAATTCCCTCAAAGGATAACTCTAGTATATCACAGCACAGAACTTGTATTTTTCCCACAGTTTTGAAAGTAATGACTTCCCAAAAGGTAAAAGATTTGGATGTGCTAACGACTTCAGTCCTTGACAAGAGAAAGCAACATTGCAAGAATATTCATTTTGCTGCCAGGAAATGGGTAGCACACTCTTCCCATCAGTCAGCAGTGTTTGTGTCAAAGCTGTCAATTGCAGGGTGGGCTCCTGTGGTCCTTGTTGTGAGCAGGGAATAGAGCCTGCATTTGTATGCTTCATGCTTGACAGTAGCTGTCTCAGGTGCACAGAATTCAGGGTTTCCTGTAATGCACAAACAAACAAAACACCCTGATAACTTAATAATCAAATTAAGACTCTATTATGCATCAGAGGTCTATATCTACAAATGAAGGTTGCAATAAATGGAAAGCTATTCAAGAAAACAAATAATGTAATCAGTGAAGAAGGAATAAATCTATGAATAGTCATTAACTTTGAAAGTGAGGGTT
Source organism: Ammospiza caudacuta (assembly GCF_027887145.1). Taxonomy (NCBI): domain Eukaryota; kingdom Metazoa; phylum Chordata; class Aves; order Passeriformes; family Passerellidae; genus Ammospiza; species Ammospiza caudacuta. The sequence goes on along the minus strand of NC_080598.1, from coordinate 36,872,264 downwards.
CATAAGTCATGTTGAAGCTCCATAACTATTCTTGCAAGGGGATAAGGGGGCTATCATAAGAAACATTCACAATGGGGGCAGGTACTAAGTAAATATTTTGCAATCTTGTGAACTAAGGGGATTTAAAATATCAAAATAGAACTGCTTTAATGAAAAAAAGTTAAGTATCATACTTTCTAGTTACAGAATATTTTATTTCCTGACAGAAAAAAAATCACCTAAGTTTTATGGAGCTCTTGTAAGCTGTCCACAGGGACCTTTCTATACACAAATTAACAGCTCAAATCAATTTCCTAGGAAATAACTTGGACCTATATAGTGAGTTACACTTGCATTTGCTTCTGGCATATTTACAGCTCCTAATGCAGCAGCATTTGCACTTCTTGCAAACTCAGATTTATTTGCAGGTAGGATGCACCCACGAGAAGGAAAATATCTTTGAAACAAATACTTAGTACTTGACCGGCTCTGCAAAGAAATACAGAAATAAAATATTCTACTGACCAGATCATCTGCTGCCAGTCTGTTGAGCTTCCTTTCTGACTCTCACCAATCTCAAAAAAGCACTCACATTGTGCTAAAGCATCCAAACATCCATTAATGCAATTTCATGGATTATGATGACTTAAGTGTAAATTTGTAAGCCAATCTTATGTGAGTTTTTGTTTCAGTTTTCTTTTTAAGCTTTCATATACACTAATGAAAGAGCTTTCAAAAATACCTTGGGCAGAAAAGAGTATTAATTATTCCTCTATATACAGATTTAGTACACATTTTAAGGATGAAAAAGATATCTACATACTAATATAATAATTAATTCAATATGGGAGTGAAAATTTTTCACTGTCGAGCAAATGATTTTATTCCTAGAGTCTATTCTTTCAAAGACATGTACTACAAAATAAATGTAGCCTAATATAACTGATTAGGGCATTGTGGCAAAATACCAGCCAAGTATACCAGTATGCCAGAGCCAATGCAGAATATTGTTAGACTCAGTTTGGCAAACCTTATTTTTCTCTTTTCCATCAAAAAGAGTTACAAATTTTCATCAGAAGAAACATAATTAAATTTGATTTTAATAATACCTTTAAAATGTATATTCTATCCTAATATCTTCATTCTGTGGTAGTAAATTTTCATTGTACTAATAGCAATTCCCGCTGGCTTTAGATGAGCCAGAATTTTAAAACCTTGAAGATATTTATACCAGAACATTTTAAAAATTTTTATGGCAGAATATGAATTATGAGAAAGTTATTGAATGCTTCAGAATATCCAGAACAACAGAAAATCCAGTAATAAGAAAAGAGTCCTCTCTACTGGAACTCCAGGCAGCATTTTGATGCTTTTCTTATTCCATACAAAAAAAAAAAAAAAAAAAAAAAAAAAAAGGAAAGAAAATTAAGGTTGAGAAATCATGCTTCGGTATTTCAGCATGAATGCATTATATCAAGCACTTTTTTCCAGACCTACTGCTTATCTCAGCTCTGTCTACATTTGCCTTCAACCAAATGCTGAATCTCTGCACTCCCAGCTGCTTTCAGTTCGATGACGTGATTTACCAAGGAGTTCTTTCCCTTTGTTTTGATCACTACACCACCATAGGTCTTCAGCATTCCTGGCGCCCCCACTCTTGTCCTGTCCCTCCCCATCTCACCAGTCACAGAAGGGAATTCACATTACATTAAAGCTTCCCTTCAGAAGCCAGGCTGAAACAATCCCTTGAAATAACTAGGGCATTCGAGTGATTGACTTGAAAGTAAACTATGTCAGTGAACGGGAGTGAGAAGCAGGAGCTCAGTGAGAAATGCAGATGGTTTTTAATCCTTGTGTCACTCAAAGATTCTACAGTTGTAACAAAAATTTGTGAAATATATTTGATATTAATTCCATTCCAGACACATAAGATATAAATACATATTCAAGGGTGCACGAATGTATGTATTTATGCATGTGTGTCCTGCCTGGGGAGTTCTGTGTGGTGAGACACAAACTGTTGAGGGGCAAGGTGGATCAAGTCAGGTTGCAGAGCTGAAAGCCATACAGCTGGGCCTGGAAAAGCAAGTACTATGCAGACATGGAATTCCTGAAAGAATTGAGCTGGACAATGGGACTCATTTTCAAAATAACCTCATAGACACCTTTGCCAGAGAGCACAGTATTGACTGGAGGTGTCATATTCTCTATCATGCACTGGCCTCTGGAAAAATTGAGTGGTACAATGGAGTGCTAAAAACCACACTGAAAGTAGTGGGTGGTGGAACTTCCAAACACTGACATTTACATTTCAGTGAAAATTGGTTAACACCTGATTAGTTAACAGTGCAGGCTCCACCTCTCGAGCTGGCCCTGCTCAGTCAGAACCTGCTTACCACAGAAGGGGATAAAGTCCCCCATAGTGCATATGAGGAATGTGTTAGAGAAGAGTGTCTGGACTAAGCAAAGGCAAACCCAGCCATAGGAATTGTTCAGGAATCCTCCTCTATGAGATTACTGAAGTGAGTTAAATTGGTTCTGCGGGGAAAATATATTTAAATTTCACAAGATTTTAGACTTTATCCCAGGTAAGATCCGAGGTAAAAGCTATTGAATTTTGGCTTTCAGTGACGTTAGTACACATGAACCAAGAATATATAGTCATGGATTTGAGAAAAGAATCTTAAGTACTTTGTGGAGGTCATTAATTTTTTTAATTATTTTCAAATTAATGTGAGTTTATAAATATTCAGCAGTATCAGTTTTTTAGTCTAGAATCTTTAATCTAGTATGTAGAGCTCAGCACTTTTACTGGAAATTACCAATTTATAGAGCCAGAACATTTTCTCAGACCCATTCCAATCATGCACATCTGAAATTTCACAGGTGGTGATTAAAACTGGCATTTTTGTGAGTTCCACAACTGTTACTAACAAACAGCATCTGCTCAGTGCTGTGCAACATGCTTTGTTTTCATAACACCATTTGTTAATCTTTCCTAAAGAAAAAGATTTCCAGGATGAGTATTTAATTAAATTTTGTAATGTTTCCATTTCAAAATGGAGCAAAATCAAATTCAGAATATCAATTTCTCTTATGTCACAGAAATTGAATTCTTACATATAGATTTTGCAAAATATTTCGTGTTCTAAAATATTCCTGTCATAACTATATTTTTCAGAATCTATTAGAAATGGTGTACTTTTAACTATAATGCAAGAATCTGTGACACAACAAAATAAAAAGATAAATTCAGTCATTCATGAAATATTGTAGGACAGCTGCAAATCTGTGTGATTTATTTATGTTTTTAAGAAAAAGACAAATCAGCATTATGTGTAATGACACTATAGATTGGAAGTTACAGTTCTTTTCTAGATGACAGTGAAACTCACATAATTTCTTGCATAGGTTAGAGTTGCTCAAGGGCTGCACTGATTTATGCACATCCTATGCAAATCTGTCCTCGTTTGAATCAAGTATTTACTTGGCATTTTAGATTTAGAAATTCTGCTCTGCAGTGTTTGCAACCTCTTTCACACTTTGCCTGCAAGAACCTGAGGATTGTTTTCCTCTGATCAACTTAACCAAGCTATCACTGATTTATAGGGGGAAAAAAAAAAGAAAAAGAAAATGTGTCATTATACCTTGCTTCATGATTTCACTAATCTAAAGCTGTGTCTGTTCTACAAGTAGGAAAGAGCATGGAGAGGTGTATCTTCCATTGCTCTATCTACACCTCTACCACATTCCCAGGAGCTGGGGCCTGGGGTGGGCAGGCTGGCTCACCCTGCCAGCAGCACCAAGCATCTCTTTGAGTCATCCCTGGATGCATTTCCCACTTGTGCTTGCCCTGCTCCACTCCTTGCTGAGGATCAAGGGCAGCTGAAGGGATGCATTACAGACCCTGCATTACACACCTCTTGTGAGGCTAAACACCTAAACCAGAGCCTGAACCACAGAGTCTTTAAAATATTTATCAGTTGAACTTCAAGGGATGCAACAGAGTGTGAATGTCATGTATTTATATTTACACGCAAATGCATAAATATTTTAAATTGTAAACATTTTTACCAACTATCAATCTTTTTACCAGTTACTAACGTGTATTGCCCATAATAGATCAGGTTTTACCTATGTTTTCTGGGTTTTTCAGGTTTTCAGGCGTCTCTTACACCTGTAAGAGTGTAAACACACTATGTGTTTGTATGTCTGTACCTGCCAAAACACAAGAAAATAAATCTCTTTTCTTCAATAACCCTCTACATAATATCTCCATTTCACACACAAATTTCCCAAGACAGAGTCACTCAGACTGTACTCAAGCCCATGAGGAGGTCATACCTCCCAACACGGGACAGTAGCTCTCCCTTTTCCCTTCCTGATTTTCTATACAGAGGCTGGATGAAACACATTCTTCCTTGTGGAAACTTCTGAGAATGAATCTGTGAAGGACTTGCTGCATCCCAGAGACTTGCCTTTGCCTTAAAAGAAAAGAGGGTTTACAGTGAATCAAAAAGCCAGAAGGACTAGGGCCCTCAAGCTTTTGATTTAATTAAGATTTTTCAATGCTTAAAAGAGATGAAAACTACACACAGCTTTCAGATGGGGGTTTCAAGATGCCATGGTGAGACATAGCTCCCTACTGCTTTCTCAAAACAGACCCTCTCCTGATCTTAAAAAAACTAGAAATCAGTTGATTTCCAGCCCTGGTTTCACTGTGTAAGTATATCCATCCTACAGTTTTAGTGGACAAAAATCAGGCAAGGTAATTCGTTATTTCTGATAAGCACTAATAGGCTTCATCTCTTTAAAATGCATTTGAATCAGTAATATGTCAAAAAAAAGCATGGATAAATTATTGTTCTGCTTTGTTTCATTAGTGTTTTTTTATACACTTCATAATTTTAACTATTTCCTTGAGGGATCAGTATTGGGACAGAAATTGTATTACAAAGGGAAAAGGCTCACAGGAATGCTAGAGCAATGGGGAAGAGAAAAAAAATGTCAGCCAGTTCCACAGGATTTTAATAAATATTTGTGAAGCATATTTAGTTTCATTACACCAACTAGTTATCAAAGTCCAAAGCTGTGCTACCTGAAATGTCAGTGCAAACTGTACCTCGGGCTTGAAGGCACAATGCACAGCAAAAATAAACGTGTGAAACCCAAATATGACTGCCACAAAAACAAACAAAACATGAGAGAAAACATGAGCTCAAAGATAGATCAATTAATCCAAAGAACACCAACTAGACAGGTGGATGAGTCACACACACCGTGTAGGCACACCTTCTGCTGAATGGAAAATACAACTTAACACCACATGTTTCACCCTGAAAGACAGTGAGGCCAACAGGATAAACTAAATTGGGTGGCAAGCTTCCCACCTGCGCCATGACTGCAGAAACACTCTCAAACAGGGAGCTGGGGCTGAGTTTCCTCTTTTGAAAATCATTCTTCTTATGATCAGCCCTTCTCAATAATGTGATTTTCTTACTTTTTAAGATTGGGGTGGGGGTGGGAGCAACTATGATGTAAAGACATTGATTTTGACATCATAAATAAGATGCTATGCTTTCTTTTCACTGGGAGGATGGTTCAGAGAAATATATCAAGTGTATATATCAAAAGAATTAAATTAAAAATATTTAATTGTTCTTTTCCCAGCAGCAGGGGCAAACAGTCTTTCCAGAACTAGAAAATGCCAACATACTTGCTTCACATGCTGATTGTCCTGCAGAGACTTATCACAGCTGCCTCTGAAACAAATCAAGCATGCTGCTACAATGGCTGTAATTAACTTGTTAAAATATTTTTATTTTTCATTAGGTGAATGTGTAGATAAGAAAATCAAATCACAATACACACAGAAAAGGCAAAGTTAAAGAAGTACATAACCCAAATTCTAAGTGGACTTCTGTGACTGGGTATTATTACCTTCTAACTTAGGAGAGCACAAAAGTGTTTCTTATTTATGATATTTATTATGATAAATAATTTTCTCAGAAGTCAGAAAGTACATTCAGAGGTATGCAGCAGGTTGCACTAGAATCTAGATTGAATCACACAGTGTGAAATATCCACACAAAATGTCCTTCACAGAGACAAAAATCCACTTCATTCTTTTTAGCTGCTATATTCAGTGGTTGATTGGAAGCATGCACTGGAGATTTACAGCATTGGAAGGAATAAAAATGTTTTGGAAAATATCCATGCCCTCACCTACTTTAGACAGCCCTACTAGTATCATCAGCTTCAAAACAAGAGCAGTGTTTAGATTTATCTGACCTGAGATTTTGGCCCTTTTTTCTTTTCTTTCTTTTTTTTTATGGACCTACAGTGTTGGAATCCATAAGGTTGGAGGGTTTTTAAGAAATGTTTAAAAGAAGTATGTAAGCCTCAGACTGAAGTTTTGTTAGCATTGCAAATGCAAGCAGAAAAGTTTCCCATGCAAGCAGAAAAGTTTCCCAAGCAGTAGACATGACAAACTACAATAGGTCTCTGTGGAATTGGCTTTAGGATGGCAACAAGGTTATTTAATGTATATCTTTAGAAGGTTAGCATGAATAGAACTCTGTTCTTTGTGTCTTATGAACTAGTCTTTGTTTTAGCTACGATTACGTATGTTTTATAAGATTGGATAGAATGCTTGTCAATTTGTGTTTTCTGTGTCTGATTGGCTGAATTCTAGTCTGAGATGATTTTATGTATTGCTGTACCAGCGCTGTTGGGGGAGACATTTTTTGGTGTGGATCAGTGAGCTGTCATGTCTCCATTTTGTATTTTGAGACTGATGTGCTGGAAATAAAAGCAAAAATCTCTTCACTGGTCTGGTTACAATGTTATCCATATTTGGATATTTTGCCGCGGTCTAGTGGGTTCCTTCTTTAAGGCGTGGGTTCCTGACACAATTGGACTTATACCTATTCCGTCCCCCGCACTGCAGCCTTTTTGTTCCACATTTAAAGTATATCTGAAGTTCTAGTCCTCCAAAGAAATACTTACTGAAGCAAAATACATTAGACACTTCAAGAGATTTTTCAAAAGGTAAATTTGTAAATTTTAAATCATTACAGAAATGGCTGAAGTTTGATACAGTACCCTTTTTCCCTAACCTACTTTCCTCCATTGCTTTCACCAGGCAAATTGGTTCACCAGGCTTTAGAAAGACCAGGGAATAGCAAATGAATGGGAAGAGTTCGTGTCATGAATTAACAGCAGGAGTGACTTGTGACACACAGGTCTTGCTGATAGCCCAGGAATTTCACTATATACTCTTCAGTGCCATCTGCTGTAACCAGATGCATCCAAAATTTAAGAGATAATCAAATAGCCAGTGTCAATAGCTGCATGGCAGGGAACTCTAGGCATAGGGTTCTTCTATGAGGCTAGAATCCCATTAAAGAATCAAGCACACATCATTGTCAAAGATGAAGAACTTGGTCTCAACTACGAACACATTCTTTCAACTTTTTACCTCAATTCCTTAAGCTGTAGCAAAACACCCTTTACACAATTTAGGGAGAATTGTTGTTTTTGCACCACAACACAGCCAAGCAGGGACAGAGCTGCACCTGCTGGTGTGACTGGAGAGCAGCTGTCCACTTCACATTCACCCTGAGAGCTTGGGAAAGAGAAGTCAAGAAACAATATCTTCCAAGGTACAAGTTGGATTTGGGTGCCTGGACTCCATAAACCTAAATTTCTAAGACAACAGCAAAGCCTTTATCTCCTCTACCACCAACCATTAAAGCTGCTTTGTTAGATGAAGAAAATATAGCTCTGTTAAATACTATATTATCTTAATGTCTTTTCTGCAGTTATTGCAAAGAAAATAATGATAACTTTTGTGTGCTTCTTAGAGCAAATGCACAGTGTGATTGATTATATTAATTCTGTCCTTCAGGATTTAGACAGAGCTCTAAGGCTCAGAGTCCTAGAGAACAACTATCTGCAGAAAAGTAATTTTTTTCCAACAGGAACTCCACAATTGTTCATCACAATTTACATAATGTATTTTCCAATAGAAGATTTCATAAAATTAATGTACTGTAATGTATATTTTGTCTGTGTTAATTATATGCCAAAGCATCATAAAATCATAAAGTTTGGAATGACCCCCAAGATCGTCACATCCAACCTTTGCCCAAATATCACCACTAAACTATAACACAAAATGTTACTCCATTATCTGGGTTTTTTTTTTAGCTTTAGGTCATTAAAACTTGAGAGGGACTCCATTTCTCTGGAGGCTACACACAGACACACAGAAAAATTTCCTATACTTAAAATGTTTTGATCTAAGTAGTCAAAATGAAGAAAATCATAATGACCATTTTTTTTTTCTTCTTTCATGCAGAGAAATTCCAGCCAGTAGCACCTGCACTGCATTTCCAGAATGGGATGTGCTGCAGATTTAGCAAAGAACCACCAGCAGTTTGTTGGGTTTTGCATAGCACTATTTATCTGTTCTCTGGTATTTGTGGCATTCTCTATACTTAGATTGGCAAATGCCACAAATTCCATGGTAAATTTAAACACTGTGAGTGATAAATGTCAAGCTTTTAATAGCACCCACTGTCCCTCTGTAACCACATGACCCTATTAGGAGATTGCACAATCACTATCTCTGTATAATTTCTTATACAAGAAATAGCCTCACAGCACTTTCAATGGCAAGATATCTGCTTTGTATAAGCAATGGGGCTCTTTGAATATCTCCTGCAAGAAGAAGAGCCTGCAGGATACTTACTATTCCTGATGATTTCACTTGCTTTTTATTTACAAAAATAAAGTCAGAATGTAGTTTCCTATTTCTGTTAGGTGCCAGTACAATGCACAGAATTCATGATCTTAGCTGAAATGGCAGAAAAAGTTTGATGACAACAGGTGACAATATGTTCCATCAGAAGGAAAAGTCTGCAAAACCATTGCTGCAGCCATTAAAACACAGAATGTGACACTAGACATCACAAAAGTTTTCTCTGGACATTTTTTACACTTTTAGCAGTATATTATCTCTGTGGCACTTTTTGACTGTAGATTGTAAGAAGGAAAGAGTATTTCACATTGACACTAAAAATATTTAAGTTCTGATCTCAGAATTCCAAAGTTCTGAGGTTTTCCTCTGAGCACAAAAATAAATCAAGAATTAACTTCTGCCTTAGGAACAAGGCTACAAAATATGCACATTTTTGTCTCACTGAAATACCTCTGTGATGTTTCTGACCAGAAATATTTTCCTTTCCATTTGCTGTGTGGTACAGACGTGTTCTCCGAAACTTGTTACTGAGTCAGAGATGCTCTTCCATGGCAAAGTTAAAGAGAAGGCTTAAAGAAAAAATTGGTATACATATATATGCACAAATATGTAAAAACATATTTCAGTGTGCATGTATGTGTCTCTGTGTATATATATATCTGTATATATATATATATATATATATATATATATATATATACATATACTTCTAATATATACATATAAGAAGTGTTTTTCTCTTATGACTTGTTCAGTGGTTTGTCTTTAAAATCTGCTGAGATTTCTAGTTCTGCAAGAACTCTTCTCCTCCCTGACTTATCAGAGAATCAGAGCATTGTAAACACATATATACGCACAGACCTAAAGTAGAAAATTTTCTTGTTTAAGGTTAATGGTTCTTCTTTTCTTTGGGTTTGGGGTTTGGTTTTTTAATATAAAATAGTGACTGTTTTTGAAGATGGAAGTCTGTGTCTTGGAAATAATTTATATAATCAAAATTAAACATAAATAAGATTTAATGTGAAATTTACTGTCAGAACTCATCTATTACATGAGGATATGGCTTGCATTCCCTAAATGTTGATTCTTTCCTTGATAGCAGATACTGTAAAATCACTGTGTTTCTGGACGCTGTGGAAGAGCTCCCCACAGCTATTGGCCCAGCAGTATGTGCCTCCCAGACCCTTTCCCTCCCAGAAGGCATCAGCTCCACGTTTCACCTGCTTGCTGTCACACCCAGCTGCAGGGAGCTGCAGAGGGGGTACCTGCGTGGCAGGAGTTGCTGTGCTGCTGCATTTCCACTCTCTCTAGAAGAGCTAACATTCCCTCTAAAACTCAGGAATTCCTTGATTTCCCTTTGAGCACTTTTTTTTAAGTCCCAATGCATTTGGGATCCTTTGGAAAGAAAGGGTGATGTATCCCTCATTATCATTGACAATGATAATGTCAATGACAATGCTAATCACCCTTTCTGGGGATCTAAACCTGAGGGGCTTAGAGACTCAGAACTAATCTTTAAGCTCTTTTGTACTGCCTTGCTACCTTCATCTTGTTTGTACCTTCCCAGACTTATTATATCATTTACATGTTACACAAATCTATGTCGGTAAAGCTTTAAGCTATGCCTCATCCACTTTTTTCTCTGTATGAACAAATATCTCCTGGTAAAAAAATGTTTCTAAAATACAATTCATCTCCTCTACAAGAGCATACTACCCTGCTTTTGGTAGACAACATATCTAGTATAGTATCTCTGTGGCACTTTTTCATGTAGACTTGAATTTTGTGAATTCTACCTTTATGACGATGGCAACATAAAATTGCCACCAGATATATTAATTTTTTTAATGCCTACTATATTAATTTCATTCACTATTATTCACAATAGGCAGCTTAATCATAAATTAAATCCATCCTTTAAATATATAACAGCATTAGAACATTCTTCTAAAAATTAACATATCTGATTGCTTACTTTTTATGTTTCAGCAATTGTAGCCATCCTCAGGATAAAAAGCCAAGTAATTGGTAGTATATTAACTGCCTGAATTGCTTCTTTCTGAAGGGTAATGAGTGAGATTTAATAATCACTCAATTTTATATTATTTTATTCTCTTTCTCATATCTTGATAATGACAAAGACTTCTGCCACAGGTTGCTTCAGGGTAGGACAGGATTAAGCTGTTACTGGAAGCAAGCATCATTCTCTGCCCATATAGTTATCCAAACAGCAGGAGTTTATCTATTTTTTTCCATTTTAGTGTTAGTATTGTAGGTTAATCTGACTGTCACATATATTTAGAGTCACTTGATGTGACTAAGTATAAAACTCTCTCATTCTATATTAAAAAAATTATCAGTCTGCAGAATTCAATTATTCAAGCCAAAATTTTTGCTATTAGTCCTACCCCTCAGGCTGACTTTCTTAACACTTTAGGTAAAACAGATTTTCAAGAAAAGATTATTACAAAGTAGACAACTCTATCAAAGTTATGACTTTGCTAACAATTTTTTAAGGAAACTTTAAGCACAAACAAACATCTGAAATATCTCTTTATTTCCTGTAAAAAAAAATCCATCTTTTTAAGCAGAATCTCAATGATTCCTTAGCACACATCTAGTAGAGATATTAAAAGCATTGTGTTTTGATGGTAATTGTCAATACTCCTCAAATGTCAACATGGTCATCAATCTACAAGGAAAGATTTCTGTAAGATCTGAGGGTCAGCCAGCCGTGGTAATACCTCAATGCCCTTCAGTCAAAAGCATAAGTACTGGGCAGTGTTTTTCTGGCTGCCAGAACAGGCAATAAGATTTTGCCTCAGCTCTTACTGATGTATGTCAGTACTTCTTAATACTATTTAGCCCTTCCTACAGAATAAGCCTCCTTTATGTAGCTTAAAAATCACATCAGAGTAACTTCCACAGAATTCCTTCCTCTCCATTTTACACACAGAGCAGCAAGGAGCTGCAAAGTCAAATAACCAGACACCCTTCAGAGTGGCAGACAGACCTTTTGCCACGTATTCACACTGCTTTTCAGAATATGTATGTTGAATCTATAATTTGGCTAAACATTTATTCTTGTTCTTCCATTGAAAGGGCATCTCACCCAAAGCTGTGAAGGTTGGCTGGGTTCCTTTAGTCTTCAAATTAGTGTCAATTTCTTCATTAGGTGAGGCGTTTCAGAGGTGAAGATTGCTTACCACGGCGATCTTGGGTACAGATATTTTTAAATCTACCTTTTTCAAGGAAATATCCAAAGTAATTTTAGCTATCATATGGGTGCTCTGCAGTTAGTTTCTGCATCTCATTTCACCGTCTTCATTTTGCATGCAAAATGTATAACACATTAATTCTTGTAAAATGTAAACAGAAGGCAAAGTTTAACAGTAGCCTGTCTTATCAGTATTTTGAATCCTAGATTATGACTTAATATTCAATTTTCAATCAATCAATTTAGATCTAGCTTTGCTTCCAGAAATAGTTATTATAATTCCCATATTAATGAATTACTAGTTTTCACTGCATTGAGTGGGAATATATAATATTCAATTATATATGGCCAAATATAGAATAATTACGCTAAAAATTAATGCATCTGGAAAAACTCTGTAAGAAAAGGAAAAGGGTAAGGCATTGATACTTTTTTTAGTCCTGTCCTACCTATATGCAAGCACACGACTATTTTGCACAATCCTTGCTGCTCCTATCCAATTCCGCAAACTGTGAGTTACAAGCCCCGAAATGCCTGTGGGAGGAATGTTCCCATCAGTCCTGTAGTCAGTGGCTTCCTTCAGTTCCCTGCTGATGCCCACGAGCCCAGCAGTGAGTCCCTGATCAGAGCTGGGTGTGGTGCCAAGGGCTGCCTGCCATTCCTGACCCGGCAGGCACAGCCAGGCATCCACTGGGGCTGGCTTAGCACGCCCTTTGCATACTTGCTTAACATTTTAAGCTCCAATTAGTTGCAATTTATGTCCAGTATCACACTATTAATTCACACTAATACCTGAGATAACCTTTCTGCCCAGCCAAATCTTTCAAATTAGCAAGCAAGTCAAGTGAAAAAAGCTCAATGGTTCTAAACAGCGATGCGCAAAAGTCATTGGCAAACATCTGTGTTGGTCAGACATCTGGAAGAGTTCCCGTGTTTTCAAGACACAAAAAATTTCTTCAGGTTATGAATTTCAGAGTATTTACCTTCGGTGGGAACCTTCTTAAGAGCAGCAGAGGCTGTTGACTTTGCCTTAACAGATTCACAAGTTAATAAAGGCTTATTTGAGGCAAAATTTCAATAATACTGTGTGCACTATTAAAATGAGTATTTCACATTTATATTTAAATGTTTGTATTGTTAAAATTTCATTTTTGTTTGCCTAAAATATTTAAATGAATGTCCATACTGAAAAATGTTTTACATCATGTTTGTGTTTAAATTTCTTTATATTTGACAATTCCATCCAACTTCTCTGCCCAACCCCAAAAATATCTAGAAATATTTTAATGTTGTGATTGTAAGGGGATGGTAGGAAATTACAGTGGTCCCCCAGTAAAACACCTCCTAATGGTAAGTAAACTGGGGACAAACTTTAAATACATCTTCATCTTTTTGAAAAAATCATTTCTATATAATTACAGATCACACCTAATGACTATTTTTAATGCCTTTCAAGAAAATAAGAGCAAAGAGGAACAGAAAGTTTCCCAACAAATGCTTACATTTTTTTTTTAATTAACATTAGATTATAAAGTTAGCATAAAGTCTTATATTTTCAAACAGCTCTGATGAAACTCAGCTAACTGCATACACAGTTTGATACATGCTTTAACTGATTTCCTAAATCAAACTTGGGCTTATTCCAGTCTGTACATAGTTCAAACTAAGACACTGACTGGTTCCATTACTTTTATGAAAATGTCCCAGATCATTCTGTACTTCCCTTTTTAGCTACTACTTTTTGAAAAAAAGTCAAGGAGCCCAGTTGTAAGAAGTCTTGGTGAGGAACACAAATGGCCACAGAAGTGTGCAGTTTATGATTGTAGTATCTGGGTCAAATAGCAAAGAAAGGATAGCAAAGATTAAGGATTAAAAATTGCCTAAGACATATGAATGATGATGTGAAAATAATTGCGATTGTAATAATTCTGGGTTTATACAACAGAAGTTTGATTCCTGTGCATTAGTACAATAAAGATTTCACTTCTTTATCTCTGGTTTCGAAGAGATAGGGGAAGATGAGTAAGCTGTCAGTTTCAATTAATGTTTTGCCATAAATATTTATAGCCCATGGAAAACAATTGCATGACTCTTTAGGATTGAACTAATTATTTATAAATCACATTCTAAATGTATTAACATAATTCTTTTACAGAAGCTTTGGCTTTTAATAAATGAATATTAAAATCCCATTACGATAAATGGGATAGAAGAATCTTTCTTAAGTGAGTGAGTGAGTATGAGAGGTTTCCTTTCACTTTTTCCACTTACTGGGTCAGCCCTAAGGCTTTTTCTTTATAAGCCTTGAAATATATTGCTTCTTTTGTTCCAAATTTCAAAATTAAAACTATAAAGTGTAAATTCTTTCTTACAGAAAACCATGACCTAACATGCATATATCAGTTAGGATGCAGTAAAAGTACTCCTAGGTCTGATGGGAGTTTCCAAATCCCAGGGGTTTAGTCGCATTTTTCTGACCAAAAAGTACTTGAAATAAGACAAAAGACAATATTTTGTAGGTTGCAAGTCCCAGATCTCGTTTATTTATAAAGCAATAAATATTAGAAGCACAAATAAATTGCACGGGTGTGTAAACAAACTGTACAATGACTGAAGAGTTCGGGAAGGTTTGCCAGAAGACTCCAAGAAGCATATTGTCGTCATCCTGAGTGGGAAGTAAATTGAGGAGGGAGTGCTTAGAAGCACTTGCGGTGTACAATGGATGGACCAGCCTCATCATACTCCTGTTTGCTGATCCACATCTGCTGGAAGGTGGACAGAGATGCTAGAATGGAGCCACCAATCCAGACAGAGTACTTGCGTTCAGGAGGAGCAATGATCTAGGATAAAGAAAAGCAACAAAATCCTCATTTCTGAACAGTGAATCCATATTGCAATGTTACATGCCAGTAGATATTTCCACAAGAAAGTAAAGAACATTTCTATAATGGTATTGATCTTCAGCAGCTCTTAAAATACATGTAATGTATTAAAAAAATCTGTAATCATATTTTCTTCTCTTCTAACCAAGAAAATTATTCTGATTAAATGGAATTTCTGCTCATCTGCCCATCAGCTCTAGATCTCATTTTTGAGTTGTTCCCACATCCCAGTTTAATGAAGCTGACATTGTCTCCACCTTTATCCACCATTTATAACACAGGGTCAAGTTCCTTACCTTGATCTTCATAGTGCTAGGAGCCAGGGCAGTGATTTCTTTCTGCATGCGGTCAGCGATGCCAGGGTACATTGTTGTACCACCCGAGAGGACGTTGTTAGCATAGAGGTCCTTGCGGATATCAATATCACACTTCATGATGCTGTTATAGGTAGTTTCATGGATACCAGCAGATTCCATACCTTGAGGAAAAAAAGACAGTAGGCCAGTGAATTATACAAGAGGTCTCCATTAAATGAAACATTGGCATTCCTGATCATTGTTAACATGAACTTTTTTGGCCTTTTTCTTGTAAAAATGTTTCCTGGTTATAAAGTGTTACAGAAAAATATTTAAAAAAGAGAATTACAAAACTAATTTAGGAAGTGAACATTACTTGTTAGAAAAGGTAAGAATCATAATGCATGTGCAAAGGCAAGAGACTCAAAATATAACAAGTAAGATAACAAGTAGACATGTGAGATAAACTCATTTAGTAAATGTCAGTGGAAGAAGGGTATCAAGAACAGAAAACGTGACTATTGGTTTACATCAGTCTCACTGAAAGTACTAGCTGAATATAGTAAAGACAGCAAATGAAGACAATAAAAATAGTTGAAGTAGAACTAAAGAAGATAATAGTAACTTCTTCAGTCTACTCAAAATGTAGTCTATACCACTCAGAATCATCAAGGCAAGACATAAGCGTCACACGGAATTAAGATATTCGTACTTGATGGTAAGAAAAAAGAAACAAGAAGCAAGTGGTTGTAGGTTGCATTCCAATTTGTTAATTTTAACAGGTGCTTCCTGAAAGGGCAGACACTGGATCCACAGTAAGAAGTCAGCTGATGAACAACTGCATGTACTACTTGGGACTCAAGAGTGTAACATTTGCTGCATCTGTCAGCTGCGTGCACGATCAGCAAGGCTTACCATCTCGACCATGGCAATGTTAATTAGAGTGTATATAAATACACTCACACCTTCACTCCATGTCCTTCCCCTCTCTGACACTTCACTTCTTCATGGAAATAGATACTGTTTCGAGTGTAAGCCTTACAAATACAGCTCTGAAGGCTATTCTTGCCATCAGTGACACAGAATCATAAAATGTCTTGAGCTGGAAGGGACCCATAAAGATCATGGAGTCCAACTCCTTAATGATGGTATTGTAACTGTATGTTTTATCATTAAAAAACTGGGACCCTAAAACTTGATCTAAACCTTGCAGCAAGAGCCTGGAACTCAGCTAATTACCAGATGAGCTCACATCAAGCCCATCTTACAGGAACCAAATGATCTAAATTATTATTCATTCATGTCGGATTTTGTGCCAAATTTAGGTAAGCAGGAAGAGGAGCAGGGCACCTTCCAAATCTTCTAATTCATTCATACCTCCTACGGAAAGGAGAATTTCCTGGAACACTTACCAATGAAGGATGGCTGGAATAAGGTTTCAGGGCAGCGGAAACGTTCGTTACCAATTGTGATCACTTGACCATCAGGCAATTCATAGCTCTTTTCCAGAGAGGAGGAAGAGGCAGCAGTGGCCATTTCATTCTCAAAGTCCAGTGCAACATAGCACAGTTTCTCTTTGATGTCACGGACAATCTCACGTTCCGCTGTGGATACAGGAGAATCAAATCAAGCTTTGGATAAGCACAACACTAGAGAAGATGGTGGGCCAAGAGAGACGTGAGGGTTTTCACAGCAGAGAAAAGATGAAGGACTGACCTGTTGTCACAAAGGAGTAGCCACGCTCCGTGAGGATCTTCATGAGGTAGTCAGTGAGATCCCTGCCAGCCAGATCCAGACGCATGATGGCATGAGGCAAGGCATACCCTTCGTAGATAGGCACATTGTGGGTGACACCATCGCCAGAGTCAAGGACAATACCTGGGAGAGAAATGTCAGAGAGCAGCTGCAGTCACCTAGAGAATGCTTAGAGCCCTTACACACTGGACGCAGCAAGAAACACAACAAAATAAAGGATTTTTCAGGCAGTATAAAGTAGCATAATTCTTTTTCAGTCACAAAGATCTTTCCAATTCTTTCTGCCTTTGCTTGCCTGGACATTTGTGAGGGGTGTGAATCTTCACACAGAATAGTTGCTCCACACATATATATATGGATAATCCATAAAACCTGCCTTCCACTACTACTATACTGAGCAGTAAGAATATTTGCAATAGTGATTGTCTTGGTCTGATAATGGGCATCTTTGGTCCAGTCTAAACCCTTAAACTGGTGTAACACTTTTGTGACTGCAGTATCCCTACAGGAATGTCTCCTCATTTGCACCACAACAAGCAGTGGGACAGCCAGTTCCATGGTGCCTCTCCAAAAGCAAGGCAAATTGTCTGTGGAAAGAACAATGTGGACCTATTTTGTACTGGCTTTTATGCTACTGTTGTCATTAATTGCCATAAACCAAAAAGACCTATTTTTCTGTAAATTTAGTGTGTTTTCCTATTTAGAATGGAAAGGAAGGAGAGTTCCTGAAAGGAAACAGAATCTAAACGGTGTTTATTTGTTTTACCTGTTGTACGACCAGAAGCATACAAGGAGAGGACAGCCTGGATTGCCACGTACATAGCAGGTACGTTGAAGGTCTCAAACATGATCTGGGTCATCTTTTCACGATTAGCTTTAGGGTTCAAGGGGGCTTCTGTGAGCAAAGTAGGGTGTTCCTCAGGGGCCACACGGAGTTCATTGTAGAAAGTGTGGTGCCAGATCTTTTCCATATCATCCCAGTTGGTGATGATGCCGTGTTCAATTGGGTATTTCAAAGTAAGGATACCTCTTTTGCTCTGAGCTTCATCACCCACATAGGAATCTTTTTGACCCATACCAACCATAACACCCTAAGAGAAGAAAAAACAGAAAAGCATTATTTGAGGAAAACGACATCACAGAGTCCAAACAAATACATCACAGACAGCTGGCCTGAGGCTGAGTCAGGAGAGGTTTAGGCTGGATATTAGAAAAAGGTTCTTCACCCAGAGGGTGATTGGGCACTGAGCAGGCTCCCCATGGAAGGAGTCACAGCACCAGCCCTGACAGGATTCAAGCAGAATTTGGGCAACTGTCTGAGGCATATGGTGTGACTCCCATGTAGGACCAGGAATTGGACTTGTTGATTCTTGTTTGTCCCTTCCAAGTCAGGATATTCTATGATTCTACAATTCTAACTGTCTTATTTTCAAGAAAGGTACTAGCAGTCACACTCCTGAAAAGATGTTTGTGAAAATAAATTTAACATTATTAAAATATTATGTCAACAGAATCTGAGGTGTTCTCATAAAATCTTTTTTTTTCCTTCCATGAGATTAATAAATTTTCCCCCATTTATAATACACCTCTTATATTCATATTCTTTTTTCTTATTTGTTTCTTTCTGATTTTCAAAAATTTGACTGAAAGTAAACTGCACAATATCATGAGCAGGAAAAGGAGTTTGTAAACAGGACAATACAACTGATCAGATACTTCATATTACTTTGCAACCTTAGCAGTAATTTATCCAGGATAAAAAAAAAAAAAATAAAAAAAAATAAAAGTACAAATTGTAAATGTTTTCATTTAAAAACCCATTTTTATGGAGTCTTCTGCCTCTGAATTTACCTGGTGCCTCGGGCGACCGACGATGGACGGGAAAACGGCCCTGGGGGCATCGTCCCCGGCAAAGCCCGCCTTGACCAGCCCCGAGCCATTGTCGCACACCAGCGCGGTGGTTTCCTCGTCGTCGCACATCTTCGGGAGGAAGCACGAACCTGGAAAACAGCAGGGCGGCCGGCTCAGAGCCCCGCGGGCAGCCCCTCCGCGCCCTCCCGCCCGCCATCCCAGGGAGCGCGGCCGGCTCGCTGAGGCGGGAGCGGAGCGGGAAATTCGAGCTGTCCCGGAGGATGCTCCACGGCTCTAAACGGGATCCGTCAGCCGCCGGCTCCTCCGCGCTCCAAAAGCCGCCCCAGCTTGCAAAATGCTCCATGAGGGCGTCATTAGCGGATCCCTCTGGCCGCAGATCGAGAAGGGAGGGAAAGCTTTTTAAATCGCAGAGATGTGTCCGGCCCGGAGCGCGTCGCGGGCGGTGTCCCCGGCAGGAGCAGCGCCAGCCGGGAGCAGCACGGCCCCGGCCCCGGCCGCGCCTGCACGACCGGCGGTGCCTCCCGTCCATCCCTCCCGTGCGCTCCATCCCGCCCCGTCCCGTCCCGTCCCGTCCCGTCCCACCCAAAGGCTCCCGGCCCGCCCCTCGGCGCTGCGCTACTCACCAGACCAGCACCGGCGGCGGGGGCGCAGCGGAGGAGACCCGGGCTGCTGGCTCGGCGGAGACGCCCCGATTTATACCCGCCGAGGGGCAGCGCGGTGCGGGGCCCGGCGGGCCGGGGCAGCCACCTTCTCCTTATTTGGTCGCTGCCGCGGCCCCGAGCGGCCGCGCAGCCATGAATGGAGCCGGGCCAGCCCCGGCCGCCCGGCCCATGTAAGGCAGGCGCGGGGCAGCGCGGCCCCGGCCGCCGCATGGCCAAATAGGGAGCCCAGCGCAGCCCCCGGGGGTCAGCGCCGGCGGGCAGGGGCTGCGAGGGGCCGGGCAGGGGCCGGGAAGGGGCCGCAGCCCCGCTCGGCCCCCGCGGTCAGCAGCCGCCCGTGCCCGGCCAGGTGCGGCGCCGCCAACTCGCGATGCTCGGGCTTGGCGGAGGGTGCGAGGGAAGCCGCACGGGCGTTCTCTCTCCCGGGTTTTCATTTTTCCACCGAAAATAAAAGGCCAGTCGAGCTTCTGTTCAACCAACGAGTGATGAGGTTACTTCGGTGCCAACAACTGAGGCTCCTCTCTTGCGTGGGGGCGGCATCTGCTCTCCTGTGCTGCCTTAGGAAGGAGCAGTGCACACTCAATTTCTTTTAAACTTTGATGAGCACATCCTGTAAAAATCACCCTTTTCTCTGCTTTTGGCTGACATCTATAGCGCAAAATGGGATGTGCTCACTTATGTTACTATGCATATACTTAAACTCTTCTTTGCTCTTTTAATGCACACCAGATCAGTAAGGGATAGTGATATGTCTAGGGCAGAGAACGAGATATGGAAATAGCTTGGACAAAACCCAGCTATGGTATTAATGTAATGTGACAGTTGTTTTCCTGCTCAGTTGTTGAAACATCCACATTGATAATTTGTTGCAGCGGTGGAACCTTGAAAATCCGTGTGTCTTCAGGACTTTTTTTTTTGTTTGTTAAAAATAGAAAGACTGGAGAGGCATCCCTTGAGTGGGTTTGGCCTGGTATGTGAAAGCAGAGATTGTCAACTCATGTCCCAGAGAAACTCATTATAATGTGGAGTGCAGTGTCCTCCAGGAGCTCATCTTGTAAAGTGCCCCGTGTCTGCCGGTGAAGCAATGCTGGGATGCAGTGGGGAGAACTGAGGTTTGGGACAGGAGGGGATGGTGAGATTCAAAGCCAAGAGAGGAACACTCAAGTGGATCAGCTGCTTAAACACAGGTCCAGTTTATGAGATGCCTTACAAAGGCTGGCAGACATCACATGGATGTATACATCTTAAATTAAGTGGAAGGAAAGAGCTTGTGAATGCTACACAACCTGAAGTCGGGGGCTTTGAGAAGTGTTTGGGGAAGAGCAATCTGCATGGTGGTTTAGCTCTGACAAAGCACAAACAACTGG
The DNA here is from genome assembly GCF_027887145.1 of Ammospiza caudacuta. NCBI lineage: Eukaryota > Metazoa > Chordata > Aves > Passeriformes > Passerellidae > Ammospiza > Ammospiza caudacuta. The sequence goes on along the minus strand of NC_080598.1, from coordinate 36,851,473 downwards.
AAATCCCTATTTGTTTCTAAACAATATCCAAAGGGGGCGTCAGAGACCCCGAGACTTTGATTTCTTCTGAAATCAGAGATTGTGGCATCAGTTTCCTTGTTTCTAGCACAATTAATGAGGTGGTTAGCTCCACCCCAACCCCAGTTTATCTTGGGTTTGTGCTAAATTACAATCACAGCTCTGAAAGAGATGGTAGCAGCAAAGTTCTTGGATAAGCTCCTGCTTTACTTTAAGTGCTGCAAGGAAAGAGAACCTGTTCCAGGTGAGACACCATTTTTGTACAGAGTTTTGTATGTTTATTTAATACATCAGTATATATAAATATATATGCCCATATATATTTTATATGCACGTATTTATCTGTGTGTATATGTCTTTATTTATATATTGCTTTTTTATTTTTCTTAGCTACCTAAGAAAGGCTGTGTAGGACTGTGAAATGCAGTGACCTCAAAAGGTCAAAGCAGCAAAACGTTGTGATTCAATGCCTCTGCTCTGGACAAGCTTTGGCTCTTTGTTTGCTTTGTCTTGATGGAAAATCAACCAAAATCAATACTGGTGGGATAAGGCCCCCGAGAATTTGTTTATCTAAAGAATATGTTTATCTAAATTGATCAAGCCCACGTAACAGACACTTGGAAATGCTTTGGTGATAGTGATGCTTGTTTATACAAGAATTCATACAGATGCAAGGATTTCTAAGCATATACACCCTGGTACAGAGCAATTTTTCAAAGAAAAAAATATCACCATATGCTGCTTTCAATTTGAAAAAGTCAGCATATTTTACCCGATGGTAAGTTGCCATATATAGTTTAAATCTGCTTATTTTTTTCCCTAGCACATCTTTTCTACAGAAACCATATAATGTGAGGGATTGACCACCTTTGCCAGCACTAAGATTAGTTTACAGTGTTATCTCAGCTGTTGCTTGGTTCAGAGGTGTTGCAGTATTTACATAGAAGTCCACTGCTGATAGCTGCATTGAATTCCTCCCCAATCAGACTCTCTCTGACACATCCTACATTCCCTCTGGCTAGGGAGAGACAGACTCTCCTGAAACTGAGACAGAGCCAGCTCTCACTGAAAAAAATCTATGAAACAGTTTGTATTTTCTTGTTTACTGCCAAACTAAATTTTTGTTTTCTGCACTATTTCCTCAAGTTTTACATTTCTAATCCAGCAGGACTCACAGTTAGCATCCTGGTCCATTTGAGAACTCATCAGTCCACACACCAACTCACTCCCATATATTGCAAGGTCAAATGAAAAGGGCACCACACAACATACATAATTCCAAAATATCATTTCCTTCCTTGTAGCCACTTGAAAATTGCCCAGCTAAAGTTATTCCTTGGGCCAAAATAATTCTGCTTTCTGCAATGAAGTGTCATCACAGGCTTGAGTAAACCAGAGAAGGAAAAACCTACTGAAGTATGTTATGCAATGTCATCTACAGGAATAACACTCCAGCAGCTCTGGCTGACCAGGGCTCCCACATGCTGTGTACATTTCTCATGACTTGGCTGTTGGGAGTGACCCCAGGGACAGGGGAAACACAGGCAGTGCAGGGTGCTGGAGAGCACACAGATCTGCGTGGACGTGATCTGCATGTCCCCAGAACAGCCTGAGCACACAGGAGCATGAAGCCTCAATCTGTGTGATTATTAATAGGAGAGAAAAATTAAATACATGTATGTCTGTGTACATATATATAGAGAGATGTGTATATATATATATATATATAGATATATATAGGAGACACATGGATATGGGCAATACTGGATGTGTTGTTCAACCAACAAGACACTGTTGTGGCTGCAGCCAAAATGAGAACATGAGTCCTTACCTCTGCATGGTAAAAATGTGAACAAAAGCAAACACATTGTGATCTTGTGAGGCCTAGAAATCCTCACAATTGCTATTCAGCTTTTGACTAAAATAAAATACAACAGCTTAAAAATATAGCCATGATTCTTTAAAAGCTTTAAAGCCTAGAACACTTATTACAACAGCCTTCAGATTATTTACAGTATTTAGCAATGCATTCAGAAATTGCAAATGTGTAGAATCGGGTCCTCTCTGTATTTTTAACTCAGCCTTTCAGTTTATTATGTTTTTTCTGTAAATTTCCCAATAAAATCAACAAATTTTTCATAATATACCAAACAATCTTATATACAGTATATCCTGACCTATCAGATTCTACAGCAACTTCTCACTTAAAATCTGGTCTTTCTAAATCCAATGGATGTTGACATATAAAATCTGTCCTAGCACAGAGCCAAATGTTACCTCTCTTAAGCCTCAGGCCAGTGTAGTCTTTGAAAGAAACTTAACATTTTCAAGAAAAAGAAGCAAATGCCATTCTGACAGGCTTTCTATTGTCTCTTTTGTCTCACAACAGCTGTTTGGAGCTATATGGTCTTTAGAAATATAGGCAGCATTGCAGCAGAGTCTTGTTGATGGGCAGAAGTCCTGATGAGATAAGAATGCCAAACATGCAATATATGATGAAAATCACTGTCATGAAGGAGTCACTGTCACGAAGGAGCCATGTGTTGTTATCAATGTCTGTGCAGTTATGAATCTCCCTGTGAATGCAGACATACCAGGAGAAGCCAGAGAAGACAGTTCTGCAGTCACCACAAATCTGAAATTATTCCCTATGAAACTATTGAAGTCTTGAACCTTCCAAGTGAGAAATCTTTCTCCTAGAAGAGTCTCCCAGTTTAATAATTACATTATCTGGTAAAATTTCCAGAGAATTCACTGGGTGTTCCCTTTTCTTAGTTATGTCTCATCCACCCCAGTACTAGCCCATGTTTCATGCCTTATATATTCCTTGTCTGCTCAGCATTTAAACCCTTCACATAATTGCAGGCGCTTATCATCTCCCTGCCAGTCTCTCTCACTCACTCATGTGCTGCTGCACTTCTATAATTAACCTAAAACATCTTAAGTGTGCGCTGAAAGGGTGAAATGATGGGGTGGGCGCTGGGAGTCAGACGTGCAGCTGAAACCTCTTGTCACAAAGCCACGGGCAGCCTACGGGGAGGTGAGAGCCAGTCAAAGAGTTTGTTCTTCTGAGTCTCTCACTCTCCAGGGGTACTATTTGCCAAATGTCAGTTCCAAAGAAAGGATGGGATTCTTACACCCATCCTGCAGCTTTCCTGTGAGGAAAAGCTGAGAGAATTGGGAGTGCTCAGCCTGGAAAAAGGAAGGCTTGGGGGTGACCTAATGGTGGCCTTCCAGTACCTGCAAGTAGCCTACAAGAAAAATGGAGAGGGACTTCTTAAAAGGACCTGGAGTGACAGGACAGGGGGGAATGGCTTCAAATTGAAAGATACTATATTTAGATTAGACATTAGGAAGAAATTATTTTAATTTGAAACTAAAGGACCCTGAATCTACCAGCTGCTCCAAAGTAAGGTGAGAGCATCCAGATTGTTTCTCAGCTGCCTTTTCGTTCTCCAGAATCAGACAGATGTCTCTTGATTACTACAAAAGCAGCAATTTCACAGTCTTTTTTAATTGGATTCTGACTAAAGAATTACCCTTTAATAGGGAAAACCATCAAATACTTGCTTTTCTCTTAACCTTTTTACATGCATTTGGTTGTACTGTGTGTGAAAGCAGGAGGACCAGCATTTCTTAATCTGCATAGGCTAAGGAGAGAAGGAAGTGATGCTTTACAGATGAGAGCTTCAGCAGGACAGTGGAAGTCACAGTGGAAATCAGCAGTTTCTGTAAGAATTGAATCCAGCTCCTGAAGACCAGTTCTGCCATTGAATAAGAAGCACTCCATTGCTCTCAGATATGAGTACATAAGATTTTCAGAATCTGTGGTGTATGCAGAGAGTTGGCTTTGCCACAATTCACAGATACATCTTTCTGAAGAAAAGTTGTGTTCCAAGACCCATGGATCCTGCTGGAGCTATAAGGAACACAAAGATATTTGATGAGTCTCATAAAATTGTGATGGTTCCCACATATAATTTTGCTAAGCTGTAAGATGATTTAGATAAAAAAAATCTCAGTTATTAATAGAGGGTGTAGCTGCCCTGTGTTACATGGAGTTGAAGAAAGTGGATTCAGGTGTAGAACTGGATGATGCAGAGACCGGCTTGGAACTTTCTGTAAAAATTATTTATCTTGCTAAAAAACCAAACCTCCATCAAAATACATTTACCCCAGAAGTTTGTTACTCCATTTTTCAAAGAATGCTCCCAAATCAGGTCATTTTACTTTCATACAATTTTTAAAAATCCAGAAAGCTACAGATTTACTTTGCAGAAAAACCCTATATGAATTGCAAAGAAAAAATTTTTTTGATGGGAACTATTTTTTTCCAAATTTTGTTTCTAAGTATTTTGATATTTTTGTCCCCCAGACAAATTCAGTAGAAAAATTATTTTTGTCTCACTGTTTTCAAAAGATGAAAAATTAATAATAAAGAATATTAATTAATTAATAATTAACATAACAGCTTCAGTTCCCTTGAAAACTGAACAATTAGCAATTAAGCAACTGGCTACAAGATTGAAGAAGCTTCCATAATGTTACCTTATAAAGAGAGTCTATGTAATAGAAAACCAAAATCTTATAAGAGCAAACTGATATATTGTATATTGTATTTTATGTAAATTCAAATATTTTATATTGTGGTTGCATACCATGTTACAAATGCAAATTTTATTCAACTTTTCCCATTTTTTCTCCTTATGCCTAGTAAGAGAGAGAGAAAGATTGAGACAGAAAGCATAATTCAAAAATCTACACTTACCAGGGAAGGAATGGTTATGTAATATGGGTTCCATTTCCTGAATTTTCACTCAGCCACTGGATCACGAATTTTGCTTTCGCAGGGAACTGATAATATGGCTGCATTTTTTGTGCAGGTAGGCTTAGGCTTTTTACCAGATTTTATCAATAGTTACTTGCATAGTCTGTTTAATAAAGAGCACCCAAATATTTACAAAATCCATGTCCTACAGTGAGCTGTCTTCAGTAATGCAATCTTAATTCCAATCCAGAATTTCCATAATATATTCAGTACAACTAATAAGAATCCATAGCAGACTGACATTTTTCATTTTACCAATAAAATATATGTGCAACATTTTAACAGTACTGACAGACTTTTAACATCTCAGACAGCAATTATTGAGTTACTCCTATTGAGTACCTACAGGCTAAGAAAACCAATACCACAACAAAAAATCAGAGTGAAATGAGAATAGCAAAACCACATTTTAAATCATTATAAAATGCTTGGTGATGGAAACAATCCCAGTGGACTAAGAGGGGATTACATTCAGGGTTTAATAATTTTCTAAATAGTATTCTAGAATGACAGTGGGAAATATTTTCTACCAGTACTTATTTTGTCACTTATTTATTCAAAGTCCCAACTACAGAAAAAAATAAGTCAGGGTGTCCTTCATTTTTCTTGCTAAAACGCCCTGTTTTATACAAGACTAAGCATTTGCCAAGATTTCATTAACATGATAGAAAACATGGCATTTCTGAGTTAATTGTAGAACAGAAAACTGGATTTCCAAGGTATTGGAATACTTTATTCAAGGTACTGTCGTCCTTAACATAGGAAGATATGTTACTGGCTCATCAAACTTAATAATTATTTATGCTTGCTACAAAGGTATCCAAAATACAAATTTCAATTAGTATTTTGTATGAAGTTGTCCAATATGTACTGCAGGTAGAATTTGTAGACACCAGTAAGAGAATTTTCCATTTAAAATGCTGTTAGTCATAGCTAAAATTTCTATTGATTGTCATTCATCCAGTAAAGAATTGACTAACAGGAGCTATTCTAAGCTTGGGAACAATGATCCATTGCAGGTGGGGGTTTGAATAATTGCAAAACTCTGGGAAACTTCTGGGAAAAAAGGTTAAAAGGTTAAAAATTGAAAGGTTAAATGCCTATTCAAGGAGCAGGTAATCTACCTAAAAATCTCAGTAATTCAAGATCAGAGAAAGTACCAGATGGAAATCAGTAAAATCTCACTGGCAAAAGTTCATCATTTAAGTCATTTGGGGAAAGTGTTGCTGAAAACATGGTTTTAATAGATTGCCTTAAGCATAGTAGATGTTCAGGGGAAAAAAGGAAAGGTCAATTCAATGGTTCATGAAGCAATTATTTCCCCATAAAATGTTTTTGAAAATAATATACATAGTACAACCAAAGGCAGGGACCACAAGGAAAATCTAAATACTTTGCAAAATGGTATCTAAACTACCAGGTTGCCCTCAGAGGAAAGGCTGTCATGATGAGCATTTGTTTCCCAGTGCCAAATGTCTTGTCTTGGATTGTACTGTCCTCATGACGTAGCTTGACATGAAAAAAAAATTCAAATATATCATACTGCATTTCAAAATGAGATAAAATGGCCTTAAAACAAATGATTCAGCAAAAAGCAGTAAAAAAGAGCAGTTTCTTGCAGAGGGTTCCAAGCCATCTCACGTATTGCAGGTGGAACCAAGACACCTATGCCAATTCTCTAGACTCCTGCTGAGTGAGAGGCAGCTAAGAATTAGGTGTGCAGCACCCCCAGCCTTCCTTACATTTAGCACAATACACCTATTTTTCTGAAAGCAACAATTAAAATCTATGATGCTTTCAAAAAAGATATGATTTTTAAGCTAAAGGCCTTAAATACAAGAATCTCTCCTGAAATGTAAATTCTGTTAAAGCTTTTGGAAACTGAAAAGAAATACTTTGTAAGACTCATCTTCATTGGTTCCTTTTTGTGTCATTCATGGTCAAGCTGATTCCCAGTGAGGACCCTAGGACAGCTCAGATGGAAGCTATCTAAATGGCTGCTGTCAGAATTAAACAATTAAACCATTGCACTCAGAAGGCAGGTTCTAAGTACTCTGGTCCAAGAAAAATGGGAATTAACTCCAGGAAATTCAGAAGCATGATATGTTTGAGAGAAAATCTTTAGAAGAAAGCTTAAGGAGTTCATAAAAACTGCACTAAAATTCTTTATTGTCCCTCGCTGAATTTATTTGCTTTGGAATATGTCCAAGAAGAATCATTTAGGTGTATTTCTTTCCTATCAAATTAAGAAGGACACAACAACTATTTATAGCTATGTAGAAGGCATAAATGCCCAAGGATAAAGAAATATTTGTTTGGTAGAAATATAACTAGCATGTTTACTCTGGTCATTAAATATTAATTACTGTGTAGCCTACAAAACTGTTAATTTAGGTTGTCACCTTGAAAGGATACTGGGAGAGTTCAAACCACAGCAGAAACTGGACTATTCCTGTTGAACTAAGCAGCTGACATATTATTGTGCTGAGTCAATTTCCGTAACACCAGGAAGAAGATGCATTTCCATACAAGCAGGAAATAAATTCAAGATTAAATAAGTAATAGGATGAATATTGAAAATATAATGTCTAAATATACTCTGAAAATTCCTGTTGGCCTGGGAGCATATACACTAGGAAGTTTACATACAAACTAAATGAGTTCTCAAAGCCTGAACATTAAGAGAAAAAGATAGAATATGCACTATAATTACATTCTTGGGCTAGCTAACAGCCTGTCTCTGTCCTACAGTCAGTAGTTCTCTGGCTCTTCAGAGGTCTTCTGGTCTGATATAACTATGATGTTCATGCTTCTTAGTGAATTTTACATTCCCAAAACTCCTGTGAGGCTTCCATGCATAAAGCAATGAGGTACAGGTTAAATGATTTATTGATAAAAAAATTGTTTATCAACCCAAAAAATAGGAAAAAATCTTCTTGGAAGTACCACTCCAGTGTTTTAAACATCAGTCCTACAGTCCTCAAATTTTCTAAATATCCCCCATTCCTTCGAGTGTTTTGTGGCATGCAGTTTTGCAGATGACTTTAACATGACGGCATAATTGTCAGCTTGAGGAAACTCCTTTGCTCAGCCATGTTTTCCAAGCTGATCTTCTTGAAAGCCCTGGAAAGTACTGCTGGTTTCAGCAGCTATACCCACCTGAAGCCAAAGAGCAGTAAGATTCTGCCTTCAATTATTAATAAAAAGGAAATTAAATACTGGAGGCCTTACCTTTAGGAAAATTATCTCTGCATTATTCAAATAAAAAAAAAATCTTGAGCACAGAAACACAAGGGGTTGAAAATCACAGCTTAACATATATTCTTGGTTTACCTCCTAGTTCTGGAACTGTTGGGAGAATGTAGTTGGATATAAAAATCTCACTGCTAGCAAAACAACCTGTATGATATCATGAGAGATTAATTACTTAGCATGGAAAAAAACATGTGAGATAGGTGAACTCTAAAAGGAAGACTGAAGAAATTATCCTAGAAATTTGAGTAAAGGAAAAGAATGTTAGAAAAGGTAAATTCTGTGGGGTCCAAGTGAGATGCAAGGACCAAAGGGGGTGCACAGGACAATCCGCTGGGGTGCAGGAAGAACATATTCATTGTACCATTATTAGATAAGATAAAAATATTTTTAAATTGTGTTTGTTTAATCTTTATCTCATTCACTCTCCAATTTTTTTTTAATAGGTTTTATAGTGTACAGAATGTGTTATTACAGTAGCACTCATACATAAGTTATACATTAATAAATACACATAGATTGGATGTGCTCGCTTAAAATTTTTACTGACAGAGGTGTGCAATCAAAAAAGTTTGGAGACCACCAGCGTTGGAACATTTAATGCTGGAAGCCCATTCCAACTAGGAAACAATAAACAATAGGATGTAGTCCAAAAATCTGATCAAGGATGGCTGAACAAGAAAACTTAATAACATAAGGTTTAACAGACTGTGATCCAAAAAACACAACAAAAAACCAAAGCACCACAACACAAAACAAAATGCAAAAACCCCTCAAGACATACTCAGCACAAGGAATTCTACAATTGCTATGTCAGGCATAAAAGCAGCTTTTTTAAATATAAAAGGGACTTTAACAAAGTAAAGTGTGTCATGGTGAAGGTAGAAAATATAATGAAGGAAAAATAAAATCTATTAAAAATCTCAAATTAAAAGAGGATGCAAATTACAATGAACTAAACAAAAAGCCAGAAATATAGGAAAAATAGAGGAAAGACTTAAAGAGACTAAAGATGGATAGCATATTAAGACTGAAAGGGAAGGGAAAAGAATGGAGGCTATTCTAATTGACATTCAAATCTGTCTTGATTGGTGGGTTCCAAAACTCATTGCAATCCAAAAGTTTTTGAGCAATTACCTACTAATTTTTAATTTGAGGGAGATGGAGAGGGAAGAGCAAATTAAAGAGGTGCTCACAGAGATCACTCAGCATCCTAATTCCCAGTCTCCGTCTCCCAAATGCTCCTGGGGCCCTGGGCCACAGACACAGCCTTGACACGTTGGTGCCCATGGGTGTGTAAATAACTGGGAGTGTGACAGAAGTGACACAAAGAGCCAGCCAGCTGCTGCTCCAGTGCTCCCAAGCAGCACCTGCTAGGCTTGAGTAGCTAAAAGATGTTTGTACATTGGAGGTTCCATTTTACCAGCCAGTGCAGTCGCTGTTGGAAGTCACACAGCAACATTTGTGATTGAGAAGGAGATCTAATTACAAGATTGATTTTTGCAGAGCAAAAATTAACACATACAGGTATTTCAAAATATCTGATTTTTCAGAAGTTTTTCTCAATTCTGTTCAATCATTATGGAGCTATAAAAGAGGGAGAAAAGAGAAAATAGCTGAGTCATCCTGTCTGTGCTAAATAAGTCAAACAAAAAATATGCTTTCATTCCAGCACTTAAAAACCAACCTACAGGGAGTCCCTCACATGAACCACATACAAAGTTTAGGTTTTGAGTTTGGATGTACTTATTTCTCTTATTTTTAATATCAAAAACACATACTGCGCCCAATCTAAATCTCATATTTCCACCTGATGTGTTAACATGAATGTTAGATGAATGTTTAATGTCTAAGTTTTATCTGTCTGCTCTGCCCTAGCAGAATTCACAGCTCCCATGTTAATATGCAGGGGAAGTTAAATGTTTCAGAGAACAGAATCAGCAAAAAAAAAAAACCCCAGTGAATCAGCATTGTGTATTCTCTGGTCCTATCCTCTAAAATATTAAATTTCTCCTGTGTATCATCACCCAATTCAGCATAAGATGATGCTTGAAGGTTGAGGCTAAATGAGGACAAGGGTATTTCTGAAATACCATTCATCTTCAAAGCTTAGATGCTCTTTTTTGCCAGTTTTCAGTATTCACAGCCTGACACCACTTCCTAAAGGCTAAAAATGCATCAGTTATGGTCAACTTTATTTTCCAAAGGTTTTTTAATTGCAGTAGCTTTTTCATAAATAGCTTATTCTCGAATAGTGTATGTAATCCTTCTGTTTTCCTACTGAGGTAGAAATATATGTCACTGCCTCTCAGAGCCAAGTTCAAGGCAGTTCTAGCTCTTACAAGAGTAATTATGGATAGCTGTACACAGGATTGAATCTCTCACTATACCCTGATGATTAAGTGCATCATCAAAAAGAGGTAATATTTGAGATATCAAGAGAGATATTTGGGGGTTGTTTCTCTATCCTTCCCTTTCAGTAGTTAAAAAGTAACTGCATTACATAAATACTGAAAACAGCCTTGGAGATGGTTCTCTAAGCTGTCGGCAGGAGAAGATGGACTCTGGTTTCCTCAGGCATTTTCCTGTACCCTTCTTCACCACAGAGTTTTCCAAAGGTCCTGCAGAACAAGAGGGTACATTAATCTCCACATATGAAAAGCTCTGGAATAGGTTTGAATAAAATTAAAGTCTGAAGCATCACACCCAAAGCACATCCCTGTAGTGATACCAAAACCCCTGCTGAAGAGAATATTTGCAGTCATTTAACTTTACATAACCACTAAGAGAAACAATCCCTTCTTTAGATTCTTGACTTTGTAGGCATGGTATACTTTCACTGAATTGTCTTTGCAAAAAGTCTTCAGGGAGACTTAAAGAAGGAAGCTGAAATTCAGAAGTGACATCATATAGCACCATAATGCTTTTTCCTCAGTGAGGTTTGGGTCTTTACTTTCACCAATATTACTGTCACAGTAATATGTGTGTTTCCACAACCATGTTGAAGGTAAGTACCATTCCTGGGTGCATTGTTTTCCTCTAAATCTTTCAACAACATCTCATCAGCCCTATAACCTCATTCTTTCTGTTACATTCAAGTCTACCTCCATCTTGGCTGCCCTATCCTCCGGTTTTCAATTGTTTCTAATTAATTAGGTTTTGACACTGAGTTCAAAACCTGATAAATGCATATAGATCTACCTTTTCCAAGTAAGCCACCTTCTGAAAGTACACGGTATCATTACTCAGTTTCACTTCCATTGTATATTTTAGGAGACAAAACCTCTGGATTGTTAAGGTTTCTGTGACATGCTCAAGAGAAAGGTTGCTCATACCTGAAAAACAAGGATTAACAGAGTAAACTCTGAAATGCACCAGCCTGCAGCTGAGAGGTGCTGTGATGCAGAGCTGCCTGCCCTGCCTGGCACAGGAGCTGCCCACTGCAGGCACCGTGAGCACGCTGCCTCCCCAGCAACGCTGCGCGCTCCAGCGACACTTTGCTTCCTTCATCAGCTCCTGCTGAGCCAAGGGACGAGAAAGGAATCCAGGGAGGGCACACAGGGCTGCACCTATGGGCCAGCCGAGAAACACCAGCAAAATAAGGCATGAGGCAAAATAATCTCCGTGATATGCAGATGGCAGTGGTTTCTGCCATCTGAACCACTGACATGGAAAAGAAGGGTTGATTTGGACTGTGAGTGCCTATAGAGATGTATAGATAGACCTCTTTCATCTGATTTTTTTTTTTTTTTTTTGAGCGAGGGAGTGACAGATATTTTCAGCCAAGGAAGACCTGTTTCCTCTATTTAACAAAAGCCTAATTTAAAAAATACCAAGTCATACATGCCTTTTGGGCTTTCCTCCTGAGGAAGAAAGGAAAATACCAGAGTCACTTTAATGAGTAGCATTCTAGAGCAGAAGGACTTAGATGCAAACTTTTAACACAGCTCTACAGAGATAAGTTTCAATGTCCCTTCAGTGCATGATAAAATATTGCTATAGATGAAGAATAAAATTAATATATGGAAGACAATACATTTGGAATATAATACGTTATTAAAATCCCAAGAATAAGACTATGGCTAGTCCGTAAAGCTCAGAACATTGCAGGCTGACAGCATTGCTTATTTTCTGGCTTAACAAGGAATAGGTTGCACACAACCAACCAGTAGCAGGTTAATTAAGTTTGCATATCTGCTGGTTCTTTTCATTATCACCTACTCCCTGTGATGAGCTTCGAGACTATGTGCTTTATTTAACGGATCCATCAAGCCTATTATCCACTAAGAATATTAACAGCTATCTCCCCAATGACTGAGATGTGTTGTGGGCTGTCACAGTATTTTATTTCTGCCTTGCTCATTCTTTCAGCAGACAGGAAAATTGCAGATATATTTATGATAACACCACACAATTGAAAACACAACCTGTTGTTTTCTGATGGTCTTGTGAGAGGTCCAAAAACTAAATAAACCTAAAAAAAGGATGCAATGGAAAAATAAAGCATCATATCTAAAATACTGAGACATTTCTCAATGTTTCCTTTTTAATAATTCATAATTGAGATTTCATGGTAAAAATACAAGCTTCTTTTAAAATTAGAATCCAAGAACTCTGTACACTCTTGGTTATCAGATGACTGCTGTTAACTAGTTATATGATGTACAAGGTGATAAAGGGGTTAAACATCAAGGAGAGAGAAAGAGAAGCAAAAGTTGGGGTAGTAAAAAGTAGTATTTCTCAGTCTAATGAGAGATAGATAGCTGGATATGGTACAGTATTATTGAGTTAAACAGATTGCTGCAATTCAGATGTTAATGAAATACATGAACAACACACAGGGGGCACCTCTTTAAAATCATGACAAAGTAAACAGTGACATGAAAAATAAGAGTATCTCTGGGTGTAGGGGCAACATACACAGTTCCATTTCTTCAGACAAGTTCTGCTTATAAAGCATTTAAATATGATCAGAAAGAATGCTTTCTTGAACAGTATAGCTTTACCTAGAGTGTGTTGCTCGTGGGCAAATTTCATAGCAATCACACTGATCATACTAACACAATCACAAAATCTAACATGCTAATCTAACTAACATACTAATGCAGTTTTCATCATTCCTGTTAATGAAAATGGACCAAAGAAGGGCTCAAAGATCAGAAGGTGTGGATTAACTAGCTGAATTTTTAGTGCCTTATGATGTCATACTGTAAAGTACACAAATTTATCAATTATGAGTAAAACCAGAAAAATATATGGGAAACAGCCTTCCTTACCTTGACAGCACAGATTAATGGCTTTCTAAATGATCCAGTGGGTATTCACCAAAGCAGGAAATCAATGTTTGTCACCCTGCTGTCTCCTCTTGTGTCACCCGAACACCACCAACCCCACTGTAGCCAAAACACAGCCATGCCACAGGCACAGGTGTGGTCCCAGCAAGTGGCCCATGCCTCAGGAGGGCTGCAGGGGACGGAGGGACTTCTGTGGTCAGCAAATGTCTCTCAGGAACTGAGGGGTCCTGAGCCTGACATTCCCCAACACTCACACCTGTAAACCAGCAACCATGGCAGGAAATATCTTTGTGCTGGCTCATGGAATCCCAGCTGGTGGCTGGGCTATCTGGAGCTGCTGGGCAAGGACAGAAGGGTGCAGATGTCACCAGCATCAGCCAGAGACTGCCCATCCCAAGAGGCATCGATGGCTGCCCTGGTTAGACCCCTGTATGTCACTTGTTCTGAAGAGCTGAAGATGCAGCTTCCAGCCTCAGCTATGGTTTGGCAGAGGCATTTCAGTGAATACAGTAAGTTTCTTCTGATCTCAGCTACAAAAACATGAGGCAAGGAAACTAAAAACAGACACTAATGCATGTGCATGCTGTGTTTTGATTAGTGAAAACTTCTGGAGGAGAGACATGGCACACCTGAAGATATTAAAAACTAGTCCCTCCATTCCTTCCGTGACAGGAATAGAAAAATAAAGAGGACTAGAAAAATTTTGCAGTGATCTTACAGAAAACTTCACAGTGATCACTGTGAAACAGCATATTCGTCATGTCATTCACATGGCATGAATCAGGTGAGGTTTAGATTGGACATTGGAAAAATGTTCTTCCCCCAGAGGGTGGTTGGGCACTGGAGCAGGCTGCCCAGGGAAGGGGTCACAGCACCAAACCTGACAGAGCTCAAGAAATGTTTGGAAAATGCTCTCAGGCACAGGGTGAGCCTTGGGGATGGTGCTGTGCAGGGCCAGGAGCTGGACTCAGTGACCCTTTCAACCCAAATATTCTGTGATTCTGTGATTTTGGTACAGGCATACCAAAGAAACAGGAAACAAACAGGAAGCAACCAGACAGGGAGGAAAACATGTCCCAAAAACCCTATGTGAAAGTTTCTGTTTTTATTCATCATACAAGCACTTCCTCAAATCCTCCATTTAACTTGTCTTTGCCATCATTTTGCTAGATGACAAGAACATTCTATGGCTTCCAGGGAATGTTCAGTCTGTATTTTTGTTAGCACATTTGGTAATTTTTTAAAGGCATTTAACAAATGCTTTTGTATAGACAGCTTTTTTATAATTCAACAATGTTTATGCTTCAGAAAATTCTGTTAAAATTCACTTAGACTATATTAAATCACATCGGAGTGAAATGCTGTAAGATATTCTAAGTAACTCTCTTCTTGTGGAGATATCTCAAAGAAAGTCTCTGCCACAAAATGAGTTGAGCATTTAGTTTAACAAAACATCTTATAGTCAATGTAAATAGATGTTGATTTGAACAATGTCAACATTTTTTTTTCACAGTGTATATGAAGAAGTCAGGTTTTTTCCATAAATTTATTCCATCACTGAAGTTGCAAAACAAATATTTTTGTTGAAAATCTAAGTATATGGATGTCATGATATTCACAGTGAAAATGCTGCTGGCAAGCCTGACAGCTTGTCAGCTGAAATTTTAAACACACAGTCAACTTAAGCAAAAGAACAAATTAAAATAAAGAAAATGTACCGGACACAGCAAAATAATGGCACTGTACCTTCAGTCTCATAATTCCTGAACAGGCCCTTAACACTAATTTGGAGATGGTCTGAATTTTTTTCTGCCCATCGAAAACAAACAAAACCTTCACTTTGAATATGTACCCAGAGAAAAAAAAATTGCAAATTGGTGCTTAATTTCTGATTGCTTTTCCAAAACAATTAAATAGCTAATTAAATCTGTCTTCAAAGTTCTCAGTTATGAATATATTTACGATGTCCCAATCTGGCTTCAAGCTCGAACAAGAGAAGAAAGTACAGTCTGTTTTGTTCTATTGGGTGAGGGGGTTCCCTATTTTAAACAGATTTGACAAGGGCATCTGAAATGGTGATAGTAAAAGAAATTAATGAAAACATTATGAACACATTCAAGTCTTTTCTCAGAATTACCCAAAAGATTGTTAGAAATAATTGTTCCTTGTCTTCAAGATTGCTGATTTGAAAAGATTCTGATACCCATAACAGCATAGGGGTAGATCTGAAAGGAAAAACCCCTATCCAAACCAAAACTTTTGTGAATACAACAGCATGTAAACATCAAAATCAAAATCCATAACCTGAAAATCTGCACATATCTCCTACCTAATGCAACAGGGTTGTGTGGCTTAGGAGAGACTTTGATGTGCATGGCTGACATTGAGTCAGGCAGTGGCAGTTTGACACTTTAGTGTTACAGTTGCACTTATAAACCCTATACAGATTTCTGCTTATGAACAAATTCTTTCTTTTTTCACACTAATCTCTCAGAGACTCACCTTGCAAGGTTAAGCTTATGTCTTTCCCTTCAACTGCGAGTTGAATGTGGCCCTACCTAGAGTGCAAAAGTCTGTAAAACCCATTCAGCAAAGTTTCCAAGCTGAGAAGTTCCTATCAAGAGCAAACTGAGGCAGAAGGCAGAGGGGAGGGGAAGATTCCCATTAAGGCTTTTCTGGTTGGCTTGAGGATGAGAGCTGGCTCTGCAGGCATCAGTGTGAAAACAGTAGCAAACACAGTTGCCTTTGCTTCTCAAAGGAGAAAAGTAGCCTAAGGTGCAGACAGGTGCCAGCTGGGAAAATATTTTATCAAAGCAGATGTATTTATAGCTCATTTACAAGATGTTGCCAGAAGAAACAAGGAGCTGTTGTTACATTCATAAATTAATGCTAAACCACTGAGGTACACATGTAGCTCACTGCTACACATTATTGGGCATCTCCTCTTGCTGTGCTTATGGCATATTATGCACCTCTGATCTAATGGTCTCACCAGCTTGTACCTATTGCGTTTCAGGTCCCAGTTACTCACACCCATGCAACCCCTTATGAAAAGGTTTGGGTAGCAATTTTTAGGACAAATTTATATATGGGTAAATTTGGCATCTTTCTCTAAGGTCTAGGAGAATCAAGATAAATAGTTTTGATCAAAAACCTCATTAGCCTGGGTGAAACATGCTTTCCTCTAGTACTCTCCTTTGCTGGCAGAATTCCAAAATGTAAGAGAGGGATTGCCTTCTCTTGCCTTCTTCACATGCTAGAGAAGCATTAGCAATAACAATAACTTGCATTGGCCCTTTATTCCACTGTATTCATTTTGGAACACTGTAAGGCATAATTTCTAAATGTAATAAAATAAATGCAAATAGAATAACTTTAAACTTGCAGGAAAAAACCCTTTTATGTTGTTTAAATTGAAAGGCTTTTTGCATATTTACATAAGAAGAAAGCATATTCACTCAGTTCCTTAAAATGAAATAGTATCAAAAAGCTGGTTTAAAATAATAATTTACAAAATAGGCTTTAAGTTATACTTAGATAAACTCTCAGGCTTTATATGGGCAAAACTGAACACATTTGTGATAACAGTAAGACATTCTCTTTAGAATCAGCTTGATATAAATTTACCACTACAGAAGGTATGCATGTGTACTTGCACTGATATTTGTGTTTCAACGGATAAAAATTTAAAGCCTTAAACCTGCTGTGTTTGCTCAGTATTTGTTTCCAGCGTACGGTGGCTGTCTCAGCTCAGAGTTCCAGCAGGTACTGAGCACTGGGATGAGTCAGGAGCAGCAGCTGTGCTCGGTGTCTGCTCTCATTGCGCAGCTCAGACTGACAGAGCGCCAGTGGGGGAGCGCTGCGGGAGCAGGGAGCAGTCCGGGACAACTGTCCCACCACTGAGGCATCTGTGCATGCAGGAACAAGATTAGCTCATAGCACATTAGAGATCAAATGAGATAAAGGACTGAGCCTGTGAAAATTTCTTAGCGTTTCTTAGCTCTGAGTAAAACTAGCAGGTGCCTCAAACATGGACAGAGTGGACAAGGAAATAAACAGTATGATACTACATCTCTTACCAGGACAGGAAGGCAGGGCTTTCAGGACAATTCCAATAGCTTGAACTTTATGAAGGTCATAGTGAATCACCCACTTCTGCAAAGAGATAGGCCATTTTCCAAAACTGGGGCACAAGCGGTAGTGCAGGAATGGTTCAATATTCAAACATATTTGACCAGAGCTGGTCATATTTTGATGTTTTTATTTGGTGTGAAACTCCAAATTTTAAATTCCTTTCACTGCTAATTGGATCAACAAACAAAACAAAACAACAGAAATTTTGAACAATCAATTGTGTTGGGGTGTTTTTTTTTTTTGGTGTGGGTGGGTTTTTTTGTTTGATTGGTTGATTTTTTTTTTTTTGTTTGCCTATGGTGTTTTTCAATATTGCACCTTTTACTTTCTATTTCATCCCTTGACTTCCTAAAAATGTATAATTCATGGAAGGGAAAAGAAATGTACTTTTCCCTTCTATTAATTATACAAGGAAGGTGCTTGAACAGTTTCTATTTGTTGTTTGTTTTTAAACAAATGCCCAACAAATTGCAACATAATTGCAATATTTTGGGAAAAGCATCACTTTGGGAAAACTGTCTTCAAGTCTAGAACCCCATTATTTTTGAAAACAATATCCCACAGGAGTTTCCAAAGAATGTAATTTATTTTCTGGTTGAAAACCCATAGCTCATCACTTAAAGTTTATGTAATATATGTGTTGCAATAGTTCAGATACAAAGTTATACTACAGACTTGAACTGGAAGCCACGGGTTCTGGCCTTGCTCTTCACAAGATTTCTCACGACTACACATCAAGAGAGATAAGAGAATCCAGATCAATACACAGTAGGCTATCAGTAAAAAAACAGTCTGCAAAATAAGGACTCAAAATTTTCTCGAAGGTGAATATGTAGCATTCTCCTCTAGAATCTGTATGAAACCACAGAACTCCTAATAGAAATTTAGTAAATATTTTAATTTTAAAATTACTATCAAAGAATAGTAATTTTCAGAATATCTTTCTCATATGCAAAACCACTATCTCTTCTTATCTTAAATTTAGTGATTCTTAGGTTTAATTCAGAGCTATACAGATGCAATATTTGGATTTGCATGAGTTCTCTTCAAATTTAGATCATACATTACATTACATATTTACAATAGAGCAGTTTTTTTTATTTAACCCTGATCACATTTCCAGGGGTTGTCAGTGACAGACAGCAAGAAAACCTTTCCACAGTTGGACTTTTTTTCATCCCAGTTAGTGCTGCTCCAGTGCTCTTGAATGTGTCCTCAGCAGAGGAAGATTATCGGTGAGTCGATTTCTCCCCTCTCTGACTCAGCCTGCAAAACACGGTCGCACTTTAGAAAACAGGTATTGCCCAATAGGACATGGCTGCTGCTGCCAAAATTCAATCTGAAAAAATAGGGCAAGCTTAAACTGCTGTGGCCTATGGTCAGAAACAGAATCTTTGTGCCTCTGTACTGAGCTTCTCCCTGCCCACTCCTGCTGCCCCTGAACTACTTCCTTTCTTCCTTTACAGCAGCTAAGACACGTTCTGTCCCTAAGGACTGTCCCATCTAAAAATAAGTGCTCTTGACACACAAGAGATGTCAGACTAGCACAGCAGGATGCTGAAGCGTCTCTAGATGTGTAGCAGGGCTTCTCTTACAGTGGGTTGCAGCAATTTAGGAATTCACACTTGATAAATGCAATACGGGCGGCTTCTTTTTATCTCTTGCAAATGGTGCCAGGGCTGATGTATTCCTGATCCTTATTTGGCAATCCAGCTTGCTTCTTCTATGCTGTTCTTTGGAATCACAAAATTCTAATGTTTGATGAAGCAAACACGCACTGTTATTGTATATAGCTTTTTCACTGTTATCTATAGGTGAACTGTCATTGTCAGCTGCTGGCTCAACCTTTGGTTTAGGTCTACATTTTGTCAGAACATACTTGTACAGAAACATACTCTGCTCTGACAGTATTTCTAAAGCAGAAAGATAATGCCTGAACTCTGGGAAGTTTCTTACCTATAGCTGAAACAACTCCTCTTCACCTTCTTTTTCAATCTCATTTTCCAGATACAGCGATACAGCAACAGGTTACTCTGTATTACACATAATTAATGCTATTACTTGATTCAATTATCCTTGCCCTTGCTCCTTTTTCAAGGTGAGTGAAAATCATAATGGCAGCTAAATAAAACACATTATCTTTCTTAATAGCAACATATTACATTGTCCCTTATATTGTTTAGATTAAGCTAAAGCCCTGCCAGAGCAAGGCCTGGAGAGATGATCTGTCCTTCTTACCTACCGTAAGTGTGGGGGAAAAAAAAATCACTTTCTCATTACTGTAGTAGTGTTTAGTCAGAAATACTACTATTTAGAAACTGAGAGGAAGTAACTACAATTGTTGTTTCTCTCTCTGCTTTTCTCTTCAATGTAGCCATTTTGTAGATGCTCATGTTTGCAAGGTTTGGAAGTTTGTGTACTGTACTTTTTCAGATACCTCCCAACAACTTAGGAAAATACATAATTTACAGAGGATACCTAGCTGAAAGTCTTTCAAGAATGTTCTGCAATTTGCAATGGAAACAGCATTCTTTGAAAACATTACACTGAACATTACACTGTTATTGGGCTTTTCCAACAGGTACCTAAGCAACCAATACTTTGAGGAAAAGGATTGCAAAAGAACTACACTTGAGAAACTGCATAGCAAAGGAAACACTAAGGACCATAAAAACAGCTTCCAAAACTGCCACAAAAACATTCATTTTCAATTGATTTTCTCTCCTGAGAGCATTACCATATTTGGCAAAGGAAACTATGGTGTCATCTATCTTAACAGCACTCACAGCTTCTTGACTGCTGTGGGTTGTGATTCATTTGTTGACCAGGACATTCCTTTTTGTTTGATTGCTACAAGATTTCAAGCCTTACCTACTTCCCATTTCAATAGAATTTTATGTCACCGTGTTTATCCAGCATGTGATTGTCACCACCTCTAGGCCTTCTTTCAAAAGAATTCAGTGATTTCAGAAAACTGGTCTCCCTTGTCCTGTCAGCAAAGCCATTCTGTTAAAAAAAAAAAAAAAACTTAATTTCTACTCCTTGTGAGAATACTTTTCTTCAGGATTCAAAGCCTTTTACATGCCAGGAAATGGCAAGATCCATTCCAAGAGGGAAGGGAAACTGCCGGTGCTTGCCTCCCCTCCAAAAGAAGTTGGGTTCTACCTTATTGAACACACAGAGCAGTACTTGGTATACACTACTAAAGGAAATACAATGTAGGGTAGCAAAAAGTGGCCCTGTCTTTAGAAGTTTATCATATATTAGTATATTTAATATTACAGATTATATGTATTGTATGTCTTACATTTACTTGTCCCTTTTTTTCCCCTTGGCAAAACTGCTCCTGAATGTTGTAGTCCTGACCTACCCACCACCTTTGCCAAGCCCTCTCAAAGTCCATACTAAAAACTAAAGCAAAAGCAAACCATGCTCTGAGTTACCAAGGCATTTCTTTGATAATAGCAAACCCTGCATTATTTCAGTCACAGACAGAAAACAGCCTGCGTTTATATAGCATTATTTCACCTACATATGGATGACAGAGCCCAAAGTAAATTGCTCTTTACCTTCCTTTTTCTGGCTATTACAGAAATGAACAGGACATTGCCTTACAGTATCGTTTTTGCCTTAGCACTACATCAGCACCCAAGGGTTCAGCTGTTTCCAAACCAGTCTCTAAGCAAGTCTGGAAAGTAGTAACCAAGTTGTTTTACAGGTTCAGTGTAAGAGGAAAATGAGGCAATTCATGTAAGGGTTGGCTAAATAAATATGAAGAAAAATCCCTAATGGCGCTTTAGTTCCACTCAAATGTCCTTAATGGATTTCTTACTCTTTAGCTTTGGACAATAAAATAAAGCAATTTTCTATCTTTTCCTCCAGTTCATACTCTTAGGGAATCTTGCCCTCAGAAAGATGTTAATTTTGTTCACTAGGTTTTCATGCACTGCTATAATCTTTGCAATAACGTTTGACGAGACTTTTTTTAAACAATTAAAAATTATTTTGTTAAAGATTCTGTCTTTTTAAAGTAATTAAATTTGTGTGTATTTTTTTTTTAAATTTCAATACATTTAGTTAAGAACTGGATATTGTTGTTCACTTGAACAGAGATGCTGAGTCCTAAACAAACATTGCCACTGGAAAGCAAACCACATAGATTAAAATTACAGTTTTAGACTCTTTCACTTCCCCCACCTAATCCTTCTTGAAAGAAAATGCGAATCAATCATAAAAAACTATTTTGGTGGAAAAGACAAAATTCATCCTTTACCAAAAATTAAAAACAGAACTAAAAAGCTTTGGAAGTAAAAGGCCCCAAACCCAACCTCACACTCCAAATCAAAGCCTCAAGAATCACTTTCCAACCACTGCTAGAATGACAACATGATTTTCCCAAATTCCTGAGGATGCATTCTCCTAACATGTCTCTGAAAAAAAGGCAATTTTAACATGTGGAAGATGGCATTAAGGATAATGAAGGACCTGCTCTGCTCAAGTTACCTCAACAAAACTTTCCACTTTTTTTTTATAGGTGGTGCTTGGTGCATCAGAAAGCTGCACATTGAAGCTGTTCAAGCTTTTACAATTGTTTGCAGTTCCACTGGCTCTTCCTGCGCTTTAGCCAGAAACAACCTCCATTGCCACTCCTCTCCTGCCTTCAGGGCCCCACTGAGGTCGGTCTGGGACAGCTCCATCCTTGGCTGCTGCTCTGCAAGGAGTGACCAGGCACACCTGGGGCCAGCACACAGAGCACACAGAGCACAGCCAGCTGTGGACACTGTCCCCTGCCAACTGCACAACTCAAAGGTCTCTGCAGCCCCCTTCAGCTTCAGGTGTTCATTAAGAGTCATTCTGCCCTAATTTTTTACGGAACCTCTGCCAGTTAAATTATTCATTTTAGAAAAAAAATCCCAAACAACTGGAGAGTCCTTTTCAAATTCCTAAAATACTAAACCAAGTAAATTATTGTCAAACTCGGTATTTATAGAAAATTAGTTGGAAAACAAAGATGACAACCCTCATCTGAGCTAGTTGCTTGTGGCCTGAAGGCTGAGTATTATTAAATTCTGCATGAACATGATTGTTACTGCATGAAACTTAATACCCATATGTTCAACACAATTAGTTCTTCCAAGGCAGGCAATTCAGTAATAAACAGTACCATCCTTTATATCAAAACACAAAACAAGGATGGAACACAAATTCTGCATTATTATTAGTTTCTTGTTTGAGAAAATTTCATTTCAACAAAGGGAGAACATTAAAGAACAGTGTGTACTGAAGGTAAGTACTTAGATCTGCTACTCCTGAGCTTGCCTCTGAGAGAAGGGAGAGAATGATTTCAGGAGGAGGGGCAGATGAGATCCCAGCACACACAGACTGGTATGCAATAGATGAACTTCAAGGAGCTTGGCATACACTTAACTTCATACTGTTTTTTCCTGTACTATACTTTAAAAATATTAAGGAAATAAACTTAAACTTCAATGCTGTTAAAAAAGCTTGGAACTCAATTATTTTCTAATCATTCTAGCAAGTCCATCTGGCAGCTTCACAACTGCAACACTTGAAATCCAAGAGTTTTCCCTTTGCCAGCAAATGGTGTTCTTATGGCAGTTGCTGTGCTTGAAAACCTACTTGGAAATTCCTAAGTCTCATTAAATCACTGACTAATTTGACATGATGACAAGTATTCATAATGAATCAGGGACAAATCATTTCTCTGATCACTTTATGAAATGTGCACACTCAGAAGTTACCCTAAAAAAACCCCACTCAACCGTTATGTCATTAATATAAATATTGTGTGTTTTACATATCCTGCATTCAGGGAACTACTTTCTCTTTTCTTCCTCGTGTGGCTTTAGCCTGGGCAATTACTGTGTCTCCTTCAAGCAAGAGAAATTTAATTCAAAACACTGATTCAGAACCCAGTGCTGTTGAAAAGCTGCATCCTTCCTTCTTCTGTACAGAATAAAAACAACATCAGAACAATGATATGAATGATAAGAAATTGCTACACTATGTGGATCTTGAGAATCCAATAAGGTAAAAATTCAATAAAGCTTTTGATCACTTCCAAGTCCCATGACAATTCACATTTCTCAGACATACAATCAGATATCATAATGACCTTGAGCCTATGCCTAAAATACCATCTCAGTGTATACAAGCACAGCCCTGCATGAGGAATTCTCCATGGAAAAATACTAAGGAAACCATAAAGCATGTCTGACCAATACTGAATATACTTAGTGAGGTTTACTGGGTGACTGAATTAAGAGTCAAATATTCAAAATTGGTATAAAAAGCATCTTTACTGAACAACTTATAAAAAGGAAAATGCATATAATTTGAGGCCATTAAACAAATTATATTACCAATAGTGACAAGAACTCAGTAGAATGTTTGCCAAATATGTTGCTTGTCCACAAAGTATTCAGTGAAAAATATACCAACCAGGTATTACAGAGGCAACCATTTAATGAAAGTCAATGTAAAAATAGCAGTTATTTTTTCCAACTGCTCTTTTCCCTGTCAATTTCCCAAAATGCATTAAGGACAAGGATTCCATCAATCACTTTTCAGTCTCATTCTCAGGTTCACTGTCTCCACTATCACTGTCTCTTCCAGGGTGTTCTGGCATTTTTCGATGTTCATCAATTTCATCCACATTCAATTCTCCTTCCTTCATCATTTCTTCCACTACTTCACTTTCTTCTGCTGCATCTTCCTGCAGGCCCTGAACTTCACCTTCTGCTTCAGTCTCTCCAGTTTGTGTCGGTTCTGGTTCTTCAATCATGGCAGGTGGGGGCAGTAAATGCTGGATGATTGAAAAAGGAAGGATTTTAAGTTTTTACACTTTAGCTCGAACTGCTCATCTCATATTTGGGATTTTGCATTAACAATAAACACTTAAAATTTACAAGTCGTAATGATTTGTAAGCAATTCACGCCTATATATAAAAAAATTAGAATAACGGTCACAATACAGTCATCTTAGATATTTTGGTTTTTTTTGAAAAGAGGGCATAAAAAATCTCAGGACTTTCAATTTAAGGACAGAAAACACATTTCATTACCTTAAACACTCAGACAAGTAATAGGGTTATGGTAAATCCCTACTTGGAGCAATATGCGTATTTCTACCCAAATCTCATCTGTCACCATTTCACACTCCAAGACATGTTTAACTTGGTTTTGATGCCTTCAACAGGCCTGTCTTTAACAACTCATATCCATAATTTCCCCTTGCAGCATCTTATAAAATACTATGTGAATGTTACCTGTACTTACACAATTCAAGTTTCAATAGCAGTTAAACAATGCTTAAATATTTTCACACAATACTTCTGAAAAAGTAATTTCATATATTCACAGTGTTGTGCTTACCAAAGAAATAGTTTGTAAAACATTCTAGGCTGAATGGTAGCCAAGTAACACAACTGGACAAAAAATACCAGGAATACATTGAGCTGATGAGTATGGATGAATGCTATTCAATTGGAGGCTGAACAGAAGCACTCATACTTCTTGCAGCCTGACATTATTTAATGACATGATGGATATTTCTTTAGAATACTTTGGACCATTTCAATGAAAAGCAATCTTGAAAACTTGACCATTTGTTTTGCTCAAAAACCAACTTTGTATCACATGACAAATTAGGTATTTAATTACAGTGAAGTTTTACTTTCAGTTAGATGACACTAATATTACAAATTTGCATAGGCAAATCTACAAATCAATTATGATTACCAGCAGAGATATAAAAAGCATTTTCTATAGACTTTGAAGTTATCAGACTGGTCTCTATATCCATCTGTACACAGGAAAGTGTAGTTCCAAACAAAGATCTTACAAAAATACATTCTTGATGTATGAGACAAACTCAGACTTCTGTGACTTACTTAGATGCACCTTGTGCTTTCTGATGACTACTGTAAGGACTAGTGTAAAAGAAAAGGAAAATAATAATGTTGTACTGAATAGAACAAAAGAAATTTAGTGCCAGCTTTGCTTTTTTCAGTAGTTCACTTCTCAGCTTCTCCGGCAAGGAGAATGTGATTCATTGTCACAGTAGGAAAACAGCAGTTTTGTAACTAATTTGAGCTAGCAATGGATAAGATTAGGATGCCAAAAAGAGTAACAGGTATTAGCAGGAGAAATGTGTCCACATTTGATTAAAGTGTCAAGCAAATGCTTTTTGGTAAAATTTAGGTGCTATCATCTGATTTTCAGGACATGTATACGCTTCCCTGGTTTGACAGGGCTATTAATTTACACCTAAATGTGGCAAATCTACTGCACAATCTACTAAGTCTTCATCACATAACATTTTGCATGGTTGAAAGATCACCAACTATATTAGACAAACTGGCTTCAAAGCAAGTCTTGTCAGATGCTTATAGGACTGGGTTTCTAAAAAAACAGTGTGAGCTTACTTCACTACTACTAAAAAAAATTACAGTAAGAAGAAATTCTAATAGTGTCCTCTTTGTATATCCCCTTTTTTTTTATAGCACACAGGTAATTACAGCATTTCTTCAAAACAGTGAGAAAGTATCCTCTCTGTTCAGCCTGGAAAAGGATTTTTCTGGGTAATAAAACACTTCAAATTTGGCTGAAGCTTTCTCTCAGAAATAAAAATAAAATCCAGAAGTCACTGGGTAAGAACTGCAGAGAAAAATAAATTTTTGGGAAGTCTGACATTCAGTTACTTTTGGGTTCTGATCTCCACTGATTACACTGTTCCATATTAGATGAAACATGGAAGTGAAAGAAAAAAAGGATGTGGCAGAGACATCCCTGCATTAGAGAACAGGACCTAGATCTCTTAGACTATCTGTTCAAGGACAATCATGTTCACATTCTCCTCTCACAATCAGCTAACACAGAGTAAGCAATGTCCTTTTACATCAATTTTGTACACTTTTGGAAATCTTTCAGAAGAGCAAAAACCAATAAGGGAACTTCAGAGAACCATGAAAGAATAAATTATAGGTAATACAACATATATAACATATGAAGAATAATATATAGGTAATATAAAGATGACAGACCCTAGACGCTGTGTGAAAGCTGATGCAGTTAAGGGGGAGCATTTAAGACCATTCCCTCTTGGTTTAACCACTTCTAGGCTTTACAGCTCCAAGTATGCTGAGTAAAGGCAGCTTTCTGCTCAGCACACTATCTAAGCTACCTTAATTCTCCACTCACTTACATGAGACTACAAAGACTTTCTGGTGGGTTCTGAATTCTGCTTCAGGGATTAAACAGTGACAAAACTAGGTACAGAAGTGTCTACAACGGCTTCCAACCCCATGCAATTCTCCTTAATGCTGAAGTATGGCTGAAAAAAATTGCTCCAGGACAAAAAACACTACAGTTGCAAGCCAATCTGGATAATAGGGAGATTCAACAGGATCAAAATGGTTTCAAGACATGATCTGGTGTTTCCCTTACAAAACATTATTACATCATGCAGTGGTGTTATAATCCAACTAGCTGAAATCCCACACTTACCTGAAAGGTAACACACAAGTCTCCCTCAAATTAGTACTGGACAAGCTAGTTCTGTAGTATTAATGAACAGCATTTTTGGCCCAGAGAGAGCCATCAACGCACTTGTCATCAATTACTGATGGGTTTGGGGCCTTAAACTGTGGCTTACACTACTAGAAGATACATCTTTTGCTATTGCAACATTTTACAAGACCTCAATATTCTTTCAGTCATGAATACTTCTTGAATTTTAAATATAACAGAAACAGACTCAAATCTCAACAGCTTCTCATGTCATTTACAAAAAAATGATTCATTTTAAATGCATTCCAAAACTTAGAAGTTCCTCACCTGTTGATGGTGGCGTGTACTCTGTATCATGTGCATATACATATTGTACACAAAGTTAGCCATTTGAGGCATGTTCTTAATAATATGTATTTGGTGAGCTGGTCTTTCTCCATTCTAAGGAAGGGGAAAAAAGTTGACATTCAGCAAACAAAGCAAAACAACCACCATTCAAAGGTTATTTAACTATACTAGAAGTCAAAAGTCCCAAGAAATTAAATAACGCTTTTCAAAGAAAAAAAGAATTGGTGAATTCTTTGGAAAGTTCGGAAGCATAGGTCTTACATTTTGGGGAACTGAATCAATCATGACAATGCAGCCTGGAGAAGAAACTTCAAAAGGGGAGGCTGGGTTCTGATTCTTACTCCATGAAGTACATTTTGGACATGAGTAATTTAACATATTAAAGGCACAAATTGGTTATGATCAGATTAGGATTTAGCCTCTTGCCTGTTGCAGCCCAGCTCCTTGCTCACACTCACTGACCACGCTTGTTGCATTCTTGTTTCACAGTTGATCTGAAAGTTTAAACTGAAAGGGCTCCCTCCCAAACCAACAGCATTTAAGACCAGGGAAAGAGCTGTAACTGAGTTTTGGGTGCATGCAGGCATCCCTTCTCAAAGCTTCAGGAAGCAGAGCAGATATGCTCCTTTGTGTCTTCATTGAGCATCCTGCTGTGTGCCCTGGGCTTAGACCCTCCATATGAACCTTTCCCCTAAAGATCTAGTGCATTATTACAAATTAGGTTTTTGTACTTATGAAGCTATCTCAGCAGCAAAACTCTCATTATATTGAAACCAATTCAAAGAGAAAAAAAATTAACTTGTAATCCTGAATTACTTGGTTACATAGAATTTTACCTCTTTAAATGAGAAATGAGTAGCTTTATGTAGCTTTGCTTGAGAAATAGTGCAATTTGGTTTCATAATATGACCAAAAACATATAAGAACTAAAAAACTATTTTGATCACAAAAAAAAGAATACTGAATCATTCACACAGGCAGAACTTAGGAAAAAGCAGGCCCAACAGCTACTGATAATTAAATTATACTGATAATTAACTTTTGTGGAAACATCTGGTATGTATCATGACAAAAGATCACCCCAAGGAGTTATTCATAGAATCATTAAGGTTGGAAAAGACCTCTAGTATCAACAAAATTTAATCATCAAGTGGCACTGTTGAGTTCACCACTAAACCCTCAACTGCCACATCCACACCTTTTTTAAAATACTTCCAGGGATGGTGATTCCATCATTTTCCTGGGCAGCCTGGTCCAATGCCAAGAAGCAAATGCACCAGTCTGGCAGAGAAAACAGTTTCACCTCTTTCAGCCTACTCAAAAAAAGTGAGCAAACACAAACACCCATTATAGATACCAAAATCCAGTGCAGCTGTCCCTACCTGTCTTGCCGTTGGAAAACATTCAGTGGGAACGATATGGAGGTGAAGTGGTCGAGCTGTGAGTTGGCTGAAAGCTGGAGTTAGCTCAAAACAGTTCTGAAATAGTGATACCCTTGCAAAGATATAAAGTCCAAGTCTAGCTCTTGACATGGCAACGACTAATCGCCGGACATCCCTTCAGAAAATAAAATCAAACATTATTTTCCACCGATGACACATTTGCAATAAAAATAACTAGACATGAGTCTTAATTAAAAGAAATATAAAAACACCTGCCCAAATACTATCTTGTCTTTAGTTTTTTTTACTACACATTGTTCCAGTAACTAGCAAATCCTAGTACCATTATATAGAAACATAAATATATTGGTTCACTGTACCAATACCACTATGAAAAACCACCTTCTACTGTTTTCCTGCACCTCAGAAGTTGAGAGTAGACATTGAGAAAAAATCCCAATAGCATTTCAGCATCTGAACAAGTAAAGATGAATTTGAGAACTCATCTATCTACCTAAGATTGTTTCTCCATCACATCCCAAAGCAAAAGTGCAAACATTTAAAACTACACACAATAATGCAACTTATGCAATGATCAAACACTTCTGATGCAAAATAAATAAAAACTTTGATTACAGGAAAGGATCTGTGAGAAAATTTAAGCCTGTATTTGCTCAACAAATACTACAGTTCTATCATTCACCTCAGGTGAAACCAAGGTCAGCCTATCTGCAGCAATATAAACTAATCACAGGGTAGGAGCCATTACCAAAGGATAAAGTGCTCGAGAAGAGGGTACCAGGCAGTTATAAAAGGAAGTCTCTCTGAACTCCATTAGATACATAGCATTGAACTTCATTTCTACTACATACTCATACAATAGAATTTTTTGTACAGTGCACCATAAACATTCCTGTATCTGATACAGAGTTCAAGTACTGCTATGGCACTACAGGAAGATGTTCTTGCATACCTAAGGTGGCCTACAGCTTTGGTACGCACTAGGGAAAGCAGGATATAATCGTTCTGCTGGCCTTGAAACCTGTCCACAGTTGTTACCTAGAGAATTCAAAAGGAAGGAAAAAACTCTATAGGTTAATCTTTGCCATTTCAATTAAAACATGACACCACAATTTTAACATTGACTTTGGACTGAGATTGCAGTAAACATGAAAAGAGAATTCTTTAACTGATTTAGCTGGCTTCTAAAAAAAAAAACATATTTTTTTGGAATATGTTGGGAGGACCTTTTGTCTGACTGTACACTGTTTCTTTTACTTCTTTTTATTTAAATTTGGACAGAGAAGTAAGGTGCTAATTCCAAAAGATTACGGAAAGCCATTAGCTTTGTAAGACAGTTTTAAGCTGCAGAATTAGCACCAGACATTTATAACTATATTCTTTATTTGTTTCTTCATGATCATACATCCTATCAAATAATTTCCACTCTGGGTGGATCTTTCGAATGATGTGATTTTGGGGAATGATGTTATTTTTTATCATTTGTGATTAAAAAAATAAATTATAAATAGTTATTCTGTCCCACAAAGCCTGTAGTCTTTTCACCTTCACCAACTTCACTCTGTCAAATTATTCACAGGCAAAAACAAGGGCACTAATCTATGAAATTCCATAGAATGTAGGTTCATAAATATGTGGTTAAATACTTATTAATATATTAAATACTTCCACAGATACCTGTATAAGTATAGCTTAAATCAGCCAGATTTGCCATATGACAATTTAAAAACCAGAAACTGACAATTGACAATATGACAATAGAAAAATATGACAATAGAAACCAGAACTAGTGCAATGGCTGCTATGATACACTTTCAAAGTCACCTTGTTTGGCCTTCCAATCAGAGGATTGTTTCCACATCGCTGATTAATGACGTCACGGATCAGGTGTTTCTGTCCATTATATGTAGTCAGGATACTTATCCTGTCTGCAGGATAGCCAAGCAGGCACATGTACATGAAAACTGCCACAACATACTCCGCCTCACCAAGATTCTAAAGTTTTAAATGAAAGAAAAAGACATGAAGACAAAAAAAAAAAACGGTTACTCATCGTGTAAGGTTACAAAGAATAACACCTGTAACATTGTCAGGTATTTAGACAAATATTTTAGTGCTGAGAGAAATGTCCCTAGATCTGATGATTCTTTGCTCACTTCACACAAGCCACTCTGAAAGAATGAAAGAACCACAATTAGGTTTAATACCTTCAGTCTCACTCCTTTTCAGACAACTGTTAAAATATCTACATCAATATTATTGTTAGTCACTGATTGAAACTTTGCAATATTTACTCAAAAAAAGGTGCAATGACTCACTCCCCAGTAAACTGAAATAAGAACTAGTTACGCTAGTATAAAGTCTTTAAAGTATTACTTAGGAGACAGACATCTGGATTATCAAATCCAGTTATTTCCACTGCAGGCCATGCTATTCAATTACAAATTACCAGCTGTTATTTTGTATATTGTAACTTTCTCTCTCTGTCATTACTTTATGAGTCTGTTCCAAAGTACTACTCTTCTGGCTATGGGAAGCTTTGTTCTATTTCCAGACTGATGTTATTCATAGGCTATTTAAATCCATTTTCTGTCAACAAAAATTATCTTTCAGGTTAAAAAGTTGTTCTCAAATGCTGACATTTACTCCTGTTCTATTTATACAAGGAATTTTATCCCCACTTGGCGTATGTTTGAATAGGCTGGACATACCAGCTTCATTTATTTTTTCTTACTAAGTGGGCTCTGCATTACTTGGAAAATGCAGTTGCCAGGCATATCAAACACCTGTGGGTGTAAAGCTATTCTACAAATTTTAATCCCCTTTAACTCTGGAAAGAAAAGCCAAAATTTACAAAGAGAATTATACATGACAACAATCTGTTATCTCATGAAAAACCTAGAATGCCACCAACATATTCTGCTAACTATCACATCAATTATCAAGATCACAAAAAAAAAAGTAACGGTAGGAAGTATTAGAAGAGTGTGCACATGAGAGTGCTGATATAATGAGAAGTGTGTTCTGTGTCCTCATGTCAGTGTTCTTAATCTTCTTTAGCCAAAGAGTGGTCTAAAGCAGTGCTAGCATTCCAAATTATGAGGCACTCATTTCAGCTGTTTGTGTTCCACTGGACAACTTTTTACTACTCGCATGTTAGAGTTTCAAAAACAAAACCAAAATAGTATCTCCAAGCAATTCTGTCCTCAATCTAGCAATGGGATAAAGTGGATTATGATTAACCATTGCTTTCTTCTCTAGCAGCCCACTAATTTGTACTGAAAAAGCACTGAGAAGAACCCAAGCAAAACTTATGAATATATTTCATACCTTTTTAAAAACAGAGATTCACATAAGTCTCACTAATCTTCAGAGGAAAAAATGAACATGAATATTATTATCATAAAGTATATTGTTTGATTTCCATAATATTGAGCAAAATATAAGGTGTTGATTCCATGTTTGAATTAAACTCCTTAACTTGCACATCACTCCAGCTCTTATTTTTCCAAAGCCCAGGTTTGCTATTTTAGACACCATAGTTTGTTTCACTAGTTTTTAAAACAAGAAAAATAAAAGGACTGAAAATATAAGCATCTCATTACAAGTGTAAAATGTTTTCCTAATTTAAGAAAAACAGATAGACTGTTGATGATGGCTTAATTCCAAAATTTAGTTGAACGTTTCAAAACTTAGTTGAGAAAATCCAAGATTAAGGTTTTTTTGGCAATTTACTTCACCCTCAATGTCTCTATGCCTCTTATGTATATTACTAGCAGTACTGTTTTATTCTTTAATGAATGGGCATTTTAGCATTCCTACCTATAGCACAAATAACACAGTGACTCTTCAAACTCGGGTATGAGCAACCAAGCAAGCTTCCATTCTTTTTGCTCAGGGGAAGTGCTACTGTTTTTCCACTATCATGGCAGTACAGCTGAATTACAATGGACTTTAATTTGCCTTAGGTCAAAATTACATTTTGTAATGAATTACACCAAGTCTCATCCTTCCCATAACAATGAGAAAACAAAGTAATTCACTGAGCAAAAGCCCCAACACAATGTTTTCATTTTCAACATTCAAAACTCATTAAAAGGAGGAAAAAAATCATACACATGACTCAATTATCAGAGAATATGAACTGAATGTCAGTTTACTGTTTTTGATAGTCTGTCTTCATTGCAGATCTAACAAACCCTATTGAGGTTAATAAATAACACATGTAGTACTTCCCTTACCTGATAGAAATAAGGATTGGGTTCAGACTCTCCTACACCATTGAAGTCGTCTACATTTATAAGCTGGAAGTCATACAAGAAGCCAGCATTGGCTGTTCTGAACTCTGGCAGAAGCTGCACGTGAGGCAGGTTACCCAGGTTCTTGTAGCGCCAGTTGTAGAGGTTACACAAACTGTCCAAAGGCACACAGACACAAAGCACACAGAGTGAGCTACAGCAGGCTCTTCTACTCATCCCAGAGAGTTCACATGCATTTGGGATCAAGGCTTTTGTAGGATTTCAGTGAAAAGAGTAATTCTGCTAGGCAGCCTGTACATATATAAACGAACACACCCGAACAATCTATCCAGCAATATTATTTTTAGGTTGTGATTCTGTTTTGTTCTCTCTCACTGAAAACTTCAGATGCCATGTCAATGTGGCACATTTGGGTTTAAGTCTGTTCCTCCTGATCAAGCTACAAATTTTGAGAGAATTCTAGCGAAAACTTTGATGGGTAAGAAAACTTAAGGAATATTAGTCCTTCTTTACAAAACAGAAGGAATAAGGAAAATAGTATTTTCTGCGTTAACTGTGGTAAAGCTTCTTACTTTTTTTACTTTTTCTAACAAAAAGTAAAAAGGAAATTTATTTCCTTATTTATTTTGTGTATTTCCTAGTATTAACACAAGACATGAATGGAAACAAACAAAATCTACCTAATTCTAAATGATTCCTGATATTTCTAGGGACAGTAATGCTAACAAAATGTCTCATTCACAAATGCCTAACAATATCCAGACCAGACCAAGAAGCAGATAGCTCAGGGGGAAGCTACCCATGATCACAAAAGACAAAGCACAGGAAGTAATTTCTTGATCAAGAAATGACTTGCAAAGTGAAAGACTTTTGCTCTCTTATCACTAAGAAGTTCACTAAGATTTTGAAAAATAAACTTTATTCACCAGCACATTCAGATAAAATTTTAATTTTAAAAATCATACTGAACTGTCATTCATAAGACTAGAAAAGAATATTCTAGATTCCAAGCATTTCCTACATGAAAAAATTGAAGTTATCCTTTATATTGTTGACTACACTTTATGCCTAAAATAAAGATTTAGAACTAAACCTAGAGTAGCAAGATTTTATATGAAGTAATTTTCTCTTATTTGGTTTTATTTTTTGTTCTTAACATGACACCACAAATATACAATTTACACAATCAATAAATCTGATGTTTAAATTACTACCGTGAAATGACAAATACATAGATAAAAAAAAACTATTACACTACAGAGTTGCAGTATTTCCTTTACTATAAAAAGGCTTTTTGTTCTCATGAGGACAACCTGAATCTGCCCAACCTCTGGATGCATCTCTCCTGAAATACTACAGAAAAGCAGCCTTTTACAGTCTTTAAGGGAATTATTATATATTCAAGGTTAAATAAATCAGATTTTTATTTCACTTTGAATATACTAAACATTAGTTTAGAAAAAAAAGCTTCTGTAAAGTTTCATTTGTAAAAAAACCCTGAACATCTAAGATGATTAAGTACCTTGAAATACAATTTTCATTAAAGTACTCATGCAACAGCAGAGTACTACTATATAAAAATAACAATGAAGAAATTAATCTGATAGCATTTCAGAGAAGTAGAATCTGCCTTCCTAGTCTAAGCTGAAATTAATGGAACTAAATTCCAGTTTTGCACACTCCTGTCCTAACAATAAAAACCAGCTTCCCTAGCTGTGTGTGCTCTCTCACTTTCAACTTGTTACTTTCTTACAAGCCAGACAAAGGATTTCCTGTCTTACCTTGCTCTTGCTCTTCCTTGTGCATCCAAATCAACAGTTGGCACTCCAACACGAACAAACCGTGTAAAAAGAGACTGTTCCATGTTGGAGTACTTCTGAAAAGCCATGTTCTTAATGACTGGTGGCAACTGATGATGGTCACCAATCATAATCCAGCGCTTCAAACGACTGAATCCATCCTGGGGGTTCTAGAATGGAACAGTTACACCATTGCAACCATTACAATATAATCAAGGCACTCAAAACACATTAAGAGTCAGATTGTCTGCCTTTGTCTTAGCCCTTCAACATTTCTTTTTAAGCTACACTGAACTTCAGTCTTTTTAAAGATTGCTAGCTTCCATCCAATCAGAGAGTATAATTGTAAATAAAGTCTCTTTTCATATAAAACAATAAAAAACAATAAAGTACCTTTATCTACTAAAATTAGTAGAGAAATATCAGAATAAAGATCCTATTTTATTGTTTTAAAGGCCAAAACCCCTGATTACTTCAGTCACAGCAGTCAACCCAGAACTGCCCTCTGAACTTTATTTTTGGATTCTGAGGTAGTGAATATGAAGCATCTGAAACAGTTTTTAGTGTTCAGATGTCTGAGGCAACACTGAACCTGCCTTTCAAGTGTCTCTGTAGATCATGCTTACTTCTGTAATTCTCAAATAGCTTCTCCCATGACCAGGATGTGCCCCTAACTAATTCCCGTCTTGGCTCTTGGGCTGAATGCTCTTCACAATTAGCATCCTGGAGACTTCCAGCTGTCAGATCCTCATTACACACTCCTGTGGTAATTCCCTTTCTTATGGGAACACTATTTGAGACAGAGCATAAAGCTCCTTCTCCTGACACTTGAAGTGGAAGAGCTCTGAAGCAGTTTCTGATCAGACATCAAGGAAAGAAAACTGAACTCTGGACTTCCAACTCCCCAAGCCTGAAAACATCTTAGAAAAAAAGAGTACGGAAATAATTTTATTAGCAAGAATAAAAATCCCCACAAAAACCCAAAGCTTACTGTCTTTTTTTTTACTCACTCCTGGAAGTTTCCTCTTTGCACATGATGAAGCATTCCATATAGTTTTCTGGACATACCAGCCATTTAAATCTTGGACAAAGAGGTCCCCCAGAATTCTGTTTTTAAAAGTTTCTCACTGAATTGCAAGTAAAAAAATCAACTACTGCTGCTCTGGAAGGCTAGATCCTTAGGTTTTGTTAAAATTAAAACCCACTCAATTTTCAAAGAGTATTTGGATGCCTCACATAAATAAACTCATAGAATATCCCTCAGAATATGCCTTTATGGTGAAATGGTCTACTCTAATTATACAAACTGTTCAGTTTCTGCATTGCTCACATATACCTACTTTCCCTCAACTGCCAGATGCAGCTGGTTAATCAATGCTCATTTAAAAGTTTGATAAAAAATGTAAGATGGTTACTTCATTGCATTAAATAATTTCATAATTAAAAATCAAATCAGTCAAATCAATGTGAAAGGTCTTACTAGCAAATATCAGTTCTGGGTTACTTCCTGCACATGATATTTTTCATTTTAATATTCAATAGTGTTCAAGAGCACAAAGTCTTATTTAAGATCTTTTATGTTTTAAGTCTAACCTGCAACAGGAGAGGTATAAAGGTTTCTATCTCCAGAATCTGAGCAGACTCTTCCATTAAGATGTTGTCATACTGAGAAAAAAAAAAGTAAGGAGATGTCCATAAACACAGTAACACAAATAAAGGTATTTATTCAGCCTACCAAAAGAAAGCATCTATTACTCCTTCAGATTTTTCCAGGTGGGATGGTTACAGCAGTATTTCACCTTATAGGGAGAATATCAGTATTACCAAATAGGTGAAGTCCTACTACACAAATGGCAGAACTCTCTGTACCAGTCAGGGCTTATACCTAGAAGGAATCCAAGACTGAATTACATTACTTGCTTCCTATATGCCATAACCACAAGAGTAAAGTTTTCTGCAGTGGAGCAAAATAATTTGTATCTCTGCACTGAAGCTGAAGAGAAGCCATTTTGTGATCCAATACAGTACATGATCAGTGAAAAATAATACTGAAGAATTACTGGTGGCTGGCTTTTGTCAGAAACCAAGACTGCACTAAATTAACAGTTATAGTTACCACTTCGGAATGAAAAAAAGTATTGCATCATAGTTATTTTTCCTCAAATTGTTGATTTTTTAGGTAAACAAAGCTGTAAAGGTCATGTTTACTGGCCATAGAGGCCAGTTCTACCTCTATTTTATTAATCCTATCACTGCTGTTTATCATGTAATATGGTAAAACTTTTTTAAAAAAGCACTATTTACAATTTTAGTATATACAGTAAGTCAAAAGTGATTTAATCTTTTACTTACAGAAGTTATATTTTTCTTCAGTAAAATTAAAAAATTGAAACATACAGGTAAAAAAATGCAACTCTAAATAATCTAGCTGGCCTAGATTTGAGGCAGATAAAAAGATTCATATGGGGTGGGGAATAGGGGAGACCCAACACCAAAATCAAACAGTACAGTAACACTAGTAAAATCATTACTTTGAAACCTAATTCAACCAGGTCCCGTCGTTTCAGAGCAGCATGAGTACAAGTCATTGCAATGATTTTTGCTTCTTTCACCAACAGGTATTTTGATCTATCCAGGCCACTGCGGAGAAGTTCAAATGCTCTGAATTCCTATGGAAGACAAAAGAAAAGTCTTGAAAGTCAGAATATGAAAAAAATATCACTTATAGAGTAAATCCACTCAAACTCTGTGGCTACCTTCTTGACATAATTAAACAAGAAAGCTCTGAGGCTATGTACTATTAACAATCCCATCTGAATAATTTGTTGTTGTTTCCAGGTTTAGTGCATTTTGAAAAACAATCTTGTAAAAACCTATGAAAGAATAATTCCAACCTGTACGTACGTATAAATTTACAGACAAATATTCAAATAATTCTGAGGAACCCTCTCAGAATCCCCCAAAATTTTCTTTTATTATATCTTCTTGTTTCCTACTTTACTGCATCATAACATGACATCAAATTCAGTAGTAGAAAGACCATTACAGTTAATAAAATCAAATTATCACAAATCACCTTTATCCTAATATTTAATAGCCTCTTAAGCAATTCTGGCAAAACCAGAAGATAATCTGTTACTTTTAGGTTATCTGATTAAAGGCATCTCACTGTAAATACAAAGACCCTGCGAGGATCAGAGGAGTAGTGACAGGTGTACCAATCCTTGTAACCTCATCAGTGAAAATGGATGCAGAATGGCTGCTTCCCATGATCCAACTAAAAGAGACCAGACCCTTGCTCCTACTGTGTAACCTATATACCTATATTACTGTAAGGTGGAAATTCCTACCTTGCCAAGTAATGAAGCTTCCTAGACATGTATATTTCTTCTAGGAAGTAGGGAAAATGAGAATTTTGGAGTCGTGTAATTTTTCTACAAGATTAGCCAGATTCACTTGCCATTAACAGTTACATGTCTTACCTCAAGCTGAGTGAATATTTTCTTAATATGTCTAAAACACCCTTCAGCAATTTCCATATCTTCTTCATACGATTTGCCTTTGAAAACTGGTTGAGGAGCATTTGCAAAATACTGGTGAAAAGGAAAGAAACTGGAGACATCTGCAACATCTGGCGATTTTCCACCTTTAACCTTCACTTTACTGATATACTCCTCCCAGCGAGACATTACCTGTGACAAAGCAAGGTGGGTTTATATCATAAGGTATTTGGCAATATACAGGCTTGCAGCATACCATTAAAAAAATTATCACAGAAGTAAGGTATGTCTTAGGTAGCATTTGACCTTGTGTCAGAAAGACATTTTTGAAGTTGTGGTGGGCTGCACTTGGCTCAACCCTGGTTGGCTGCCAGACTCCCAACCCAGTTTCTCCCACTCCCCCTCTTCAACAGGACAGTGAGAGAAATTAAGACAGAAAAGTTTATGGGTTGAGATAAAGACAGGGAGATTGCTTAGCAAGTAGCATCACTGACAAAACAGGGAAAATTATTATTGAAAATTAAAAACAGAGTAAGATGGTGAGCAACAAAGACAAAACTAAAACCATCTTTCTCCTCCACTCCCTCTTTGTTCCCAGGGTTAATTTCATTGTCAATTTTTTTACCTCCTCCCTACCCTGAGCAGTACAGATCATTCAAGTTCACAACACCACATCTCTGCCACCCCTTCCTACTCACACTTCTTCTCTGCTCCAGCATGGGATTTTGACAGGCTGCCTCTTCCTTCAGGACATACCCACCTGCTCAGCATGGGGAACTCCATGGGCTGCATTGGCAGTATCTGCTCTGCCACAGCCTCTCCACTGGCTGCAGGTGGAAAACCTGCTTTACTATGGCTGTCTCCACAAGCTATGGGGAATCTGTGCTCTGACGCCTGGAGCACTTCCTGCCCCCTCATTTTCTTCTGTCCTGGGTGTATGGGGTTGTTTCTCACACTTCCCTCTCTGCCCTCGGCTGCTGCTGGTTTTTGGCCTCTTCTCAAAGAGGTTTTCAAAGACACAGCACCAGTTTCACTATGGATTCAGCTTTGCTCAGCAGTGGGTCTGCTGGAGCTGCCTGGGTCCTGCACAGGGCAGCCCTTGGCCTCTTCTCAGAGGGCATTCCTACAGCCACCTGCTACCAAAACCTTGCCACATAAACCCAGTACAGAAGTAACCTTCTTTATTATCTCTACTTACACTACTTTGATTTAAATACCAAGTGGGATTCATTTAGGAGGAAACTGAACCAGAAGATGACCTCTAGCAGTGCTCCTTGCATTCTTCAACATCTAATGTCCATTTAATGTTAAGGTCCACACTAAAGCTAGACCAGAGTAACTGCTGTAAAAACGTACACAAGTAAGTGCATTCAGTCCTAAGTTCCACTCTGTAAACCTCCTTATGCAACACTAATTGCAAATGTAGACTACATCACTGAAAAATACATGGAGGAGAAATGAGGGACATGCAACATACCATTTTGTACAATGTACATTTAATTTCACACTGGCATTTAATGCTATAAAAGCCTCCTATCAGGACCATCAAGTAGCTGCTCTAATGCTTGTCCAAAATACAAAGCAGCCCACAGATTTTCCTATCTGAAGGAGAAGCTTCAGGTTAGAATCTTTGCCAGCATTCATGAAGGGCAGCAATGACTTGGTGAGTCAGCAGGCAGGATTTAAAACAATAGCAACACAAGCGAGTCATGCTGCAATTTTAACTTTAGCAGTTACTGTATTGTGAATCACCAAGGAAAATGCTTTTTGCTTTTACTCTCAACTCTGAAAAATTCATTGCAAGTTTTACACAGTGTTTCGTAACATATTTAGGTCATACAGTCTCTGCAAAAGTATTTTAGTCCTTACTTGGTATAAGAAAAAGTGGCCAGCTGTTTCACAAGTGTAAGATACATCTCCTGGGACTCCAAGACTCTCTTGTAATCGCCCAACTTCTCGCAGAAGTTCAAGTCTTCGAGCCAGCACATAATTGACTCTTCCATACCTACAAAACAGATTATATATAACATATGTAATATATAATAATAATTTTTATTAAACTCAAAATAGTATCTCAATATCACAATGAGAGATCACAAAAAAACCCAGCACCCTGCCAAAACACTGTCACAAGTACAACCCTGTTTCAAAGCCTAAGAATTTGTTACATGCTGACTATTTTTATCAGTTGAATCCTAACAATTCACAAAGCCAAGCTAATGAGAAATTAAGTTCTCAGAGTAGTGCAGCCCATGTTCAAATATGTTCCTCAACCTTTACCCCTCCCTCTTGAACTACCAGAACCCATAGTGCTTGCACAAATATCCCACAGGTCTGGAGTTACCTTGAGAAAGTGTGAAAACAGACAACATAGTGTCAGAAAGAAAATTCCTTTTAACAATGAATGCTACAGTTCAAGGAATATACTAAACTATGGATAGTACTACATAAATATCTGCTATGGCATCATTCAATAAGTTTTTGGCTATCAAATTTCTGGAATAATTTGACTATGTCAAAGCATTCAATTCAAAAGAAAAAAAAATCACAAGGCATTTATTTTGCTAAATACTGAACTATGTATATGTGGGTAGCTTCTAGTGACTATATATAATTTTTACTACAGCTTTTGAAGTCAAAGTATTGCTATGATAATCCAGTACTGGACAGTTCAGATATTTCCAGTGCACGACCATTATACCCCGCTTACATTCATGAATGTGGGTAATCCTACTGACGTCAATTGGACTAACGCATGACAAACACACAAATATTTAGAAGAACAGGTTCTTAAGTCTTTGTACTGACACAGAGTTCACAGCTTTCCTTACATATGTATACTTCAAAACATGTTATCAATGAAATAAGCAACTTTGATGTTAAGGAAAGTTGAAGAAGAATTCAAAGCAGAAAGTTTGATTTCCTGTTTATTAATGCAAAAATCACCATGACAGTAGAAGTGATACCATATTTGAACAAAAAAACTGTAGCTCTAAGAATCCACCTTATTATTCTAATTTCTCTCACAGATTAATTGTATGAAGGTATGAGGGTCAAAAAAATATATAAATATCTATTATTCAAGCAGTTGATTTTGTGAAAAAGCAACTGTCTGTCTCTAGATGCTCATGGAAGCACAGCTTCTGTACAGAGTAAGAACCAAAATTAATAAATGTGGTACGGAAAACTAGTGCAATCTGCGTTACTGGGATTGAATAACATGAGAAGGGTAAAACTTGTCCACCACTGCTCCTTCGCCTGGGAGGCAGAGTGGATTCAATAGAGACATCTTGCTGCCATGTTTATACAAGGGAGTTTATCATTAGCATCTCCTTCCTCACCTGCTGAAATCTTTCTCTGTCTCTAATTCCTCCTCTCCGTGACCCAGACGCAGAAGGTGACGCTCATCAATGTCTAAAGCCATGATTTTTTCGAACAGCTGGTTCAAAGCCTAAAGATTGACAAGAACAGGAGAAAAGGTAGTTTTTAGAAGTTCAGAGGCTCTTGCAGGGCAAAATGGAGGAATTACTTGTAAGTAAAATAAGAGATTTTTCCTAATTTAGAATAAATGGAAGCTGAAACAAACAAAAATAATTTGTTTTAACAAAACAAAGTTAATACTGAAACTCCTAATCTTGACAACAAGGAAATTAGCCTACTAACACCCTTTTATTTGCATACTTTATACAACTATCACACTTGATTTAGAATTAAATTTTGAAATTGTAATCATACAGTTAACTCAGTTGATAAAGCTATCAATTTACAAAACTGTCCCACAAACATCAATTTTTGTACAATGATATTAAACAATTTAACTTTTACTGTACATGAGAGAAGTATGATCTGGTACTGGCTGTCAGGTACTGGGACTCTATCCCATTCTGGATAACTAAATTTTGCTTAACTAAACTTCTAGATGTGCTACATCTTCTACCTTAAGCTTTTCAGTTCTCTAGTGGCTTACTATCAACTAACTCGTTTATTTCAAAGGAGCAAGCTTGTAAGCACTGGATCATCAAGTTTTGAAAATAAGAATAAACACAAACAAGCTCCACTTGCAGCTGCAACTGATGTAAACATCTTAAAGTGCAGCATCAAAGCATGGGTAATGTACCCTGCTGAGATACAGTAAATTTCCCAGGGCACAATTTCAAGTTAATGTCCTCATTAAAGTCTTGTCTAGTAAGAAGTCTTCTATCTGCCTCAAAGTATTTCCTTCTTTCTCAATGGACATGTTCTCAATGTTCTCAACCCTTTCTCCCAACTGTCACTCTCCTGCCACCCAATGCAGACTGGC
Organism: Ammospiza caudacuta; assembly: GCF_027887145.1. Lineage (NCBI taxonomy): Eukaryota > Metazoa > Chordata > Aves > Passeriformes > Passerellidae > Ammospiza > Ammospiza caudacuta. Next base: position 36,808,807 of record NC_080598.1, on the reverse strand, counting down.
CTGTATTATTCCACGCTGTAACTCCTCACCAAATGATACTTTTTCAAAAATACTTTCTTATTTTTGACCTCCAACCAATTAAACACATTGAAAACTTCAGGTAAATAGTTTAGAACTACACACCTGAAATTCAAAGATTTAATTTCTCATTATCAAATTGGCAAAACTGCACGTAAGTTGACTCAATTTTCCATTGTTAGGAGACAAATGCAATTCCCAAACTACTGATCTCTACACCTACTGCTCTTCTACATTGCAATTACAGGAAAATTCCACACATGATTGACACTTTACCTGATTAGAGTGGGTAACTATTAGAGTTCGTTGTTCTGGGAAATTATGATAAAGATTGGAGATTATCTGGACCGCTACATCGGTTTTTCCAGTACCAGGTGGACCCACTACCTAAAATCAAACACACACACACACACAAAAATAAAACCAAACAAAAATTAATCACAATTTATCAGAATACTTCAACAAAATAAAGAAAAACAAGAGTTGGCTGGGGAAGAAAAAACCCAGAACAATCTCACAAGACACTGACATTACACATTGCTTCCTGGCTCCGGTGAACTTTCAGACCAAATACAACATATTATAACTATTTTGGCAGATTCCTGACTAAAAGGAATATGGTAATCCAGCACAGGAAGTACTAATAAGAAAAGAGATGTTCTCAGAGAAAAAAGGCAGAACAGGCTTAACAGGGGAGAAACAGTGAAAAGAGAATCAAGACACACAACTGAAAAACAATAGGGAGAAACAGACATAAAGAACAGGAAAAATTTTTAAAAAGAGAGTTCATTCCTTCTATTTACTCAGAAATCTACAACTGATGATATAGACATATAATAACAATTAATGTTTTCATAGGCTCAATTCTACAAACACTCCAAAACTGACAGCTCAGACATTTTAAAGGTATCCAAATATTATAAAGAAAGCATCTCAAAACAATTTTTGCATGATTAAGAAGCACAGAATAGCAGTTTTCATAAGCATCAACACATAAAATTACAAATTGCTATGAAAGCATTCCTCCTTTATTTAAAGACTCTCCAACCACTTCAAAAGTAAATTCAGTTGCTGTGGAAAGCATTCAGCCACGGAAATACATGATACAGAGATGTGTTGCTCTATGATTTTGTGAGGATTGGTGCATGTTGAGCCTCTGAAAGTTAGTTCTTCATATCCTTAAACTATTAATAGAAGTTACCTCAGCAAGGCTACAGAAAGGGGCATTACTAGGATTTCACTGAAGGTACCTAAGGCCAGAATTAATAAAATAAGAGTTTAGAATCCTTGAAAACATCCTCACCATAGTTAGTCCAGGCTGCATTCCTGCACGGATGGCTTCAATCTGAGTATGGGTAAATTGAATAGTATTGCTGTAACAAAGCAGAATGACATCTGATAATTGATAGACTTTGCCAACAATTTTTGTAAAAGCAATTGTTTTAACAAGTTTTATTTCAATTAATTGTTTATATCTTTCCTGAACAACACATTTGCAAAATTTTGCACAAATTAAATCAGCATTAGAACTACGTTTTTATAGATACAACAGTCTTGAAATTTCTGAGCAAGACAGTAAATCATGTTGTCCATGTGACAACTCTTTCCATCTAAAAGCCTGTTTGTCTTTAGTCATTATTTGCAGAGAATGTTGTAGAATTATTTAGGTATTACTTTCCTAATATTCAAATTCCTGAGACAAAAATCACTAGAAGACAGTATTTCTCCCTGTTCTTCAAGGGACTATTTTCACAGATGGGGGACAACAGAATAAATTTTTCACAGATGGGGGACAATTTTGATTCAAATATAAAACAACCAGTCTCATTTCTGAAAATGAACTGCTATGCACATGTTGTCATTTGAAACTAAGTTCCCATCCATTTCTTACCGTTTTGGTTGATTATATGGATATGGTCCCCTGTTTGGGATAACATGAGGCTCTACAATCAGTGTTTTAGCTTCTTCAGGGTTTTCTTCACTTCCATCCCCTTTTCTTTTCGTTCCTTTACCTTCCTTCATTGGGAAAGTTATTCTGCAACACATAATTTAAGGTTAAACATGTTCACTATGACATGGACTGTCTCAGAAGGTGATAAAGATTTTTTCTCCCCATTAAGACAAACTCTCATACAACAGGGAAACAAGTGCTGCAAATGACAAAGTTTTAAGGAGAATAAAGAAGAGAAATGCCAAATGAAATGATGAAGCTGATTAAACAAAAAGTGTGTCAAAAGCACTCTTTTCATAACTGGAAAAGCCAGGAGCAGTGCTAAGAGCCAGCTGGAAGAACACTGAAGACAAGGAGTTCATAAGTGAAAATGGAAGGGACAGGAGAAAAGTTATCATGGAACATAAGCTGGGTCAGTATTCCAAACTATTCCAACAGATGAAGGTTTTTATCCTCCAATTTCAATTTTTTATAGCCTTCTATGCATTCAGAAACAAATCACAGGTGAAGAAATCCCAATGCCCATCCAAAATGTAGATATCTATAACAATAATAATCTCTTACAGGACAAATGTAGCAGTAGGAAGAGCAACAGCTATTCATAAAGAGCAGTATCTCTGAACTGAAACTGAACAACAGGTCATTGAGGAAAACTGTGTGAGATCTTTTCCTGATACCTTCAGACTATTTTTATATCATTATATAGTGTTAGTGCCTTCTCCACACAAATTCTCCATGTAGTGTTTCCAAAAAAAGCTCAGGAGATTACCTCCCTGCTTTTCAAGATTCAGTTTAGCCATGATAAAAGCTGACTGATGCAGGGGAAAGGCATCTTTTCCCTCCACAGATTTATTCCTTTACAAGGAAAAGATGTAGTCTCTTCAGCTGAAGGAACTGTTCTCCAATACTATGCACTGTGAAACTCAGTTGTCAAAATTCAAGGAACCGGACCAGGAGGGACAGAATTGTCAGGTCTAAAATTGCTGAACAACAGCACCACTAAAACAAAACAAGTAAATCTCATTTAGTTGCCAATGGCATCCTATTTCAGAAATCATTTCTAAAAATAAGCATTATGGGATTTCAGACTTAATCTTTTATGTTGATTGAACAGTGTTTCCAAAAGCTCAAATCTTAACTGGTGTTGAAATTGCTGTTCTTAGCTTGTTGTAATGAGACATGTAAGGAAATGATGTAATTAAAATTCTCTAGCCTGATCTTGAGGAGACTAGATGCATATATTCTTGAGGAAACTTTCAGCATATATTCTGTAGGCTGATCTACAAGCAATGCTCTGATGCATTTTTATACAGAAGTGAACAGAAGCCGGTCCTGGGTCTTGCTGTCATACAGTTAACTCTATCATGTAACTATCTAAATCTTACATATCTAAACATAATCTAAACATATCTCCATCTTTTTTTTAAATAAAGAGCATCTCCTTTCAACCTCTGAACATAACTCCACCTGAAAACATGTTTCAGCAAGAATATCAAGAAGTACTTGAAATATTAAGATCACCTGAAGGGGGGTACATGCAGATCTGGATTGTCAACAGTGACTTTAACATTGTACCCAGGAAAGCTAGCTTTTAAATGATCAATGGACAGGAAAGTGTCATTAAAATCCAGAGTTGCAATCTGATTGGGCATTTTTGAATAGTGTGCACTACTTGGGTCTCCATATCCAAGAATGATGTCATGCAGCCAGTCAGGAACCACACAATCTGTGTTCATCAGGTTCCTGATAGTCTCCAGAAGTGCCTGTAAATAAGAAAAGCCAGAAAAAATAGGATTGAAGAGACTGACTTATTATCAGGTAAAAATCATACTGAAGATCAATCAAATCTGTTTTAAGACTATAGAACAGAACACTTTAATTGACAGTGTTTGGTTAGATTGAGTCAATATATGGACAGTGTATATATGCAACAAAACACCAGTATCAAAGCACAGGATTCTTAAACTAAGAATAAAATAAGAGCTAGTAAAGATGACTGCAATCATCAGTAACATTTTCATCCCAGAACATTCACAGCAAGGGAAAAACGCATAGAAGATCCTCATGCAGTTTAAGGTTTCCTCTTACAGGCCTATAAACTTCACCCTTGCAGTCAGCTTAAGCCTTCCTTCAAGCATTTGCTCTTCACCCAAGAATCATCTGTGGTTATACAAGTTTTCTCTCCTTTCCCCTCTTGTGAAAATACCAAAGCTCCAGACCCTAGACTTGCAGAGAAGGTGTGCTTTTTAACTAAGAGGTAACTGAATTTTAGCCTTCCTTTTAAAGGGCTACTTTAGTGGCAAGGCTTGAAGAACTATCTCACTTGAAACTTAGCATTTGGTCACCATGTATTTGCACTGATTTCCAGATCCTCTGACTTCCTTTGCCACCAAACATGGACACAAATGAATGGCAAACACGGTGCATCAGCCGTCCATGCCAGAATAAAATACAGAACCTCTAAATGCCAAACTTGTAAAAGAACAGTCAGTCAAATCAAAGCACAGAATTTTATTCAGATAGTCTACATTTATATACCCATCCCCAAAGGGTAGGTTTTTCTTTTCCTGCTTGTGCTGTATCATTGAAAGAGTCAAGTAATGTGATCACCATCCCTGCTCAGCCAACCTCTATTAAGGTCCTGGTTCTTCCCCACTACTCAGCGTGGGTGAGACCACATCTGGAGGGCTGTGTCCAGTGCTGGCTCCTCAGGACAGGGGACACAGACATACTGGAATGGCTCTAGCAAAGAGCCACTGAGATGATGAAGGGATTGGAGAATCTGTTGTATGACAAGCTGAGAGAGCTGGGATTGTTCAGCCTCAAGAACACAAAACTCAAGGAGCATTGGAGAATTTGAGTGATTTGTATCAATAAAATTCACTGGGAGGAAGTTAGATCAATGGAATGAGAGTCCACTCAGTAGTGCCCTGTGAAGGGACAAGGGGCAATGGACATGAATTGAGATATGGGAAATTCCACCTAAATACACTAAAATATTTTTACTGTAGAGGTAATGCAACACTGGAACAGGCTGTCTAGACTGGCTAGGTAGTTTCCATCACTGGACATATCCAATTCCAACTACATAGTGACAAGATCTTGAGCAAATTGCTCTAGCTGACTCTGCTTTAAACAGGTCTTGGACTAAATCAACTCTTAAGGTCCCTCCAACCTTAACCCTTCTCTGAATATGTTTCTTCCAGTCACAGTTATGCTGTGGATTCTGTGACAGACCTGCAAAGCTATGAAGTTGAAGGCATCTTAGAACTTCTGAAGCCTGAATAACTTCAAAGATATATGGATGGACAAGTCCCATATTAAGTAAGAATTTTTATATTTTTGTTGCAAATATAGAACAAGTACTTCTGGCTCAAACATATATTGAGCACAGCATAATATGTTTGTGGTCAGAAAAGCACAAAGAAATCAGAAAATGTCACATTTTTTTCGGGTAGTATTTCTAAACCCAGTGATCAGTTTCTAAGAGGAAGCAAGAAATATGTTCCTAACTGCAAATGTGGTGCTTCTACATCACAAAAACTTTGCTTCAGCTTTTCAAAAAGTAATTTATATGCATGTAAAAATAGTAACATTCATTCTTGTAAAAACTAACACTGCTGACCAATTGTAGTGACACAGTGGTGTCACCTCCAGCAAACACACTGTGTTTGCACTTTCTCTGCTATCTCATCTGTTTAATTTCCAAGGACTGCACAAGAGTTTTCTTGTCTTCTCTCCTACAAGCTCAGCTTTAAACTTCAAGCTGCCTTTCATCTGCTGCATACACTGTCTACACTAACCAGAGCATCATCTTGTTTTCTTTCCTCCAGCTGAAGTTAGAAAGGTTTGCAAATGGCATGGAATGCATGCACCTAAACTGGCAGCAATGTGATAAATGGGGAAATACCTTGGATTGTCTTGAAAAATGAAGGTATGAGTCTTTCATAAATGCCAGCATAAAATGGCTTGCATTGGGATTTGCCTGTAAATTAGCTGCAAGTACACAGCACAAATGATGGCACCACAATGGTCCATGCAGGCTGCAAGGTGCTGCTTCACACCAGAGCTATCTTTCTAGATACAGAAAGAAAAAAAGTCTTCCTGCCTACTTGTTAATCCATTTACAGAGAACCTGCTATAGAATCCCTCAAAATTAAAATCACTTCAATTATGCAGTGCATGATTTTAAGGCACCAAAAGACATGTAGCTTTTCATTCATGCTGCATTTTCAAAATGGAAAATTCAAGGAACATTAATGATTTAGAGGTCTAAAAAGCAAAGAAACTGAGTAAGAAATATTTTTAGGTGTATAAAATTATGCACCCTCACAGTGAAGGCTGGCCTACAGCACCTTGTGCTACAGTATGAATTTGCCCAGCAGGTGAAGGGAAGTGGCTCCTTCCTTTCTGCTCAGCACTGTTGAGGCTGAATCATAGAATAGTTTTGGCTGAAAGGAATCTTAATCTAGTCCACCCCTGCTGCAATGAGCAGGGCCATCTTCAAGCAGACCAAGTTTCTCAGAGCCCTGTTCAACTTGACCTTGAAAATTTCCAGGGATGGGGCATCTACCACCTCTGGGCAACCTGTTCCAGTATTTCATCACCCTCATCATGAAATAGTTTTCTTTTATCTGGGCTGCATCTACCATCTTTTAGTTAATAAACATTATCCCTTGTACTAGCACAATTAGAAAGTTAGTGCTCATCTTTTTTATAAGCCCCCTTACTGAAAGGGTGCAGTCAGATCTCCCTGAAACCTTCTCTTCTCCAGAATAAACAACTCCAACTCTCTCAGGCTTCCCCTGCAGGAGAGGAGCTCCATCCTTCTGACCTAAGAGCTAAGAGGCAAGTATCTTACCTTGAAATTGTTTTCTTTTGGTTTTCTTCTCATTATTATATTAAATGTCTCATAGACATCTTCTGCTCCATTTTGGATTGTGTTGGTCATGTCCTGCTGATACTGGTTTGGGTCCAGAAATACTCTGTATGTTCTGCAATCACCTTTAAGTCTTGGTTTTGGTTCAGGTCCTGCCCATAATGAAACAACAAGATTAGAATTTGATTCAGTGCTAAAAGCAAATTATCATTCAAATAAGTGATCCATAATTGTTCCTCAAATGAAATTCAGACAAATTCATATGATGAAACTAATTTCTGCATAGCAATGGATACATTTTCACTGCATTATTCTAATAGTTTTTGAACAGAATCTCTTTTACTCCTTAACTCAATACTGGATTTATTTAATTAATGTAGCTACATCAGATTTTACCAGAGGAAACTAGCTGACCTTTCTCAGGCTGCTTATGGAATTGGTTTGTTTTTTTCCATGTATGTAACTTATTCAATGAGCATTCTTTAAAAGAGAGAAAAATTATCAATTAGCCTGTTAAATATAAAAAAACCCACAGAGACAGAAAGATAAATCTCTTGAAGAAGTTTTGGGCTATCATACCTTCTTCAATGACACGCCCCTTCTCGTCCAGCATGCCCTGAATTTCACAGCCTCTGACATAGACCAGGCCAGTCTGCTCCACGAAAGGCTGTCTCCTGTCAAACTTGGTGCCGTAGGGCTGCATGGGACGCACCGTGATCAGGAAGCAGACGTCGTGCTTGCGCAGACCTGGGCCCCAAAAGGAACAGGCAGAGATTCGATTGAACGGCACTGTCCTCATCAACTCCTTAGCATATGTATATAAAAGATTGCACTCATATTTCTTTTATAAAATCCCACCTGTGTATATTTTGTTTTGCTTCAAAGTATGCCTTGAACTTAGAGAATACAAAACCACAGGACACTGTGATATAATAGATATGAAAAGTAGAAGTTGAATGCTTTTTTCATAAGAACAAACATTATTTCAAGATTATTCTTCTCCCAATAATCTTACTCTAGTTATTTTTACCTAATTATTTTCAATTTTCTCTAAGAAGTGTGGCATTAATCTCTTATTCTCATTGCTTCTCTCTGGACAAACCTCCAATTCCTTTTTTTCTGTTTTTTACAACAAGTTAAGTGCAGTGCCTAGAACTGGGCACAAAACCCTAAACCAAGTTACTTTAGTTACCTATTTAATAAAGTAAAAGGTCGCTTAACCAAGTTACTTGCTTACTGTTACATTCCAGTTTATAAATTCCAATACAACGTGAGATTTTGTCTCTTTCCCTCCGTACTAACACAATGTTGGGAACCACATTCACTTGTGAGCAAAGGTGACCACTGCTCCTTCTGTTCTGCAGAAGTACTGCCTGTTAAGTTATTCCCCCAACATGTATTTGTACAGTGACTTGTTCTTGCTTAATAATCATCCCTGTTGAACTATATCCTACTTGTAAAATGCTGCTTCTCCAATTCACTAACATAATTCTGAACACTAAATTTTCTCTCCAGCACACCTTCAGAATCTCAGATATCTAAGACACCTTCAAAGCTCAGAAAACATGCTGTATTTTTCATGAGACAAATAATTCCTCATTAAGCACCAGATACTGTTCAACAGAAGGCAGTTTCGTCAAGATTCTGTTGAGTCAGGCAGTGATTTATGAATTCTTCATCTCAGTTTTGATTTAGTTAAAATATTATTTTTTACAAATCATAAAGGCTGTTTTAGTACTTAAAAAGCTAAGTGCATCACTATATAGATACCTTCATTATAGTGAATTCTCTGCCATCCTCCTAGATTTTTTACTTTAAGAGAAATCTACAGCCCCAAAGCGGCATCTGCTCATTTATCACACAGTCCAGCTTTAGCATTTGTGCTATGTGACCTGCAATCACACTACGCAGCTCCAGCACGTTTATCAGGTTTCTCTAACAAAAGAGAAAGGAGTGACATTTACTGATAACACAAGTACAACTGCATGCTTCCATGCCACTTGCCAACACAGTCAACTAAAGTTCAAATCCCCAAGCGAAAGAAGTGTCGCCTGCGGATACTTACAAGAAACAGTATTTGGTACAGTCAGCACTTCATAATATTCAAACACACTGTAAACTGCTGAAATGCCCTGGTTTGAAGTAAATAAAAATCTGTCCTCCCCACTTGTGTATGAGATAGATATCACCTTCCCCATGCTTTTCAATATGACATTTTTAGCTTAAAATGCTAAGTTAACTTTCCACAGTCCTGTAAAGGACAGCATTTTACAGCTGGTCACTGACTGACATTAGTCTGAAGTAATAAACACTCAGATCCCAATGAAACATCTAAGTAATTATTTCAAACTTCACTTTATGAAAATATAAACCCCTTAAACTTGGAATTTGAGTAACTGTCCTCTAAACAGTGTATCAGGATTGACAAATCTATACCATGGATTAAAACCTCCTTTTCTCACAAAACAGACTACATCAAAGTGTATTTTGATGAGCACCTATTCTGAGCGCTTTATTTCCAAGCAAATTAAGTACCTTCCCATTCATCTTTGATGTTATCTCGCACATTCAAATTGATTGTAACGTCTGCTCGCACTCGCATGGGCCAGTTTTCACCAATGTTGGGCTTGGCCACCTCCACCACTGTGAAAGAGACAATGGGCTGAGCCATCCTAGCCCATCCACCAAAGACCACACCTCCATATTCTGATAACCTAAGAAATAAACACCAAAATTTTGGTAGTCATTAGTTGATAACAGATTCAATTCTTTTTTAAACTACGAAAAAATTACCCCACAGTAACTTTTAAGAAAAATATAGAATTTTTAACTTTATGTGCTACTGAATTAGATTCATGCAATACTGCATGTTAGAATCGAAGCACAACATGACTTATATTTCAAAAAACAAAAGCAAGTTATGCTAGCATTATTCAAAAAACTCACAGAGACAGAAGATAAAGGAAAGGTAACAAAAAGCCACGTACTGAGTATAAAAGACATCACACCAAATAAACCCTTTAAACCAAAAGAAGATTAAAATGTGGCAGATAGCAAATTCAAGAATACTCAGTAACATCCCCCCCAAACAGAGGAGTTTATGACATTTGCATATTTTGTCAAGTCAGCCATGGAAAATTAACTCGCCCATCCTAACACAACTAAGGCTTTTTGTTAGCATCCAGCATGCTGCCTTTAACACACCTGCAGGGATACATAACCACAAACCCCTAAAATATCAACCCTTGGCATGGTAACACCTTATGGAAGGAGTAAGTACAAACCACAGGATCTATGTAATAATTTTAACACATTTGTTACTATGTACTTAGTATACACACAGTATCAGTTTTTGATTCCTAAACACACTTTGATTAGAAGGGAACTGACTGGCTTGCACCGGTTAATAAATATTACCATGGCTTCATCCTACTGACACTGTCTTCAATGTCCTGCCTGATCTCATAGGTGGACTCCAAGCGGAAAAGATTGAAGTTCCTCAGCAGGTAGTCATGGAGAGTCAGGAACTGTAGATTCAACTTGGGAAGTGCAAGACAGCCTAAGGATTTAAGGGATGATGGACAAACAAAAAAAAAATATTAATTAATATACTGTTTCTATGAATTCATAAATAGACACACACTTTACTGTACATCTGCCATCGCAGTTATCCTTGGAGATTCTAAAAACCACCCCTTTTATCAATACACACCTCTAAAAAGCATGTACTTTTCAGGTTCTCTCTAAAAGATCCTGTACAAGATTGAAGGAATTTTCATCCTTCTAGCACTAATACAGTGAACTACTTAAATATTGAATCCATCAATGTATTCAGACAACAAAATGAAGTTTAGGAAAATCAAATGCACAACAAAGTAATGGTCTTTAGAAGTGCAACAATTAAGTAAGCATTAAAAAATTATGAAAAAGACTAATAAAATAATAAAAACCATCCAACAATTTCCCTATTCCCATGCCTTGTGTTTATTAGATGCCATAAAAACCATTAATGTACAAAAAGAGCTTTAAGTCACAAAATCAAATTTTAACACACATCTCTAAAGTCTGTATTACTGCTTTGTTTTTTAAATGAGAAAGAAAAACAGAGGAAGATTAGATCCTACTACACAAGGAGTATAAGAACTCATAGACAGGTTCTAAAGTTTTTTCCATTGTTTTAGGATAGTCTTGGATGAAAATTTTCCGTAATTTTAATTCCTATAAGTTACTCATCTAACATTACTGGACTACTATTACAATTGTTATCTATGTTTAAGACCTGTGAAAGCATCTTGCTTTTGAAACTTGCAATATCATTGTTGAAACCTTTCTCTGGTATAGGTACTACATACTGACTTTCACATGCACTGAGAAACAACAGCAATGAAGAAAGGCAGCAGAGCACAGTAATTTATATTGTTGAAAGTTTGATGGTGATAAAATACTTTAACACATTTCCCAACACCAAGTAAGAAACCCTGTCCTGTTAAGCTAGTTATATGCACAAAGGGCAAGGTGGGAAGCAACACCTCTTTAAGGCTGCACAGTGTTCATCTAAGAGATGTTCTTCTTCCCTCATTTCTAAAAGGAAACAGAAACAATACTCCTAACATTCTTGGGTTAAATTACTCTTACGTAAATTTTAGACCAAATTTATTTAATTTATTCCTTTTAAGAACACAAAAAAACCTTTGTAAGACCACAAAACCAACACTGTTTTGTTTGAAACCAGGACAGGAGAACACATGGAGATGAAAAAGAGAAAGTGTAAACTAAACCAAGAGAAGCAAAATAGAAAAAAAATACTTGTAACAGTCTGATAGCAAAAGAAATACTTCACAACATCACCATCAATACCATAATTCCAAAAGTGTTCACCACAGGAGGAAATGTTTCCACTAGCAACCAGTGTTACTTGACAAAATTACACCTCACCATTAACAAAATTTCTTTAATGCACTATTAAAAAGTCACAATGATGACCTGCCTTCTCCTCCTGTCCCCCCTTCCCTCCCCCTCTGCAACCCATATTGCCATAAATATATTTGGCTGATCAAACATAAGCCCACAGCACACAGAAGTCAACCACCCAGAACAGGATGAATGGCAGTAGAGCTGCTCTGACCTGCCTTTAGAACCTGAATGGTTCAGAGCATTACAACAACCTGTGATACCCCCTGATCTTACTCTAAGATACTGGAAGATGCCAAAGTACCGTGTGTAAGTTTCTTGGACAGAATAAACAGAACACATCAGAATTCCTTTTTTTAATTGCAGCATTTACTGAACTACTAATCATACCTTCTCCAGAGTAATATTCAGTGGGCACAATATTTTCATCCCAAATAATCTTCTCTGTGGGATAGAGAGGCATCTGGTTGAGCTGCTGAATTTGAGATATTCGTCGCTCATGACGGGAAACCTAAAGAAAGGAAGCATTTCAAATCTCTGAGTCAAAAAGGAACAATAAAGATACTTTTGAAACAGACAATAATTCATAAGGGGGTCACTTGAGTTTTCTCCATCAATATTTTTCTAATTAAATATTTTAATATAACTAAATGCAAACAGTGACATCAGAAGATGAACAAAGACATAGTCCAACTACTGGTCATAGTACAAGAATCAAACAATCCTTCGGGTATTCAGCAGACCAAAAATGGCACAACAGAATTGAAAATACTCAATCAAGGTTCAGCAGAGAATCAAGTTCAAATAAAACTTACTTTACTTTCCATTAAAAATATGGTCAGTACCTAACTAATACTACTCATTCAGTAACAGTCTTTGTTTCCTCTTTGGAACACAAAAAAAATCTATCCAATACTATAACATGTTACCTGAACAAATATCTTTCCATGGCAGCCAGAGGCATATCATTACCTTCAATACCGTAGAAAACCACATGAACTATTTAAAAAAAAAACAACCACGAAACAAACTCATGAATGAGATTTCAAAAAACAGCTACGGTATTCTGATATCAAATTAGAAGCCTACAACAGTATTGCTACACCTTGAATATCCAAAAAACCATGATGTGCATCAAACAATATTTCAAATTGGTTTGGGGCCCAAATAGATACTGAATATCTAGATCTACTTTAGCATATCTTTTTGTTTTTAAATGGGAAAAAAACTTTTTCAGAAGAACTCAAAACTGTTTCCAAGGCTCTGCTTATTGACCTAAAAAACACATAAATATAGTTTCTCATGGAAACTATATTTATAAATAGGCATTTTCGAATACTTAATTTATATAGTTTTAAACCCCATCTTAACATTCCAATTACTGCAACAACACTGCTGTGGCTCACAGGTGGCTCAGAAAACATTCTAAACGACTACTTTACTGCAGTGCAGCTGCTGGATGTAGCTATGCCTTCAGTTTTGAATAGAAGAAGTGCAAGGAGCATTATTCATGTTTTTACCAGCAATTCCAGCAGGAACTCCTTCTCGTGCCTCGTGTCCTCCCCCTCGGCCAGCGGCGGCAGCAGGCACAGGTACGACGCCACCTGGTGGAGAACGTTGGAGCTGCACGGCGAAAGGAAAACAAGAAGCCTCTGTCACACTGAAACCAGGGACAGCACTGACTTACTGCAGCTGCTTTTTCCTTAAAGAAAACTCCAGCCGTCTGATTCCACCAGAGCTAAACAATTACGGGTCAGGCTTTTAAGTGAGGTTTGTGTATAAGGTGTAAGCTGAACCCCTCACCTACAATAACATGGCAAGGGTTGGATATTTTTGCATTATTTCAAGACCTGACGCAGAAGCAAACAACAAAGCATACACTGCCTTTGTCAAAATACATACTGCTATCCTTTTACTCACAGCATTTACAATGCAGTACAGTTAATACAGTGGCATGCTTTCATGATTTCTGTTGTAGTTGTTCTACAGAACAGAGTAAAAAAAATAAACTAAACAAGTTAGATGTTAACTACTGGCTATGCACATGAGAAGTGAGAAGAAAAAAAGGCTGGAAATTTGTTAAATTTAATCACACTGAGAATCAAGAACTTCAATTTCAATTTGCTAACTTACCTAAGAGGTCCAAATAACTTCACCAGTGCATCACGAGTATCTACTGCAGCTACATTTGAGAGTGCAAAGTCATATAATTCTGGGAAATGTGCAAACGCTGCTCTCTGCAAAAGATTCATGCATGGAAAGTGGATGTAAGCATATTAATCAAATGATTTAATAACAGTTTAAATACTTAGAAAAAAGCACAGTTTCTTCTGGTTCATAACATGAACCACTCTATGGACTCCATCAGGATAGAAATACAAGCCAGATTGAATCTCTTTTTCTTAACACCATCTATTTGTTACTCCTCTACTTCTGACACACTATCTTCCTTATTTCACCCTTATACCACCATTTGTTGTCATTAAAATAAAACATAAGGAAGCAGATACACAGCTTTGCAAGCAACTAAGAAAAGCCATAAACAAGTTTAACTTAACCACGCTTCCTTGAATTGTTCTGTTAAAACTGATGCAAACAATTCTAAAAAGTGTGAGTGAATTTGTACAAGGGACCCCTATGTGCACACTGATCTTGAGGAAATGCTGCCACCTACTGCAACACCACAGGATCCTACAGCATTCTGCTTTCCCTTCTTAACAGACTTAACAGGAACAGTTCATTCTGGTAACACAAGGTCAAAAATGCTGATGTTTTGCTAGAGCATATTAATTAGTCATAGTCTCATCCACCACTGCACATCTTCAACTGCTACAGCCAAGCTAAAGTTATTCCTGTAACTCAAGAGGGAAAATAAAGGGTTTGATTTGGGAAATAACCGCCTGCCTATCCCAAATGCAAATTAGACTACAACAGCAAAACCAAATCCTCTGTCTCTCATAAGCACTTCATCCTCTACTTACCTGCAGAGAAGTAATTCTGTCATAGTGAATTGTAGTCATCTCATTCTCTGTCAAAGCATTTCCAGTCTGATCATTGATTTCAAAGCCAGTGTAGAATTTGAGCATATCTAAAAGCTGAGACACCATCAATATAAATTAGTGGATTAACAATAAGAGACACCCCACAAACACGACAAACAAAACCACAGTTCAAGAGGGCAAATGCACAAACAAGAGCTCCTCAAAGTTCTAGAAGAACTGGGAATAGTATCTGAATTTTATACTTGGCTGATGCACAAAACAGTTTTTGTTAGGTATCTCATCTGCAAGCCATCAAAATTTCAGTATAGTTCACAAGCAATATGGTTTCTTGATATACTAGGGCTTGAAATTGAAACTCATCACAGTAAGGTGATCTAGCCAGAGGCTGTCATTGAACCCAACTTACAGCTTCCTGCTACCAAAAGGGAGAGGCCTTGTGCCTTTCTGCCCTCTCTGATGGCAGCTCTGAAGTTCATCTGACCTTCCAACAGGATTATTTAACTTGGAGGAAGAAAATAATTCAGATATGTTGCTGCCTTTGTGTACCATCAATACTGACCCTCAGCAAAAACGAACAAGTGGCAGAGATGGGGGACAGCAAGCAGCAGGAAAAGCAGCTGAGATGCAGGAAAGGGGACAGATCTTCAGACCCTGCCATATAAAAAACAATGTACTAGCTATGAGTAAACTGAAGGACAGAAGTGAAAAACAGCTGCAGTGCAAAACAGGGTGAAGTCAAAATGAACGAGAGAAGAATGCAGTGGTGACAACTTCTGCTATGTGTGTGGTAAAGCATGCCAGAAGCTGCACTGCTTTCTAGCTTGTACTTTTAAGAACTCAAAATCAGAAGCAGAAATATTACTTTGCTCTGGTGAAACCCCACCTGCAGTACTGTGTCCAGGTCTGGGGTCTCCAACACTAAAAAAACTTGTTGGAAAATGTCCAGAGGAGTTTAGTATAGGGCTGAAGCACCTCTTCTGTAACAACAGGCTGAGAGTCGAGACTGTTCAGCCTGGAGAAGGCTCCAGGGAGACCCTATAGCTTCCTTTACAGTATCTAAAGGGAACTACAAGGATGGAGAAGGACTTCTCACAGAACATGTAATCATAGGACAAGAGGGAATGGCCTTATACTGAAGGAGGGTGGGTTGAGATTAGACAGCAGGATAAAACTTTTCACTGTGAGGATGGTGAAGCACTGGAACTGGGTGCCCACAGATGCCCCATCCCTGGAGGTGTTCATGACCAGGTTTGATGGGACTCTGAGTAACCTGATCTAGTGGAAGGTGTCCCTGTCCATGGCAGAGGCATTGGAAGTGGATGATCTTTAAGGTTTGTTCCAAGCCACTCTGTGATTCCATGAAAAGTTATGTGAGTAGTTACACACACAGGTACAGGTAAGAAAAAATACTGTGTGAAAGATTTAAATAAAGATGTAGTTTGTATCAAACAAAAGCCTATTAAAAAAAAAAAAAAGAAACCAACTGCAGCATTCAGAAACAAAGGGAATGAAAAAGTTATTTTCAAGAACATTGTATCTCACCTGGCAGAAGAGATGACCCTCTTTTTCTCTTTTAGCAAGACTAGACAGGTAACAGTGAACAACAAGATGGGAGTCATCCAACACTGTATTAAACCAGCGCCGTGTGGGGAGCAAAGCCTGCAGTAAATAACATCATGTTAATACAAGCAGCTCCTCAAAAAGTAAGAAGTCCTGGCTTCTCAGGATTTTCCATTGCAAGAAGGCATATTAAGACAGATTGCTGCAGTTATTTGCATATCTAATACCCTCACAAAGGTATTAAAGCAGCAGTTATGTGTGCCAAGACACTGGGTAGATGCAGGTAAGCTGCTATGAACAGTCCTTTATGTAACAGGGAGCATGGCATGAACTTGCCATGAGTGAGCAGTCATCCTGCCAGTCAAAAAGTAAATTAAATAAAGCAATTATTCTACTACTAAATGTCTACATGTGGTGGTTTGACCAGGAAGAAGTGGGAATTCTGGGATGTTCTGGTCAAACCAATGGGTGCTTGGATTTTGATATTGGCACCTGGTGTAGCCAGTGGGTTTTAGGACACACCTCCGAGAACACCCAGGGGTTAAAAGCAGAGCTTCGGCCGTGGGAGGCTCTCTTGGGACTTCGAGGGACGGAGGTCGGAGCTCTCCCTGTTCAGCCGCTGCCTCTGGGTGGGGCAGGGGCAGCCATGTGGTAGGCCTGGGCCTGGACAGAGATGGGGGTGAGGAGGCCCTGGAGGATGGAAGGGTGGAGGAAGAGCCCCAAGAGACATCGGGCAGCCATTCCCCCCCCCCCCCCCCCTTGGAGACAGACAGAGAGAGAGAGAGAGAGAGTGCAGCCTGTGTCCTTATCTTGAAACTCAGTAAATATGTGCTGGCAGCAGGCAGCCCAGCTGAGGAGATGGGGGGGGTGCAGCCAGGAGTCCAGCCGCCTGGAGGAGTTTTTAACCCTTTTTGGACAATGAAAACCTTACAGAACATTAACCCTTCCTAGGCGAGTGATAAGAGTGGGGGAGGACGAAGGAAATGAACGAGTGATGGGGGTCTGGACCAGAGAGAGAGAGAGTGAGAGATGTTGAAAGAATGGAGAAGATGGAGTGGCATTTTATGCTGGACTCTTTCGTGTAGCCATGGACAGAGCCATGTTTCCGTGAGATACAGAGACTGAGTCCAGGGGGAGAAATGTCCCAGTGCCAGAGAAGATTCAGTGTGGGTACCCCTCGGCCCCAGGGGGTATATAAAATATGGGGGGGACAGATGTCCCAGAGGTGAGAAGGTGAGATACTGTGCTTTTCTGGAACTGGACAAAGCATCCTTAAAAAGACAACCCTGGAAGCAGCCCTGATCCCTGTTCGGTGGTGAGAGCACCGGAACAAGGACGGAAAAGGCCACCACGACACATGGAAGGACTCCCTCTCCTCTTGAGGAACTGGAAGTTTGAGCAATCTAGAGGGTGGTGTTGGACCCAGAACTGGTGATTTTGGAGGATGTATTGTATTGGGAATTTAGAGGGGAGGAGGGGGAGAGTGTTTTTTGTGAGGTTTTCATTTTCCTCGTGTTTTTTTTTTCTTTTGTGTGTAGTTTAGTAATTGTTTGCGTGTAGTTGGGTTAATAAACTTTTCTTTATGTTTAAGCTGGAGCCTGCTTTGCTTATTCCTGGTCACATCTCACAGCAGACACCGGGGAGAAGGTGTACTCATGGGGGCTCTGGCTTTGCCAGGCCAAAACCATAACACTACAGAATGATTGTGTGCTAAAAATGATAAGTCAAACTGCTTCAGCATTGTTTTAAATGTCTGTTTTCTACACTAATTAAATTAATTTTAAGCTTGAGGTCTTTAAAATTGCCAACTGCTTCTTCTAAATATGACAGGGTATCTTCTTTTCTTTGCAAAATACTCAAGTGTTTTTCAAATCTTTAATAACAACACAAATAGAGATCTTTTCAATAAAGAAATAATAAATAGATTAAGCTGCTATATGTAGCAAATGTTGAACAGCATACAGAAGACCACAACAATTTAAGTGAAAAATGAGCTGTTCTCTGCAGACTGAATTTAGAAAGCCAGAAAGACATCAGTATGATGCTTAGAACTGAGATGAAAAAAATAAAAAAATCTGTAATAGAAAATGTTGGTTGCCTTGTACAATAATGATGAAAACAAACTCATAAAACCTTAAGAACTCTCCACTGAATTATTACTTTCAAATTATCAAATCACCAGTTTTGATATGCAGCATATACACTGTAATATGAAACAGTAATATTCTGAAAAAAGCCAAGTAAAAAGCACCCATGTAGCCCACATGCTACAAAGGCAAAAAGACTTGAATTTACAGATAATTTCTCATTTGCTTGTTACAGTCACTTGAACAGACTTTCTAAACCTGTCTGAATTCTGATCTTTCTATAATACCTAGAGGGAACCAATCTTAGAAATGCTTCTAAGCATTTTAAGTCAGACTTTAGTTCACCTTCCAACACGTTTTCTCTTACCAGAGTATATTACATACATAAGACAGGAAGATCTAATTTAAATTATTCAATCTATTACAACTACAAGAACAGACTACTTCAGTGATTTAACAGAGTGAGCCTGCAGAAATTCACCACAAAAGCATTTTAAAGTTCCCTGTGACACTGTTTCAGAAAATGCTTGTTTTATTTCACAGCGCCTTCTGAATCTGAAGTTACTCTAAAATAATTACTCATGCAAAAAATTGCACATGAATGCCTTTTAATACTGGTACTGTGGTGCTTAAAACTGTCTCACTTCCTTGGTATCTGCTGAAAACTTCACAAAACCTTGCTCCATGTCTTATGACTCTAATAAACTGCAGATCCCCAGACCTGGTACTTCTAAATAATGAAGTCTAGCCAAACAGGAATAGTTTGCATTTCAGACTACTGCTGCTTTCTGGGATTTAACCCAACAACACAAAAGAGACTTTAAGTGACCTGTTATGCACTGGGGGAAGAATAATTCTGAATTATTCCTACCAATTAAAGCATTACACATTTTCAGAAATGGCCAGTATTATCACCTCTATTCCAATTAAATCCTCTTCATTAAGCACTTTAGGATCCTAGTTTTGTCTGCTGGCTTATCAACATTGCTGGTCAGCTCCCAGTATGGATGCAATGCTGCAACCTCTTATTTACAGATGGAAAATCACTTTTAAATCACTTTTAAACAACCACATGCACAGCTGTGACATAATCACCTCCTATTTGGAATAAGGTTGTAATAATTAATTTATGCACTTTAACCCTAGAAAAGTACACCTGGAAACTGGCTGAATCCATTTAAAAACTTACCTCAAGGTCTAGCATGAGTTCAATAAACCTCTCACAATAATGAACTTTGTCCATAGAAATAGGACCTAGACAAAAAAATTTTAAAAAGTTTAAATTGATCCATATCACAATATACTTACACTTGAACAATTCCTTAAAAACTAAATAAATGCTACAAATATAAAAGAATTAATTTTAATCTTGTTAAAAGCTAATTAAAATATTATTCTCTTTTTAAAACAATCCTTTCTTATATTAAAAATTCTTCTGGTTAACAATGAAAGAGTAACAGAACCAGAATTTCAGGAGTGATTTTATCTGCTTTGAAAAACCTGGAATAACAAGCAAAAATGCTCACTTCCACAAGGTATCACTTGCCCATTATGTTTGTTAAGAACTTTTAATGCCAGGTACTCAAAAATACATTTTTAAAAGCTGCAAACAAGATGTGTGCAAAAGGCCTTGACCATATTCAAAGGTACTCAGAGGTGACTACTAAGGAGCCTTTAGAATCATGTCAAAACACACCACATCTCCCTTGATGACTTTCCAACTCTTACAGCCTCCAAAGAAATGTTGAAGTAAATCTAAAACAGGTTTAGTATAATTAGGAAATCAGAAGGGATAAGTATCCTTTCTGAGGAAGCCACATTACAAAATTTACAGCTTAGGTAAGAGCTGAAGTTTGCTAAGAGTTTAACAGAGAAAGGAAAACTCTGGGAACTGATTTCACCCAAACTGTGCTGTGCTTAGAGCATAATAACCCTTTTCTGTTAAAAGGCTAACACCTTCCTCCACAAACACTTTTCCTTTCTAAATCAGGCAAGGAGATAATTTTGCTTGTCACAATGACTCAAGAGCAGTCAAATCTTACAGAATTTCACTTCACTTAGGCTTTTGTTCTTACTGTAAATCAACAGAATGAACAGACAGAGCCTTATGATATCCATTTATACCATCTATTTAATAAGGTACTTAAGTAAGTATGAAATGCTTTAAGGCTCTAAGCACACAGTAAAGAATATCAGTTCCCAGAAATATTGTTTTTACTAAGTACATACTGAATAGAAGGAGGTTTAAAGTAGCTTTTTACTGTTTAATTTTTAAAGTATATACAGATTTACATATTCATTTTAATATGAAATCCATGCAGACAGGCATAGTGCCCACTATAAGGCTCATCTGAATAAGGTCCCCAACCTCAGGCTGCTATCCTAAGGACTAGTTGCTTCAGCAACACAAAAAGATTTTCAAACAAATTACCAGATAACAAAGTAACATAAGAAACGCAGTTACCTGAGACAGGTATTGACTTTAAAACAGAAATGAATTTCTGAATGAGCTGTGAAAGAAATCTTCTCTCTCGATATGCTCTAAAGTTGGACATAAGACAAAATAATTAATACTCCTTAAATGCAGACTGGAAGGATATTGTAGCTTTCACAAATACAAAATTAGCTGCCTCAAAATTATTATACTGATAGTAGGCTGCTTTGAAACACACCTAAACTGTTTAGATGAAAACTTTCTCTCTGCACTCAGGAAGACAGATTAGCAGCCTACATTTTTGGGCACAGAAACTGGTTAACAATCTATGCTTCTCATGTGTCAAGGAGAAGTCAGTCCCCTCCTACACCTTAGCACAAAGCACTGGAACATTTAATTTTGGTGAGATAGACACACATTAATGAAATTCTTGCATAAGCTATATATACCTAAGAGTGAAACACTTGCTAAAGGTCGTGAAAAAAAGTGAGAAGTTACATGAATATTCTTTTGTGCCTTCATCCTTTAGTTTTAAGATTTGGAATCACAAATTCACTGACCAAATAAAATATGAAGTTCTATAACAGTATTTTGCATAAAGACTACTGAAAAACAGAACAGCTTCCAGGAGACCATGTATGATAAATTCTCATTGGCCACAGGTATTCAAAAACCACCTTTTTCATTGAAACAATTTATTTTAGCTGAAACACAATGAATGCATTAAAGAAAAAAGGCTTCTGTACATACTGCATTCTTGACTCTTCATCCATTTTTGCATCATTTTTCTTAATTAGATTCCAGAATTTTCTTAGTTTTGGTGTCTTTTTCAACTCTTGTTCCAATCGATTCTGTAATGTTAAAGTGATATTCAGTCACCAAGGAATCCTGTTTTCATGAGATAAAAATACAGTCCGGTCTTTTTATTAAAAAAAAAGGAAAAAATATATAACAAACTGAAATAAAGAACTGTCTCTGTCTACTCTCACTAAGTATCACTGTGAAACAAAAAGGAAATAATGCTAGAGAGTCCAGCCATGACTAGATGTCAACTCGACTGCCTCCCTGTGACCTCATGGCCTTGTCTACAAATTATAGTTTGAAGAAGCTATAAACAACAAAGCTCAGTTTTCTGAAAAATTTCATAAAAAACATTATTACATGGAAATTTACAACAAAAAAACAAAAAGGATTTAGCAAAGCAGACAAAAATGTAAGTCCACAGCAATGCTGTAAATATTAGAGTTCCTCAACATGAGAATTCACTGTACAGGATTTGGACACTGCCTAAAACTGCTCTGCCAGTTAACAGTGTTATGCTTACAGGTTGTAGAGCCATCCACATGGGTAAGGAAATCAGCTGCTGCACCTGTCCTCTGATCAAATCCACTTCCTGTTAGAAAGTCACAGATGATAAAAAATTTTAGAACATTCTTATGTTTTCTGGTATGCCTGTCTTACAAAATACATCTATGTACAAATCTGACAAAAATATTTATATTGTTTTATCAGATTTCACAACTTCCTAAGAGGAACCTGCACTATAACCCTACCCAGAGACACCTCTGTACTTTAGGTTCTTTTCATGGAGTCTGTCAGTTCTTAACACTTCACCATGGGCCCCATCCCTGCAAGTACTTTTAGGACAAAAGCTGCTGAGAACTGATGTTCCTTCTTCCATCATTTCTTATTCCTGAACTCACCCACTGTGCTTTCTCTACTTGTTTTTAAGCTGTTCTTTGTCTCCAGGAGCCCTTAATTTATCAAGTTTCTCTCACTTCTACACTCTTCCCATTGTCTGAAAAAACCATTTTCTCCATGTCAGTTCAAATGTGCTCTCTCCAACTATGCCTATGATCTGGATCCACAAAGTTTTCCTTCTTTCCTGAGCTACTGAAAAATTTCAATTAACATGTTAAGTACGTCTTCATGGACAAATACTCCATTCTCAGCATTCTGAAACTTCAAACTTCAATGCTCTTCACTAAAAACACTACTGTGACTATTCCATTCTGCCTTTCACAAAGAAGGGCAGCTTCTAATAACAGTGTGCTTCCACAGGAACATTTTCAACAGTTTCCCTATGATGTTTTACTAGAAATATGCTCTGCAAGAAGGATTCTGTCAAACTATGTAAAGTGAAGATGCATTTTACCATTGTGGCCACTACAGAAAAACACTATCTCAATAAACTATACACATAAAATTCAAGATGGTTACTGGCTCCCAAAATCATTCCTAATCCCAAAATCAACTAATACACTTTCTATGTTGTTTTGTCTGAGAGACAATTTTATTTGTGCAGACCCTGATTTTGGATAATACACCCCACATGAACTATAAGTAAGGAAAAAGCCCAGTAGCAAGAGAGGTTAGAGAGCACTGCTACATATAACAGGTAAAGTGTTCTTCCTGCTTGCTACTTAACTCTGTTTTAACCACAGATTGAGAACACAAGTTGGTCTAATGATTTCTTAAAACTAACTCAGGAGAACTGCAGATAAAAATTGTATCTAAACCTGGTTTCAAAAGTGAAAAAAGCCTCACTGTCTTTCTCAATAATTAAGGGAAATAATTTTTGTGCTATTTCTTAGGCAAACTAAAAAGAGCACAGTAGTAACTAATCGGTTTTAAATGTGAAGCATCTTTTCAAAAATAAATACATAAATTTCACAGTACCATTTTTAATACAAAAATTTATATTAAATCCTGTTTTATAATTGTCTAACTGCCAATCCTTCAGTTGCAAGTCTCATCTATGACCTTATACCAGAGAAAAGCAAATGTGTAGAGAGAGATGAGTCAGAGTCAAAACAGAGGGTAAAAGCCCTCTGGTACTGTGTTTTCATTAAATCAGAATTTTGCTTCACCTGTCTTGTAAGAAGAAATTGCTCAAACTAAACTGCCACAAACACAAACAGCATAAACACACTGGAAATATTTACATTTACTTTTAACATACCAAACTATTGAAGCAGTGATCAAGGAAAAGCAGCAGGACTGTCTGTTCATGCAGAGAGTACTCACTCTCATTTTCGACCAGCGATGCTTCCAGTATGCGTTTGAAAAAGAAAGGAAAATGTTCTGGCCTTTTTTTGAATGTCTAGGAATAGAAGAGGAAGGTAACTTTGAGTCAGGTTGATAGAAATAATTTCAATCTTCATCCACATAACATAGCAGAAATTCTCTAAATCCATTTAAATCTATAAAAGAAGGGATTATTTTTTTTAATTTTCATTTATTCTAACTAGGCAGCACAAGCAAAACAGACTAATGATATCCTTCTGAAAAGGGATCCTGCCCCTAATACCTTCTGCATAGTCTAACAGGTGATGCACAGGACAAACTAAACAAGAAGCACAGGTGAAGCCTTGTGGGGATGCTCACCTCGTGACTGCACAGAAATACTCTAACATCTCCCAGCTAGAAGATAAATGGTAGGTTTTGGCCAAAGCTACGGCAAACTTAAGTGATGTGCAAAAAGTGAGCAAATAAAAACCACCAGAGATTAATTATAGTCCTGAAACTTCCACTGAGCTACGTGAGCAGGAAAAAGATAAACTGAATAATCACCAAAATAAAGTCATTCCTTTACAAGGGCAGCCATGTACCAAATAAATTGAACTAAGCTGCTTGGAACATAATGTGCACCTGACATTTTACTTCTAGCACATGTGCAAGAAGAAAAGCACACAGATAATATACGAGCAAGTTATTAATCCTTTGTGCTTTGCCAACACTCAAGTAATGGCACACACATTGAACTCAGTGTGCTTCTGAAATAATGCCATGCATAACTAGGCTTCTGTTGTTGAGGTGGCCTGTAAAACCTGGATTGTTTGTAGAAACATTAAATAATTTCTAAACCTATTATTACAAAAAAAAAAAAAAAACCACAATCAACCAAACAATATACACAAAAGGAGAATAAGACATTATTTTAAAATAAAGCAAAAAAGGTAGAAACCAATATGCACATGTTTTAAGCAAGGTGTTATTGGATAATACATTAGACTTTCAGTGGTGCCTTCCTGAATATACAGATATAGAAATCCTTCTTTTTCCTTCAGTATCGGAACAAGAACTTCCCGGTAAATACCCAACCTCTGTCAAGTGGCAAAAAAGTAAATGCTGGTGATAATGTTCAGCATCTCACAGCAGAACCAAGGACTTTCAAAGCAGAAGGAATCAAGTAATTTTTCACCTGTCCATTCCCTTCTCCAAAAAAGAACACAAAATTTGGAACACCACGTGAGGTATTCCAGCTGAGGCACCATTTCCTTTTTAACACTACAAGCTCTTCCACCTTCTGTCACTGTAAGTGAGCACACTGTAAAAGCTGCAACTTGCAGATCAAAGTCAATTCTAGCTGCAATTGAAATCAGTTACCTCCCACGCAGGGACATTCTCTCTGAACTTCTCATTCACCATACAGCAGATTGACATTAAATATGCCTTACTGGACACCTCTGGAGAATAATTCATCCATAGGTAATTTTCAAGGTACTGACTGTAAAGAGATAAAGAGTATTTCATTAGTTGCAGCCACCCACATAATCTGTCACTCATTTAAAAAAGCAGTTATCCACAAGGCTTTTTTTCCCCTTCTTCCCCTGAAAGCCATCTTCATAGTTTGTGAGCAGTTCCTCAAGTTACCTCTCATCTAGGTCACTGAAGCAAAACTTGTTAGACTCAGTAACTGATGACACTAACACTTTCACAGAAAGGACAGGAACCTCTAACCCTGTTCTACTGCTGACATACAAATTCCAGAAGTCCACTGCATGCCATTTGTTAGTGTCAAACCCTTAACCACAACTGACATTTTTTCTTCTGCACTCTTTCTAATTAAGATGCAAAAAACCAAGGGAAGTTTGTCCTTTAGTTACTGGTACTAACTTAGAGACTTGAGCCTTTCTGAAACATAATGTATCTCAAACAAAAAAAATCTCATATTTTCTCTTAAGATTTGAGAGATATAAGAACCAAATAGAACATAAAATACTGTGGTTTTAAGTACATATTGCTAATATTTCTTTTACATATTTTTAGACATACTCTGTAAATTCTTCCAGGAAAGTCTGAAGCAGTTGTGAACCACTGTTTAAACAGATTTCCATTCTTTTTCAAGAGAAGAAAACGTTAATGATGCTGCTGCAGCACAATCCATTTTTAACCTCATACTAAGAGACATAATCCAAAAACTTCCCTGATTTCAGTGAGTTCTGATTTAAGGCTTAATGATACATTCCAAATTACAGACCCAAGTTTTTCACTTATTTCATTCATACTCTCTTTCTCAGTGTTCCACTTACACTAGAAATTGAGAATCATAAGACAGTCTGAAATGTCACTTACATTTATGGAATTATTTCCTCTTTAAACTAAGGTCTCCTCACTTAATTTTCCTCAGTTCACAATTCAAGGCCTTACAAAGTATGAACAAATACACTTACCTTCAAACTGTCTTACTGCCCTGCATTTGCTTCTCACCTTTACAGGTTCCTAGGAAAATATAACTCCAAATTTCCCTCCCATTAGCTCACCTGAATTCAAGAAGCATTATCTTCCTAATGGCAAACCTAAAAAGGAAAAATTAATCAATTAACACAGGAAAGAGAGCCTCCCACACACAGCTGCATGGAAAATGACTATATTTTCCTTTATTTTATTATATAAGGAAACTTGTAGAAACACTCAGGAATTACTTCTGTCCTGACATTTCCATGCAATAGCAACCACTTAAATGCAGAAGCAACTGCTGGAACACTGGAGATGCTCAAGTTCATAGAGATTCATTAAGCAATTAAATTCACATTTTAAAGAGATTCATGTAGGTCTTTTAAATATGAAAACACCACTTCTAATAGCCTTGATGATACAAACTGCCTGTGGATGAGAGCGTCTCCTGGAAAACTACAATTATATATTTAATCTGTTCAAAATGGTGTTTTCTTCTTAGTGACTGGCAATGGAAGTTTGCTTTGACTCCATATGACAAATTCTTAGATTGTTTTCATACAGGAATAATACAGAGAATTCTCTGCAGAGCTCAATCTTCCCCAAAAAGCTCCAGCTACACTTACACCTCTTTTCTGCACAGAGAGCTGCAGAATGCAGTGTATCTCAGATTTGTCTCCCCCATCTAACAGTACAATTCATTGAAACCACTTTCCCTTCATGAATCTGTAAGAGCAGCCAGAACAGAGGAGGAAGGTGGAGGCAGTGCACTCTGCAGCAGTTTTTGTTCTTTACATTGCTTAGTGGCAAAAGAAGAGATCAGCCTTCTATAACTACCACAACAAAACCAACATAAAAGACAACAGACCACCAGGGAAAGGGTCTGAAAAATATTTACTCCAACCATCACATTTAAGGTTTATGGGCTTAGGAACTCTCTTGTTACCACACTCAGACTTTGAAATACCATCATGGTTAAATTACTTAAATGCACTTGAGTAATTTTCATCTGCTTTTAACATATAGGCAAGTTTGAAAGTATTCTATCAAACATTAGAAACAACTCCAACATTGTTAATGTTGGAATGATAGTAAATAAGAGAAAGCAACCTGTCTACTTACTTTGACCTGACAATTTCTTTTGTATAAACATCTTCAATGACCTATGGAAAAAAATTTAAGAGACTTTTATATACCCACAAATGTGGTTCAAAATGCATTAAGACATTTTACTCTTAATTAGATACTCTCTGCTTACAGCTATTAAAATACTTTCAAAAAATTTTTCCAACAATAACGAAAGAACCTGCACTATAAGTCGTAACTGACTTATAGTCTGGCACATTTTGACATCACATGACACAGAGATGCTGTTCAGATGTTGATGTACATCCTAACAATCTACAGTTCTAACTATCACAAATACTACAAAATAAACTGAGGCTAAATGGAGATTTTGGCAAGCATCCACAAGGAAAAGAAACTTAACATTTAAGTACCCTGCAGTACACAAAACCTAACACACTATGCCAAATTTTAAACATTCAAAATGCACATATCCACCAGAATGGCAATAAAGTTGTCCGATGGAAGCTTACCAAAGAAGCTTTTAGAAAGAACACAGTTCAGTAATACCTGCATCTTTCATCCCCATTTGATTTGTAAAAGTAGAACCTCTTCAAGCATCTTTTCACCTCTAAGGAGATGCTTGAAAGTCTTTTGCCCTCATAACTTCGAGCCAAAATAAACTGAATAGAATACAAATCAACTGCATGCTACAGCATACCTTCCTGTAAATGTAGTGCCTACATTTATAAACTACAAATACATAACAAATTACATTGTCTCAAGCAACAGCTGACCTTCCAAGCAGTCTCCTAATAGTCTCATATAAAATAAGTAACGCTAAATATTGGCACATCACAGACTGGTTGATCCTCATTCCTTTACAGACCCCAACAAAATTCCAGTAGAAGTAATTACCTTTACATCAAAAGACAGTGTTTTCTTCACATGTGGAGCCCAGTATTTATTTGCTAACTGCACAAGGATAAAAAAAGAAAGGTTAAATACATACATTTTCATGTCAATGACACATCTCTACAACATATCCCATCTCCACACTTTATTTCACTAGTATCTTGCTTAATTTCAGCTTATGCTAACTACAAGTAACAAAATCATGTTTTTAACAGCCATGCTTATTTAAGGCTGATAAGCACTGCTGTTTATAGGCTTTTATGCCTAAACCTCTTTCAACAGAAATGCAATTCTTTGGAAAAATTTCAGATGCATAGGCTGCTATCTAACAAACATTTCCTATTCTTAACTAACGTCTAACAAATCCATCAAAAGTAAGCCATAAACTTTTAGGAAATGCAAATGCCAAAGGGCTAGTGATTATGCTTCCTTGAGGAATGTGACAAGTAACTAGAGGCGATATAGAAAAGTGTAGCATTGTAAGGCTCTTTGCTGCAGCCATCACTTCACCGATACTCCTGAGCAATGGTGACAAGAGCTTCCTGTGCAACTTTATTCAAGCTTCTTGATGCTCTGGACGAGGAAGGAGAGCAGATCAAAAAAAAAAAATAATAATAAAAGAAGAAAGAAAAGAAGAAAGAAGACTTGTAGGAAATCACGTAGAACTTTAACCAACAAGGAACTCTCGGCAGCTATTCTCACATTAAAGCCCGCCTTACAGCAATGCGCAGTGCATTGCACGGACGCGTTTGGCAGCGCTGCTTTGTAAATCCCGCTGGTCGGAAGCGCGGGGGGAAGCACCTCTCGTACAGGACAGAGGCGTACATCCCTCACCAGCTGCGACCAGCGAGACCCTGTCACCATCTCCCACGGCCTGCAAAGGCTATTTAAACACCGCCAGGATGTCCCTTCGAGCCGCGGCAGAGGCGGCCCGGAGGCGCCGCCGGCCCTACCTGTGTCACGTACTCCGCGTTGATCTGCGACACCGTGGGCGCCACGATCTTCTTCGGCGGGGCCGAGGACGCCGCCGTCGCCGCGGCCGCCGCCATGGTGCCGCCGCTGGAGCCGCCCGGCACAGGCCCCGGTGCCCCGGCGCCGCCAGGCCGAGGGAGGGACCTCCGGGCCGGGAGCAGCGGAGGCGGGAGCGCTTCCGGGGCCGGGAGGGCTGGAGCGGCCGCGGGGCGGCGGGCGGCGGCCGCGCCATCTGCTGCTCCCTCCGTGCCGCTGCAGCTCCGACTCGCACCGCCGCAGCTCCCTCCTGCACTGCTGCTCCATCCCTGCACCGCCGCAGCTCCCTCCTACTGCACTGCAGCCCCCTCCTACACTGCTGCTCCATCCCTGCACCGCCACAGGTCCCTCACTCCTGCACCGCAGCCCCCTCCTGCACTGCTGCTCCGTCCCTGCACTGCTGCTCCGTCCCTGCACCGCCACAGCTCCCTCCTGCACTGCTGCTCCATCCCTGTACCGCCGCAGCTCCCTCACTCCTGCACCGCCGCAGCTCCCTCCTGCACTGCTGCTCCATCCCTGCACCGCCGCAGCTCCCTCCTGCACTGCTGCTCCGTCCCTGCACCGCCGCAGCTCCCTCCTGCACTGCTGCTCCGTCCCTGCCGCCTGTCAGCGCACCGCGTTGCTGCCACACTCAGCTTTCTAACGCTTACGGGGACTCCTATTTTATGTATCACCTAGAGCGCAGCTTCCCGTCCATCTGACGTGAAAAACCCCCACACTCTTTTTAATATCAAACAGTTGCCACCGACTCCTGAGCGTGTTTGAGCGCTCTGTCCCATCCACAGGCCCGAAATTAAGGCCTTTTACTTAAGAGTTGGCCGGGATGATCCTTACCGGTCCCTTCCAACTCAGCGTACTCTGTTGAATCTCTTAAAATGTGTGCAATTTTACAAGGGTAAAATTGCATGCTCAAGAAAGTCAACAGTTTGGTAATTGTTTAGAATGGTTTGCAATTAACTTACCCTATTTGGTAAACTAATTAAGGAGGAAATTACCAGACTCCCCAGGGAAGTTACTGTGCTTTGTTTCTGGGCTCATTATCCATCACCTGCCACTTGAGTGCTTTAAACTTCCAGGCAGGTCCCATTGAAGTCTGTTTGAATATGACCTCCTTTGTTTTCATATCAAGGTGATCTCCATTTCATTTCTTCAAGCAGAGGTTAAACTGAATATTCTTTTTGAAGTTGAATTAGAATGTACAATGGGAGTGGGAAAGGTAATGGCAGTACCTTGAATAGGATCAGACAATGGCTGCATTCAAAGAAATATGCCTACTGCATACCTTTACTTTGGAAGATCCAGAAAGACGAGAACTCGTAAAATTTAAAATTTACAAAAGTACCAAAAACAAATTTTGTAAATAACAAGGATTGAAATTGAAGCTACAAAACAGTGATAAAAAAGGACAAAGGAATGTAATTTTATTACGTATATATAGATTGAAAATAGGAACGTTTCTGAACTGGCTTTCAGATGGAAGCCAAAAGTTTGGTTTGTGCTAAGACGGGACAATTAGGAGAGACAAATGCATTTTGGACTTTGTAAATTTTGTAAAAAAATTTGTGAATTTTCTCAAACAGCCTTGCAAGGCTAACCTAAATCTTCTGGTTATGCTGGGTCATCAGGCCTGTGTCAAAACCCACAAATTTCTATATGTTATCAAAGCTATGAAACCTCAAGGAGGAATCCACATTTACCTAACTTTAGTCGTTTGGGTGTCCCAGTGAGGAGGTCAGTTGTCTTCAACCTCACTACAGTCAGTGTGGCAACAGATGTCCTTCCAAAGGGCAAGTCAGAACGAATCTGAGTGCTCTCATTCTCTGAAGGAGCTTCTGGTATCAGAAACTAATATTAGATGCCTAATGTTAGGCAGTAGGATTACATCCCTCAGTGAAAATGTCAAAGCAAGTGACAAAGATCCTCTCCCTATAAATATTATTTTTTTTCTCTATACAGGGTATTGTTTATTTAGAGAGTGCTGGGGACAGTAGGACTACAAATGAATAGCAAAAGTATAAATTAATGCTTTGGAAAATACACTGCTTTCATCCTCAAGAGCAGGGGAACCTCTAAAGAATTGTGGGAGACTAAGCACAGTGACACCCAGTGTTGTACCTTTGTCTCCATCTGCAAATCTCACCCCAGCTCTCAACTGTCTAATAAGACTGGTCTCTTGAATTCCTATGCTCAGTTTCCCCAGAGTGGAGGCACATCTGACACTTTCCACTCCAAACTCCTTTGTAACTGAGGAGAAATAAAATCCTCTACCCCATCATCCCAGCAGCCTTCTGTGAAGTTCTCCATCTTTCTATACTCATTGGCTTAACATGTCAAGAAAATCAAACATTCCTTTCAAAAACCTGTTAATTCATTAATGAAGACATGTATTATTTAAAAGTCACATATTTGAGTCAATGCAGTTTTCAAGACTATTGTTCATTCCTAGGCTGCAGTCCTCGTCAATTTATATTCCATGCTGTTTTCTCGCTTAATTAGCTCCTCTTGTTTTGGATGCTTCCCCTTCTATATTATTGTAACCAGGAAAAATAGGTTTTTCTCCTTTTCTTTGTAAACTGTGTAAGGCAAGGTCATCAGTGAGCTGGCCATTGGTTTTATGTCAGTTATACTCTCCTGAGCACAGTTCCACCAGAACAGGAAGTACCTAGTGATAATCAGCAGGGGTTGAGTCTAT
This sequence comes from Ammospiza caudacuta, assembly GCF_027887145.1. Taxonomy (NCBI): domain Eukaryota; kingdom Metazoa; phylum Chordata; class Aves; order Passeriformes; family Passerellidae; genus Ammospiza; species Ammospiza caudacuta. The sequence continues at coordinate 36,776,825 of NC_080598.1, read as the reverse complement.
GTTCTCTGCTTTCTACCTTGTGGATTATTTTAGATTCTTCCTAGAGCCACAGAAAATATTAATTCCTGGCAATGAAAACTCCAGACAATTCATAGATAAAGATTTCAAACATTTATTGATTTTGTTTGTTACTGAGTCATCAGTGAGACATGACCAGTGAATTCAGCAGATTCAGCAGTGCCATAGATTTAGCAGGGCCATACTTCTAATGTAAACACTATTTCACTTTTGACTGTTTGTCTATCACATGAAGATTTAGACTTCAGTTTCTTAGACATAAACTCTGCTCTAAGACTCTGTATGGATACCATCTTGTATCTTTGTATACTCTGGTGGGAAAGTTTGGTTCCAAAGCAGGTAAAAAATACCAACACTGTACTCAGCATGCAAAATGGCATTATCTTGCCCATTGTAGTAATCCAATTTTTTCAAAATTATGAACAGGCATCTTGTCAGGTGGACAACTGACTTGTTCTCCTCCAAGGAAGCATTCTGCTGGGGCAGATGATTCCCCATGTGCCTCAGCCTGGTCACTGCAGCACAGCAGCAGTGACTATTCCTGGCTCTTTGATCTGGAATGATGGGGTGGCTACTTTCACAGCTCTACTGTCACCTGTCCAGGTGGCCAGGGGAGCAGAACAAACGTTCCCCTGACATAAGATGGAATTGAAGATATCAAAACCTTCTTTCCAGGGTGAAGACTCTGTTCCCTCATAGCTGAGGGCATGCTAACACCACTCTCATAAAAGAGAAAAGCAGCTCACTGACAGCAGCACTGTTGTACTGCCCCATGCTCTCCCATCCAGGAGCTGTTTTGCTGCTGGTCCACCTGTACCATTTCAAGCTAGGCATAAAGTTCCAGTACATGACCAAGGCTGTTGAGTCTTTGGCCTCAACTGCTTCTTGATAGAGACACTGGGGCCTGATAGATGGAGATTCTTCTTCCTTCCAAAATCATTGACTGTGGCTGTACTTCCCTTTTCGACAGCAGTTTTTTCTCCTTTCTGCATATACTGAATACCCTTAGTGTTTCTTGGCCCATGTGTACCATAACTCAGAGGCCAAGGGAAGTTTACATTCCCTTTTTGAAAGTGAGCCCTGAGTGTTCTGACAGCCATGCTCTGTGTGCAGAAAGACAAAACCAGCTAAGTTTTGGTGACTGAATTGTGCTTTTTCTGTGCACAACTTACAGATTTTGAGGTGGTTTTTAATAGAACTATGCTTCTCAGGATGGGGGTTGAAATATCTGGCACGCACCTCGCTGCTGTATGGGCCTGTATTGTCTGGCCTAATGTCATTGCATCGTACTACATGTGTACACTTGGCTTTGGGGAGGTGCCCAACTGCACGCTGTACACCTTCATTTAAAGCAGATGAATCTCAGCCTGAGTGACACTAAGCCATATGTTGGGTAGGCTTTCTGTGAAGTGAGTCTGTAAAGCTTAGGGAACACATCGCTTTAAAATCAGCTTTTATCTTAGTTTATTGACTTTTGCACGTACACATGAGATTTTCAAGAGGCATCCCTCTGAAAAGCTCTGGAACCGAAATCTTGACATATGAGAATTTCAAGTGTCATCATGCATCACGTAAATATACCAACTTGCATGTACCACTTTTTTTCTAATCAAAGGACAAAAGTGATTATTAATATGCAATATTTTGAAATATTTCTTGCTAAGTTATATGAAATAATTTTTTCAAAGTGATGAGGGGATGAACTGCATATAAATAGAATAATATGTACATTAAGCAAAGAAGAGCTGAAATCTCTGTGTCTCTCACTGGTTGAAATTATAGAAAAAATATATTAATTTAAACCTGCTTTCAGGTAAATAAAATTTGGAAAATCTTCTCAAAAAAGATTAGAGGAATCCTTTAACATGTAAAAAGCTTAGACACAATGACAGGGGGTTATTGCTTTGGTTATAGCTCATCCTTCATAGCAGTTAATATTCATATAAACTAAATGTTCAGTCTGTTCATTACAGCTTTAATTCAATCATGTCACGTTGGTTTTACTATTTTATTTATGTGCATTCTTCTAGTCCAAGACTTTTATCACTGTGTTCATCTCATTAAATATGTGTACTTCCACTCAGTAAATATGGGTACTTTCAAAAATGATGCCTCAGTTTAGTAACAGATGCTTCTTAAAATATTTAGAATTTTAAAGTGTAAAGAAGCCATCAGTAGCATTCTGATTTGTGTATAAATATTTATTTAGCACACATTCTGGCCAATGTACTACCCTTGATTTTTGTGCAAAACTTACAGTAACTTTAATGGATATTCTGAGCTCATGACTAGAGGAAAATATGGTTAATTCAGCAACCCAGCTGCTTTTATATCCCAGAATAGCAAGCAGTGCCTCTAGTGAAGGAGATGGTGAAAGAGGAGACTTTGTGTCATTCTTAGCTTTCTGTTGCTGGGCTCACATTTGGGTAACAGCTCAAGTTAGAGCAGGCTCAGGACTATTCTAATTCTCTTCAGAGACTTCTAGCTAGGTTCCTGCCAGCTGAGAGAGAACAGTGGTAAGAAGGTGAGATCAATGGTCAGAAAAGCTAGCAATATTGATAAAAATCCTGTGAGAGGCTTTTATGTAGTGATGTTTCTGTGTGAAAAAAAATTAATGTGAAATAAATCTGTTTGATGGAGAAGTTTCATCACTCAAGTGAGATTTTTAAGGCAAATAATTTCCTTTCTGCTAGTGCTGACATGAGAAGTGCTATAGAAATTTGGGTCCATTTGCAGCATCATTGCAAAAGTGCATTCTTGGTCACATCTCTTTTCTCACAATCAGGGAAGAAAATACACGTTGCAGACAAAACTGTAACATTTCTAATATGCAGCAAAAAACTCAAGACAGCAATTCTAAGATGCTGAGAGCTAGCTCCAGTTTCCTAAAGCTTTCATCCTTGCTTTTCTCTATATTCTCTAGGTTTTTGGTTGACATTTCCATTAGCATTTCAGGATTTTAAAGGAGTATAAAATAGCGATAAAACAGAATACATGTGGAAAACAGCAAATTCACACCCGTGTAATAAAAAAAAAGTTTTTACTTTTAATAATTCCTTTTAATGTAAAAACCCTTCTACTGTAATATAAACTACAGTATTACCCAACAAATCATTTTAGCTTATTGGCAAATAGACATTTTTCCTCCACTGATTGCATTAGCATCCAGACACATTATTCAACATCTGAGAGGATTCCTCCAGAGATATTCTCATTATCCAAGTACCTGCCATTTTTAAGACCCAAAGTAAAAATACAAGATATAGTACACTACAGCAAACAATGTTGGCAAAATACTGGTCCAAGGTTGCTCTCAGTGTAATGAAAAAATCCTAACCTGTTTTGAACTTAAAATTCTATTATCCTCAAATTGGCTGCTACACCTGGGGTGTCTAGATAGCTTAGCAGATTTCTACTTCATTTAGTAGGACTATTGTCACTAGCAGGAATCCCTCTGCTCTGCTTTGTTTTCAGAATCATCTTAGAAACAAAATCAGCTAGAAATTGAGAAAATAATCTGATTTTTCTGCTTTTGCAAACACATACTAGGGATTAAAACTAATACTCTAAAAAATGCACAGATGAAGTAATGCTACAGCATCCAGAGAGTGTTTTCCTTTATGTCAATAGGATTTGAATGCAGTGTATTAGGAGTACAAAGGAGAGACACAATGCATAACTGGCTTCTTTAGTTTAGGAACAGTCTTTTACTTTTTTAAATAGCAATGGCCACAGAATTCTGTTTCTCCTCCTTCACCGTGTCAGCAAGGCACATTCCAGTGCCACAGGCAAAGCTGGACAGTCACCATATCCACGTGCTCCTACACACCTAGATGACTTTGAGTGGAGAGTGACAGGCCACAGCCTGCATCATCACCAGCCAGCTTCTCACCTCTTGCTGCACTCACATCCTCAGGCACTCTTTACACACCATGGCAGCACAGGGCAGCAGCCAGCTCTGTGGCTCTTGGACTGGAGCTCACAGATGGGGCTTTACAGGGCCATACAGACTGGCACCAGGGACACTGGAAGGATTCCAGCAGAGAGGAAAAATTTCAGCCACATACCCAAATCATGTCAAGCGTGTAAGAGTCAAGCCCCACATAAGGATATCCTGGGAGCAGTCAGGAGCTGGAATGGCAGCCAGCAGAAGTACAACAGCATTCAGAGGCCCATGATAACTCAGCATAATGACACTTTCATGTTAGAACAATAGTTTCTTAACAAGGAAATATCAGTTCTCTTGTGAGTCATTTTGTTGTCATAGGACTGATTTCTCCTTCACTTGCATGGACTTTGAAGATTCACTTTTTTAACAGATGCTAAAAAAAAGTTGTTTAAAAGCTGCTTGACAGAACTAGTCATTATATGAAGAAATACAACTTATTTGCTTAACCTGGAGAAAGAACGTTATAGGAGAGCATAGAAAAGTCACTTCTGTAATTTCAATTTTCTTTATGATAACTGCCTCTCCGACACATCTCATCCACAGCCATCAGACCGTAAAACCAGGCTATTAAGTTAAAACTTACACTTTAAAAATCCACAAAACCTTGTGCTAGGAATATGAACCATTACCACTTCAGTTATTTAGGAGGTCTGGGCATTTTCAACATCATTACAAGTGGCCATTAGATGGACTGAATTCACAGTCTTTATTGATTTAAGAGTCATCCAGCTGTACTTAGGTGTTACTCAAATGAGCTACCATTGAAAGATTATGACTTTTGGAGTTTTACATTTATACTAGGAGGCAGTCAGGAAAACTAAACATTAGATCCAGCGTCTTGGTTTGAAGCCTAAGGTGTCAGTAACTTCAATTAAGTTTATTTTGTGTTTATCTCCCTCACTAATTATTTTGTTGGCTCTGGGTGTGTCAGAGCAGACCAGAGCTGAGTGAGAAACCCAACGCACAGTGAAAAGCAGTTTCAGTGATGAAACAGTTTTTTCTGTGATTTATTATTGCTTTTTTCCTCTTTTGAATTTTGCTGTAGATACATATAGGAATACTTACATATGTATGTTTTGACTTTCTGCAAACCTTGCGTGGGGGTACAGCTGCCACCCACCCACACACCTTGGGCCACGCTATGATCTCAGAACTGCTCCTCAGGCCTTGGCCTTGATGAAGTGGGGCTGAGCTACTCTTGAGCTTAACAGAAACACTCTCTCTTCCTGGGAACTTCTGTTATCTAACAAGCTCCTGGTTTTTAACAAACAGCCTTGGAAACTTATTTTTGTTGCCTGCATAACAACACAAGTGGAAAAATTTTTTTGTACCAAACTTTCAAAGAAAGTTACCGAGCTGAATTTCATCCCAGGATGAAAAGTTACTGTGACTAAAGGCAACTCTCTAGCAACCTTATAAACAGAGTCCTAAGTGAGACCCTTGGAGTTCCCCTGAACCACAGTGGGCTTCAACCAGCACTTGCCCTGAGTGGGATGGCTCTCAGCTGGTGAGCTCTCAAGCTTGCTACACTCTGAGGACTGCACTGAACACCATTGGGCTGATTCCCCCCAGGCAGCCCTTTGCCCACTGAGAAGATGCAATGGCGTCTGATGTGAGAACTTCACTGAACTTGAGGGTGGTTTTTCACAGGTATATACCCTGGACATACTCCTTTAGTTCTCTGTGTGTGTGAGTGTGAATCTGCTGAAGGAAACAGACCATGAATGTTGCTCTCTTGGATTCTTAAGTATGTTAAATTTGTGAGTTAGGCCTGTGAGTTACTGTGGTTCTTTGGGAAGTTTCTTTGGGAAATGGTTTAAATTCAGTGCTTTTAAAATGTTGGTCAAATCTGGGGCTAAGTTTGGGGCTAAGTCTGGGGCAAGGGGCTCCCCATTTGAACCTTGTGACTCAATTGGAGGGTCCCTCTTATTTCTTTTATCCTTTACCCTTTTCCATCCTTTGCCTTTTTCCATCACCAACATCCACACAGATTATTTTAGTTTGATTTTAATCATAGATTGATTTATTTTTGATTTCAGACTGGTTTTTTTGCGGAAGAGGTTTTACAGAGCCAGAGAAAAGTTTGATAAAAGGATCCATGTTTACCCCTGAAAGAATTTTCTACCAAGGTCATTGACATAGAAACCAAGAAAGAAAGGATAAATAAGAGAAACCTGCAACTGCCTATTGCAGTAAGCACTTTGTCTCTCATGACCAATGAGTAAAGTGTAAACTAAGGAGTTTTGTAAGAATGTATGAAAAGCATGCATGCTAGAATAAAAACGGTTTGAAGCCTTCTGGAAATGGAGTGTGTGGCTTTGCATTGTCTCAGTCTCAACTACAACAATATTTGTCTGTATACTTCAACCATCCAATTAGTAATGAACACTGCCAACAAACTTTGTTGTGCTTTCACTTTTACATTAAACTGCTTTTGATGATACCTTTGCCAGTGATTCCTTGACCAACCTAATACAGTCATTTGTGACACACTGCAATGATAGTGCACCATGAACATTTTAAAGGCATCCCTAGCCACATCTAGGCAGCAAATGTATGATGTGATCAGTTAGTACTGCAGTTGAGTAATTTGTCTTAAAAAAATCCCTTTTATTTTTTTCTGCTTGTTTTAAAATATTTGACCCTTCTTCTATTCCACACAGAACAACCTCAGTTCTAAACCCATGCTGTTGGAGAAGTTCTCCTCAGCAGGAGCTCATGGTTAACACAGAAGGACCAACTGTTTTCCTCTGTAGAATATGCTTTGGTTCTGCATAGTCTCAAAAAATCCACTACTTCAGTACTATCAGATTATTATTATTAGTCATCAGTTCATTCTAACAAAACCACAGGCAATGTTTCTGCCACCAAAGATATTTAAAGAGTGATGGCTTGAAGTTGCCTCGAAGCATTATGGAAAATGACTGACATACTAATCAACAAAAGTGTTACTGTGAACACAGAGAGAACTGCTCTAGTTCAAATTCTCAAAGACACCTGAAGAATCTCACTGTTAACTGCAAAACACACAGGATTCCAACCTTGGGTTTTTTCTTTCCTGAATCTTAGAAACCATTTAACCCCTTTTCAGGTAGTTTATGGAATAATCCCCATAAAATAATTAATTTATACTGACACAAAACTTTTTATGAAGGGATGGAGAGCCAGATAGACATTGTGACTCTGAAATCCAAGCCCAAAGATTTCATTACTTTTCCAATTCATCAGACAGTAACACTTCCTGCAAATGTCTATTCATCCCTCAAAATATTTTTGTATTACTTTCCCCTCATTTTACTTAAATTGGTATTTTCAAAACATTTAAGTTTTGTCTTCTCTAAACATTACTCTCATAGCATTTTTAAATGACTGTAATTCCATAAGAAAGATGTTATTATCTTCAAACATATTTATATTTTGTAACAAAAAATATCTGAAATGACACCTATTGTTCTATCATATAAAGTTATTTTGATGCAGTCTTTTCTGCATAATGAATGTTAGGTAGTTTCAAAACTCTGGTTTGCACATAAAGCACATTCTGAAAGTACATATAAATAAAATAGTTTATTACCAGTATTTTAAAAGAGCTCTATAATACGCTTTCAAAACATTTTATACAGCATTTTGCCTTTCAATATGAAACAATTCACACAAGGAGAAAAAAAATCTCAATATATAACTATAATCATCATTAATATATACTGAATTTGTCTGTCATACAAAAGGCAGAGTAACTACAGACTGTTTCCAAGCATTTTTCTTGGTTTTATTCTCACTGAAAATGGAAAAGTAACATGTATGAAAATAAAACTCCTTTTGCCCTTCATGTTCACGAAGTACCACAACATTCATGCCATTTCAAAAATAAAAAAAAAATCAAACCCATTTTACTTAAATAAATATGTTTCTATTTAAATACTAAAAAAATTGTCATGTATCTCACAGGCATGTTAATTTAGAAACAGGAATAAGAACTTCAGGATTCAGCAACTTAAAGTTGCATAACAAAGGAAGTATCCTAAAAGGTAGTTTTTCAGAGGACAAAAAAGAAGAAACGAACTTCATTCTTGTTTGTGATGTATGAGCTCCACTGTACTTGCATTCTTGCCAGCCCCCTTGGCACAATGGACAAAACCATCTAGTTACCAGAAAGTAAAACTACAGATTCTATTAATACAAAATCAGAATGACTTAATTTCAGTTAAAAGTAATTTTCAGTCTCTTATATTTAATGTAATGAGAAAATGACTTCCTGACAAAACTGCTCATCTGAGTTATTATCACATCTTAAGAGAACATTTCTTTTACTGGTTCACTTTGTATGCTAGAAGGAGACTGAACAAAGTAAGCCCATTTTTAACCTTAATGCTAATTTCTTGTCTTCTTTTCTTAGAGAAAAAAAATTGAGTAAAGTATAAATTGGCCAAAAATGCTAGAGAAGGCAAGGGATTTACAAGAAAGTAGAGTTAATGAAGTGGTGAAATGAATAAATTGATTATAAATCCTAATATTATAGCATTATCTCCTTGTATTTTATATAAAAAGGGAAATTAGCTAATTCCTTATGTATAGCTCTCCAAGCACATTAAGTATAAATAACAAAGCAGGTTTTTTTTCCTATCCTATAGGAAACAGAATCTTCTATAACACATCAACATTTTTCTCACTAAATTTTCTCCCCTTTTTCTACTTTTTCTACTCCCTTCTCTTTTATCAAAAAAAGCCCCTTTTTTTTTTAAGTATGGGATAGATACAGCAATAATCCTTTGCTTGGAACATATGGGGAGCCAGAAGAAAGTAAAATGACCTTTTTTTCATATTCTCAAAATTATCTTTTTGTCTTTACTGATAGTTTAAAAGTGTTACATTTTCCCATATAGTATTTTATAGTTTTAGGGATAATTATCTTATTCATGAAACATTGTAGATTACTGCAACACTATTGATACAACATGAATGTGTATTTATAAATTTAATCTAGCCAAGGGGAATGCAAAGAGCGTGTGGGTTTGCTGCATTTTAAAAAAACATCTCAACATGAATATCTCAGAAATTATATTAAGTAGAGAGTTTTGAACAGTAAATTAACTTCACCAGGTCATCTCTGTAATAGAAAATATAATCCCCTTCAGTTCATTGTTTGGCCTATTATAAATCTTTTATAATTATGCAACCAAATAATGTTAAAATTATTTCATAGGACATTATCCTGTTTTGATAAAACTAATACATTCTCTGCTTGTTCCTCAGTGGAACTAAGCTTTAAGCTCTCTTTAAAGTGAATAAGGTGGTGTCTTTTCAAATGTGGGGCTTGTCTGAATTTTTTTCCACAAACTAAACATTCAAATGGCTTCTGTCCAGCATGCATTAGATGATGTCTTTCAAGCTTAGAAGGAGATTTAAAAGTTTTAAAGCAGATACTGCATTGATATAATTTGTTAACAGCTTCACTTTTTTCAGTATTTTCAGAAAAATCATGCCAATAGCTGTAACAGCTTTGCTCTGTTTCCAGCAATTTACTGCACAAATATGGCTGTGGGTTTCTACTGCTGGTGTCAAGAACAAAATCCCCTGATTCAATTTCAACTTTGATTTCAGCTGCTTGGTTTGACTGAATCAGCTCAAATTCTTGAAAGCCAGATGGGTGTGAAGGTGTTTGAGAGTAACCTGAATAACCCACAGGCTGAGAAGACATAAATTCAGTGTGATCTCCCTGGTGGTTGAAAAGTTTGTTCAGGTTTACAAATTCTACCTGGCAAACAGGGCTTTTACAGGCTCTCTTTTCAGTATGGGTGAGCTGATGTCTTTTTAAGTGAGCTGACTGTCTAAATGCCTTCCCACAAACATTACAGCCAAAGGGCTTTTGTCCCGTGTGTATAAGATAATGTCTTTGAAGTTTGGATGAAGATGGAAAAATTTTTTCACATCTGTCACATTTACACACTTTGTGTCTGTTACGTGTATTTTTTGCAGAAGATGAAAAAGCAGAGTGAAGTACTTCTGGATTATCAAAAAAACTATCATTTGATGAACCATAAAAAGCATCATCTTTATTATCCAGTGAATCACCAACATTTAAGATGCCTTCACCAGGAAGCACATCCTTGAAATTCCTGCCCACGTCAGGAGGCTGTGGGTACTCTTGCCAAGGCAATGGCACAGCAAACGTTCTTTTCACCCGACTACAAACTGACTTGTGCACGTCACGCCAGCCCCGGCGCTCCTTGGGAGGTTTAGTGGACACGTGCTGATCACAACGCTGCTCCCTAGCTGTGACCGGGGCAGGACTTCCAACATGACCTGATTTAATTTTTTTTCTGTCAGTCAGAGAAAAATCTGTTGCCTTTCCTCCAGTATGCTTCAGTTTCATCAGGCTCTTATTTTTCCTGTTGACTGCACATCTGCGTGCTGTTGTACCATTATTTGAACTTCTGCTGTCTTTTGGATAACAACATTTGTGTAACTTTAGAAAATGCTCTGTTTCAAAACACTGGTCACATGCTGGGCACTGAAAGGGTACAATATAAATTGAGTGCACATCATGTGGGTCATTCTCCTGTGACTTGTGTGTATCAGCATTCTCAAAACTATCCCATTTTCCTTCCAACACGTTGTGTAGTCTGGGACATTTAAGAGTCTTTGCTTTGCATACAGCATTGGGGAAAGTCTTATTTCTGGCATGGAGCTGTTTATGCTTCATGAGTTTGCTCCGTATTTTAAATCCCTTCTGACAAAAACAGCACTGAAAAGGCCTTTCTTCTGTGTGTGTGAGCTGATGAATTTTCAAGTGTGTTGACTGTCTGAAAGATTTGCCACATGAAGAACATTTAAAAGGTTTCTGGCCAGTGTGAATAAGGAAGTGCCTTTCTAGCTTGGATCTGGACGGAAATGTCTTGTTACACGATTCACAAGTGTGAGTTTTCTTCTTTCTCCTTCTGGCACCATGTTGATGATCTGACTTGAGACACTGATGCAGCATCCACCTCTGTTCAGTTGCAAAGGGTTTCCAGCACACAGAACAATGAAATATGCCACAAGTGACCCTGTCCTGCTCAGAACTCACATAGTTTTCTGTTTGCTTTGTATCATTCTCATAATTTTCATTATGAAGTTGCTGATGCTTTAAGAAAGTGATTACATTTTTGAAGTTTCTATAGCAAACAATACACTTAAAAGGCAGATTATGGGTTAACTGATGCCTCTCCAGGTGGACTAACTGCCTGAACGTTTTATTGCATACATGACATTCAAATGGCTTTTGACCAGTATGTATGAGGTAATGCCTAGCTAATTTTGATGGGGTTTCAAACTGTTTATAGCACATGTCACAAATATATGGCTTTTTCTTGGGTATCTTGACAGCTGCTACACAATGCTGAGTTTTTAACATTTTTAAAAGGTAATTACACCTCGCCTACTCTTAATTTCTTCAGATAGGTATTTCGAGTGAAATCATCAAGTGCACACTAAGATGGAACACTGAACAAGCAGCAAATTTTCTTAGGAGAGAGATTCTTAAATCCCACTGGTTCCTAAAACAAGAAAAAGAGTATTATTTAGCCTATATTAATGCATAAGTGCCTAAGTTTGTCTCTTGTTTTCTACAGAAGATACCAAAAGTATCTAGATTAGCACACTCTTGATTTAATTTAACTTAAAATACTTTCCTTGTAACAGAGTAATCACTAGTTGCTACGTGATACAGAAAAACTAGATTATTTACCAGAAGAAAAACAAGTTTAAGTCATCTGTGCTATAAATGCATCTGTTCTTCCAAATAATTCACAGTTCAGCTACATTAAATTAATTTTTAAAAAATTCAAGAACTTATTGTAATAAATGTCTTCTTTACAGCAGTAATTCTAACGCCCATGTAAAATATTTATGAAGATGAGAGAAAAAGAGAAGAACTAAGATTTCTTGCACTTCAGAAATACATTAAATGAATGCACTGTTAGTGAAAAGAAAACACTTAGCTTCAATTTACTGTTAAATTTACTATTCATGTTTCTGCATCTTATCAACTGTACACAGCAGTACAATCAATTTTGATTTCTCTCACAATGGCAAATGCTGGAGCCAGCAGCAAGAGCAACACACTAGCCACAAACTACAACCATAACAAAGACAACTCCCAGAACGTGGAAAAAACACAGGCTATGTTTGCTGTCTCACCATAAAGCTAGAATATCAGGGTTGTGATACCTAACCATGCATATACTGTGAAGTCATCAGGAATACCAAGGTAGTCAGCATAATTCATCATAATTATTGTTTTAGTCTAAACCAAAATAGTGAAATAGTTCTAATTTTGTTTGAATTTTCAACACAGAATACAGCTGGGCAAGCTACTATGCCTAAGCTCAACGACTTACAAACAAGAAAAAATAATTTGCAAGTTCCTGAGTGCATGAAAAGTTATTAAAATTTTCATAGGAACAGCTAGAAAGTACCTCAACCAAGCCTTCCACTGTGAGGCCAACCCATGTCTCCACAGCCTCCAAAGTGGTCTTAAAAACTTCACTGAGGGAGGTTCCTTAACCTCAGCAGGGCTCCTGCTTCGAAGTTTCACCTCCTCATGAAGCTTTTCCTTCCACCCAGCTGGGCCTTTCTTTGCTGCAAGGCTATTATCAGTGTTCTCTGCCACTACATTATGTATTCAAAGTCTGCTTTCTCATCTTTTGTTTTGAAACTATGAAAATCCTGGGGTTTCCTAAGTACTGTTTTTAGGTTCACAAAAAAAAAAAAAACAAACCAAAAACAAAAAACAAAAACACACCAAAAACCCACAACTAAAAAACCCGTGTTTTTAATCATCTCTGGACCAATTTCAGTTGGTCACCTTATTCCTAAATTGCAGCATCTAAAAAAGATTAAGTATTCCAGTCCACAAGTGCAGTACAAACAACAGAATAAAAAACCCTCTATGATATTACCAATATAAAACAAAAGGGATGAAGGGAGCAAACTTTAAAGCAAGAGCATAACAGTTAGCACTTGAGTTGTAATATCTAACTACCACAAATTATAGTTAGTAGAAATACCTTGTGTATCTCGCAGTTATTACAAGTTGAATATTCATTTAACAAACCAGCAGAATAAAAAATTAATTTCTTCAGTGCCTCCAAAACCCTTTTCACTTCACAGAGAGATAATGTCCTTTTTATAAAAAAAAATCCTAAGTATCCAAAATGTCTATTCAAAGTAACTGCAAAGAATAAAAGCCTACTGCATTTTAAAGCAAGTTACAACCAGGTTCAAGATTCAAGAAGCATACACTAAGACTGAAAATATCTGGCCAATCAAGATTTTTCTTAAGCTTAATGGAAAGAAAACCTGGCAATGAGGTAGAATTGTTCCATCCCTACCAGATATGTTCCTATGTAACTATGGGCCTTAATAAGGAACATTTGGATGTTTGCCTAAGAAGTGACTGTCACTACACTGAGGGGTTTCTTAATCTCACTGAAACAGTTCAGGGTAGATAAAGCAGTTGAGAATGTCATTTTTTCCTTTCCAATTCTCTTTTCCTGTTGAATTTAACAGCTACTCAGTTTCAGTCTCCTTTTGAAGATGAAAGAAAACAGAACACTTTTAGGAGACCCCCTTTTCCTCCCAGTTGTCACATCATGTGGATGCTGGGAGTTTAGAGAGAGTAAGTGTGTGACACCAATGCTTTCTAGTTGGTGCTACCACGAAGCTAAAGACAGGCAGAATGAGGAGAGGAGAAAAGATCCTCTGCTCTGCTGAGTTTCTGTGCAGCTCAAGGCAGCCTCCATTAGCAGGGAAAGAAAATCTCCTGAGGAAGAACTGCAAAGAGTGATGAATTTCAGTTAACATACTGTCATGCAGATCTAATTTAGACATCAGGAAAATGCTCAAACACTACAGTGACATGCAAGGAAAAGAAGTCCGAAGTAAGAGACAGCTGTGGCACATTACACAAGGGATTTTGTATTTAGCTTATAAATTTTTTAAGATTCTATCTGGTGAATGAGGAAAATGCTCTGTAGTACAAGGTGTCAAAAGCAGAGCAGAGCTTCTTGCTGTGATCTTCTTGCCCTGTGAAAGACTAAGGCTCAGATAAGCTAAACCAAGGGGATGCAAGGGAAGGAGAAAGGAGCCAAGACAGAGCATTACTGTGTGGCCCAAATATATTTTCAAATCCTATTTACTAAGGACAGGCATCTCCACAGCTATTTCAAGGTGCTCTGTGCCTTGGACATCTAAGGAATAAACATGCTGCTGCTGAAGATCAAATAGCAAAAGACAAGCTTGGAATGTTGCTTCCTGCTAGCCTTGTCCTAATTAGAGTTAGAAAACACCTCACTATGTGAAAAGGATTTGGTTTCTGGCAAAGCTCCAATTTAATATTACGTTGTCTCTACTTTTCATCTTAGCTGCAAGGTCATGCAGAAAAATAGAACCAAGGAGTTACACAGGCCACTGAAAGTTCAGAGAGGACCCTCCTAAGTAGTATTGTTTAATAATTAACTGTTTCCTTAATATTACAGATGGCAGCAAGCTGCAACAAAACAAAACCACGATGGAAGAAAATTCTGAACTCGAATCCAATCTTTGCTAATCAGAAAAGTTTGCATTGTAGTGTTTGTTTGTTTTTTTGTTGTTGTTTTAAAAAGCTCCAATAAAAAAGTAAACAACCAATCAGGAAGAGGAAAGAGGGTATTTAAAGAAGAAAAGAAAGATCTACAATTTAGGACAGAATAATCCCCTGGTGCAGAAAAGACCTAGGGTCTAAGTTGGAACAGAAGGTGAATATGCCAAAGGCTGCCATCCATACCAGGATGAGTGAACAGATGTAAAGCTTTAAGAGGACATAAATCTTCCTTCCTACTTACTTACTACTGTTTAGAATTCAGCTAGAGTAGTCTAGTTTTGAATACTGCCCTTTGAATTGAGTCAAACATATGAATCGATCAGAATGAATGAATTCAGAGAAGGGGATCAAGAATGATCTGAGCTTAAATGCAAAATATACAAAAAAAAGATTAAAGTAACTGAGAATATTTAGGCTAAAAAAAAGGAGACATAATTAAAAAAAATAACACACACACACACCCTGCAAGACAAAGCAGAAGAATCACTTTTAAGGGAAACAGAAATAAGCTGTTCCCCAAACCATTCATTGTTGCAAATGAAAACGGCTTCAAATTATTGTAGAAAGAATTCAAGTATATTATTGTCCTTACAGCTGCAAAGTGTTTCTTAATGAGCATACAAATAAGTTATATGGGGAGACTGCTCTGCCTGCATTGGAGGTCTCCAAAGCAGGTTGTACAAACATTTTTCAAATTCCTACACTCATACAGCTGACCCTACATAAGAGAATATGTTCTTGTATTATTTTTTGGTGACTCCTTATTGTAATTCAAAACAAGACATTTAGGAATTCAAAATTCAATATATTTCAAAATTTTCCAGGGAGGATTCTTCTGCATTACTATTAGTATATCTTCAAATCCTTGAGGCACACTAATGCTTATAACCTCCCAGAAACAATTATATAAGAAAACAAATTATAATAATAGGTATGTGAAGAAACATAAGGTGCCTCAAATAACACTAATGACTCAAAAAGAAAGTGAAAATCTAGCTGCTGATTTATGAAACAGCATGCCAGAGAGAGGAACCTGAGCACCAAGACAAACATTTTGCCCGCTGGATGTCCTCACCAGCTCTCCTGAGGGAAAAGTTTGGATTGCTACAATGGGAGAACAAATCACATCAGAAATGGAACCTTAACTCGCCACTTACACAGAAATCAACAACAGGCATTATGGCTCCTCAAAGTTAACACCCTTTATTCTCTCCTCTTTTCCTTGTAACTATCCCATACACTTCCTGAAGCCAACCAAAGTAAAAGATGTATGATTGTGAAGCAGGGCTGGTTTAAAAACAAACGTACGTTCTGTTTTGGGGGCCTGAGAGCCCTGCGTGTCACCCACACTCCCCCAACAGGACTCACGGAAATCCAGTCAGAAACCTAAGAGCAGGTGTCGAGGCGGCCCTTGCGGACACACATACATACATACATACATACATACATACACACATACATACATACATAGCACCCCCGCCCCGGGCCGACTCTCCCTCAGCGGGTCCCTACTGGGCCCGCGGCCGCCCGGCCCCGCCGCACCTTCCCCCGCGCACGGAGACCCCCCCGGCCCGGCCCGGCCCCGCGGTGCCCCGGGCTCGGCCCAGGGAAGGGGCAGCGACCGGGGACGAAGAAGGGAGCGACCTGGAGAAGCAGCTAGCGCACCTCCACCTTCCTCATCTCTCCCGGGATTGCTGCCGCCTAAACTCTTCCCCCCGGATGGCACCGGGACAGCGGGAAACCCGGGCCGCTGCTTTCCGTTCCCCCCGCAATCCGGCCCCGCCCGCCGCTGGGCCGCGGCCGGGACCAGGGGCGGGGGAGGCTTCATTTATGTCATTTATGCCCAGGCAGAACATGCCCCCGGCCCTGCCGATAGATTTTTAATTGGTGTGGCACGTTGTTCCGTACGAACAAGACACATTTTCTACTGCAGCCCCCCAAAAGCACATAACCAGTGCGCGGTGGTTGCAGGGTTGCAAGCAAAGCACGATGGCAATTACACTCTTATTATGTGTTAAACGCACCGCAAAGCCAAACCAACTGGCCTGAAAGGGCAGGAAATGGTCCCAGGAAGGGAAGGGGAGAAGAGACGCTTGCCCAGGAATTCTAAAAGCACCTCCAATTACGCGTGCACACAAATGTGACGGGTTTGGCTCCTCTGCAGGAGAGCGGGAGCCAACAAGGGCAGGAGCTGTGGCTGAGGGATGGACACCGGCCCAGCAGGACTCAGATCTCCCTCGGTGGCCACAGCCCGGCTGAGGTTACCTCAGAGGGATGGCCAGCAAAGGGCTGAAGGCATACAGAAAAGGACAGAAACCATTTACAGGCGGGGCCTGCACCCAGTTCAGGGCTCCCCAGCCCAGGACCTGCTGGAGCAAGTCAGAAGAGGCCGCAAGAAGGAGCAGTAGGAGCACCTCTCCTGTGAAGACACACTTGGAGAGCTGGGGTTGTTGAGGAAGAGAAAAGGCTCTGGGGAAACCCTACTGCTGCCCTCCTGTGCTTAAAGGAGGCTTATAAGACTTTCCAAGGCGTATAGTGACAGGACAAGGAGCAAACATTTTAAACTGAAAGAGAATAGATTTAGATTGGACATAAAGAATCAATGTTGCACAAATAAGAGTGGTGAGGCACTGGAAAAGGTTGCCCAGAAGCTGTGGATGCCCCATCCCTGAAGTGCTCAAGGCCAGGCTGAATGGGCTTTAAGCAAGTTGGTCTGGTGAAAGATGTCCCTATCTACAGCAAGGGGTTAGGCTAGATAACCTGGGTTTGGTCCCTGCCAAACCAAATCACTCTATTCTGTGATTCTGCCTCATAAAAGAACATGCAAATGACACAACAAAGTGTAAGAGATTAATCATAAATGTCTGTTAATAAAACACAAGGACATGGATGAGGCTGGTTACATTGGTCCCCATTGGGACAGAGAATTTCTAGTCACGAGACTTTTGACTTAGCCACCTGCATTTACAGCTCAATATGAACTCTATTAGTGAAATCCCAAACTCTTTATCAAAAGAACATAAAGACATATTGCAAATTTCTTCTATTTTTTGTAATTTGTTATTTTTAAGGTATCTGCCATATCCCAGGAATTACAGAGGACCAGCAGATGTCTTCTATGCTTTCCTTGTTCCTTTAAAAAAGGGACAGTTCACCAACCCCCACCTTTTTAAACACTGATAATTGATTTGACTATCTTTGTGAGTGAAATTGCAATACTGAAGACAAAATAAGTGATTCCCTGCGATAAAGCTTATAAGAGGTTTAATTTTTTTCATGCAGATGCATTTTCCTAAGAGCTTTGCTTATTTTCTTTTGTTCATGCAGACTGAAATTAAATAATTATTTGCACGTGCAGCATAAATTTCTTAGAAAAACATGACTGCCAGCTCACTCATCTTTTTTCAGCTGTCCTTTTACTGAGACTCCATCTCGGTACAATGCATCTGACTCTTAGCAGGAGGAACAGAAGAGGGCAGAGCAAACAAAATATCAAAGATGTAAATTAGTAAAGTTTTAAAATTGCTGTGGTAACTTAAATTGTCTTTCTGCTCTGGGTGTTAAGCTCTCTTTCCTAGTCCTATTGGTAATTCAAGTAGAAGCCATCTGTGCTGAGGAAACTCCAAACAACTGCTTTATATATAAAAAAGTAATTGTTTACTCATGAATGTTTTATACAGAATTGAAAGAGAATTTGGCAGCATTTACTAGCCTAAGGATAAGTTTTTCAGGCCTTGGTGCCTGTGAAGAGCTGTTCTTGAGATACCTAGAAATGTCCTTTTGTGATACCTAGGAACAAATGTCTGTAGAACAATCACTACTTCTTAGCCTAGCAACATTAAAAATCAAATTATTCTCATCGCCAGTGGTATAAATAACATCTGACCTAATTCACAACACACGAGCCAAATTGTAACACTACAGAACAAAATTTATTTCCATTTAAGCTGAAATGCTCAAGCAAACAGCGTAGTTAGTGTTGCTTGTTGCTTTAGTAGCATACAGTCACATATTAACCAGTTACTCCCTGAAAGGGTGCCAAGTCTTGTGGTTAAAATGGGGATTGGGACAGCCTAGAGCTGAAGGCTTGAAAACACTATATGGCCACAGGGAAGTCACTCAGGCTTCTAGATGTCCCTCCCCTAGCTATAAAAAGTGCATAATAATTGCCACGTGCATCTCATAAAGCTATTCAGAAATATTAGTCATCATTTAATAACTGCAGATCACCTGAATATATATATTTTTCTTTTTAAAGCATCTATTTCATTTTAAAGTGTATCCAGCCTTAGCAACCTGCTCATGAAACCCTTGGTCTGGTCTGAAGCAAGTACACAAGCAGCTGAGCTCTGCATGTGCCTGGTAACAAGCTAGTATAGCAGACCCACAGCTGGTCTAGATTGTTGTAGCTCTCTTGATTTTAACAAAGCTGTTGCAATGAATACCAGCTGAGAATCTTCTTGTGTAGTTCTAGAAGTTACCAGAAAGTATAATCCAAAAATACTAAATTCAATCCTAGCCCAGTTATAACAAAACAGGTGAATTAATTCAATATGTTTTTGTGGAAAACACTGCAAACACATGGAGTCAATGATATGGTTTTATGATGCCAAAGAAAAAATAGGCAGGGTTTGTAGGAAGTCATGTCGCAACATTGTAGCAACAATGCAAGACCTCCTAGGAGTGGAAAGTGGATTTCTTTTAAATCTAAACTGATTTCAACTATTCACTTATGCCTTCTTCCCACATCTCGGTTGTGGATGTCTTTTTGTAACCTGACCACAGTTATTTTCATAATCCTGTCCCACTTCAACAAGTCATTGGGATTTACTCGCTGCCCTTTGCCTCATCTTGTGTGCTTCCAAGCTGTAGGTAGATATGTGCTGGGATCTTGATGACCTGTTAATCGAGGTGCTGTGGTACACACCATTCTTGTAACTATTCTCCAGCTGGTTTTTCTTTCTGATGCTTCCACATCCAGATGTTATTCATTCTTACTGTAAACTAATATTAACATTTGTAGCAGTTTTCTACATGCTAAGAATATGCAGAATATTCAGGATATGCATGCTTTTGTATACATATTATCCTTGTTTTACTTATCTAGATAAGGTTACATTTAACAGATAATAAACCAGGAGCATATTGAAACAATCTGCATGATTGTTATCTAACTTGGCACTCGAGAGGTTTTACAGAATTAGCTGTAGTGATAGCTATATTGTTATGTGCAAGATCCTTTTTAAGCGGCTTTTTTTCAAAGAAAAGGAAATGTAAAAAATAAATGAAAAAATAATTCCTAAACTTTCCTTAAATAAAAATTGTGCAATAGAATAGTTTCACTGGCTAGTGCTGAATTTCAAGATCCTGAAATGCTGTGTTCCTTCATACGTGAAAGAAAATTTTACACAAGAACATAAGTTATGTAATCCTTTTACATTTTTATTCTAAATGCATATTGCTCCACTTCTTGTAGAAGGCACACTATCTAGAGTAGGTATTAACATCTCAGTCTCAATTTTAACAGAAAATGAGTGATTAGTCTTTTTGTGGGTATATGCTGTAGTCTATTGATATGGAAAGCCAGAACTCATTCAAATAAATTTCCGTTCCCATTAATTTTTAGGAAGCATAAGATTTTGCCTTAAAATATTGTGAAGATGCCTCTGCAAGCTGACAGTTGGCAATTCAATTACATGAGTTGCAGGGACAGTCTGTGAGTTAACTGCAACACATTATCATTAATCTGCTCTTGTCTGCTTTTGTAAGGTGTTCCCTACTTTAAACACAAGCTGTATATGCAATGTGTTACAGCGATTCCCCTGGTGTTATTTTTATTGTGTTATAGGCTAAATAGACACATAACACAGTATATAACTTGCTAATGTGTCAATTAATGCCACCTCGGGGCTGCAGTAAATTGCAAAGGCTTTTAAAACTGTGAATATGCATTTAATGTTAGTCTTAGGTTTCTTCCTTTTTCTATTGCCCTATTTTCTGCCTTTTTTTTTTCCCTAAATAGTCCATCTTAAAGCCCTCTGGTGCATAACAATGAATTGCCTTGAGGGAAGATAGTTGTTTAATGAATCTCAGAAATATGTATTCTACACATGCAAGTATCATATTATATTTGATTAAGCACTGTGTGTCAAGAGCTCCATAAATTCTCTCTGTATGCTCAAAACAGAAAACAACTTGTAATGAAATTTTTGAGAAGAATAAAAGTTATTCAGCCAGACTTAAAAAAAAAAGGGAAAAGAAAGAGAAATTTCCAAAGAATATGACATAATTTTAAAGACAACACATTCTACTCACTTAATTCTATGAGATGTAAGAATAATCACATTTCAGTGCCTTTAAGAATCACTTTCATTAACTTTTTGGCTTTGTCTAGCAATATATTATGCTTTGTTTAGCAGTATATTTCAAAATAATTTTCTTATCTGGTATAAAGTACATGAAACTTATACACAAACCAGTGTATGTAGATGTTCATTTCTTGAGTGAAAAACCCACAAATTGCTGGCTCACAGCTCTTAATCTCTTCAATCCCTTAAGAATCCCTGCTTTGAAATTAGTTGCAGGCTCTATCAATTTTATCTGTTTAAATGGACAAACCTAATTACTACAGAAGAGCAATTGATTTTTAAATTACCACTGATTGCACAGTGGGTATCTCAGTGGGAAGACAGGTACATTCAGGCTCTCAAATAGAATCAAGGTATTAATTAATCTACAGATTGACATACTCCGTAGAAAGTTCCCCTCTCTTCACCTCCTTCCTGTAGATTCATTTGTTTCATTTTAAAAGACATTTCTGATGATATAGAAGTGAAAAATCAAAATGCAATATAAAATTGCACTTGCTGTGTCTAATGTGTGAGTTTTGAGTTTCTAACTTTGCACATCCAGTGCCATTTGCTAGCTTAGGTGGACACTGAGTGATAAAGCATTCCTTACATCACTGAAACATTAAATTGTGCAATATAATTCCAAGGTATATGTATGCATGCAAGAGCTAAAAATGACCTTTCATTAAATGGAAATTCATTCCTTTCAGGGAATTAGTAAAAATTAACATAAACAAAAACAGATATGGAGAAAACAAAACATGTGCTCAGTACTGTGCCCACTGCTGGCCTTCCCAGTAGAAGGTAGAGCTGGAAATACTGGAATGAGTCCAGCAAAAAGGCACTAAGATGATTAAGTAGCATCTGCTCTGGAAGGAGAAGCTCAAAGAGCTGTAGCTGTTTAGCCTCAGAAAGAGAAGACTTAGCAGGGATCTTATCAATGTGTTTAGATACATTTTGAAGTGGGAGGCAGGGAGGGAAGAAGCTGGAGCTGGACTCCTCTCAGTGGTCCCCACTGCAAGGGCAGGAAGCACAGACTGAAATCCAGTGCTCCCCCTAAACATGAAAAAATCCTCAACTTTTTTGCTTGAAAATAGTAAAGGTCTGGAAGAGGTAGCTGTGAGGTCTCCATCACTAGAGACATTAGGGACAAAATTAAAGGTAGTTGGAGCTGATGGAGGTTTGAAAGACAACAGGATCTAACATTTAAGCTTGTTTATAGGTCTGTGGACCATAGCTTTAGTTAAGGAGAAATATACGAGCTATGAACAAAACAGTCAAAATTACTGCTGGACAGACCAGTTTCAGTGTCATTCCCTGGGAGAATAGTGTCAATAAGAATATTCAGAACCAGTTATTCTCAGATTTGGTAGGCAATAGTGAATGATTACTGAATCAAATAGAGCTGATTCTATTTTAGAACTGATTTACATTTGATTTTTGAAGTGGTATGTGCACTAAAGAACAGCTAGTCATAAAAACAACCTTTTAAGGGATGCCATGCAGATAACATTTTGATTAGCTGATGCTTAATAGAATTTAGTCTTCAGGTTTATTGATTTCAAAAGAAAGGGTGAATTTCACGAAATTAGAATTAATTAAACCACATAGTGGTCAGCAAGGAAAGCTAAACATCAGTGATGCGAAGTGTAGTGGTGAAATAAAATTTACTGAAAATCAAACATTATGAATCTTAAAAAATAGATAACAAAAGGTTCTTTGTCCACATAAATTTAAAAGAACATTAAGTGACATCCCTGTTCCCTGATTGGAGGATAAACCATGCATGGTTCAAAATGCAATGGATATTTTCCTCAGTTTTCAATGTGGATCACTAGGTAGGTGAAAAGAGAGGGAAACTGAGAATCTTAAGTAGCAGCAAAACTTGTAAGGCTTGAAGTATGACAATTGGGAAAGCTGTATGTTTATTTTTCCAGAAATACAGCAGCAGTAGAACATGAGACACTTGACCACCTGTGGCACCAGGAAATTGGATTTGATGAGCTATGAAATCCTTTCCATTCTTAAACTCCAGTGCCCCTGTATTGACTTGCTCAAAAGCTTCTGTCTGTCAATACAATTAGTTTTATCTACACTGCAGAGAATCTTGACAAATCAAATTGTCAAATCATCAAATTATTTGATAACTTAATAAACATGCCGAAATTTAATAATTTGCATAATGTCAACTAAAGTCATATTGCAGGAAGGATACAATTGGCTTGGACAAAACTATACTTTTGGCTTCTAAGGCTAGATATTTTGCATAAGGATTGGATATTAAGGTAAAAGATATTTTCTATCTCACAGTGCTTTACCCTGCCAACTTCAGCTTTAAATTATCTTTACATGAGTAATAAAAACAAGAAAATAGAAAATTGGTAAATTCTACACACCTCCTAAGACCTCTAGTTATTGAAATGCATTGTGGATACTCATGTCAGCCTACACATTTACTTGTGTCTCCTTGACTACTCCAGAACTGTAATGAGAGTGTAACACCTTTAACTATAACAGTCTACATCTGTCTATTTCCCCTTTCATTGGAGAGAGAGGAAATGCTGATTTTTCAGAGTCCCATCCCTTATTCCCATAGATTGTCTACCTTTTACCATATGTTATGTTGTGTTTCCATTTATGACAAACTGAATTTCACCCCTGTCTATCCTTGCCCTAGTGGGTACGTTGGGTCTTTTCTAGGACAAAGTCCAAACTACTTTTTTTGCTTGACATCATTCATCTGATACCAGCACACAGTCTGATGGCATAAGTAAGCTGCTAGGCTTAGGCATGAATTTCCAGGACATGTCTTCACCTAATGTACTTTCTTGAGTTAGCCAGAAGAAGAAGACACTTTCTTGCTAGTTGTACTGAATGTGCTGCCCACAGCTAACCCTGAAAGGTTTAAACAGTCAAACAGTATGGATAAATGATGCATTTGCCTTCAAAACTCGCTCTGATACTTCATCTGCCCTGCAGTGTGATCACCTCTGCACAGTTATTCTGAAAACCCTGATGCATTCTTTAGTTTCCAACTTTTGCTTTAACCCTAAGTCAGAAAGCAAATAATATTATGAACAACTTCCTGGGCTCAGTGGTCTGAGTTTGGTAGCTTTCCATTAAAACTTGTTTCAGTAAGTCAAAAGCTGAAGGTGCTTCACTGTGTAGGGTCTGTCTTTGATCCAGCAAAGGCATACCACATCCTAATGAATTTTACCATCCTATAATTCTGAGTTTATGTGGTACTTTTTTTCTACACCTTTTCCATTCATCTTTTATATAGTAACAACTTAAAAGCTTCAAAAAGATGAGACTTTATAACCTGTAGAAGGTCCACCAATGAATAGATAAAGTAAACCATCCCAGAACCTAAAAGTCATCTGGCAGAGATCAATACAATATATAAAAAGATTAGAAACCAAAGCACCAGTCCAAAGAGAAGGTTTTGTTTCTGTTACTGAATGCTGACAACTGGAGGGAAAGGAAAATGGTTCCATGAATCCCATTTCTTGCCTTAGCTCTTTTTGGAAAACCAGTGACCACAGAACCTCTTATGTTTTACTCTTATGTTTAGGTTTATGAGTTAGAGAAAAAGATGATCACTCAGTAGTCACAAACATCTTAATTTCAAGATGAATGATTGGTTAACAAAAAAGCTGTAATTATCTGCTAATCAGCACTAGTCAATGTTGGCCAATTCATAATGGCTCTTCACAGTCTTGCACCATCCTATGTTTTTGTCTGAGTGGACCATAGGATTCCTCTCAGTTTCACTCAATATTTGCTGAGCCATGTCTTCATTCATATCTTCAGCATCTTTGTTTTAATGTCCCAGCACAACTTCAGATATTTGTTCAGGAGTCTATCTATATTAATCACCATAAGGAATAACAGATCTCTAGGCCACCTGCCAGTACGTAGCAGAAAGAAAAACAACAAAAGAAAAACCAGAGAATGAAACAAGAGAAGTTATAGAAACTGTTTAGTTTCATTCCTGGTCTGAAATTCTGTCATTTTCTGATAGGGGTCCAGCAGTGCATGACATCATAAATCCAGCAATGCATGCAGTAACAGCAGAACATTGTGATGTATGACTATGGCATTCAGCACTGTTTTTAAAACACTGCAGTGCAGGGCAATCACAGAAATGCAAAGGAAAGATGTTTAGGTACATATGTCCACACATCTACAGCATGATGAGACCTGGTGTTACAAATCATTTAACCCTCAGAAAAAACCTGGCAAATTTTAAAGGTATATGTAACCCTGGAAGAGCATGAAACTAAAAAACTTAGGATACTGTTTTGATGTACTCAAGTAAAGTATAGGACACATTTCTAAACTCTCTCACAGAATGAAATGTTCTCTCCAGCCTGGGTATTGTAACTTCTCATTATATTAATTTCTAGTACTGAGAAGGCAAAGATGTATAAGAAAATCTATACTGCAACACAACTTGCTGGATTGCTTCAGCATCTGTGAACAGTATTTATTAAAAAAAATACAAGACTGAAATATGTGTAATGTATTTTGTTCTTAAAACTTACAAAATACATACAAAGAACAGCATAAATTGATCCTCATTTATTCTGCTTGCAGGCTGTCATCATCTATTTTCCTGTTGAATAACCAGCTTGTGACAATACACGTAATGGATGAGATAAAATAGTTTTTAAATTTGATTATACTCTTTGCACTTGAAGTGCGAAGGTTGTGTTAGCATTTCCACTATGAGCTCCTGTTTTGGCAACGTTTATGTTGCCACCATAAAAATGTGTTTCTGACTTAGTCTGGCTACTTAAGATTGCTGTCTGAGGAATAATTAGATTATGCATAATTAAAAATATATTTTATGTGCACTTCCATACATTGGAACATTGTTAATAAAGATTTTTAGTATCATGATCAAAGGCTGACTAGTGCTCCTTTCTTTAAAACCACATATCTTCTTTTTACCTCTACATCTCCTATTATGCTTAGCTGATAGAACTTTTCAGGTATCATTATCTCCAAGAGAATTCCAGCTATGTACTAGAAAAAAAAATAAACAAAAAAGAAACTTTGTATGTTTCTAAATATTCTCAGATATGTAACCATAAATTCCTTTCAAAAAGGGAGAGGTTAAGTGCTGCGTCAGTTTTCATGCTGAGGATAATGAAATGATAGTGATACCTCAGGAAATATTTTTAATATAAATTTAATTAATTTTTTTAATGTATTATAAATTCACCAAAATTTGTGCAAAGCTTACATTAGTGGAACTAGTCAAGAACTGCCTGAAGAAACCACCTTTTTATTATAAAATACTCATTCACTAAAACTATTTTTTGACCCATCTATCAGTTTTAACACAACCTTTTTTTGGTGAAGTTATCTTATGTCAAGCATGTGTTTTTCCTGACTGAAACTGGAAAGTGAGACTGCCCCTCTTCCTGAACAAACAAATAGCTAAGACATTCATAGGGGATGTGGAAAATCCCACTTCACTGCTGTGCTCTGCAACAGGCAAAACTGGAATTTAAACCCATGTGTCTGTATGTGATGTGTGCCTGAGGCATGAAGCTGCTGATTGTTGCTGTTTTGCTAGTTAAAAGAAAACAGCTCAGAGTTAACCTACTTTGCTGGAAAAGCTGAGATATCCTGAGATCTCCCCAGCTCTGTGCATGTAGCAGCTGTTGTCAGTGTAAATGAAAACACTGTATGTAGTCCCATAAAATATTGTGCCATGTTTACACAGGTACAAGCGATCCCACATTACATGAAGTGACAGAAAGGCTGCCTCTGGAAGGGGTTGGACTTGCTTCCATTGTGCACTTCATACAGTCAGATCTAAAAAACCAGAGGGGTGATTAAATGTCATTGAGTGGATATATTCATATTTTTAAAAGCCCTAACATTTAAATGCCAGTGTATGCGAATGGTTCAAAGTACACATCCAGTCTTGCAATGTCTGAATATATGCTCAACATACACACTGCAATCAAAAATCAGTTTGGCAGGGAATTCCTTGACAATTCTGGCTTGAAGCTCAAAGATATATTAAACCTCCTCCTTATCTCAAAACAGAAAGTGCACAAGCCAAGATTTGTCAGTGGGCCATGCCTTGTGCTGTGCCCAAACTGTGGTTGTGTTTATGGCTATGAAGTAGATGAAGAATGTGCATTTTGTCTTTGTGATGAATTTGCTGTCTTATGATTAATGATGAAGATTCAGGTATAAAGTGTTTGGAATTTCTGTTTGTAAGTTGAACCATTATCTATAGAGAATAATCAGAGTGAGGACTGGGATTTCAGGATGCTGTGGTTTCTAAGGCAGCTTCTTACGGGGAAACAATGAGATGAGGAAGATCACAGCAGTAGACCTAATTATTCCTTATTATCTTCTCTTTATTTTTTTTCCATTGTCCCCTTGATTCTTGAGAAGGATTTTTTTTTCAGGGGGAGCCACCCAAAACCATTTTTTTTTCTATTTTTGGGAGCCACATTTCTTACTTTCTCAATAGGATAAGTCAGCCAGTCCACCTTCTCATGGAAAAATAAAAATGAAAAAAAAATATTTTGAAAGTTTAAAATTTTAGTTATGAGGAAGATCAAACTGTCTATTTTCATTGTATTTTTGAACTTTAGGCAGATGACTTAGTAATGAAGAGGTTAAATCTCCCATGTACCTAAAATATGTTCTTAGGAATAGATTTCAGTTAGGTTAAAGCAGGACAAACATATCAAGTCTCTATACAACTCTATACAGTTCCCTTTCAACATATGGCTAGGAAAGGACATTGATGAAAACAGTGACCTAAGAATTCTGAAAGCCTCTGGCATAAATACTTCAGTTAAAAACAGAGATGTAGTGAGAAGTATGGGGAACTTAGGAAACCACTTGGGGTTAATATTCCAATAAAGCACATGAAAGATTAGTCTGAAATTAAAGGCACTTTTCATATCTCTAATATAACTGAAACAACGAAAACAGTTGGTGAACATGTCACTCACTTTTTAGACATGTCTCAGCTGTCCATGTGCTTACCACATCACCCTGTTAAATTTTTAGAGTTTTTAATATGAATATCAATCCTTCTTTTCATAAATGTAACCCATAAATGCCAGAAATCCCTTAGGAGTTTTCTCAGACTTTATTTAATGCCCCACAAGAAAGGATGTAAAAGAGACCTTTCTTTTGTAAAGTGATCCTATAATTCTGTTCAATATCCATCATTTTCAAGGCCAAGTAATCATATTTAATGGATCCTAAATTACTTTCTGTCAGGCAAGGATTCCCTCGATAATATTAACCAGTACAGAGGGCTGACACTTGGAGGGCTGAAGCTAAGAGGTTTTTTTATTGCAAGCAGCTTACAAGTACTTAGACAGGGGTGATGATCACTAGCCCTGCAGTAGGCAAGGGTCAGTGTTTCCATTTTGACCTGGGCTTTGAATGGGTTTTAACTTGGCAATAAATACTCAAATATGTTTCTGCCAAAAAAGTAATGCCTAAAGTGACCTGCAAAGGATTTTTATCCATTGCTGTGTTTGTCTTGTATTTTTTTCTCTCATTTTTTGTGTGTGGGTTATGATTTCTTATGGTTATGATTTCTTATGGTTATGATTTCTTATTTCTTATCAGCAAGAGCAGGATGTTCTCTAAAGAAAAGGGAGCCAAGGGTGACCAAAGGCAGGTGCAGGGCTGTGATTGCACTAACAAAGGGTCCAGTCCCAAAAAACCCAAAGCAGAGGACGGCAAGTCTGGTGATGGCAATGAGGGTCAGCCAACAGTCCAGGGGTTGCCAGACAAATCTGTGGTGGTCCGACAAGTGCATGTCCAAGCTGTGAAAGCAAGTCAGTGAGTCAGGATCAAGTCTGGATCACTGGGGTGCATGGCCAGGCATGGCCAAGGACCCTTGGCAGGGATCAAGTGAAAGAACAGGGAATTGAAAGCAGCTTCTGAGAAAGGAGGGCTCGAGCAGCCCCTTCTTCCAGTTTTTTCTCATGCAACTCTTTTCTCAACAATCTAAACCATGATTATGCAGGTGCACTGTGTCTGTGGTGCCTTGAGAACAGACAGAAATCCCTTGTTGCAGAAGGGCCTGTGGCTGCTCTCAAAGAACTGGTAAATGCAAGTCTGCAAGCTTGTATCTACCTCAGATTTTGTTCCTTTTTTCATATACTTTGCTTTTTCTGCTGATACATTTAAGAGTTCAAATAAGCAGCATCATGTCTAGTCTTTAATCTTGAGTAGAAGTTTTTGTAGAGAGGAGCTTGTTGTGCTGTGAAGAGGTGGCTGGGAATGCATTCACTCTATGAAGTGCCTCCAATTTTACCTAGGGTGCTTTCACTAATTCAGAAGTTATGGAATTGATATTTCAAAAATTAAACTCTTTTTCCAAGTATTCTATAGAAATTAAAGTTCAGAAAATATTTAATAAAATTTACTTAAAATTGTTAGTCAAACATTGTCAAAACACTTTCCATCTCAATTTTTTCAGTAGAGAATGGTACTGAAGATTTCAGGATATGGAACATTGGGGTTATATGGTCTGGACTGAGTTTGATAATAAGCACATGATTTTCTGTGCCTTTAAATGAAAAAATAATGTATTTATTACCTCTATTGTACAATAAGATCCAGCACTAATGAGGAGGAAATCAGCTCTACATTATTGAAATTAAGGACCAATAAGGGGATACACTGAAAACTTAGCATTGCCAATCTAGTTTTTAATAAGATAGATGCTAAGGATCTGAGTGACATTTCTCAGTCTGTTCGCTAAAAATTTCTTTTTCATTACAAATTAGTCATTTAAAGGATGGTCTTGCTCCCATATGTAGTTGTTTACAAGGTGAGGTTACCCCAAGGTTTCCCTAGTGGGAAATATCATTCATCTCCCACATAAAAATGGTTTCATTGTCAACCACTGAGAAAAATATGACTTTCAGAGTTCTGCTGTCCTTTGGTTTGTTTCTGAAAAATTGAGAGATCAAATATTTTCTTGATCAAAAAAATGCTTTAAAACAAAATTTGTTATTATTTGTGCTGTGCTGAAACACCATTGTACTTGGTGTTGCATCATGCCTAGGGGCAAAGATTCCTGCTCTCGGGAGAAAATACAATAACTTCTGTCAATTCTCCCAAAGTCCCATTCTGCAGACTTTGCTGAGTCCCATAGCTACAGGTGGTGGAATACCAGGTCTCAAGTCAAGGAATTTCTATTACTTCTGGATGCATTCAAAGCTTTTTCTGTATATCTCCATAGCAACAAAATAGACAGTAAAGATCCTTTCCGTGTGCCAAATAGTAGTCACATTTTATCGTAAGTTTCATGTTCCATTTTTGTTTTATAATTTCTACTAATTTGTACTCTTTTGTACTCAATAAAGTTTCTACTGTTGTCTCTGATAAGTGCTTTACACCAATCCTACAGAATTTATCTGAACTGTACAGATATTCCTAGGAATTTAACCACCAGATGATCACGGGCTTCAAATGGAAAAAGCTTTTTCCATCATCCCAACCTACTGTATTGAAGTGAAGAAAATATTTTTCCTCAAAAGTAACATTATTTCACAGAAATATTCTTTTCTTTTTTTGGGACTGACAGGTTTGCCAATATTCATCTACAGTGGAGAGTTTGAATCAGTGATATGAACATTATGCAGAAGTCTATGAATGCAGGCTTAAGAAAGAAAATAACATTTTACAATGTCATATGAAGCACAATTAAGAGAATTTATCAGACCATTTTTTTTCAAGTATTCGGGTAGAAACAAATACTTCTGTTTACTGGATTACATGAAAGATAGAAACTAATTAAATCTTTAAAAAATATTTTTATTAGGAAATAGGACTAGGAAAGGATAGTAGGATCAATTGTGAAAACAGTTGAAGGAGGCATTATGAATTTGAGGGTCATAGGAGAGTAAAAGAGTAGGAGAAAATGAAGGTGAGCAGTACCGACATATCCAACAAGCAACCCAGGTTTCCTGAGAGTCAGGACAAATAAGGCAATGGGAAATCACTGACACAAATGAAGTATCTCAAAAATTTTCTGTGAAGTAAATATTATTAATATGCATTAATTCTTTGAACATTTACATGAGGTCTTCTGGAGGTGATGATTTAGTGTACAGGCTTTGGGTGGGGAAGACATTAAAATCCATTTTTTCTCTGATTTAGAGTGGCCAGGGACTAATACTCTGTGCTGAGTGCAAAAGGCAGAAAATACATATCTGACTTTGATGCCTTGGGCCAATACCCTAACCAGCAGGAAATGAGATTTTCAAAAGTCTTTTACTCATTCAAAATGTAAAGAAGAACAAATGTAAACTGCTATAGCAAGAGGAATTATTGTTGTCTTTTTAGCTACACCTTCTTTAGTCCTGCTTTTGCCACTTCTGGCATTTTAAAATACAATCTATTTCATACACATTCTCCAAGAGGAAATCAATATGAAACTCTAATCTGAGCTATATGTAGTTGCTACAGTGAGAAAAAAGTTTGATACACTGAACTGCTCAACCAAATAAATAATTTAGATAACTGAGTCAATGGTGCTGAAAAGTAAGTCTTTATTAATGGACATCACTGAGAGAGCAAAGAAAGCAAAATGAATCATCAGTCTATTGCCTTTAATAATATGATTAAAGAAAGAAGGTACTGAATTATTAAGAACAGTGGGGGTGGAAAAGAAAAAGAGCAAAACTCATAAAGGTACCAGTTTGCAGAATGATGATGAACTGGTTACTCATGCAATTCTGAAGGGGTTTGTTTTTCTTTTAATTTTATAAGTCTGAGAGCTGACAATTACATAGGCCTTGATTCTCTACCTAGCAAAATCACAAGCATCTCCTTCCTCTCAATTCCATATAAATCAATGATTTATGTAATTTACATATAAAAGTGGATTAGCAACTCTGAATTTTCAGTCCCCTGAAGTAGTATGACAATCAAGTCTTATTCTTTAAGAGGTTAAGAGCAAAACTCAGAGAGACTCTAATGAGGACAGAAACAACCTCCCGGATTTTGAAGCTGGGAGAGGAGAGTAACATACATAGTTTGTTTTTTAGCACAGAAATAAAGATGAATTCACAAAATTTAATTCCATGAGAGAAGAATATTTTAGAATGATAACTGTATGCTCTGAATCCACCTTCTAGATAATTCCACAAAGCCAATTCCCTTAGATTCCCTCAGGCATTGCTTCAAGAAAAGGCCAGCTTTACTGCCCCTTTTTATTTGACTGTTCAGCTGGATATTTTTCTTCATATACAAGCTTATGTGTACCCTTAAATGGGATGTACAGTTCAAAGATTTCTTATATGCTGGACTGGTTTTACTCTCACAAATTATCCAAGTCTGCTCTCTGGATATAGAATCCCTAAGTAATTATGCATTTGGATTTAGTTTTAGATTTGCAACTCTTCAAAAGAATATTGTAAAAAGCTGAGGTAAGTCCTTGTCCATGACATCTGTGCATAAAGATTTGCTCAGATTCACTTGGTTATCTAAGTACGTGCTTTTTACATGCCATTAAAGCATGATGAAAGGGTATGCTGGGGATTCTTTATTTTAATTTGATTTGATCAGTTGTTAACTTTTATTCCTTCTGAATTGGACATTCTAACAGCAAGGGTAACCTCATTTGGTGTGCTACCGAGACCTCTTAATAATGATAACATGACCTGTTATCATTATTACTAAATTCCATTATATAAAAGACACAGATTTATTTTTATTTATTTTATTTCATTTCATTTAATTCTATTTTATTTTTATTTTATTTCTATTCTCATAAATTTACCTTGTGAAATTTACATTTACATGCTTGCCTTTGCTAACCATGTAGATACAATGCTATAACCTCTGCCCTCTTCCAACTGCCCCATGTTTTGTTTCTTTCATCCCTTTCATTGGGCTACATTGTGTTTAAATTGCATTGTTACCTATCCTAGGATGAACAGAGAGAACTCTGTATGTTTACAGTACTACAAAAATAGTTAATCACTGCACTCTGATCCCACTCATAAAAACTCCTGCATATCCCTGCCCTATATTGAAAGCATGTGTTTTAAATTGTCTGAAGAAACCCCATTTGCTGAGGGCAAAAGGAGGTAAAAAATATGGTCACCAGCAGATAGGTTCAGTGTATGACCCACACAGCAACTCTTATCACCTCATATGCTTGTACCTGGGAAAGGAATTGTTTGATCCTTTGAGCAGTTGCCAGGACAACCTGTCCATGTTTTGATCCTTATTTAAAAGAGCAAGGAATGAGAAGGACATACATCAGTAACTGAATTGCTGTCACAAATTTCACCTAACCAGCAGGCTATGAACAAGGCGCTCCAGCTGTACATCACTGATGAAGCTCATACAGAGATATTGGAATATGTTGCTTAATGCACTGCAGACCGAAGTTTGTGTACTGTAGTAATGACTGTGGTATTGAAATCTCTGTATGGCACAGTAATCTCAGTATAAATCATCCTGCATTTCAGAAGGAGCAGCAATGGAGCTGGATGGATACCTATTGCTTATTATCTCTTCCCAGGCAAGAAGCAATGGCTGCCAGCTGAAGCTGACGACAGAGCAGCAAGAACAAACAATAGGGCATGTTTGCTTGTTTTCAGGAGTGGCTTATGCAGAAAAGACAGAAGATGAAAACTACTATTTCAGGAGTTAAAAATGTAGAGCTCCTGTCAAATGTTAGCATCCAACTGAATCATTTCATGCCATCTAAATGTGCATTCTCCAAAAGATTCTTTTTTCCCAAATTATAAGTACAAAAAACTCCAAGGTATACCTGAGTGGCAAATGTCCATAGATCCCCACAGAAGATCAAGGGCTCTTTTGTTGTCTGTTTGCCAGAGATGGTAGGAAACCACTAAATAAATTCTCCTCCCTCAGTGTGGCATTTCTGGTTTGTTTCCATATTGGCAAACTTTCTTCATTGTCTGACTCAGAGGAAAAGCTGTCCTCAGTGTTTATGTTGGAGTTGAGAGCTTTGCTTAACCCATTGCATGATAAATTTTAGAGTGTTCAGACCTTGGACTCCTTTATATTAGATTCACTTTTAATATAGTTCATTGGACTTGGTTGCAACCCCTGAATGTCTTTGGGGATCCATTTCTAATTTTCCTGTCTTGAATTTTTCCTGTATCTCCCGAAATGCAATATTTTATGTGGTTGCACCGCTGCAGCTGGTTGTTTGCCATGAATCCCAGCGTGTTACTGACTGTATGAAATCAGCATGTTGGCCAGTAAGGCCTCGGTTTCAAAGCACAGAACAAATACATATTGCTGTCCTTGTGATTTTCACTTTGTGAAACTTCAGGAAAATAATAATAAGTAATTATCTCTGTTTACTTCAAAAGCACAGAAAGGACTCAGTGACAATAGAAGTTGTCAGCCTGATACATTTTAGCACCTGTTAAGCAGAACAGTATCTTGACAGTGGTATGATTAGACTTACCAGCAAACCTGAAAGCAGACTAATTAAGACTGACATAAACCCCCCAATAACATAACCTATTCAGAAATGTCCAAAGCAGTTAAATCTACAAGTGACAAGTGTTGGTCTCACCCAACTAAAGTGAGGAAGAAAGAAAAATGGAGAAACAGAGAGCTTTGATAAACAGGATCATCAGGTTATCAACTATTTCTGTTATGTCATCTCTGCCTTTCTACTTCTAAAGAACTTTTGGCAAAGAGACTTTACAAGCAATGTGTAGTTGGACATAACATAATATTCTGATTAAGTATATTGCAATGAAAGATGATTTAATTTTTGTGTTTCATGAACATTTTACTGTGTCAAATAAAAGCATGACAGTGCTAACATTACAGAAATTTTCTGGTTTTTCTTTGGCAGATCCCTCAGTTAAATAACAACAACAACAACAACAACAATAATAATAATCTAGAAGTGTGAATCAATATTTTAGGAGAAATAAGGCTCTTCTAGGGATTCTTGTTCATGACTTGAATTTGCCCTAATATTTCACGCTGAACTCCAGAGAATGACAACCTGAGAGTAGTTATTCAGCTACTAGAGGCTGACTAGCATCCCAAATTGAAGATATTAAAGCACCAAAAGTTGTCAATTTTTTCAGGATATTATCTGAAAAAAATCATCTTGGCTTCTTTAGTCAGATGATTTTTTTTGTAGTCAGGTGAAAGTGCAGGAAACTGCCATAAGGGCAGCTGTACGTCTGGTGATAAAAGCTTTGCAGGGCTGAATCTCTGACTTTCTTTTGAAAACTTTAGCTAGCCTGTGGGCTCAAAGACCAAAAGTTATTTGAATTTATGGACAAACAGACTCAGTTTTTGGAATTTAAATCTCAGGGTAATCTCACTTATTCACACCAGGCACTACATTATATGAAAGGTAATTCAGAAGGGAATATGTTACATTTTCTGTAACATCTGCAACCTCAGACCCAGCTCATCCAAAACTAAACATATTTGGTAGTCAACTTCATCATTTCACCCAAAGAAAACCTAACAGCTTTTAGATAATCTAAGTCCTTCTGAGAGAGCACTTCCCTTGAAGCCTGATGCATGGTTTTTTGGCAATTGCAGGTGAATCAAAACTTAGACACAGAGCAGTCTTCATCAGCTCTTTTCACCAAGTATTTAATGAAGTTCTAACAGTCTGGGTTTTCCACAGTTGATTCTCAATTATAGCATTTCTTCTATAATGGTTGATCTAAAAATACCCAGAGCACCAAACACTTTTGCATAACCTTACTAGGATTACTTGATCTAGTGGGCTTTCTCCAGTAATTTTTTACTTTCAGTCTGTCTGTAGTGAGAAAAATGAGGCTCTCTGTCATATGGATTCAGCTTTCTACATTTCAACTGGATACCCATCAAATGCAGACAAGGCATAACAAATATTCAAATATTCATGACAATAAGGCAAAAATCTCAGAATTTGAATTACTTTAGCAATTCCAAATGTTCTCTGTAAAACAGGGATGGAACTGGGATCTCAAGTGAGGCCTGATTCCTCACATCTGTATTATTGACTGTTCTAGAAAATAGCTTGAAAGGATGCACGTGTGAATGTGTGCCTCTGTGTGTAGTGAGGATGTTGTAAAAATTTTCTTCTTCCTTTAAGAAAAATCTGCTGTATACCGAGCTGCATGCAAACCCAGGCAAAAAAAAAAAAATAAAAAAGGTGGAAAACAGATATTAGGCTGTTATTAAACAAAATCCTACTAGGTTGTTAGTCTTGCAATGCAGAATTTAATTTCCACAACATATTTTCCTAAATCAAGATTTTCAAGACCAGTGGTACTTTGTGATGCGAATAAGGTTTTTATTCACTGTGAAATAGTGCCTGTGCCACCTGTGGCCTTTCCTTGTCTTTCCCACCACAGACTAGATATTAATGCTGTGCTTTAAATATACGAGACTGCTTAAATCACATCCAGCCCTCCTCAGGAGAATGTTAAACAAACAGAGAAACAGTTAACCTAACATTTATCAGCACACACACTGGCAGAAACAGTCTCAGAGAGATTGAATAAATAAAAAAGCTGTTTCCATCTCCTCATTAATGTTTTTTTTAATAAGACAACCTATATGGACATATGACTATCTTAAGTGATCAGTAGTAAAAAATTTATAAATGCCATGTTAGTAACAGGAATTACATGTTCCAGTAAAACTCCACAATGTGATCAATTTGGCACTCATTATTTATAAATATTTTATAATATTTATATTTAGTCATTGTGTAAGACAATAGTAAGCTGTGTCTGTTCCAGACAAAGCTGAAAGAGTTTGGAGCTATTCCACCCTCCAATATTATAGTAATTTTCGTGTTTTGAATCTGTCCCAAATGGAACAAAATTGTCCAGTCATGCTGTGCAACAATATTTTCTCAAATGTGTATCAACTCTTTTGGAGTTGATTTATATTCTGTTAATTTATATTCTATGTATTAAAGTGCTTTTCCAGAGGGAGGAAGTTGGAAAGGGCTGAAAAGGAAGGAAAAGAATCTTGTTCAAATATTTCACAATTCACTCAAAATCTAGTTACGTGCTGAGTTCCTACAGTTTGGTAGATCTTACTCCACCTTTGATCAAGTCACACATGGTCATTCCAAGCTGTCAGGCAGCCTTCATTTCCTCTAAGAACCCACACAGATCATGTCTGATGGGGCTGCTGCAATATAGAAGTCACAGGTTTTGTGTTGAGGGGAGCTGCTGAGGCAGTCACAGTTATGTCTCCATTGCTGCTTCTGGGAATAAAGGCTATACCATTTCTAACAAAATATTGTTATGGCTTGATGTAAGAAAAACAACACATAATCAACCAAAAGTATTTTCTGAACATCCTTTAAATCTTTCTGGCAAGGCAGTCCCAACCCTTTTAATTGTTTATGTGTTGTTCAAAACTCAAATGAAGTCAAAAATCATGGCAATCCACAATGGTGTCCTTGAAGAGTGTGAAGCTTTCAAGAAGTAGTGGCAATTTTGTGGTGCCTTCTGAGTCTATTTTTCAACCCTACCTAGAGTTCAGAGCAGCATGGAAACACTTCTACCTTCCTGAAATCAGGCAGGTGTAGATCAAACATTGTACATTTATCAGAGCTTTACAGGGGAATTGCAGGTAGGTCACTGATATGCAAAGCTAACCTCTAATTGTCTTCAAAAGTTTAAGGATCATTTAAATTGCAATTCTACAGGGAAAGGAGGATGGAAATGTGAAATAAAGAGTCTGTGGGCCTGATTCATGAAAAAGTTACAGACCATTTACATAGGAAAGGAATGCATGAAAATCCTTTAGAGTGTGCCTACATGATTTATTAGATTCCTTTTCTGTGTGTAATCGGTTAACTGCACTTGAAAGGTGTAGATTACAGAGATGAGAGCAAAAGGCTGCTGAAATTGAGGTAGAGCATTGTACCTTGCTCAAGATTTGTGCCCAGCTGACAGACAAAAAGGTAACTGTGGTGAGCACAGAAAACACTTTTGAGATTCAGCAGTCTTCCCTTGAAGTGCTCCTTGACAGTGAGCTCAAGAGTGCTTAGAGTTCTCTGTCATGAAGGATAAGGAAATGCTGCTGTACTGGAACTTGAAAAATTATCTATGTTAAGAGCTTGTTTGTTTTGATGGTAGTGTTTTTATAGTAATCTCATTATATTAAAAACCTGGGAGTAGCACAATTGTAATGTTGAACTCCATAGTCAAAGGAAGAGTCATCAAAGCTAAACACTCAGTATGACTGAAAATATTTTCTCCTACTTACTGATCTTTTTTCAGCATCTTTGTCAGCCATGAAAGCACTTATGTCAGACAGTATCACCAAAAGGTAGAAACTTCCCCTCTTTTTGTGCAAATCTATTACCAATGGCCTTTGAAGGGCTAATAATCACTTGCTTATTTTGCCCTCATCATTCAAACTGGAACTGTTATCTGTAGCTCCCCAACATGCTTGTTAACTGTGTCTTACAGGTCAGGGCTCAGGATCAGAGATTTGCATTGATCAGAAAGGGATAGTTAACATTCACTGATGCTTTAAGTAGGAACTTCCTTACTCATATTACAGACAAAATGGTTTAATATCACATTAGATAAAACTTTTTATCACAAGGCACATTTTGCAAAGACAAGTTATTGAAGAGTAGGGTAGATATCAGGCCCCACCAAAATGTATGCGAGACTAGAACTTCTTTTAACTACCCATGACTTAAAACTCACATGGCTAAGGAAATGTAGACAGATGGCTAAAAAAAATGTAAAAGTGAAAGGAAAGAGAGAGAAACAATTAGAAATACAAAAAGTTATTTGATAAATATATAATGAAGAGAAGGGAGTCTGGAACATTTCTTAATTGGAAAAAAAAAACAACAGCTTTTTTTAGGAAAGCAGGAAGTTACTGGAGAAGGAAAGAGAGAAAGAATGCAAAAATATGCCATCATCTTTTATGCCATCGCTGAACTCTAAAACCAGCAAGGCAAGATATTCAGCCAATCCAGAGAACAGAAACCTGCATTGATCTATAATGCCATGAGCTGTGCTGGAGCCCAGATGAATAGGACAAACTGAATGGACTCTGTGTGGCCATAAGGATATATAGGATGTGCATGACAATCAAATCGGGATGTGTCATGGCATGCGTTAGAGAAATTGATCAAGGATGTATAAAAAACCATGAAAGACTGAACTGAGGTGTGTGGGTTGAGCTGGCATAGAGGTAGAATGAATTTCTGCACATATCAAACAAATGGTTTGGTTGTTTTTATGATTTAGAAGATGAAAAAGGAGCTTTTTTTACCATTGTTTTGCTTAGCAACAGCAACAAAGACAAGTACTCAGCTGGGACTGTCATTTGCTCAGTTCATTAAAATATTAAGAGAGAACACAGCAGAGCTCTGAGCCTGCAGAGCTGCCAAAATCAGGTTCCCAATTCACAGGGAAGGAGTGCTGAGAGTTTTTCTCTTTTTCTCTTTTACCCCTTATTGTCATCAGTCCTGAGGCAGAGTGCTTCCTGCTGTTAGTTTTCACTAGGTACTTTTCTCGTGTCTCAAGTAAAAAGAGGCCTGAGGCACCATGTTCCAAGGCTTCTTCCACAAATGATTCAGATTAATGTCCATGCCAGAAGACCTGTTCTAAGAGGTTTCTTTTCCTTGAGTCCTCCTGTAGCCAAAACTATGCAAAGTTCTCTTCCTGCCATGACAAACTGATTTATATGAGAGGGATAATAGAACCAAAACTGAGAAGATAACTTAAGGATCTGAAGATGTTGCAGCTTGTATGATTGTCAGAATATGTTGTGTAAAGGAGGAATTTGAGTAATTTCAAGGCTTTTTGACTGACTTTATGAAATTTTGTTAAGTGTTGCTGTGGTGGGTTGACCCCGGCCAACAGCCAAGCACCCACACAGCTGCTCACTCATTTTTCCTCTCTCCCCAGTGAGATGGCAGAGAAAACAGGAACAACAAAAGTGAGAAAACTCATGGGTCAAAGCAAAAATAATTTAATAGGTGAGGAAAAAATATGTGATATCAAGTGATGCAAAGGTAATCACTCACCACCTCCAACAAGAAGACTGATGCCAAATCAGCAGCCACCTTTGAACAGTCTCCCCTTTGCCTTCTACCTCAGCTTTTATTGCTGAGCACAGCACCACATGGTATGGATCATCCCTTTGGCCACTTCAGGTCAGCTGTCCCCTGTGTTCCCTCCCAACTTCATGCCCATGTCCTGCCTACTTGCTGGGGGACAGAGCTGGGAAAAAGAAAAAGCCTTGATGCTGTGCAAGCAGAACTTAGCAGTAGCCAAAACACTGGTGTGTTATCAACACTGTTTTAGCCACAAAGTCAAAAAGGCAGCTATAGCTATGCTATTGCTATACTATATAGCAATAAAGTAACTCTCAGTATCTCTGAGACCCAGCACAGTAGCTACAGCGAACCTACGTACTCATAAATTGTGAATACAACTGGTACTGCTAGAAAACAGGAAAAAAATGGAAGAGGGAAAATACTGATTTCAAAATATGGCTCTTTTCATTTCACCTGGTAGTACAATTTCTCATAATCAACACTCATTGCCTGACCCCACCTACAAATTGAGGAAGAATAGTGGCTTTGACAAGGTAAAAAAAGTAGTTTCTGGCATTTTCATTTTTTCTTTTGTTGCTCCCTTTTAATTTAGATTGCCTTGTCTGTTTCTCCTCTTCTTCCCACAGCTTCATTTTTCTTTTTCTTCCTGGTACATTCCCTTCTTTAAGGTATCCATAACCAGTAAACCAGTAGGTTTCACCACTGTTCTCCTCCAGCTTTAGAGCCAGTGCCTTGGTCAAAATGTATAAGCATACATCTAAACATCTCAATAATATCAGGAAAGCATATTTTGTTAGCAATTTTACTGTACCTCAGGGAACGAAATCTTGCAGGTAAATCAGTATTAGAAAAAGGTCAGCCCAATGTCAATGCAGTATCTCTCAAGGAAAAGGAGGCTTTCATAAGAAAAGAGGAGTAACACTGACAGTTTGATACTTGGGGTTTTTTTTTTTTTTTGTTTTTTTTTTTTTTTTTTTGTTTTTTTTTTGTACTGAGGAGATTGTATCTGAAATAGAAAAGACTGAGAGAACAAGCAGAGAAAGAAAAATTATTTGATTTTTTTTGTTCCTTGTATAATTAGCCACTGATCATTCCTGAAAGGGAGCCCAGATGTTGAAATACACTTAAAAACCATTAAAAAAAAAAAAAAAAAAAAGGTAATAGTCTTTCAATACCAACTATGGCTAGAAGTTTTTGGGTTTTCCTACAAACACAGTTCTTCTTGTGCTCAACAGTCATTGTCAATTGTTAATCAACAGCATGACAAGATCCTACCAATGTGACCTGCATTATCTTACTGTGTACTCATCAGAGCAATTGATGAACTTTATAGGAATGCTCTTCTTCCCAGCTGAGTTCATCATTTCACAGCTGTAGTGGAGCATATGTCTTTGTCCTTAGAGCAAAGGATTAAAATAACTCATTTCTCCTATTTAGTTTAGTTGCTGGAAGTAATTTCCTGTTGTCCTTCTCAAAGGCTTCTGGGAGAGCTGCTTGGCACCAGCAACACAGAGAATCAGGAGGGTAGCTCTGTAAATGAGCTATAAAAAGTAGATGGGAAAGCCCATCTGAGGCAAATAATTTCTCTCATGAGCTGGGAAGTGACAATATAAGGATGAGTAGGGGTTTTGATGTCTAAGGTAGACAACAGGATCAGGTATTTCTTTGGATTCTAGTCAAGACTGGATGGACAGATGAAAACTTACATCATGAACCAGAAACTTAACTAGGTCAGTGATTGATGCCAACAACTAATACAGATTCAAAACCCTTCTGCCCTTCTGGTTTTACATGCATTTTAAATGCTTCTGGTTATAGTTGTCCTGTATTCCAGTGAACTGTACTGCACAATAAGAGAGGAGTGTGCTGTGTCTTCTCTGGGTTGGGTTTTGTGCCAGGTCCAACCTGGCTTGGGTGTTTAGTATGAGGAGAGTATTCTTGACTATCTATGACTTCTGAATTGCACTGAGCTGAGAGCAAAGCATCTGAGTCCTTCAGTTACTCTTGCTGGCTTGGCATGTACCTACACAATATCCTAGCATATTGATACAGCTGATTTAAAGATTGTGATTTGTGTCTCATAAAGTGCTTTATGGAAAAACCAGGCATATAATCTTGGTCTTTGGATTCTACTGGATGATAAGTCAGCTCTGAGCTAGATAGTGTTCTTCCATCGGCTTTCCACCTGTACAGGGCAGCCACCTTGCTCCTGCAGCTGTAACCAACACAATCAATGATCTGAGAGAGCTGTTCCTGCCAGAACTGTTAGGACAACTATGTTGGAACAGTCAGAAAGGAGGGGTAAGGCAGAGTCATACTTACATACATATTGATGTGGCCACTTGAGCTGGTTGTCTTGCTTTCAACCTTTTGACCTCCAGAGATGAACATTTGTCCACGGCAGACAAACCACAGGAATGTCTGCTAACAGGATCCTGTTGACAACTCTTTCAGGGCCCTGCCTTCCTACTGTTTGTTTGTACACAGGGCTTTCAAACTTCAGCTGCAAATTCAGTTGGGAGCTAACACAGACAATGACACAGGTAGGGTAAATGCCAGCCAGTCTCTGGTGTCTGCATTCTTGGAGATGTACTTCTCCCACAGGAAGAGAGGCTGTGAAATAAATACCTGTGATGTAGTTCTGCAGTGCCCTGCCTGTCTGCGCTGCTTTGAATATTCTATTTATCAGGCCCAGAGACTCAACCAAAGCATTTTCTGGAATCTCAGTGACTGCTAAGACAGTCTACTCCTGTTTGCTCAGCTTCTAAGTCCTTGCTCCTGGGAAGGGCCCCCTTCCTAAGCAGAGTGGTTCTAGGAGCACAGGTGAGTGTCCAGGTCCAGCCCTGGCCCTGTGTGCAGTGTCACAATGTGCCAGTACTAAAGCAGCTTCAGCAGCCTGCTTCTTTCAAATGCTTCTCAAGCAGCAAGTCAGAAAACGTTAGGTTTTGGTGGAAAGAAAACAGCTGTTTATTTTATTTTATTTGAATGATGGTGTGGAATTTAATTCAGCAAAGACATGAAGTATGTTGGTAAATTGTGAGTGTGTGTAGGTGGGTGTGTTGGTGGGTGTAGGGAGCATATGGAAGAACTGCAGCATGAGAAAGCAGCCGACAGAAGGGGTTTGGAAAGTCTAAAGCAGAGCAGACTTCTCTTCTCTTCCTGCTTTTTAACTCTTCCTTTGGCACCACTTCATGCCGCAGCCTCATTCTCTCTCCCTCTTGGTTGATACATTATACTTGTATCTCTCGGTATTTGCTGGGAATGTAATTCTTGTATTTATAGTTCTAGGTCGGGAAACACAAAACTGACTTAAATAAACCCTCAAGTTTGCAAAGCAGCAAATGGTGTGGTAAGAGGGGTGTGTGTGTATGTTTGCCGTCCATAACACTTCATGCATCAACCGGGAACTATACCTACTACTATTACTAATTGTAACTACTGTGCCCCGTTTCTGCACAACTGCAGAGTGAGAGCAGAGCTCTGGGGCTCGGGGCGCTGCAGGCCGGGCCGTGGGGTCACCAAGGCGGCCCACCCCGGCCCCGGTCCGGCCCCGGCCCCGGCCCCGGCCCCGGCCCCGGCCCCGGCCCCGGCCCCGGCCCCGGCCCCGGCGCGGCCCTGCGGCGGCCCGCGGGCAGCCCCGTGCTGTTGCGCGGCGCGGACGGGCGGGGGCAGCATTGCCCGCGGAATGGCGGCGGCTGCCGAGGCCCGGGCGGGAGGGATGCGGGAGGGGAAGCAGAGAGACCAAAGCCCCTTTTCTGTGCCCCTTCTTCGAGGGCTGCTCTGCGGCGTGCTCGGACGCGCCTTTACCGCCTCTCCATTTCGGGGGAGACTGTGAGATTAAAAAATGCGGTCAGTTCCAGCAGCTGGTGTCCGCTGCGGCGACAGGCATACCTGTGCCTGGGAGCGGTGACGAAGGCTCCCCAGCGGGATTTGTAACTTGTAAAGCGTGTGACCTGTCGTGTTCTTAGGAAAATCCTTACGTTGGAACACAGGTCCAGAGCAGCGCAGTGCTCTGAAAGTGCCCAGGGAGTCAGCAGAGCGGGGCAGAGCCGGGCACAAGGGCACGGCCGCTCCCGTCGGGGGGACCTGCAGGGCCGGCCCCAGTGCCTGACCACCGCAGGGCGGCCGCAAGGCAAAGCACGGTGCTCTTGAGCACAATGTCCAGATTCCTCCTGGACACTGACACACAGAGCCACCTCTCTGCGAAGCCTGTTCTGGCGTTTCACCACTGAAGGAATCAGTTCCTCTTTGAGCAACCGTGCAAAGGTGCAGATTTTTAGGAGATGTGCTGGGCTTCAACATTCAGACTAAGTGGCATGGCACTCGTGGTGCATCTCCTTTAAAGCCTTT
Organism: Ammospiza caudacuta; assembly: GCF_027887145.1. Classification (NCBI taxonomy): domain Eukaryota; kingdom Metazoa; phylum Chordata; class Aves; order Passeriformes; family Passerellidae; genus Ammospiza; species Ammospiza caudacuta. The sequence continues at coordinate 36,732,465 of NC_080598.1, read as the reverse complement.
CATCACATGGGAAAAAGGGGCAAGGAATAGTGAGGATTTTTCTAACACTTTTTTCAGTAGATTGACTTTATATTTTATTTATATAGTCTGCTTTGCTAAACTTTGGAAATCTTGGTTCAACCTACCAGATCATAAAATACTACCTTCCCAAGAAACTTTTTGTAGGTCTGTCCTTACATGACTAGGGAGCACAAATTCCACTCAGTCAAAATATAAATTGTTCAAAGTTCCCAGTCACTTTGGTGATTTTGAAAGAAGTATATGGGGCTTGGTAAAGGCAACAGATGGTGTTTCACTACCAAGTCACATTGTTGAGATGCAGCTGACACCTGGGTACAATGTAAGGCTTGGTCTCACCTTGCCTTGGAACTATGAAACTTTACAGTTTGTATTTCTAAATATATCTGATGCCAATGGTACCAGGTGCAAGTTTCAGCATTTTTTTCTGTGTGCTGTCTCGCTTCTGCTTATGATCGTCATCTTAACTTGGATTTCTAAGGTCCTTAGTCATGAATGCAAATGTAGAGTTCACATGGATCTTTCCTTTTGTTTAACATACACTGAACATTTTAAGACAGTACCAGGGAGAGAAAGAATAAAATAAAATAAAATAAAATAAAATAAAATAAAATAAAATAAAATAAAATAAAATAAAATAAAATAAAATAAAATCAAGAGGAATAGGAACCCTAAAGAGGGGGAAAGAAAGGAGAGAAGAGAAACACAGAGGTAACAGAGGAAGAAGACCAAAGGGCATAAAATGTCTGATGATAGAAGAGAAAAAGCAGTTTTCTCAATCCTCCTGCCCTGTTTGCAGTTCTTAACTCTGCAGCTTCTGTGGAGAAGTAATATTCTAAAAATCTCAGTGGTATTAAACCCAAGGCTTTCTAGTTTTGAAGAGAAATCCATGACAATGAGGGAGTAGCTCTAGGAGACAAAGAATGCCCATGCTACACAACACAGCTCTCCAGTGCAGAATCTCAACAGTGACCCTGCAGCTTTACAGGAGACAAGCCTGGGCTCCTGTGCCAGTCTGCACCTGACCTGCAACAGCATTCCCACCCATCCTCAACTCTGCATGTGGACCAGAAAGCAAGTGAAAAAAATTCTCAGTGTTGTATTTTAAAAAAAGTCTCTGCCACAACTCACTCATGACTCAAAGTTACCTCATGAACTGTGGGCATGAAGAGCATTGGGAATGTTCTCCTTTCCCACGGTGTGTGCCACTCACAGGATGCCTCACTGTATTCCTGTCACTGCCTAAAAGAGAGTCTTCAGAACAATCCAATCCAAACCCATTACTGCTGTCCTCATTTTACAGGACAGAAGAGATCATAAATGTATAACTTGTTACTGTTGCAAGGTTCAATGTCAACATCAGAATGTAAGAGCTCTTGTTCCTGAGGATTCTGCTCACACCTCTGAACTCTGTTTACACCAGAGAGAAAGTTTTTATTTTTTTTTTCTCTCTTGAAATAATGTGTCTCTAAATATCTTTTAAATAGAATTAGGTATTCCAACTAAACATTTTAAAATATGTAAATTGCAACAAGTTCTGCAACAGAAAATTTTCTATGGTTCAATGCTTCAGGATAATTCCAGGGAAAGAAAGGAATCTGAACAGAAAATCTGCCCTTTTCAATAGAAAAGAAATACTTCTTTTGGGGGGGGCGAAATATAACCATGACCAAAAGAAAAACCAAACCAAACCAACCAACAAAAAAACCCCAAAAAACACCCCACCAAAAAAACCCAACCCCCAAACCATTTAAAAACCATTTTACTTGCATTCAAATAGAAAATAAAATACTCTGACAGTTGTACTGTGGAATTGAAGTCCATTGGCCAGCTCTTTTTGTCTCCTGAAATCATGTAGCAAAAACTGTAGCCACTCTTGATATATGTACATATTAGTGTGGGCACTCAGTGTTTGAAATACAGTGTATGGAATTACTCACAGCACATTGAGAATGCTCAGAAACGTGCAATTTTAGGCTTGCACTTTATGCTGTGAGACACATGGTGCTGTTAGCAATCCTTTTTCTCCCACTAAGCACACATTACCTGACTTTTCTAGTTGAGAATACACTTAAATGACTTCTTCCTTTTTTTTTTTTTAAGAGGGCCATAAATTGTCATCAAAGACAGGGGGTCTCAAATCAGCTATTATTTAAACACTACCTACTTGTTCTCAAAATCCTATGTCATTCTTATATCAATATCCTTTAAAGAAAAGCAGAAATTCGAGGAATATAAACCTACAAACCCAATTAAAAAAGCATTACATGCAGTTTGCATGTGAAGGTAGTGTGGAGTTCTTTAAACAAAAATTCTGTCTTTTGGGGGTTTTGTGTGACCTTTGTTAATTTTCTTAGCTTGTTTTCAAAGATGATTGATTTCCATCCATTTTTTCTGATAAGAAATAGCGGTAGCTGCCTCCACTTTGCTATATCCTCTCTTTTGCTTCTTTTACAGCGGGTTGATCCACCTGTTCATTAAAAAGGGGAAAACCCAACTTTGGGGAGTGACTGTCAAGTAGGAAAGTTGCATAGTGATGTGACTCTGCCTGTGTGTGAGAGAGAAATCAAATAAAATCCAGAGCTGAAAAACTAATTCATTGTATGTACCATAGAAGAAAAATCATGCTGAAGTCCTGAGCTAACTCACATAATGCCTTCAGGAATCAGAAAAATGACACTGTCAAAACACAACATTAGTTTTCAGACGCCTCCAGGCAAAATTTTATTTATTTAAAGTTAGCTCCTATTTTAATAACAAAAAAGTGGCAGCATATTCTACATCAAAGAAAAAACTTTTCCTAATGTTTCCATTCCTCTTGTGAAGTACTGGAGTTGAAGTATTGGAGCTGTCTTTCTCTAAATAATTACGTGAGTGGCAGGATCTCAACCTGAGAAAGCTTTTTGTCTGCACTGGGGACTGCAGCATTAAGAGAATCACATTTGGCTTGCCTAATCTGAGCTGCAATACAAGATACTCAGACTTTCAGTATTTAAATAGTTAGTTTTATACAAGATCCATAACAATGAAGATGAATCCTGAATCAACATCTGGGTACACTGTAGCACCTTGATCAATGGTACAGATGAGACACACATTTATGAGCTACACTCTCCAGTCAAGACCTATTAACCACATTGCTGGTGGCAGTACCCAGGAGAAATATCCCTTAACATGGTGCACAGCTGGTGGCCTCTCTTGCGTATTACCCTCATTTCAGGCATCCTCCCCTTCAGACCCAGACAAAGCACGCTGTTAGAGGAGTCAAAGCATTTACCTTGTTGAAGGGATGAGAGATGCATTTTAAAGTTCACTTCTGGATCTCTTTCCTGGCAACTCTATTTATTCCTCTTTGTTCTTCATTCATTAATCTTTTATAGTAAGAACTAGTAGTAGTGAGAAGGCAGTCCAGGGTCCTTTCCTTCAAAGACATCCCATAAATAAAGAATAAACCCCTTAGGTCCCTAGACCTGTTGTTTGCCTTTTTAGCTTGACTTCCCCACCAGTTCCTAGTTATACCATTCCTTCGGCAATAACTTCTGTCTGTGTTTCCTTTCTATTATTTCATATCCTTTAACACCTCCTGCTGTGAACCTTAACAGATCTGGAGCTGTGGTAATTTGGTTCAGTTCCAAAAGGCTCTACATTTGCATGTATCTGGGTCTTGCTGCTGAACGGTTGGGTATGTGTGGGAGTAGGACTGAACTTTGTTCCAAGAGATAACTCTAACATCTGAGAAATGTATTTCTTCCTTCTGGGCCTCTGGTCTTTTATAAGCAACAAAATAAACTAATGTCAAGGCAGCCACCAACAAACCCATGGGTCTCAGCGAAGGGGAAGCAATGCTTGCATGAGTTTGCACTCCTAATGCAATAGCTTCAAGTTCTAGCTAAGACAAACTATGTCTTTCTTGTGAAGTGAGGGTATGGCAATAATGTGATGTATGAAGGATGTTATGGTAAGACAGTACCAGTACCAGTACCAGTACCAGTCAACAGCTACCAGTAGCAGGAGTTGCAGGAAGACAATAGAGACAGAGCTCAGGAGAGAGAATTTCTCCCTCTATCATGGCAAAATCTAAAGTAGAACGAATCTCATGAGTAACAGAAAGTAGTAACTCTGGCTGGCAGGTGATGTGCCTTTGAGGTTGAAAACTGCTTCTTCTGCCAAAGCAAATTCCCCTACTTGGGGACTGTGGAGAGTGGAGGAGCTCTTCTCCCAGCAGCATAACCTGAGACCTGCCTACTCATGCTGGGCAGGGGAGGCCCCCAGCACGTGTGCAGCTGTCCCAGTGATGGACCAAGAAAATTTTATGTGATGGACCTGTAAAGCACTTCAGGATCAGCGGGGATGAATCCTGCTGTAAAATGTATCATTAATGTTACTAGATGTATTATAGACTCTGTGATCTGAGACTGCTGCAGGCAGTGTGCTGGGAGAAAAGCTTTCCAGATTGTGCTCATGCAAATTTCTGTCTGTGATCACATTCGTTCTGGTTCCCACTACAACATTGCTTTCACACTCGTGTGCTGCTCACTCAGTCTAAACTTTTTGTTATTGCAGGTTGTATGACTACAACATAGCCTCCCTTTGCTAACACCTTTAAAAGGGTGAGAAAACATACAAATATGGAAATAAAGGCATAAGAAATCTAATGGATATGCTTAAACTTTCCCAGAAAAGGGGTGGAGTTGGTCCTAATCTTTGGCTCCTCACTTGAATATGTGCCCTAACAGGTTACTAGATCAGGGCAGCTGTCAGCTTGTTCATGGCTTGTCTTTTTGTTCAGAACCATTGTTTATAGTTCAGCTTGTCTTTTTGTTCTGAATCATTGTTTTATTCCGAACTGGGGATCTTTATAATTCAGAGAGGAATTTCTGAAAGCTGGGAAAGGCAAATGTGAAATTTGATCTATTTTGAGTTTGTCCTCTTGTAATGTGGGCAGTCTCATCAACCCTGTTAAATCATGCAAACAGCATTTTGAAATAATTTAGGGATTGATACAGTGACAAAATAGCTATATAATAGGAGATGGAGGATGAGCAGAAATATCCAACAAATGTTTTTTAAACATTGCAAGTGAAATGGAGAGCCAAAGTAATGGCAAAGAGACCTATGGCCAGTGAAATAACCTGTGCCAATAGCCTCAGAACAACCAGACAGAGAATGTAGGGAAAAAGCAGGCAGTGCTCTAAAAAATTATAAAAGCAGGAAATCACAGGCAAACCCTAGTCATGAATTAATCCAACAGAAGTCAAATCCAAAAAATTGTGAGCAGTGAATCATCAGTAAAAGGGCACTTGCATGTAACATATGAGTTCAATTCACAGGTACCCAGTCTGTTTTTTAAAATTAAAATTTAAAATAGGTCAAAAATATTCAGTGTTCAGATGATAGTTGAAAAAAGAAGCTTTCAAGATCTCAAGTCTGTATTTTGAATGTTTGTCTAATACATCAACACAGGCTGGCTTGCCAGAAATATTAAAATACAAGTAAAAAGATCATAAATTAGTAAATTGTCAAGTATTCTTAATATGTATTCTCTATGCCAGACATTTATAATAGTGAAAGCAGGTTACTTAAATAATAAGTGCCAGTTAGTACTCAGAGAGCTCAGAACAGTTTTACTTTAATAGAGAGAACAAACTATGTTTGCTTCAGGAAAGCCATCCTGAAAGAAATAACAAAGATTTAACTTGGACACATAAAAAGTTTCTGTATTTTAGGATTTCAGTGTGCATTTATAGAACTTTTACACCATGCAGTAGAAATCTTTTATTAAACCAATGCACTCATTTATTTGAAATAAAATTTTTGTTCAGTCACTGTCTTTTGATAGACTAGGCTCTGCACATAGACAGGAGATAATGGATTGAACAGGATGTCCTTGAAAAAGAAGAGCTCCTTCAGATTACCTCTCTAATACTCAGGAGACATCCTGCTTCCAGTTCTCATTACACTTCTGAAGGCTAAGAGGAAAGATGCATCCATGCTATCTGGTGTAACAAATCAGCTCCTGAACTACCTAACTATAAAACTCACAGGGAAAAAAATTAAATAATCTCTTTTTAAAATATCTCAATGTCATTTTAAAATCTATTTAGGAAGATCAGCTCTGGTGCCTTTATAGCAGCTTAGCCATGTGCATTGTAAAGGCTCACTAGTACTGTTGCCATCACTGGGTTTTGAAATGAGTACAGCACAAAGTTACTAAATCAGTTTTGGTCTTACAGAGCCATTTGGTCATACTTTCAAGCAATTAAAGAAATTGATATACAGAGACTTTTAAAAGGAGGCAGGGGACAAAATTTTATGGGCACAGAGAACTATAACAGGACATAGATTGCTTTTTGAAAAAAAAAAAGGAAGTAGAGAAGATTTGCAAGACATATTCTAACAGTTGTTAAGCACAGAAACAAAAAATTAAAACTTTGGGTTACATTTTTAAAGATATTTTCCCACCCATTACATAAGGGCTGCTGGAATAAGCCAACATTTTGTGTCATAATAAGCATGCAAAACATTTTCCTGCAGGCTTAATAAAAATCAGAGAAACATAAGAATTTGTATGCATACAAAGTCCTCAAAACTGGTGTCTTAGCACATATAGGAATTTATAGTCTCAAGATTAAAACTTGCTGGGGTAATCACTCCACTGACCTTTCTGTGGGAAAAAAACCCACAATAAAAACCACAAAAAACCAGCCCTGTACCTATAAATTTTGAGTATTGATGTCTTTCCCTCTTTTCACTAAACCACGTGTATGTCTGTGTGTGTGGATGTCTGTACCCCTGTCCCCACCTCACATCTTCAGCATTGTGACAAAGAAAGTCAAAAAGAGCTCTGCTGAACATCTTATTCATAGTAGGACCCAGTAGTTCTGATGAAAGTACAGCAGCTTAAGGCAGATAAATTGTGCTTTTTCTCTCTATTATAAAAGTCTTAGGCTTCTCTATGGCACACTTTTCTCACCTACTTTGCATATAAATGTTGCACAAATGGCCTTGATCATACTTAAAATAGTGTAGACCGAGCTTATAGTTTCAGTCATTCACACCACTCAGAAACTGCTTGAAGTCTCTCTAGGAGAAAAAGCCAGCAAACTGTTCTTTTTTATGTATTCACAATTTAAACCTGTTGAAGTTCTATTTCTCCCTCTCTCAAAAAAGGAAAATGTTTTGCTTTCAGTTGAGAGAAAAACAAAAGATCACACTGTTTTTCAGACCAATCCATTCTGTTACCATTTCTCAATGCAGCTCTAATGAGAAAATAAGCAGGCTAGCTGGAGTCATGAATCTTGTAGGAAGACTTACAGGAAAAGCTGTTTTCTTTAGAAGCAAATATCCTGTTGCCTTAAAATATCCAGTACAGTACAAAAGCTAAGATCAACATGTTTCAGTATCTTTTTAAACTCATGGTGAAAAAAAATGACTGCTCCAGGAGACTCAGTGAAACTTATGCCATCTCTTTGGTTTCCATATGCATCAATGGAAAAATAAGCTTCATCCTTATCTCTCTGAAAATACATCTTCTCTTCTTCTCTTACAGTCCATTGTGTCTCTGGCCCATGGACACTCCACACTGAGAGAAATAAAATACTGGTAGTTGCCGGGAGAAGTGAGAAAGTGATTTAGCCTTTTAGAAAAGTAGAATTCAAATAAACCAGGCACATACAGGTATTAGCAAGTCCTTTTCTGATCGTGGGAAAGGATGAAATGTGTTTAAGTCTAACCTAAAAATGATCCTGAATACTAATCAACTAATGTATTGTTAATACACTCATCCCTTTTTCCTTACGAAATTTAATACAACCATCTTTTTGTACACTGTTATATAAAAAACTCTTTGCCTTGCCCATTTCAAAAACATTTAAACATCTGTGAAAAAAGGAATTCTTACTAAAGAAGATGGCAGCTTTGCTATATTAGTAAGCAATTGTAAGGAACAATAACATTTAACAGTTTCTAATTTCAAGCACTGATCAGCATAGTATGCTGGGCATGTAGAAGTTCTAAGAGAGAAAGATCCTCTTATCTTTAGTCTCTTGTTTTATATCAGGTGCTGCCAAGTGCATTTCTGAGAGTGGGTAAGAAAATGAAACTGGAGTACTAAGTCCACCTTGTTGTCACCTCAATGTGAATGTCCTGCCATACAGTTAACTTTTGTGGGGGTATCTCAGATATATGCTGAGGACAGAGAAGGATAACTTGGAGTGCTGGTCTCCTACCTCCAGTGCTCACACTGTGGAAAAGAAGCAGTGAGAATATATAGATGCAGAATATAGGCAAGGCGAAGGTATCTGAAGATACCTTCAACTCGTTCTTGAAGATTTAATTCTATAACCTTTATCTGAAAGTAAGATTTTTCTGCAGTGCATTACTGCTTCAAGCAAAGTCCAAAAGGCTTTCTTTTCTGTACTGACCTTATCTAATGAGTAAAGTATCAGTGGTAATGAAATTGACAGGTGCTTCACCTGTGTGTCTGAGCCTGTTTTAGTGAAAGCAGTGCTAAAACTCCTGTTGATTTTCTGGAGAAAACTGAAGCCCGGAGTCTATGACAGCTGTCAATACTGGTAGCTGGTAGTCACCTGAATGTTGGTAGCTCTTTAATAACACCTGTCTACCAGATATAAAACACAGAAATACTCCTGGATTAGAAAGCAAGGTGGCAAATCCTGCTGTCTGGCCATCATTTCCATTATTTGTTTCAGTAAAATGTGCATCCTAAATACCACTCTGAATAATTCTTCCTCAGTGCTGGAAATGGTTAAAATCTGGCCACAAATAAGGTTTTCATGAGTTGGCCTGAAGTGAGTAAATTCAACATAGAATTGAAAGGAATACAGTCCTTAAAACAGTATTGGAGGTAATATTCTAGTTTCACCTCCATCCAAATGAAATAAAGTTATAATTGGTGTATAATTGGTGTAACTAGACCTAAATATATCAAACAAAGAACCAATGTGATCACACCAACTGCATCTCCCAGAAGCCACCTACTTTAACCTGCATACATCTAAAAACAAGTCAGACAAAAGTACATTATTTTTAAAAGAAAGCTTTATTCTTCATACAAACCCGACTCTGTCACATATCATGAGGCATCATTAACAAGGTTAAATCAAACAATATTGCTTCATGAACATATCCAACGGAGTTGGTATCAGCTCTTTTCTTTGTTCTCTCCTAGATGGAATGTATGCATGTTTTGATATCAACTCATCTCCTTTAAACTGCTAGCTTAGCCAGCATGTTATATGAATAACATCTTTGTCAGGTAAATCCACCACAGGTACTAAAATCAGAGCCGGGGTCTTCTCTTCCAAATATTTTTCAAGGTATTCTTGCAGTCCTAAAATAGAAACAAAACAACTAATGAGTCCCCCTTGTCTTGTGTCCTATCTCTTAAGAATGATTTCTAAATACTTTTCTGAAAATTATTGTGGAGTAGCAATTAACAAAAGGAAGTGAAACACAACTCTTAAATTTTCACTTTATATAGAGGGAAAATCTCCCACCTCCTTTTTGACTAATTTGAGATTAACTTGAGATGTTGCCTAAGGCCAGAATTCAGCAAAACAGTTAAATGCATATTTCTCAGCCTTTAGTGAGTGAGTGGTCTGTTGATTACAGATACAGAGAGCTGAACTAGAGCAGTAGTAAAAATACCAGAAGGCCAGCTGAAATTCAGTTGTCATTTTTGATATTTGGATGATCAGCACATAGCTGTCTGTAAATGAAACTCTTCTCTCAAGTCCCATTGTGGGGCATCAATAAAACAAGAAGAAGTTAAAGTGGGCCATTTTTAATAACATTATGAACTTCATTTCAATTTGCAATCAATGGATGCATGCCATCTTGAAGACATAATGGAGTAAGTCCAGGAATGGCAACATATATGACTGAATATCTGGAATTACAGTAAGATTCAAACTGCTAAAAATACAGAATCTGGCTACAAGAAGCTCTAAAGGGACTGGTATGTGTGGTAGAAGTTTGCAAATGTAAAAGTCCATTATGGGAACAGAATTAATAATTGAGAAGATCTAATTAGAATACAGAAGAAAAGTAAAGAATGGAAAATTTAAACTTGCCATCAAGACATTCTTGGTTGTGCTCAGCCTCAGTGAACATGCTAGAAATGAAGCCACAGAGAACCCTAAAGAAAACTACTGAAAATCCACTGAATGACCCACAAAAGGCACTTTCCTAATGATAAGGTATAGCCTGCAAAGGTTCTTGTTTCAATAACGTATTTCTGTCAGCAGCTTCTGGGATTATGGCAATTCTTTATAACACTAAGCAATCTTGGCTAGAAAGGGTGTAAAGAGGGCAGAACTTGCAGACTGTCAGAGCTTTTTTTTTTTTTGGCGTCACTGCCTGTGAAACTGCGAATAGGCAGTTCAGTCAAAGTGTTACCTCATCCAGGATAAAACAGGAATTTTGCAATTGTATTCACTGAAGCCAAAACTCTCTTTTTATCTGGCAGCAGTAGCACAAATTAATGTAATAATGGCAATGCTGCCTACAAAATATTGCAAAGATAGTACCAGTTTTCTGAAATTCTGCTGGCTTCCCTTTGTATTAGCATCATTGACATTGGAGGTGAAGACTGACAATGGAGAGCCAAAGATCAACAGTCACCTCAAAGGTCAAATAACTTCTTCCATTTTGTGTGCAAAAAGGAACTCATTCTCTGTATTACAGATATTCAGCAGTGACCACGTAATTAACTATCAACTAGCATTTTTCTTGAAAAATTTGACTTCAGAAAACTTTGTGGCTATGCTGACTCTGAAGGCTTAAAGTAGAAGGGGTAAAGACAAGCCACCTCAAAATCACTGATTCCACCCTATTAAAATTACATTTATTTTTTTCATCAATGACAATTGTGAAAATACAATTTTAGACTTTAGCATTTTATGCACAGGCTTAAAGGCTCCAAATCAGTGCTAAAAACTACCAAAACAAGTCCTGGTATACATTTTAAAGGGAGAATTTTAAAGTGGGACTATCTGGAAATAGAACTCCATTCTTTAGTGGGTTTGAGGTGGCCAAAATAGCCATAAATATTTACATTTGAATGCGCCCTAGCAGCCTTGCTTGCCAACCAGGAAGAGCCACCTTTCCTAAAGACCAGTGCCTTTTCTATTGCCAGTGCCTATGTGTATAAATGAAATGTGGATAAAAATCTGGGACATATGACTCTAATATTGTACTGCATTTACAAATCAATTAGTTTTATATGAAAGCAGTGCAACTTAGATGTGCATATTTATACACTTAAAAATTGTGGATAAAAGTCTGCTCATGCAAACTTCCTCTAAAAGGCAGAGATTGGGTCTTCTAAAACAGTAAAGTTGTTCTCTGAGGTCTTACAGAAGACAACACACAATTAGTAGATCTATGGCAACCTATGAAATTATAGCAAACCAAAAAAAAAAAGACAGCTATATATTTTACCTGCTATAATATGACTCTAAGTCTTCCAATACTAATTGTATACTCTTAATGATGGGAAGCTAATGAAGACACTATTTATATTTTTTTACTCATTCAAAATATCATTTTAGATAAATAAATGCCTTGGTCATGAATGTTTTCTAAATATGTAACTCTTTGTTTAAATACAAAGATTTTCAAAACTGTCCTTCCTTTTGTATCATGTATGGGGCATGCTTGCTCAGTTGTATGCCATGCCAAGTTGATTTTAAAAACAAAAAAAAGTAAAGGACAAAGGGTTACAGTGAGTGTATTTGCTGAGGTTTAATAGTGTCTATAGATGACTGATGACAGTTATTTAAACTGCCCTGATACAGGATGTTTAAGTACAAGCAAAACCAGCTGATTATCAAGCAGCAAACAAGTGGTGTGTATTGTGGATGTTTTCATTTCCTGTGAGAGTCCACACAAATTATGCTAGCCACGTTGCAGCCCACTTGCAGTTTTATGGAGGCCACCCAGGGACTCCTGGGGTAACAGAAGTCAACAGGGAAACACAAAGGAAATAAAGAAATGAAGGGGTGTGCCTTTAGGAAGCTCACACAGCCCAGCTGAGCTGCCTTTACACCAACGCACGCAGCATGCAAACAGGAGGAGTTGGAGGACACCATGCTGCCTGACATCTCTGTCCTTGCTGCCATTACAGCACAGCTCAAGGCGGGCCCATGGGAATCTCCTGAGGTTTAACAAGAGCAGGTGCTGGTGCTGCTCCTGGGTTGGGGCACGGCCCAGTCTCAGCACAGGCTGGGGATGAGCAGCCCCAGGGCAGCCCTGCCCAGAGGGACTTGGGGGTGCTGCTGGCTGAGAGGCTGCACATGAGGCACCATGGGCACTGCCAGCCCAGAGAGCCAAACGTGTCCTGGGCTGCAGCCAGAGCAGCGTGGGCAGCAGGGCCAGGGAGGGGATTCTGCCCCTCTGCTCTGCTCTGCTGAGAGCCACTGCAGGGCTGCACCAGCTCTGCGTGCCAGCACAGGAGGGACAGGAGCTGCTGCAGTGACTCCAGAGGAGGGCCACAAGATGATCGGAGGGATGGAGAACCTCTCCTACAAGGAAAGGCAGAGAGAATTGGGATTGTTCAGCCTGGAGAACAGAAGGTTTTGGTGCGGCCTTATTGTTGTGGCCTTCCAGTACCTAAAGGGACCCTACCAGAAAGACGGAGAGGGACTGTAGTGATAGGACAAGGGGAAAATGGCTTCAAACTGAAAACGAGTAGGTTTAGATTAGATATAAGGAGAAAATTCTTTACTGTGTGGTGAGGTACTGGAACTGACTGCCCAGAGAAACTGTGGATGCCCCAGCCCTGGAAGCGTTCCTGGCCAGGTTGGATGGAGCTCAGGGCAATCTGGTCTAGTGAAATATGTCCCTACCCAAGGTAGGGGGATTGGAACTGGATGATCTTTAAGGTTCCTTCCAGCAAAAACCATCCTATGATTTTATGATTGTACATGAAATTTGCTCAAAGCAGGTGAACTTCATCCTGCAAGATGGATCCCCCTTCTCCCAAATAATGCACAGAAATTCAGGGAGCAGGTTCCATATGAAGTGTCTTCCTGTACTGCTATGAATTGTTTTCCTTTTCTTTTTAACCTGGGTGCAGCTGAGGAATATGGACATAACTAAAACTTAAAAATGTACAAAACTTATTCAGTGTCTTCTGGCATTACCATCTATTTCTTCCATTGCTTTGTGAAGACAGGATACTGAAATCAATGATTTGATGTTCTCTCATGCTGATTTAGCAGCCCTTCTATATAGCATGGCATGAACTAAGAGTGTAATCTATTGTTTTTAAATGTGATTTTCATACTAGGTAAAAAACCAGTGCTCTGAGAGCTTCTAAAAGGTCATTCCAAAAGACTAGGAGGTGATTCCTACGTCTTTGCTGTCACTGGCCTCAGCTGGATTTAGTCAGTATCAGATGAGGCCACAGAATTCACTTATATTTTTCAAAATAAAGTCCCTGTTATTGTTGCCATACTCTTGCTTCACTGTATATCTGCAGGGGAGTAGTAATGTAATAGCTCATATGAAAAAGGAAAATGGTGGCAAAAAGGAAAATTGTAGGAAGAAGGAAGATCACATTTAGCCCAGTACATAAAAATCCCTTTCATATTACTACTATCTTTCCTTCACTTTTTAACCAAAATATACTGTTACATTTCTTAGAGCAGGTTTTAAATCCCTGAGCTAATAAGGCTCCATTGCTTCTGCTGCAGAGATCTGACATGCAGCATGTACTTTGAAAAGATGCATCAGAGGGGATCAGGTTCCTAGCAGTTGACTAAGAGTTCCAGTCCCAAAAGATCTGCCCCTGGTGTGCAGAACACTTAACCCTTCGACCAGTACCAACATGACTATTCACAAATTATTGATGTCCCTAAATCCCTGGCAGATTGCAGACAGTTCTTGTCTCCCTTGAAGCCAAAGCATATGGTCACTAATGAGATGGATTAAAAATACATATACACATTTAGGGCTTTGCCACATGAATGTAAAGCCACAGAAATGTTAGAAGGTGATTGAACTGGACTGAACACTGTTAAATACATGATTAGCTTGTTATGGATCATTTCCATTGATCTATATTCAGTTTCACAGCATAGTTTAATTGAAGCTGTCTGGAACAAGCCTCTGCCTTAAATGATCAGGCAGTGCAATGAAAAGGTGAAACATGAGGAACTGGAGATACCCTCCCTTTCTTAAACATCCAGCTGTCTCTGTGGTGTCCAACCAGAGCAAGAACAGAAGCTGTGCTTTAAAATATTGTCTGTTTTTTCAGTCACACGTTTTTCTTAATATAAAATGATGTAGTGGGATATAAGATATGAGGAAAAAACCTGCATAATTTTCTTGCATTGCAATTAATGCCTTTCCATCCAAAATAAAATCAAACCCAGTAAACAAGAATAAAATATTGGAATACAAAAGGGAGTCACCTGGAAAAATATGATTTTGTGCTGATTTTTTTTTTTTTGCTGCAGCTGTAAAGATTTTAAATCACAATATGGGTATCTCTCACAGTCCAATACTTGAATTTTCATGTGGTGCCTTATGCTGTTTGTTGCTATTCTTGATGACATTATTTCATGTTGGTCATTGTACTTTTAAGGGACTGGTTTTTCAAAACTGATGTAAGCTCCTTCATGGAATACTGATGATGCACTTCAGTCACTCTGGGCTAGGATATTTATGTGAATACAAGTTAAGCAGTTGTTTTGAATTGCAGGGATGTCTGTTATAGCCATGATATATGAGACAAATGACCAGGAGGAGTTTGGATAAGGCTGTGAAACCACTTCAAACCTGCGATTCCCTATGGCAGTCCTTGGAACTGTGACTATAAAACAAATTACAGAGGGAATGGTAGTTGTGTTTAGAACTCAAGTCATACGCCTAGTCAGTTGCCAAAGCAGCATATCTATATTTGCAAACAATTCTTTCATAAAAGAAGAAGAATTCCTCTCATGGACCCATCTACACCGACAGACTTCTTTCTTCTCCCACTAAACTACTTTTAGTTGTATTAATGAAAATACCTTTTTCAAGTAACCACCTAACATGAAAATACAGCCTATACTGAAAGCACCAAGGCCAAAGTTAGCCATCCTCTTTCAGCTTGTTCCTAATACTGGAGTACCATTTCAGATCATTGCAACCTCTTTTGTGAAGGATATGGTTATTAGGATCCAGACTGATAGGACTGTCATGTTGGACATGGAAAGTGGGCAACACTTTACCCAGCTGAGCATTCACCAAGAGAAATCATGGGATCATTAAACAGTTTGAGTTAGATTAGAAGAGACCTTTAAAGCTCATCTAGTTCACTCCCCTGCAATAAGCAGAGCCATCTTCAACCGGACCAGGTGGTTCAGAGCCTCATTCAACCTAACCTGAAAAGTTTCCAGGGATGAGACATCAATCACCTCTCTAGGAAATCTGTTCCAGTGCCTCACTGCCCTCATTGTAAAAAACTTCTTCCTCGTATCGAGTCTGAATCTACCCTCTTTTAGTTTAAAACCATTACCCCTTGGATGAGGGGTACACTGTCAATACAAGCCCTATTAAAAAGTCTCTCCCATCTTTCTAATAAGCTTCCTGTACATATTGAAAGGCTAATAAACAATCTCCCAAGAGCCTTCTACTAGCTCTTGAAGCTAATAACCCCAACAATCTCAGTCTTTCCTCATTGGAGAGAGATGTTTCACACTCTGACCATTTTTGTGGCCCTCCTATGGACCTGCTTGACAGCTCCATATGTTTTTTGTGCCAAGAGAAAAATCTGCTATAAAGAGAATACTAGTGCTCTGCTACATTTCACTGCTAGTCCTGTTTCTGCAGTGGACTTCTTGTCCCTTTGGAATCTATCCCAAACCTAAAAGTTCTAGCAATGTTTTTAAGCAGGCTACAGTGAAAAGATAATGAAAGTTGCTCTAGGCTTGATGGGTACCCACAGGAGTTGTAGCAACTCTCCCTAAGCTGAGCAGATGAAAAGAAATGAGGAAAATAAGCTTTGTTTCCCTGCATGCCATACTGATAACTCCTGCTCTCAGATTCAGTGAGGAGAAGTTCCAAGTGCAAAAGGCAGCAGTTGTGGACCCTACTGTTCATGTGAGATACAAGAAAAAGGAGTGATTGGCTTATCTCAGACCACACTAGTAAGTCAGTCAGGATGCTTGAACTCTGCACCACCACCAGCAGCAAGAGGAGAGGAACAGCTGGTATAAAATTATCAACTCTGAAGGAACCCAGATTCTGCCTCTTCCTTGCCCAACCACACAATCCTCTTTGCTGTTCCTCTGTTTCAACAGGAAGGTGTGGGAAAGAAAAAGGGCTCACTCATAATCAGGGAGGGCATTAACATTTACAGGACCCTCACTTTTCTAGAGCTGAGTCACTTAGTTGAGTAACTGTACAAGTCTTTTTAGACTGTAGCTCATGCATTTTTTTAGCATCTGAAAGAAAATTAGTAGACAAAACAGTTATTTTTAGTATTGGTTTGATTGTGGGCCTGTCAGCCTTGGTGATGCATCTCTTTTATCAAGCTGCCACAGTATCTTGTTTTGTTTTCAGAGCAAAGTTTGATTAAAGACCAATTTCAGAAAAGTTACTGTGGGCGTTAATTAGTGCTTCCTGGCCTCTGCGGGGTTTATCTTATGATCTGTTTCACTTACTAAACCCTGTAATTCAATTTACATGAAGATGGGAACGAACCAACCTTTTTCTATTCTTCTGAAGGCTTCTGTTTAACTCAGTCCTGAAAGAAACCCTCTCCTATCATTCCCTAATAAGGAATTCTGCTTTCTAGCCTTTTAAAATCAAAATTAACGCAATACTTTATATCTATAATGACTTTTCAAATAATGAACTTAGAAAGAGCTTCAGAAAGGGGGTAGGTAAACTTTAGCAAGTCTTTACTTCTAAATAGTGTTTTCAGTGATGCCCAAGTATACTTAGAAAAAACTGATAATACTCTTTTTCTCTTCCTCTGCATCTTTCTGGGAGTGGAGCATTGTCATTCTGTACAAGAAAGTCGCTGGTGTTGCCCTCCTCCTCTCTCATTAGCAGACAAGAAAAGCCTTTTGTCTTTCTGAAAGCAAAAGGCCAGCTACTAGTTTAAAAATATTAAAAAAGTGGTTGATCAAGAAAGACTTAATAGTACTTAATAGGGAGGTAAAAAGTAGCAGGTGGAAGTGAAATTTATAATATGATATAGGTAAAATTAGGAACTGCTGAATAAAATGAATGAAGAGAAAATGCCACTGGGGTACTGTACAAATACAAGCAGACAAAATAACCCAAAAAAAACCCCAAAAACAAAACAAACCAACCCAATGTACTCAAGTACATTGAGTATTTGAAAACAGTACTAAAGAGACCAAACCCGTGAAAGAGGAGATGACCTAAAATGGCCTTTTTTTATATAGTAGACAGGCTGCACAGGAAAACTCAGTCTGGGTGAAGCAACATATTCAATCAGAGTTCATGGACACTTCCATCTTAAAACATCCTCTTCCTATACATTCTCTTGTGAATTTCCTCCCAGATTTTGAAACCTTAAGTTCATCCTAAGTGTAGTATGGACTTTAGACCTAAAGTTGTACAGTGTGACAGATACAGTAGAAACGTTGAGAAGAACAGGAAATAAGTCAATGATAGTAATAAAATAGATTAATATTTACAACAATTATAATTTCAGG
Organism: Ammospiza caudacuta; assembly: GCF_027887145.1. NCBI lineage: Eukaryota > Metazoa > Chordata > Aves > Passeriformes > Passerellidae > Ammospiza > Ammospiza caudacuta. Next base: position 36,714,748 of record NC_080598.1, on the reverse strand, counting down.
CTAAAATGCCATCCCTGAAACAGCTATAAGCCACCCAACTTTCATAGTTACCTTCCAACATGCACACAGTACCAGTCCAATTAGGTATGTTATCATGCACATCAACAGCAAGCTGCAAAAATAAATGTGACTCTTTTAAAGATAAACTAATGTTGCTGAGCTCCTCTTTGTATTAGTTAGGGCTGTTTTCCAATAGAAAGAATTAAGATTTGGCTTCCATTACAATTCTTTAAGCTGCTGGCTACAGCTTAGAAAATAGCAGAACATGAAAACTCATCACTGTGTGTTTTCCAATGTTCTGTTTTTAGTCATGTCCTATATACACACTGAGAATCAGCCTATACAAGGTTATAAATGTGCACTTTTGTTTAAAATGTCATTAGCCTTCTTTATTTCTGCACTAAATAAAGAAACACTTAAGCATGCCCTTCCAATACTCACAGTGAGGTCTAAATATAATTTCAAAGAAAACAGAGGTCTGAACTTTCCAACTACAATCACTCAGAGAAGAACTTGTGCTTTTTCTAAATCCATGACAGAGTGCAAAGATCATGAGCCTGTTTTCCCTGTGTGCTATCCTTCAACCCTGTAATCATCTAGTCTCTTTATGGAGTGGATGGTTATTGAATTTGTATGCCAGATGTGTCCAGAATCTCTGGGGAGGATGGGCTGTAATGACACCAAGCAGAGATGAGTTATGAATGGAGACAGATTATTACAAACACAGAAAGCAGTAAGGACCCATTTTTCAGGAGGCATTTAAGAATGCGCTTCACAGTATGTGTATGGACTTGTTCACCCATACAGTCCCACCTGAATGTGCCTATGTGGGCAGACAGAACCACAGGATTCACTAGAGGCTCACACACATGTTTTTGTTGTACTCTAAATCAGATAAACATGTACTTCATTTTTTTTCCCCCCAGATTAGTTGAAAACTTGGTGTGAAAATGATCAACTGCAACAGCACCTGTGCAGTAACTATGGAACTTGGATTTTCATCCTTAGGTCAAATTACAGCTACTGACTCTTGGCCCACAGTCCAGGAGCCTGCGATGGGCAGATTTGCAAGCTGCAGGACAGCTGGTTGCTGTGCCCTTCAGGTAGGGCTGGGGACACTGGTGGGGCAGCGTGTGTGGGAAGCCCGGCTGTGCCTGCTGGTAATGCAAGAACTTTTATCTCCAGGGCCTGTCAATCTGGCACCTTTCACAAGTGTTAAATTCACTTAAGTATATTTTTTAAGAAGCTGTCATGAGACATACTGAAGCAAATATGTCCTTCAGTGGTTACACATGGACTAAGTTGTAACAATGTTTGTTAAGTGCTTTGACATCCCCAAGTGATATGTTTGGTACAGCTTCCACATTTGTTCGTTTATTGAAGTTTGCTAAATAGTCTTCAAAGCCAGTGGGTTAAAGAAATACCTGACTGGACACAGTGCATCCAAAAGGCTGGACCACAAAGAGGTGTTTATATAATTAGAGGACACCACATACATCTGCTGGTAGGAGAATTTAGTCTACAAATAATAGAAAAGCTTTCTAAAAGATGTTCTGGTAAGCATCTTTTGATTTGCTACAGAGAAGATTATGTGATACTTGCTTTATGTCAAGTTAAGCTGTGATAATTTAAAATAATACTGATGGAATAACTGTTTTCAGTTTCTAGGCTAGATTCTCAACAACTATAAATGGTAGCTATGCTAATTTACACCTGCTGAGGAGATTGCATTGTAGATTATATATTTATATATAGTACCATGTGCAAACTAATGCAGTTATTTCTAACTATGAAAATTTAAATCAATCTCCTCCACTAATGTAAACAGTGTATTCTAACAGAAACAGATAAAAGTGCACTGAACATGTTAAATACATTATTAGGTCGATGAAGATCATTCATATTGATCCAGGTCTGGCTTCACAGCAGTTTAATCAAAGCTGCCTGGAAGATGTAACAGAGTGGTCATGGCATTCACTGCCTTTTGTGCTGAGTGAGTCAACAAATGACTAAAATTTCATTACTGCTGCAACTGACAACTTATGCAAAATTAGCCACAGCAAGCTTAAAAAAAGAGTAGATCACTATTTAGAGGTGAAACAAAACCCAGCTTCTGTTTTAATGGGGAAATTGTGCTGCCAGAGGTTGCTGATGATCCACCCAGAAATTTGTGGGCTCTTGATAGCCCCACTACTTACTTCCCATGGATCTGGCAGATTTACATTAATTGGATTTTTATCCTGTATGGCAGTGACCCAAGATATCAGTACCCTCTTACTCCCTTCAGCCAAGGAACAAAAAGAAAGAGATGAAAGTCTTTTGTTCCTCCTCCTGGCCTCCAAGGATGGCAAATAAATCTCAGTGCTAGTGCTTCCTGTGTAATATGAGCTCATAGTTTGTTATGGAATTGGGAACAGGAGGCTTGGGAGAGTCATTCAGCTGTGTCAGCCAACAGCTAAATGAAAGAAAAAGGGTCTGTAGCTTGGCCACATAGTGATCTGAGCTGCAAGTCATTTTTGCTCTAACTGGAAGTTATTAATAGCATAATTTACAAAAGCCTTCAGCAAGACTTACATCAGGCACTAAATAAACACTAAATAACAGACAAAGTCTACCACCAAGAGTTTGCCATTGACAGAAAAAACCTGCAAGCTGAAAAAGGAACACAGGACAGGTAGGAAACTGAGCCATAGAAAACTGTGGAATAATTACATTATTTGTTGAGGTAATTTGTAGAAAAGCCAAATGCTGACCCAGCATACAGCCCTTCTCTTGAGAGCATACCAGAGTGGGGACACACAAACAACAATACACTGGCAAAGAACTGAATCATCCTTTTGCTTGGGCTGCTCTTGGATCTCTGGAAATCAATATCACGGTCCCAGAAGAGCAGTGCTGCACACGTTCCACCTGCTCTGTTGTTAAACAGCCTCACTCCTTGGAGGCCTCTGCTCTTCTTCCACCATCAGTAGGTGGGGTTGTTTACAGCTCATTTGAAAGTTACCTGTGGCCTTTGTGACAAACTGTCTATTATATCTGTCATAAGGCTATACATCTAACTGTATTATAATTTCTTGCTAAACATTGCTATATATTTTATACCACAGTGTATCAGGAAAGTCTACAATGAAATTAAATTATCACACAACAATATATATTTTTAAAAAAGAAGATTGTTTCTTCACCAAAATACATTGTCTCAAACATCTTTTAAAAAACATTTTTAAAAAAAAAACATAAACTTATGTAGAATGCCTTTTGGGATTACAGAGACTGCAGTGTAACTCTTATATTTTGTGTGACAGGTCAAGTACACAGCATAGCCTAGCAGTAAATGGAAAAGCTGCCCACATCTGGTCTATTGCTTAGAAATTTCAGGTTCACTCAGGTGGATCAGCCCCTAGACCTGTCAGGTGGGCCAGGACCCACAGGTGAGCAGTTAGTGAGCAGCACGGACAGCTCCTCTGCTGGATCACTGGTTCTTTGGACAGCCATTTCTGCTTCTGGAGCCTTCAGCTACATTTCCATTAAGAACTATGTTAGCTGAAAGAGATACTGGATTAATGAAATTGGAAATGTTCAGAAGAAAAATGTATGTAGTGCTTTAACCACTTTTAAGAAACATGAAGTGCAAGTGATGGAAGGATGACCTTTATCTTTTCTACCAACAGAAGCCCAACCTCTCAGGCACAGTGAGAACATAATTTATCCTTGGGCTTCATTCTGTTTAAAGATGTGATCTTTAAACAGCATGAGATCTGTTTTTAACAATTTTGCAGTACAGGTAGAGAGAAATAAATTGTTTAAGAAAAGATGTCAGTTTTAAAGTAAAGCTAAGAGGCCCACACAGCCCTCTCTTTGGTCAACACTGATGCTTTATGTCTTGGGCCTTCATTTTTCAGGGAATTTCATGCCTGGAACACCATCACTACAGTGGTCTTACCAGTATTTCCTACTCTACATTAGCTGAATGAGTTGGCTTTTCTTTTTAAAACATTTCTCTTGCAAGGAGGTTTTTCAATTACATCACTGCTAGGAAGATTCAACAGAATGAGGACAGCACCTCCTTTTCTCTTTTGCAGAAAGCCTATTTTGGTAGAAAAGAAGGCAACAAATTATGCTCTGCCTAACTGAATTTCTGCCAAATCATGTTGCAGGGCAAAGAAAACTCATTGGCAGCTTGCTACAAGAACACCTGGGGCCATTAAAAGTCCCAAAAAATCTTGTAAGATCAAAAGGTGAAACAGGAAAATGCTAAAGGAGGAGGATGATTACTATGATTATTAAGCACCACCATTTAATCAGTTTCATTTTTGACTTAACAGACAAAAATGCTTCTTTAACAGGAGTAAAGAAGCAGAATAAAGCAACATTAAATGGTTATTATAATTTATAGTCAGAACTTAATTCTAAATATATTGTTTCCCTTTGTAGTTACTAATTTTGGCAAATCTAGCACTTTTAAATGCTACTAATATAAACACAGCCAGATTCAAAGTTATCGGTACATTTCTTTAGCAAAGCATAGCATTACAGAATAAAATACTATTCTACTTGCTTAAAATAAAAACTTGGTTATCCATTTTCTTCAGAATCCTAGCTTTTCCTCAGGGGAAATCTGGAAGTTTTAAATACACTGATCCTTTGCTTTGCCACAATTCTCTCTTTTCGACCTCTTACATATTTTTTGTCTGCTGTCACATTTTTGATGATTTGTTTTTAAATTATAAATCTGATTTTAGATTAATTCTTCTTAAAGCATTTGCCACAATTCTTTTCAAAAATTTACATGCAGTTTCATTCTTAAGGCCATCCAAGGATTTACAATATGCTAAACTGGGCAAAATTTCTGTAGTAATCAGCACAGTATATTTTATACTCCATCACAATAATTTTTTCTGTCTCCACATCGATATAACTTTTTCTGCTTTTTACAATGGTTTACAGCTTAAATAATTTAATACAACAGTTGTTATATTTTTATTGCAAGCTTATAAAACTTGCACGGTAAGTCTCTTGCTTGCAATATATTAAATAAAGAAATGACAGAGAAGAAAGGGAACTGATGATTACTAAAACTGTAATTCAGGTGTCATAAAGTGCTTCTGGCTCACTTGTGTTCTGCACATCTTGTCAAAGTTCCTCAGATGAACCACCTCTTCATATTCAGTTCTTGCTGAATATATGTTGATTTAGGTAAAACAATGATTTCACATTTCAGTCAATGCATTGATGAAGGGGTGGTCAAGGGGAAAGGGCCCCTCATAAAGATCCAAAGGGCAGGAATGCCATTGCCAGCTCTGCCATTGAGTTGCTGGAAGACCCTGGGAAGTTTATTTTGCTTCAGGAACATGTATAGAGCTATGCTCCATTTAATTTTGCAAAAGCTTCAGTGGTGTATAGACACACTCCTAAACTGTAAGGCAGGACCTTTCTGTCTCATTTTTGTGTTTCTAAGCAACTGAAATACTTGATCATTTGTAAAATAAAACTCCAGATTTCATACTTCCATTTTGTAGAATAAAAAACGTACTTTCCTGTCTTTGTGAAATGCTTTGAGATCTCCTGATGAATAATTGTTACTGCTTTAGTATATCTAAGAGCTTATGTAAAAGATGCTGCTTCAATACGACTCTTTAAAATTATGTTTTACATTAGAGACCCACTTTAAATATTTTTACAGACACAGTTCTGTCCATCTCTATAAAGTAGGTCACTGAATATCCTGTATATCCACAAGAACATGTAAGTCTGCTAATTCTAAAACCCCTTTGCTGATAGCTTACATAAAAATAATAAATAGTGTTCTAAATTTATGTCAGAAGTAAATTTTACATACTTGGCAATGCTACATGCATTTCTATTTTAATTTTCATTTTTAAATTTCTGTAATTATTAATATTTTTGAAACTCAGAATAAAAATTGAAACTATCTGTTGTAGAGATTCTAAGGCAAGGATTGATAAAAACAGCCAGAAGATATTTCTGATGGCTTGGCCCAAAAAAACATAATTAATTCCTGTAAACCACTTACCTGTGTAGTCCTAATGTTGCTAATGAAAAGAAGCTGTATAGATGATTAAGATTTCTTAGTAGAAAGGTTTGTGACCTCTAAGAGATATAACATAGCTGAGAAAGGAACTTACAAACATTTCTGCTTTAGAAAAATATGGTAAGGGTACAGATATATGAAGGTTAATTTCTGAATTGTGTAGCTATGATTTCAGCCCTTGCCTACATGAATCACTCATTTTATAGGGTGAAGAAACACAGATGCCTGCATATTCTCTGAGATCTCTGGCTTTTGCTTGATGCTTGAATATTGCAATGTGAAAATGAATAATGGAAATGAAATCAGCATTGAACTCCTAGATTAAGCAGCAAGATTTTTTTCCCCTCAAAATAGAAAGTGAAAAATAAAACTTGGAAGACAGGTATGCCTGTGAACTTGAAAAACTTCGAGGAAAGTACCTAGAGGATTGCATCTCAGCTTCATTTGATGGTTAGCTTTTTCCTTCTCTTTAATTATCTTAGCTATGATGTTTACCTTTGCATGTTAGCAATCACAAAGGAAATTAGTTCAAGTCATCTGTATTATGTGATGGATTTTAAGAAATAGATTTAAGAATTCACTCCAGAGATGGATGCATGCTTAATGGTTGAATAGTATTTGACAACTGATGAAAAATGTGCTGCATGTAGTGTTCTAATTTCTGTTTGTTGCCTATCAAACCAGAAATCTACTCACCAGAATACTGTTTCCAATACAATGAGACAAGCTTGGATCCTTTGCAAAGTATTCAATAAAGGTGGGCATACTAGGAATAAATAATTTGGAAGGTAGGAAAAACTTCTAAGTAATAAACAAGAAAGCATCCTTGTAATCTGAATCATTAACTCCTTAGTTCCAGCCTAAACAGACAAATCAAGATCACAAAATATCTAAAGAATGAGCTAACTTCCATATGGAAATGTCTAGAAGTCATCCATTACTATTGCTTCTTTTCCATACAGCAGACACTGAAATCAATATGCTGCATTGGTTCAGTAAATTTGTCTTTTAACAAGTTAATAAAACAGTGATCCCCACATAGTCTTTCCATCAAACTTTCATAGAAAAAAATGAGAATATTAAATGTGCTAAGATAGGGAAGATCTGCTCCATTTGCTCTGCAATGATAATCTTTTACAAAAGAGGATTTTTATTATTAATTCTTTGCCTTCTGGGGATATTATAATTTCCTGGAATGTAAAAATGCCTTAAGCACAGCAATTTGCTGAGCTAGACTGAATTTCAGAATGTTTCAAATGAGCAGATAAACAACTGCATAATAAGCAATTATTAGATCAAGACTGTACAGTACAGATATAGCAGTGAACCAGCCAATGGACGAGCAAGTAGCAGATACTGTTTTTCAAACTAAGAGTTAGTGATGCTTTGACATGCATCACAACATTTCTGTTAAGAATTAAATACCCTACTGCTTATTTTTTCTTTAGAAATGCAGATTATTTCTTCAATCAAATCCTTGGGGTCTTAATCATTGGACACATCCCTCTGCATATGAATAATAAGGAGTTTACAGGCTGAACATAACTCATGTGCTAAAAGTGATTAGAGTAATTTTTTTTTCAATTAAATAGTTACGAATCGATTGTATAAGCCTGTTAAAACCTAGTACATTCTCAAGCCTTGAATTCTGCAGCTCCTTAATGAAATATATTATTTTGTCTTACTAAATAAAGAGTCAGATACACTACAGAAAAGTCAGGTGTAAAATTAATGCAATTTATATGGCTACCATGTTGTTAGGACTTGGGTATTCTTTACTTATACAAAATTTTGTCAAGCAGTCAGAATGGCCGGGAAATGTGGCAGCTAGATCAGAAACAGAACACTTAGGCTGTTTGAAATGCAGAATAAAGTTATTAGCTGAGCTTTTCTCTAAAAGAATCAGACATGGAACAGTAAAAAGGGCTGATATCTGTAGCAACAGCTTGATGTTTCAGCACAGATCGACCAAAATTATTTGTCCATTGAAATGAATGACACAATTCACACCATTCAAAATTACTGCTATAATTCTGACTTTTCTGCATCTGTGAGGACTACTTTAAAAGAATTTATGGTGATTAATTAGTATAAGTCATACTCATTAGTATGAGTGTTGCAAACACCATTTCTAAAATAGGAAAATTCAAATTAAAAACCAGTGGTTTGCACCAAAACCAGATTTTGTTTTAAATTTAGGATGGAATTATTAACAGTTTAAAAGCTAAACATCTGATGAAAAACAGCCCTCTATTCCAAAAGATTATTAATCCCATTTCAAAATACAATGAAGGGTCCCTTGGAGGTGTCTGTCAACCAACACAGAGAACCTAGGTCATTAGGTTAAACAAAACAGTTAACTTCTTTTAGGCAGTCAGACAAAATTGATCTTATCTGAGCTGTCCAGGCAACTGAATTGCATCACTCTTTTTTATAACAGCAACAAGGAATTTAAATAGGCCTCTGGTTAAATGAGTTATTACTGCAAACAACTTCATTGCACAGTCCCTTACATTAAATGGTCAGCTAATCCTTCCTAGCTCAAATTCTTCTGCAATGATTTTCCAGTCTCAAAACATCAGCTTCAAGTAGAAATTTAATTGATGTTCATAAAAGACAAAGTTAAAATGTGTCAGTTGTAACAGCAGAATGATTTTGACGTACTTTATTTGGAGACATGTTACAATCTCCTAGTCTAGTAAATTCTTCCTCGTCACTCCCATTGCTAGAAGAGTTTAATTTTAAAGAGATGCAGAATACAGAAGTTTGCCACTCAGTATTTCTGGCTTGGAAAACATTTTAAAGGAAATAGACTAGAAGCAGTTATAATCAGAAAAGCAACAATATAAACTGGAAGCTTCTTACTCAGATCTGCTTCCTTTTAGTCTGCATTTCCTCTTATGTTTGCAACTGGGAGAACATTTCAAAACCCTTGTGAAAGGGACTGGTCTTCAAACCTATCACAGCTGCAGGGCCAAATTTAGACTTTAGGCCAAGCTTAATTTTAAGTGTTGGAAATGAAGAAGCTTTCTCTGACAGGTTAATTAAAATAAAGGAAGCTATTTAAATCTGCCCAAGGATATGCATGTCACTGGCAGTCTAAGTGGTGACATTTGGTGGGCAATGTGTAGCTGATGTAGTTAAATGGATGCACCACAGAAAGTAATTTTTTATGGAGCAAGCACTTCATATACACAGTGTTAGGTAAGATAAATGCACATACTTTTAACCCTAAAGAACCAAATTTAGCTAAGATTAATATATTGGTTCTGCTCTAGCTAATGCAATTATTAAAAAAGGGTCACCAAATAAATTTTTGTCTGCTTTGGTGAAAGCAAGAGGCACTAACTCACAGCGATATACTTTCCTACTCTTATAGGGTTGCTGGCACAGAACCTTGTTAGACATTGCAGAGCTGGGAGGTGGGGAAAAGACTGTGGTGGAAGAGGTTGCCACTTGCATTCTGGGGTTCAGCTAAAGGGTTTTAAATAGTTGCATGCACAAACAGCAGCATGTGCCTTCGCAAGTATGACTTACCCCTTGGTAGAAATTAAATGTCTTTAGCAAGAGCCCTTTTTCAATTTTTATCATAGAACCATAGAATAGTTTGAGTTGGAAGTGATCTTCAAGGGTTATCTAGACTGACTTTCCTGCAATGAACAGGGAGATCTTCAACATCAGCTTGCTCAGAGCCCTGTCCAGACAACCTTGAATGATTTCAGAGATGGGGCATCCTCCTCTGCCCTTGTCAACCGGTTCTAGTGTCTCATTGCCCTCATTGTAAAACCAATTTTCTTCTGGTAAGTACTGATACAATGTATATGATATCCTCACCTAATGCCAATGACTGGCACACTGTTCATATCGACAGCCTTGGCCTGTTACATTAAGGAAAAATACCAGGCAGTGTATGTACCTTTCTAGAGAAAGGTTGTTTGGCATAGGTTTGTACTACACTATGTTTGACATACTTGTACTGGGAAGGATAATGGAAGGATGAGTTGAACATTAGTTCTGACAACAGGACTTGGATACATGCAGTACAATCACATCGGTGACTTTTGATAATGCTCCTCTGGTTACACTACTGTAATTATGAATTCTTAGAGCACAGCCCATGCAATTCCACATTCCTGCTACTCTTCTATGAATTTGACTACAGGTCATATGCATACATTGCTGGTGATTTACTTGCAAAATTAGTCTTATATATGCAACAAATGACTAGTCTGGCCTAAAGCCACAGTATTTTCAAAGGAGCTTAGTTTTTGTCTTTAATCTTCATCACAGCCACCAAAACAATTTTAATAAGTAAGGTTTAATTCTCTCATAGTAAGTGTAGACTATCTCTTTACCTATAGTTTCATTTACAGGGTATTGAACTTCCTTTTAGCATGTGACAGGTCAGCATCTACCACACTGAGCACAGCTTTACCCATATTGTGCAAGCTAGGATCTTTTACTGCACAGCAGTATGTCAGATCAGTAGAATGAAGTATTTTCTATAGCAAAATGTTGTTAAAAAACAGATCAAAATCCTGAATCCAAGCTGCCAGAAGAAAAATGAAATACTCAGAACATTCCATGGCACAACACACAGAATCAGTAATAATTTAGCTTTTGCAGGACAAGGTGATGTGTTTAATTTCTGTATCAGCTGTTTTTCAGTTTACTGTTCTAACATTAGAGCAGTACATTTCTACAGATGATATGTTGGAAAGAATATTGTGATTTGGTGCAGGTTTTTTTTCCCCATCAATATTTTTCACCTCTAAAGTTTGAAAAGGAAGGCAGCTTCTCAGGAAATTACTACTAGTTTAAAATGGCCATTATACACCTGATTTTTCCTGTTCTAACTTTCCCTTTTCAATTTTATGCAATGGTCAGTGGCATTTCTCCCATCTCTCATAAGCATTTCCTTTTTAGATCCTGGCCACCATTGCTCTCCAAACAGAGTAGGCTCTCCTGTGAGGAATAATAAGCCACATTAGTTTTAGAACAATTTTAATTAAGAAAGGTACTAGCCAGAATTCTCTGAAGGGGATGAGTAGTTTAAAAGAAGAAGGAAAGAATACAGTCCTCAAGAAATAATTTGTTCAAGAAAACATTTGCCCTTCAGAGTGACTTTATGTAAATCAGCATCAATATATTGCATGAGATTATTTTATGATTGTATGAAGGTTCACTCTATGGATTTCAGCCATGTGTAAGCTTCCTTTCAAAGTCACTTCCTTGCTTTCTGTGTCTCAGTGCATTCTTATTACCCACTGCCACAGATTATTATTTGAAGGAGGAGAAAGCTAAGTTTAATAATTTATAAAAACAACAAATGAAATCAGAGACACTGAATAGCCATAGCCACTACCCCAAACTTTAATGTCAGGAGCAAAACATGTTCTTTATATAAACTTTTAACTACTAATTCAGAGATTATTACTAAGTTCATTACTTACTGAGCAAAATTAACTTGTGGTAACTTTAAATGCTATCATTATTTTTTTTATAGCAAACATGTACTCTCTAAACCCAAAACACATTTAAAAGTTTCAATAGCACATCTCTCTTCATCCTACTCTGTGGCCACAGCACAAATGAAAATGAAAATTTAATTGAACAGTATCTATAAATACCAGTGAAGTTTGTCACCAACAGATAAAATAATATGTATATAATGAAAATACAGAGGAACCAAGCCAAAAGAATGATGAAAAAAACCCAAGCTTAGTGTGTTTCAAAACAGGCAACACATATTTTTTTTTCTTCAAAAGGAATTCAAAGAATAGGGTTAAGGTTGGGTTCAGACATATAAGCTGGCATCACATTATGTATCAAGTTTAATTAGAGAACCTATGGTAACTCAAACTGTATTTGGGGGAAAAAAAAGACATTAGATCTGAAAAGACCCATTAATGAAATTTTGGAACTATTTTCTTTAAAAGATGGTCTGACCTAATGAAAATCCCGACTCCATAAAAGCTGAAAAAAGTTTTGCCACCAATTATGTGGAGCCAGGATTTTATGAATTGTGTGTTCATTTGCACCTGTTTACATTGTCTGCTGTTTATGTCTTTTGGCATTTTGGAATCTGTGCTCCTGTGCAGAAGGAGAGTAGGCTTGAGAAAATATTTGGCTAGAATTCAGGAGACAAAAGTTCAATCTCTGTCACAGGCTTACTGAGAAAACGTGAATAAGTCATTACCTCCCTCTCTTGTCTCCAGGTTACTTCTCAGTAAAATTCAGGTGATGAAACTAAACTCCTTTCTAAGGTCTCCTGAGATCAAAATATAAAAGGTACTACAGCTAGGAATATTTTTTATTTTTCATCACTAAAACTGCTGCTTACAAAATTCCAACAAGACACCACTGCGATACCTCTGAAGGCACAAGATGAAATAGATAACTGGGAATTTTAGAACCTTCTGTTTCTTAGTGAGAATATGTAAGAAAGAAAAATTAGCTTTTAGGTTGGTAATAGTGGTATACATTAAAAATATTTGTATGTAAATACATGGCTACTAAGGAAACAGCTGAGGAATAAAATTGGAGATTCACAATACAATTAATGTGTTTATTAGAAATATGTCTGAGTACTGGAATCACTGCTTCCAGGTAATTCTTTGCTACAGTAAACTGTATATTCCCCTGGAAATGACACTAATGCTGGTGAAGTTAATGAATTTCCAGCAAGCTCTGCATGGACAGAACACTGAGAATGTTGACAGTCTTTCTTTAATTGCTAACAGTCTGAACTTACTCCAGTACTTATGATTTTTCAGTCTAAAGCCTGCAGAATGGCTGTGAACTATCTGGCCTTTCATTTTAGCTTCAATCTTGCAATGAAATCTGTGTGAAAGGTTCCTGGGGGCTACAAATTCCATCCACTTCAACAGAAGGTCATGATTTATGCTTTTAGGGAAAATAAAATGGTTTAGCAAATTTTAGACAAATTCTATTTCTTTCCTGTTCATTACTTGACTTTCTAGGGGTTTATCTAACATAAACTCTGTGATCCATAAGTAAGACAAGCAGCAACAATCACAGTCAAATAGTTTAAGTCAACCTAGTGAACTACTCAACTCCAGTTCACAACTGCAGGATGAAGCTTGGGGATGATCAAGAAAGTCACCTCAAACACCAGATTAAAACACCCGTAGGAGCTTTAAGATCATGAAACAGATTAATGAAGTTAATGCAATTAATTCCAAACATGCAGAAATGTTTAGCCTTTAGGAGGAGATAAAAGATTCATATCTGGTCAAAGGCTATTTATCAAATGAGCTAACATGGAATTGTCACTTTGCAAATTTAACACAACTAGTAAAACTAACAAGAATTGCTGCAGGAAAACCAGCAGTTGTTAGACAAAATACTTGTTAAGGATTATAGTGTGTCTACGAGTCTGGTTTTTTGTGATGGTGAATATTTGGCAGAAGGGTTGCTCCCTGAGAACTGCATCAAGAGCTCTAATGTTGGATCTGACCATTCAAGATGCAAAATGTACTTGTTCCCAATTTCCTGTATTGCAATTGAACTTGCAACTAAATGAAAATCAAGTAAAGTTGTTTAGTTCCTATATATTTTTTGCAAGGAAAATGATGCATCTCCCATCAGTTTCCTGTGAGATAAGAGGCAGAGTAATAGATGAGATATGTCTGTGAAGTCCAATATCAGCAGTGTAAGGGTAAAATTTGCTTTCTCTGCCTTGGTAAGGTCTCTCCAACTGGTACATTGAAAAATGAGTTTGGAGAGCCCTGAGCAGCTATTGCCATGCTGTTCCCACTTTATGAATAGACAGAACACTTCCAATGCAGCACTTTGAAAACTAAGAACAAGCCAAGAAGAGTTTGAAGAGTTACAATCAGATGCAAATAAAATTTTGGATGAAAACTGAAGTATAACATTTTTTAGATATACTTCATAATACTAGAAACTTAAAATGATCTCTGAAAACATTGGGCTTGAATCCTAGCTAAGAAGAAAATTATGGCAGGCTGCTTAGGCAAATAATGAACACATGAAAAACCCAGAAAATGTTAACTATTTCAGCAAAAGACAAAGGTAAAAAGAAAAGCTTAGTACTTAAGCTAAAAAGCGAAATATAACCACAAAGGGCTTCTATTTACCTACATAAAACTATATTTAAAACAGCATGAAGGAAAAGAAGTCTGTACTTAAAAATGTCTTCTCTACTCTAAGATGATATTAGGATCAGCTGACTCACACGGGGAAACTTTTCTTGGAAAAGACTAGAGAGCAAGAGGATATTCACGTGCATATACATATATATATATGAATATATACTTTTTTTGACTTGTAAGATTCATGTCTAGTCTAATATTCCAAGCTGGGATAAATCAAACTGACTCATATAATGATCATGTTAATGTTATCATATAATGATAACAACATGAAATATTATATAATAATTTTTGCATCTTTTAAAATACCAATTGTGGCTTCACATATTTTTTCCAGTAGAGTTATTAAAAATTAAATTTGTATCATTAATTACAAGTAAAGAACTTTAAATAATTTTCAAACTTTAGTAATAATCATATCCTAAAGCTGTACATTCTAGGTTTGTAAATGTTATTTTACTGTAGTGTCATAAAAACCCCATTTTTTTGTATTAAAAAACCCTGGATTATTGACAGTGAAGAAATTTGCTGTAGGTTATCTTAGATTTCTGAAAGGAAGAAAATTATACACTCTGAATCAAGTTTCTCCTAAGCATCTACTCTCATCTATCTACCTAGATGCACACTCTATCTCTGCATCAAGCCAGGCAATTGTATGTCAGTATTCACTAAATTTAAAAAAATGTATCATGCAGACACAAGCAGCACAGAAATCCCACCTCCCTGCACTATGTTTCTAAACAAGAAAAGGAGAATATTTTATGTACATTACTGTGGCATGGAAGTGGAAAATTTTGATAATAATCAATTACTCAAAAGACTTTAATTACACAGAATATATTTCTATATAAATGTTATAAAAATGATATATATATTTCTGTATATAAATTGTGTTTGTGTGGACAATGAAAAACATTTACATTTAATTTTATTTTCTGATCTTCACTTTTGATTCAATGTAGTTATCACAGCCCTCTGATTATTTAATACTTAGTTCTTCAGGCCTGATAAAATTTGTTAAAGGATTTTTATTTTTTCCCAGTCTTTTTATGGGACCACCTTTAGCAAGATAATTTAAAATGTGAGCTCCAGTTCAGAAAAGCAGATAAACATATATATGAGTGGATTAGGTATGTGCATATGTATTGAACTGGTGCCACATTTGCTAGTTGAATTTTCTATAAGACATTAATTTATATATTGTAAAAATAACTACTATTTCAAATTAGTCCATTTACATGGTACATGTACACATACATAAAGTATTCATAATGGTGTGCATTTACTGTTGTAGTTTGCACATTCTTTTAAAGCTTTTTCCCTGTTGATGCCAGTATAATCTAATAAAGGATAACATGGTATTTCTTACAGCTCCCAAATACTTTCTTAAGTGTCCAATTTCCTTTTTTTATTCTGAAAGACTTTCTCTGAAGCATGTCATAATAATTAATGGCTGTTTCATGTCCTAGAGAAATCATTCAGGTTTACATTACAAACCACATTAATTTTGAGTGTTTTGCAATACCTAAAGCGTAAGTATTTCTAATTGTACCATCTTGCTGCTCTTAATTGATAACATGTGGTTGAGTATAGGAACTGTACAAGTAATAATATTATTTCTCAGTTGGTTTTATATAAAGTAAAAGGATAAGTTATCACTGCTATGTGTGAAATTGGTGTGCCATGAAGTGAATGTACAGAGGCTACTTCGTGTTCTGTTTTCAAACTAAAAGCGGACACATCACCAAGAACCCAGGAAAAAGTATTGCATGAATTTCCTCTTTCTTTTCCTATTTTGCTAAATTTTAAAATGTACGTTATGATATCATGGAATCAACATGAAAGAAGGTGATTCTGTACAGGACAAAGCCCTGAATAATACCAAGCCCAGCATAGGACTGCTTTTATAAAGGGAAAGACAGAACAACATCCATAAAACGTGAATAAATGAAAGATTATTTGAATTCATGAAATGTTCTTGGTGCTTAAACACAACTTAGTTACAAGTTTTCTATGGAAACCCTTGATCTTGCACAAACATGTATTGACGCCACAGACAAACTGCTCAAGGTCAGTGACAGAGGAGACAACAATCTAAACCTACTCAGTCAATGACAGTGAGCACTTGATATGGCACTGAGGTGTTCTCTTTAACTGAAAAAAAGCCCATTATTACAAAATAAAAATGAAGCTACTGTGCTGTATAATGAGAGGTGACACTGTGTTTGTAATGTCTCAACAGATCAAACCCAAATTTTTGACTTTATCATGCAAGCTCTGGTCCATTACAATCACTGACTTGAATAATGCTTCAGAAGAAAGTTCCAGTTTGCTTAGGAATCCTGATACCAACACAAAGCTGAGCTTCTCTTCTGAATCAAAGCTGTGCTGCTCTGGTCACTGACTCTACCCCTACCTTAAATCTAGGCCAGCTATCTCCATGAAGATTCCAATGGCACTTAACAGCACTCAGCACATCTCAGGGGACACATCAGCACTTCACAGTATCAGGAACCTAAAAAGAATTTTTTTTTGTTTTCCAATCTCTCTATTCCTTTTGTTAATACAAAACCTGCTCTTTTTTCAAATATTGGCAACAATAAACAGGGTGATGTGTTGCATTGTCCATGGCCTGTGTAGACTGTGCATGGTCTATGAAGTTTCTTTTGTCTCCATGCCACTATTTTCCTTCTGCAGCGGGGGCAAAGAAACATATTAGTGGCTCCTGATTTAATAAATAACACCCAGTAGAATCCAAGCTGTGAATTTCTGTACATGTTTTTGCTTAGTACTTCCGGCTACCAATTGTATTTTCAGCACAGAATATTATGTTTTTATAACAGAATCTTTGGCTTTATAATCCTCTTTGCTATACTCTGGTTTGAGTCAGTCACATTTTCTTTTTCTGGATTAAGAAACTTTAGAATGCTTCCCTTGATTTTAGGCTCACTATGCCTGCCTTCAAGTTTTACTCTTGTATTTCACGACTCAAGGCTGAGATATGACTTATGTGGTCCGTAATAAGGGACAAATGGAAGTTAAAAAGAAAGGACAAAACCAGGAGACCAAAATGGAAGAGCATAAAAGATCAAGCAAGTGGAGTACTTCAAGATGAAGCCTCACATTTTCTATGATCTCTCTTGAAAATGAAACATTAAATTGTGCCTTTGATTTGGATCAACTGTGCTTGAGCTTTTGCCCAGTGATGTTAATAACATAATTTCTGTTAATTTCAATAGGTATGGATTTCATTCTACCTAAAACCCAAAAGAACAGTAGCCAATGAAATTTGACTTGATTTCCATAGCTCAGATTCTTAGTCTTTGCTGAAAACAAGCTTGAGCTTGTTTTATCTGTCTTGACAAATTACACATCAGAGCAGGAATGATCCTTTGGATGAACTAGAAACTGCAGTCTCTAACTAGAATTATTCTGGTGTAAAATGGGCCAAGGTCTTGCCTCTAATTCCATGGCTTCTTCTGGCTACTGTATGCTGCTTTTCCATCAGCACTTGGACAGGTTTCTTTTGTGTACCAGAAAAAGAAACCAATCTTCCTATGCTTGGGCAATCATATGTAAATCTTAGTGTCTTGCAAATAGTGTACTGTTTCTTTTTTCTCCTAAATGATAGTGTGAGAGGCATGACTGGATATTTTTGAAATGTGTTTTACAATGATTAAAATAATCAATTGAGCTAAATAATATATTTAGCTCAGAGCTAAAAATATACCATATCTTAGAACAGATCTATTATAGTATGACATGAATGTACCTTGGAACTGATAAAGTCTTGTTATCATAATTGCCTCGAATGAGTATGCTTTGGGTGATGAGAACTCCGGAAAAGCTTTTCAGCCTCTCTGCAGTATATTCACAAAAAGTGAAAGGCAAAACCCATGAAAAAGTGCAAAAGAATATTGTAAGTAATGTGCTTAACTCCTGCCTAAAACAAAAGTGCTCCTTTCAATCCATACTTGCCAAAGACATTTTCTGAGATGTATCCTATACTTAAACTTATTACAGAATGCGTATTAATTTCTGTGGCGAAGAAGTATTATGCAGCAAGGTTTCTATCAAAATGAAATTTTAACATTCTTTACAAGTTTGAAAAACTCCTACATAAAGTGTTCTGAAACAAGTTAAGAATAAGCAATGCTTTTAATGAAAGCACTGTTAAACAGCTGAGGTGTCTGTTTCCACATTTTTAAAGGATCAAAAGTTTTGGTGCTTTGTATGCTATCACAGATAAAAACAATCACAAGAAGACAAAATACTAAGAAAAAAATATTTAAAAAGCCTCATCTAAATATAGAAATCCTTATTATTTCTGTTGTTATTATAGTTTGAGTGACCCAAATACTTGATTAAATCACAGCATGTAAGTTATGATACATGATATAATACAAAAGAGTTCAAAGCACATTCTATGTAGTTAATGCACAGGGAAGAAAAAGAGTAATCAGTTAAATTAGAATATATTTATCTTCATATATATATATCTGTAAAAAATGCCTTAGGCTGGCTTCTATTTGTTCTTTTCATAATAGCTTGGAAATGTCAAGATCTCTGGACTATTTTAAAATGATGAAATTATGGCCATTAGAAGAGCAATCTCACAACAGATTTGATCTCAGGCTCCTTTCTGGAGTAAGACATGCACTTCAACAAACTCTTCTTCTTCAGGGTTCCACTTAACTGTTCTCACAGAGACCAGCAAGCTGAGTATTGAGGATGTAAAGTTTGGCTGCACAGTCTAACTTTGAGTATGCACCAGAGGCAGTAAACAGGAGAATTTTTTGCTCTGACCATCTCTGTAGAGTACAAACAGGCCTTGCCTCCTTACTCTGCCTTCTCTCTTCAGGAACCCTCACTATATTGAAAAGAAACATGGAGACTATGGAGAATGGCCAAGGGCTGGGGAAACAACTGGACAATGGAACACAAAGGTATCTCATTACTTATCACTCTGATCAATAAATGATCCCTGTGTTCCACGCTGTCTCTGGACTTCAGGAAATTGGCTTCTTTGGCTTCCATTACCCAGATGGACAAAAAATATCCAGGCTACTAAATCAAACTCTGCCTGCAGCACCATCTTCTCATACTGTTAAGCTGCTGCCCATTTGGAGTTTGAATCAGAATATTATGTCAATTTCTTTTTAGCTTCACAATTTTTTAAACAATTATTCTATGCCATTAGATAACAAAAAGATCATGTCTGTCTCCAAGGAAATGGCCAAGCTTTTTGGATAACCTCAGAGACTGCTCAGATGAGTTGCTGGCAGAGTCCTGACAGTACTATTTGATACCAGCTATATTGAACAGGTAGATCTGGACAATGAAGAGAAGATACCACATCCTACTGCTTGCAGGACAGAGGAATTCAACATGGCTGACACTTGGAAATTTTACAAAAGTACTTTAAGGCATTACCCAATTAACTGCTATACTGATTAGAACCCTTAAAAGTTAGATTTTCAGCAGCTGCACATCTTAAGAAAAGTTTCAACCAGGAAAGCCCAGCTTGTCTTATGACAGTCAAGGCATCTGACAAAACCTGATAGACACCATCAGTGGTGTCTATAGTTGACAAAAGGCAAGTTCTGACAGAAATAAATTAACTTTAAGATATTGTAGGAGGAAGCACTAGAGGAGACACCAGAGAGGAAGTAGAAGACTTCACATAAGATTTATGGATGGTTTTGGCTATCAGTCAGTGCTAGTTCAGACACTTCACCTTTTCTTTTTCTATCCAAGAGTCATACAAATTACTGCCCTGAGCAGAACTGATACTTCTCAGTGCAGCGATTATGTGACAGAATGACTGACAATGATCAGCCAGCTAACAAGTTGGAAATGTTTTTCCTTGCAAAATTCAGTATTCTCTTTCTTAGATCTATTTTTTTAGCTTTACTAGACAAAGAGCAAATGGCAAGCATTTTGATGCTAAAGAAGAACAACTCCAGAAGACAAGCTAGTCATGCTGCTAGCTTGGTCCTACTACTAGGTCCATCTACAGCAGTATTCTGTTTGAATGGTCCTAAATAAATATCTAGATTAAATAATAACAAGGGGTTCATTATGCTATTATACCCAGATCATTTTGAGCCTCCATTTGTTTTAAGTTTACTGGACTTCCTATGTCAGATGTAATTTCACTCACCCAAATACCACCATAGTTTCTTTTTTCTTCATTTGTAAATAAAAAGTAATATAGAGATGGATCTATACAAATGATGAAAAGTTATTTATAAATCAAAGTTCTTTAAATGCATATAGATTTAGAATCATAGAATTGGTACCAAAATATTGGCAAGTTGAAACAGTCCTAGAGAAAACCTTCCTATGTAATTGTAAACTGTAATCTGTGATGTGTCTCTAAAAATTAAGTTTGTTACAAATGGTTTCTGGATAGCTAGACAGGTCATCTATTCCTCACATATTAAACACCAGATTATACAAATTTGGTGTGCCTGACATCATGCTTTTATAGCTCTTCTCTGTCAACAAAGCACTATACTAAGTTTCTCAAAATTAATTTTGTTGTAGTATGGTGTTTGTACTTGAAGAATTTTATGCACTTTTATACAGTTAGTATCTGTGGACTTAAAAAATAAATTTCTCACCTTAAAGGACATAAAGGCTAAAGCAGGATCTACTATACTTTAAGCTGCCTCACAGGCATAAATCACTTCTCTATCCAAATTCAGTTGAGAGACAATATTACTATTAAAACAATTCCCCATGTCTTGGATAGCAAACAAAAAAGATACTTTCATATGAGATATTTTCATAACATATAATATATATTTCATAATAGTTTCATATTAGATATTTTGCTAATAATATGCATATATTGACTTGCAGCATGTACAATACCAGCACAACCTTAAAAAAATAGAAAAAAGTTAAAAATTTCAGCATTTTAACAGCCATTTAATAAATCAGTTCTCTTGACTGGATAATGTGGGTAGCAATAGCAAGATTGCCCCCTCTGTGGCTCAAGACCAATTATAGTTACTTTTATCTTTTTAAATGTCATTTCAAACATACTCACAAATCACTATTTTCTATTTGCTTCAGTATGTTATAAGCTGATTAATTTCCCAAAGTACTAATAAAACTTTTTTTTTTCTGCTTGAACTATTACACCTGGTAATTTTATTTTCTTAACAGGAAACCCAAGAATTAAAATTGAAATTTTCCTTTTTCAGGTTCACAATTCTTCTCACATTTTCCACTGAGAATAAATTAACAGAATTCAAGAGAAAACCAAGCTTAAGTTTTATAGTCCATTTTAGAGAGCATCATAACACTTACAAATGTTTTTGTTCAGCCAAATTATATATGTTAGTCACAACAAATACTTCATTTTCGTTAGCATCTGCAAAGCTTGAGCTAGTGACTGTAATTTGATTTTTAAAGTATTTATTTATCTGCTTCATTGTTACTCAGTAAAGAGTTCTTAATGTCTTTTTAGTTACTACTCATGTGAGTAGTTCTCCACAACTGCTGAGTAAATACCAATTACTCACATGAGAATGTGTAGACCTACATACAAATGTGGGAAGGTTCAGATTCCAGTTGTCCTCATGGGGATTTTTTTCCCATTATATAATGGCATATCCGTCAAGAAAGTTAAGTTGAAATAAATTTCTAGTGTGAATTTAAAGTATGCTGCTAAAAAAATGAAACTTCAATGAACACAGACACTCATTATTGTAAAAATGCATCTTGGTACCTTTAATTGATCTTCTTCCTCCTCTCTCAGATTTACACTACAGAATGCATTCTCTCTGTACTGGAAACTCTGTGTTTTGGAAAACATCTGGAAAATGTGTTGATAATGCCATGTCTTATCAAATAGAATAAATCTTACCAGATGGAAAACCTTTATCTTCAAAGCTGCATGGTGTACATGCATCAGGGTGTTACTCTACCATTGCAAGGACTCTAAATGAGTGCCTAACCACCAGGGCTTCTCTTGCAACAAAATAAAAAGTCCCATTACAAGTAAGATTTTTTACAGTTGAGTTGAATTATACTCAGACCATATTAGATTTTTAAAAAAATACTTAATTTTGTTGAAGCTTGATAAACTTATAAGTACTAAGGGCCTTTTAGACATATATTTACAGAGCAGAGCCACTTCAAACACTAAATATGTAGCAATTTTAAAGTTCCTACCCAACGGTCTTTTCCTGTTTTCTTTTGCCTTTTTGTATTCCCAGTCCATTTCTTCTTTAGTATTAAAAAGGCATTCTGTAATATGGTGTCTGGTGAAAGGAGGACATTCTCTATTCCCAAATAAATATTCAAAAATATTTTGCATACATCTTGTGAACAAGGCTTGTTAAATCATAATGTGATGACTTATAAACATTCATCATTCCTATACGGAAGTATAATCTAGTCAACTGCATGGTATAGCAAATCATCCTGACACGTTTATATTAATGCACATTTGAATGAGAATAAGAAAGAAATAGTCAAATTTATGTTAAAGACTTCTAAAGGCTTAACAGCATCTTACTAAGTATATATGTCAGCTTAATCTAATCCTCCTACTTCTAATACGTTCTGTGGTCTCAGCACGGCGCCCATAATGCTCTTGCATGTTATGAGGGATTGCCTCTGAGAAGTTCACCATCAGTACTACACTTTGTTCAATAAAACTTCACATCTGGTCTTAGGATGACAGAAAGCTATCTGTCTCCAATTTGCATTACAAACCTTTAGCTCCTTTTGACATCCATAACACCGGCTGTAATAATTTCCAATAACCTGTTACAATATGCCAAGCAGATATATTCCTGGTTCTCATCTTACTGTGTCAGGTAACAACACATTTCTAATATTTATTTGGACAATTTTAAATAAATGACAACTTCTTTATACCAAAAACCCATGCATTATCTAATCAGAGGCTCATTTGAGAAGGCCTGTGGCAGTACTTTCTCCTTTCACTCCAATGATTTTAAGTTCTAATCAGAAAAATGTCACCTTTATTTTTTTTCTGTGCTTCTGCTGGAGGAGACAATACATTTCATTTCATGATCTTAAAAGCATTATTGAAGACTATTTACTAATCTTATGACATGATGGAAGTCCTCCTAAACTGGAACAACTATTTCCTTAATCATCCTTCTTGATTTCTGAGCATCCTAATTTCTACTTTTTCTATTACAGATACATGTCTTACGTGTTTCACATTAAAATTACTTGAAGAAAACTGTCTATTATTCCCCACTACATTATTAATATTATTTTTCTTCAGCAGAAAATGTATCTGCTGGCAGATGAAGACCCAAAAGGACAGACTGACTTGTGGGATTAACAATGTCTAACACAAGTCAGAGATCAAACGTGTCACTAAAGGATCCTCATACAGATGGTTAGCAACCTCTACTACCTGAGCTGAATTAATAAATGGCAATTAAAAACCTGGTCTCTCAATATAATTTGCTTTCTGGCACCCACATCAACGAAACAAATTTTTTTAAAAGTCTGTGTGTTAGGTCTGCAGATTTACAAATGAAGATCAGTAATTTCCTGCTTTATCTTCTGTCCCAGTAAAATGGTATTCTGTGTTTTAAAGGCAGTAGCATAAGTACTGTTACCCACCTAGACCTACTCTGCAACAGAAAGTAAATTTTGGAGGTAGTAGGAATCACCACTGGGACACCCAAATACTTATAATATCTTAAGACAAGTCTACAGAAAAAGGTATGAGCAAGTTTTGGCCGTGCTCAGAGCTGACAAGACACAGCCACTGCTACTTTGGAAACCAGTACTGCTCCCTCTTGGGATCTGCCCCATTCAGATACATGCATTCTACAACAGGACAGGCTCAAGAGGAAAACAGGAAAAACTGGAAGGAGCTATTGAAGGAACAGGAATAAACTGAAAAACTGGATTGGAAAATGGAAAGAGCTATTGTTATCAGAACTTAACAATCTCTAATACCTTGGTCTAATCTTATAGAAAGGTTAAAATATCTTGGGATTCAAAAGAAAGACATGATACTATCTCTGGTATATTAAAACTGGGAAGCACACTAAAGGACACATAGAGTTGCAGTAGTCTTACCTGTCAAAATTAAAGACAGCCAGTAATAACAGAGAAGATAGAACACAGACTTATGTCATCTTGCTTATGGACACTGTCAATGGGATACTGAAATTAATGGGAACAAATTGGACACCTCACACAACACTTCTTAAACTGACAATTAATATATTTTTGTGAGGATATTTTGAATTATGAGAAGTAGAATTATACTACTAGTGCAAAAGACAGTCAAGGACATTGTTCACTAATAGGCTTCATTGTTTTGAAAGCTGATGCTTCACTGGACAAAGCTCCAAGAACACATACTACCAGTATACTTGAATATGTCCTGTGTCTTAACAATATCTTAATAATTAGACTTCAGATTTTGAATCAGAAAAAGTGTATGTGTGTGTATATATATATATATATATATTAAAAATATATATATAAAAAATAGTATCCTCTCAGATAGAAATTATCAGCAAGACATACTTCAGCAACAACTGCTTTAATTTGAGAAATTATTTTTGAATATACATCATGGTTATTCTTCCATTGCATGAACTTTCTAGAAATTTTTCCTAAGAAGCAAAATTTTATTTTTAAATTCTTCATCAGTGAATTAGTGCTCCTTGTAAAGTTAATGTATTCTGTATATTCTACAGATTTGCAAGCATGTATTTCTTACCAGTGGGGATAATAATAAAATTTGTATAATGACAGGAATTATTATGACAGTGCAGAGATCTGAACGCAACTAGAATGAACATATGACAATCACACAAATCTTTCAATGTCTATGCTATTGGTAGTATAAAATGAATGGAACTGAATCAAATTTTTATGCTCACAATTAATAAATTATATTGAGAAATATATTTTATAAAGCAAATGAAATTTTTTTGGAAGTAATTATTCTATGGTCTGAGAAATATCAGAAAGAAAGCAGGCGAAACAGTAATGTTAATCCCATGCCAGAAACATGTTTTATCAAGTTTCCTTTTAGCTCTTAAACAAGATGTAGTAAAAACAACAACATTCTGTCAGACTATATGTTCATTCTTTGCTTCCTGGATTAAATATGCTTATTCTATGCCACATTTTTATAGATTTCAATTCCTGTACTTTAAATCTATTAAACAATGTCAAGTTGAATTTTCTTCAAAAACTGCTGCAGGTTAAGAAAAAAAAAATAGGACAGTAGAATATTTGAGGGCTAACATTTATGTCAGCTAATTAATATGGATCAGTTGTGGTCTGCAAGGATTTTTAAAGTGCATGCATGTTTGAGATAAATATAGACTAAGGATCTGATTTTGTTTCTTCCCAAATTGATAACAAAGTTCTTACTGATTTCGATACAAGTATGGTCTGCCAGTTTTATAGATCTAGCAGATAAAATAAGCTTTTGTGCTGTTGCAAAATGTTAGCTGTCCCAAATAGAGCATAGCTCAAAATGCACATCTGCAACATAAGAAATAAATTGTAATTTTAGTATTACATTTATTGCTCTGTTTTCTCTTTATTTGGTAAGGGAATGAGATTCTGAGAAAATAAACACTGGGGGAAAACCCAACAAATTTTTTTGGATAGCAGGTTCTATTTAAGTAAGTTAGAAATCAGTCCAGGTTTAAACCCAGATGCCCTCTATTCAGAGGATACAATACCATGTCCTTTCTTTAAAACATTAATATTTCATCATTCTCAAAAGAGTTCCTGCTAGAAGAAATTGGTTATTTGAACATGGTTCCACTCTGTGACAAAAAGAAGCCATGAAATGCACAACCGTTCAAACACTTTTGAGCAAAAGATTTATTCTCCCTACACTGAATTCTAAGGTGGCTGGATTTCTCTTGCATGGAATACAGGATAACTTAGATTATAGCAAAATTGCATAATCCAACCTCCCACTCAAAATCAGATGTGAGATTAGAACAAAAGTAATCCAGGACTTCACGCTGTTTGGACTTCAGGAAGTTCAAGAACAGAGCCTTTCAATATGAGAAACACACCTGGTACCCAGCAAAAGGAAAAAATATATCATCATTGTAGAACTGTAGAATTATTTCAGTTGGAAAAGGCTTCCAAGATCCTTGAGTCCCGCCGTAAATCTAACACTGCCAGGTTTACCACTAAGTACAAAGTCTACTACACACCTTTCAAATACCTCCAGCGGTGGTGACCACCACTTTCCTGGGCAGCCTGTTCCAATGCTTGATAACCCTTGTGATGAAGAAATTATTCCTAATATTCAAGCTCAGCCTCCCATAGAGCAGCTTGAGGCTCTTTCCTCTTGTTCTGTCACTTGTTACTCGGGAGAAGAGCCCAGCCCCCAGCTGGCTACGAGCTCCTTTCAGGCAGTTGTAGAGGCCAAAGGGGTCTCTTCTGAGCCTCTTTTTCCCCAGGCTAAAACTCCCCAGTTCCCTCACCCTGTCCTCAAATAACTTACTCTCTAGACCCTTCACCAGCTCTGTTGTCCTTCTCTAGACATGCTCCAGCACTTCAATGTCTCATTTGCAGTGAGGGCCCCAAAACTGAACACGGGATTTGAGGTGTGGTCTCACCAGTGCTGAGTACAGGAGGAAAATCACTGTCCTGGCCCTGTTGGCCACACTAATGCTGATGCAGGCCAGGATGCCACTGGCCTTCTTGGCCACCTATCCTTGAAACACTCTTATAAAATTTTTTCTCTTCCTATGAAATTTGATGTAGAAGTAAACAAGAAGTACGTTAGTATTACACCTGCTTTCTGTCATGGTAAGTCTTACCTTTTTGCAGTGTTTCAGCATCAAAGACTTGCTCCTTGAAGAAAGCTCTGAAGGACAAAGGACTGGCACTGCAGTCTTCTGAAAGTTTGTCAACAGCTTGTTTAAACATAGCAGCTAAGTCATGAAGAGGTCCATCTAAATCAAGGTGAGAAGTAGATGAGGAAATCAAGCTCAGGCGTACTGAAATTGATGCACAAGATGCAGAACTAGACTCCACAGATTCACACTCAATTTGGAAGCCCTCTGACAACATCTTCATTGCAAAATGTTTTCTTTGGAGTGGATCATCAACTACTGCAACAACATGCCATTCAATGGCAGCATCTCTGGGTAGGTGAGAGATTACAACCACAGCAAGCAACCCACATACTGCAGTTTCATCATGATACATCTCCGAATCTTCAACCTAAAAGATAAGCAAAATATTGTCCATATCACAGAGTTGTAGAAATCAATGCAGCTCATATTCAGATAAATATTAAAAAAGTATATGCAGTACAGTTTTTTCATGGAAATTGCTTCTCCCCTCAAATTTCCTTATTGAAAAGTCATCTTGAGCTATTATGAATTTATCTGATAGTATCTCCTCATCTTCGTAATTTCAAACCATTACTATTCCTGTACCATTAAAAAAAAACCAACTGATCATAATTTATTTTGCACTCATTCTGCAGTCAAGAGGGATCTTTTTGCATATGGTTACCTTTGTTTGTACCAAAGGTTTTTGAAGAATAAAAAAATGGTAGGATCTACCAAAACTACAGAAATGAATCAGTAAATTAAATAAGTTTTGTTTTAAAAATTGGAGTATGAAAGATTCAGTTCAGATACAGCAAAAATATAGTTCAGATAGTTCTAAACAGCAGAATTGCCCTGATCAAACCCTCTTAGAAGATAGAATATGGCTTTTAAATAGCAGAGCTCATTGAGAATGTATATTTAAATTGTTTTCACATCAACCAGCATGTCTTATTAGATAACTTGATCAGCTACATCTGAGTAACTGAGTTTCTTTTCTTTTGATGGTTTTAAATAGCTTTCAAATACCTGAGCATCTGAAATTTTTTGACCAGTGGATTACTTTTTTCCTTACTTTTCCCTCAATTTTTATGAAGAGACAGTATATTAGCAATTTTTAATATTAGTGTCTTATACCATCTTCTGTACACAGATAACTTTTTTTATATACCAGTTTGCTTACATTCCAGTACATACTGTTAATATTGTCCATTGCCTGACCTCTGAAAGGAAAAATAATAACAAGGCAAACCTGTCATTTTTTCTGAAGTTGATAAGGCCATATAACTCGCAGTACCTTCAATTCACAAGCTCAATTTTCAACCACTTGCGCTCAACTTTGAGTGGAAGAAATAATGACATGTTCCAGGCACTTTATTTCAAAATTCACTCACAAAGTTATTGACAAGAGTTTTGCACAGAATATATTTGATTCTTGACCCTTGTGAGCTGTTTACATGAAAAATGCACTTACTTCTATATTAACGATAGTGGAGTGCAATTCTATCCCAAACATGTAGCAATTGCTTTAGCATTTCTGGTTTTGATATTGTAACAGAAATAGGGACAATTTGCTTCAAATTGCAATCACTTCAGTCATAATAAAATCTCACAGAGTACTGTTTGCTTTCAGTACTTTCATTAGGCTGGCCGGGGCTGTTATTAAGGTAGCTACACATAAATGTTATATTAGCACTTAACAGGAGCACAATATTCTCCTCTAGGAGATGAATTCTAACCTTGTCAATATAATTCTGCTCTGAGTGCTGTAAAACAGTTTGAAAAGATGAAATACTGGAGCTTTGCACTGAGGAAAAAAAAAAGTCATGCTCATTCAGGCTTAAAGGCCATTTTGCTGGCCCAAGGTGCTGAGGTACTGGTTAGAAAAAAACAGTCTAAAGAAGCTCTCTCAGGTCACATCAAGCACTAAGACAAACTTTTCTACTTCCCTGTACTTGTCTTAGGTTGTTAAATCAATTACTTGCTATTTCTGCTTGCCTTCAGCTGTCATTTAGAATATGAAGAACTACATGAAAATTAAGGCCAGAAGAAAGTACATTTCCAAATTTAACAAATGAGAATCATTCTGTGTGAAAAATTACTCATGGTGCACCTGCATGGAACCGTAACACTCATAACCTTTAACTTTAGAGTTTGCACAAAGCAGAAATTACAGAGTTATTGGGGACTAATAATTTTTCAACAGTGGCTACAGAATCATATAGAAATACTTTTAACAGTGACCTCTTCTGAGTTATTTTCAAGAAATCACTGACATTTGTGTTATACTTGGATATGCACTTAAGATTTACCTTTCAGAAATGTACAATTTTCTTAAAGAACTAAATATCTTTATGACTGAATATCTAGCCTATCTAGTAAATGAAGATGATTACATAAGGTCTGCTGAGAAATTATATGATGCTAAAACAGTAAAAATAAGTATTAAGAGTGATAACAAAGATGAATTATTTTGTTGGCTAAATTGTTTTTACAATTGATTCTACACTCTCATCAATGAGATTTATCACTTCTGGCAGACAGCTGTAGTACTTTGAATAAAAACTTGTTTTTACAGTTCTTCCCCAAGGATACTGTTAGACTGTTCTATAAAGGAGCACAGGTTTTGGGCTAGTCTTTGTTCTACAGCTTCAAGTCCTGATCAGAAAAAAATGAGGAAAAAGAGCATATAGCTTGCATTATAATTTTTGAAAAAGAACTATCAAATAATTCTCGGGAAGCTCTAAAATTTTTATTGAAAGAATTGAAATCTATTGGGGCAAACACTGTTGAAAGCAGTGAATCCTTAAAAGTATGCATTACCCAAATTTTTCAAGTCTTTATGAATTTCATTAATCTGTAGGTGTAGTAGTCATCTAAAGATATTTGCCTTTTAACCCTTTTTTTCTAGCGATAAGTTTTCAAATTATTTTCATTTCATGGGAAAAGTGTGTTCTAATTTCCACTTGTTAGCCTTTCCATTGGATTTAATCATTTCAAGAAACAAATACTACAAGGTAGGTCTGCACTAAGAGAAATTTGAATGTCACAGGGGAAAATAAGGAGATTTAGAGGTTCAATGGCTGACTGCTGAGATTATATGGGGAAAGATTCTAATTACGTGCTATACTTTTACATGATCTGATTTAAAGAGGGCTGGAGAAGGACAGCAGGTAACATCTGTTCCACGTGCAGGAGACACTCTCTGAAAAGAAATGCTTCTACAATGACTTTTTTCAGGAATAAACGTAGTCTGGATCATCTCAGAGACCACACTATGACAGAATTCCAATTCTGTCATGCTAGGAAATGGTAGATCCCAAAATCTTGGACAAAGATTTGATAAGACAAGTGATTTAGCTCCAACTGAATCTCACATTAGACTGTCCTCAAAACATGTTTCATAATGTCTTCCCTTTGCCAAGAGGATGATTTGCTGGTTAATTTATCAAAGATGTAAAAGGCTGAGATCCAGAAAATATGAAAAAGGAAGCCAAAGGGCAGATTTTTCTAAATATATGCATTGTATCTATATCATTCCATATATGCATTTTATCTATATCATGCCATATCCAGAGAAGGACTACAAACATTTTTTAAGACATTGCTTTACAAAACCCCCATAACTCAACAAAGGACTTTTCCCACCTTGAAGAAAATACAAATACTCTTCTAGAAATACAATACATGTTTCTATAACTCACTGGAGAAACCAAAGGTACAGAGTACATTTAAGGATGACTGAGAAACTGACTCTTTACTTCTACTGTAAACACTGAGAAAACTGCCATGCTAAGCTAAGGGACATCTTGGAAAGTCTTCATGGACTGGTTAATAAAGAATTACAGAAGCTGACAACAGTTAATAAAACAAGTAAGGAAAGAAAACAATGTGGGTAACTTTGTGCCTCTGTAAAAATACAGAATTCACCAACATCTTGAGTAAGATAAACAGCTCTGGATGTCTCAGCTGAAAAAGGATGTCCTAGATCCAAAATATATTCAGAGGAGGATAAGTATGATCAAAAGCTCTGGAGGGTCTGATTGGAAATGTTCTGCAGCCTTCTTAATGAGAAGACAGAGGCTTATAAAGTCATACATGACATAAAAAGAGTGGATAGGGATAAGAACTGTTTTTGCACACTTGTCTTTCTGTACTAAAAGCTATGGACCATCAAATGACATTAGTAAGAGCATGGTTTCAAAATGAACAATGGTGGTGACACCTACAATTCCTTGATGGAGAATGCCCTGGTTGCAAGAACTTTACAGGGATTCAAGGGGAGCCTGAACAAGTTCTTAGAACACAGATTCAGTGGGTGTTATAAAAGAGATATAATAAAATTCCTGGATTA
Organism: Ammospiza caudacuta; assembly: GCF_027887145.1. Taxonomy (NCBI): domain Eukaryota; kingdom Metazoa; phylum Chordata; class Aves; order Passeriformes; family Passerellidae; genus Ammospiza; species Ammospiza caudacuta. The sequence continues at coordinate 36,683,365 of NC_080598.1, read as the reverse complement.
TTTTCAATTTATATGTTACTAATTTATAGAAAGCTTATGTTTTATATAAAAATTTATTTGATCAATTTAAATATTAATTTAAATAGTTTGAGGTTAGGAGAGTATTAGAGCAGATTTATGCTTTTACTGGTTTTACTATTCACTTCTGCTTAGGGCTGCTGTTTGGAGTCAAAATACCAAGCAAAGTCTACACCATGATGTTATTGTTACATTCTTAAATAAGCATGTATGCTGATAATAGAAGCGTGTTTGGTAACTGGGATTTCTTGTTTGGACTCACAGATTTTTCACAATTAGTCAATTAGTCCCTTCCAACATTTCCATGATTCTAAAGGAATTTTATGTTCATCTGTGATATTCCAGACTAATTTTATAGATGAATTGTGGACACTGAGTCAAGTAGATGAATGCAGGAAACAGCTTTGAGAGCTTAAGCTTCTTCAGCAGAGGTACTGGCACCAGAATACTGGGCTGGAAGAAGTGAGAGTTCAATGTGGTTACTCCTTCTGCGGGAAGAAATGTTACTCTTCTTTTTCAAAAAGGAGAATCACATACAGAACTGTCACGCTACTTTTAGGGGGACATACATATCTTCATTTCTGCCTTAACTGACAGAGACAGCATGGACACCTAAAACACTACAGTCCCAGCCAGTGCCAAGCAGGAGGTTTGTCTGCTTTAGGCACCTGCCCCAGGAACAGGGTTTGGAGCTGCCTCACACTGGAGCCACCCAGCCAGACTGCTCTGTGTTAACCCCTCTAAAGCAGTTCTGTGATGGATGCTCAATCCAAATCTGCCAGAGTGTAAGGATGTTTGGCTAGAAATAGAAAGGGTCAAAAGGCTTGACTGAATACTCATTGAAGGCCACAGTACTACAGTTATTAAGGAACATACAGTTCAGTAAAGTATTTAATAATGAGAAATGAGAATAGGAACTTTCTGGACTTTGTATTTGTGCCTAAACCGAAGTGAAAAGGCAGCTTGGTAGAAACCTTCCTTAGCTAACCCATTTATCAATATGTTTACTTCAGAAATAGCTCTTTCATATCCCAAGAAGCAAAGGTTGTCAGTGGGTTTCTAAACTCGTAATTAACCCTACATAAGTACAAAAGTGTTATCTGAACTGCTGCATGCATAATACTCTCCTGAGTATTACACTGATACAAGAAATTATCACATTGGTTCACAGTATCACCAAATCCTTGCATTTCCTGTGACTCAGTTCTTGGTAAAGATTCACCCAATTTTCATTGTCCATATTCAGAGAGCCACAAAATACTCTCATGCTAATGAAGGCCTGATGCATTTACAATACTGCTACAAATCAAACCAGAATCCAGTAGAATGAGAAGAGTTAAATGAAAAACACTTGGCAGTAAGGGTTGTTAGGGTTGTTTAAAACAAAACACAGAGTTTTGTTTTAAAGGTGCTAGCCTTATAAATAGAGTGGTTTTCTTTTTTGTAATACAAAAAAAAAAAATCCAAGGCAGAACTATTAAATTGCAATGAAAACAAAGGAATAATGAGTTAAAGACAAACCTATCTTCAGTCCATTGTATAAGTATTTAACTGTTTTGCTTAATTAAACTGAAAAGGCACAAACTTTGGCCTTTAACGTTTATTAGATAAATTTGCTTGACTATCCTCCCTTTGTTCCAAATGAGAAATATTCTTTCTGTTGTGTTAGTAAGGACTAAGGACTATCTATCTCTCAGCTGAATATGGAATCAGGCTATAAGAGGCAGAGATGAGTGCATAATTGCTATCTCTACAAAGAAGTGACTTGGAGAACAAAAAGAAAGATACTGTGATGTTACTTTTAGAAGCTGAGTATATGAAAACCTTATATGGTATGCATTATTACACCATTACAGTGGCAAGATTAACGTGCCTTTAAATAATACATTTAAAATTTCTTTTACACTGCCTGCATGAAACAGAGTGCATCAAACTCTTGAGATCCAGTTGAAGCTTTGCTAGAGTCTCTTACAACAATAGGTTTATGACTTTAAAAAGTAAAGATTCCACAAGGAAAACTGCATAAGAATAAAAATGTCAGTTCCTAAGGAAAGTAGGATAGAAGCAATTCTTTTCAACATCCTAGTTTGTCTAATAAATAGGCCACATGCATTCCTGGTATAACACATCTGAATTCAAATAATGAATACCACAGTGTTTTATAACAATAAAATTGCTAAGAATGTTCCTTTTGGAAAGCTTACAAAAATGAGAAAGTCAGACATTTAGTATTTCTTTCTGAAATAAAACAAATTATTTGATGTATGTCAAAAAGACATTATCACAAAACTGTCAGACTAAAAACGAAGTCTTATAAACTGAATATTTGTCATAGAATAAATACGGTAAATATAAAAAGAAACAAGTTCTTCAGAAATTTTAGTCCTCTCTAAATCCTCCTCAACATGTTGGACAAAGCTGGAGGTAGTTCAGTAACCGTTGAGTCATGTAGAAATTATTTTGTACAATGTCAGATGTGAAACTGAACCTGGACTTACTTTGGTTGTTACTGAGCCATGGAAAATTTAGAGCAAACCAAGTAGTTCTTTATTTTTTGTAGCAGCATCTGATAGCACATTTTTGAGAGTAATTTCTTTTTTATGCAGCCTTTAGCTATCTTTAGAAAACAGAAACATGAAAAAGGAAAAACAGATACAGGGGAACAAACATGAGTACAGAAATTTAGAGGTAGTACTATTTCTCAGGGTGCATTCAATCAATTTTTGTAATTTGAATGGATTTCTAATTAATGTGTTCTTTTGATATAATGATTATAATTCTGCCTGTGCATATTAGAGAAAAATACAAATTAAATTTTCAACTTAATAGTTTTGAAAAAAAATCTGCATGTAGCTATAGTAATGATGCAGAATTAATAATTAGATATGAAATGGTCAGCAATTAACATGCCAAGCATAAGAGCTTAACTTTTCTCAGAGATGCATTTTGCAGGAGGATGAAATGACCATATCCCAAGTTATTTTAGTGGGAGTAAAGAAAATTTGAAATTTCTACAATACATTGATGGCTACTAATAGGAATAGACAAGGTGATGGGCTAAAATTTTATGGTAGTCAACCAAGTATGTCAGAAGAAACTACCAGAAAAATTAAGTAACAACACTCTGAGGGCCCAAATCCCATACAGTAAATTTGATTTATAAGTTGAGACAGCTTTCTGGTGCATAAAGGATATATTGAAATCCTTGAAGAATCAAAAATTTCATGATGAATGGTCTCTGAATAGTGCCACTGGAAGAATAGGTAAGTATTACATAAAAAAGCAAAGCAAATATAGAACTCATGAAAATAGAGAGTTCATAAGAAACCAGTTCAATAACTTTACGTGATCTATAGCTTATATTGCTCAAACAGAATAATTTAACAACTTGCTATTCTATCTTTTACCATGATTGTCAACAGAGGCCAAGAAGTGGTATAAATTTTCATCATTTCTGTTGATAGAAAAAAGGGTTCTGTTGAAATTTAAGACATAACCTTACAAGCTCTCTTTTGATTATATTTAGTACAGAAGGATATCATTTGCTTGTTAATTTTGTTTCTCTTTTCTATTGTTGGATCACTGTGTTTTCATCCTTTTATTTCAGAAACTGAGAAGCTCTGACAGGATCAAAACAAGAGCAATCAGTATCACATTTCTATGAAGACATAATCAGCTTTGAACAAGTCTCTAGAACAAATAAACAGTTGAAAGCCTGAAAAATGTACACAGAGTCTGCAATAACTAGGCTAACACCTCTGTTTTCTGGACTCATCCACCTGGAACTTTTCTTGCGAAGGAAGCTCAAATAATTTCTTGTTGCAATAAATTGAAAGAAAAACAGAAAATGTAAACTGGCCTGCTGAAAAACAGACACAGGCTTCTGCAAGCACAGTAATGGGGAAGCATCTCCTACTGGAAGACTGAGACTTCCATTTTTGCATCATTCCTCAGGTAAGTATCAAAATCTTGTTCTAATCCATTATCTAAAAGCACAGTCTCATCAGCCCCACAGACATCAAGTTTTCAACCACTCAATGAATTTTATACATTTCAATCTCTCCTCAAAATACATTTCATAACTGTATTTGACAATCATGCCACAATCAAAGTAAAAGAAAGACTTTAAAATTTATAATCAGGTATGGTAAGCATGTGATAATATCAAATGGAAAATATACAATACCATTTCCCCATCTTTTATAGACACAGACATTAGTTATAGCACTGATTATTGAGATAAAAGCATGTTCAAAGTACTGCAGTGGAAGTGTCTGGACTGAGAAACTGAGAAGCACAGGACTGCCAGCAGGGCTACCAAAGGGGTAAAAATACCTGAAATGCAGAATTAGACAATTATTAATAATTTTTAAAATGGACATGACTCTGATTTTCCCTCTTAATTACTTCCCCTGATGTCTCATGAGACAGATAAAGTCTTAACTTTTGTTTATTATAGCTGATTTAGAGAGTAGAGGTTTAATTTTTTAATTTTTATTTTATTTTAGAGAATTGCTTAAGGTTTCAGCAGAACTCTGATACAAGTGCTCTGATACAATATGAATGCCTATGCCTTTTTTCCCTAATTCAAAGGGGTCAAGGAAGGAATTTCACTTTTTTAAAGTCCATACAAGCCTTTGTTTGTTTGCCCTACTCTGCAGAAATTGTCATGCTACCACGTGTACATATCAACCTGCCAAACCCTCTTCCCACTGCATGTGAAGCTCAGCCTTTTCATTCTCACCCTTGGGCATGAAGTATTTGGAACTCCTAAGGTCTGATATATTTTAGTGCAAGTGTACTCACAGAGTTCAAAATGGGAATTTCTGGGTGAAATGTAATGGTCTGTGATATACAGGTCAGAATAAATAATCTAATGGTGCCTTCTGGCTGTACAAGCCATTCAAGCTATGAAATCAGTTTTACCCAATACTTCTGCTCAGCCTTTCTACCAGCACTGAAGTGCCAGAGCTCTAAAATCCCACACTGAGAAGGCAACCATCTTACTCATTATGGCCTTTAACATCCCTTGCTGATAGTTTTAAATTTTTAAACAGCCCTACCTGTCGAGCTTCCTTTTATGTGTTCTCATAGTTACAGATATAATTTTGGAAGCAAAATATCTAAACACCAAGCATAATAAAAATGAAATGGGTTAAAGCTTATTAGCAGTAGGGAGCAGATGTAGCAAAATTCTGCCAGTTCCCCTACATTTCCTCCCCAGCAGGGATTTTCTGTCAAGCTGTGAGTTAGTTCTGTACACTAATCCAGGCTGCTGTTGCTGCAATTGTACCTTTCCATACCTTGCTATTGTACTAAAAATTCACTTTGATTTTTGATTTCTTCCTTCTTAATAATAATATTTAAAGCAGTTCCTGCAGAGCTAAATGTAAATTCAAGCACCGCATGCTAGATGCTCAAAAGGGCATGAAAATGTAAAATTGATAAGAAAATAATTACATACTGCAAAGCTGTTTTATTTGCTTAAAAAATAGTAACTTTCTCTCAAAGAACTAGAGGTTCCTGAGCCAAGACATAACCAGTTAATGACTGAAGTTAAGATCCTTGAAATACCTCTCAAACATACATCATTCAATATATCAGTTACAATGTGGAAAAAAAAAAAGATAAGTATTTAAGGAACAAAGTCATAAATTGATAGTAATACAAACTGAAAGCAAATGAAGTCTGCCACATGAAACATGATCACAGACTGTCACTCTGAGGGTTTTTATTCTTCATGTGTAGTGTCAAAAATAAGCACTTAGGAAAAAGAGTTGAACTGAAGTAAGGATGTTCAAGACGGAAAGATTTCAGTTGAAAATCATCTGCGAGTGTGTACCCAAATGGGACAGAAAATGAGCAAAGTTAATGGTCAAAATCTACTTGGTGGGCATTATGGATAACAGATTTTATGATAGTATTTGAATTTTGGATACTGACTGCAAAGACCTTTTCTTTGAAAGTCTGCTTTCTTCTGAACTTTGACAATGAGCTCTAGAACCAATTTTCAAATGAAATATCTGCTTTCACTTCACATATTCTAATTACATCATCTGTTCATCTGTACACATACAGGACCACTAGCTACTCTTGTCAAACCTATAATTAAATTTTGTAGAATGCAAGGAAGAAAATTTTGATGCTGCAGGAGGCAGAAGAAAAACAATTTCAAAACTCTGGTGGCACTACTAAACTTCCACCAACTGTCAGGCTCTCCCTCATTTCAGTGGCCACCTTGATTAGTAAGATGATATAAAGATGTGCAATTGAAAATAATTGCATAAAAATCACAGAATGGCTTGAGTTGGGATCTTGATCCATACACCCTGCCATGGGCAGGGACACCTTCCACCAGAGCAGTTTGCTCAGCCAGGCCTTGAAGGGACCTCTAGGGATAGAGCATCCATAATTTCCATGGGGAGCCTTTGCCAGTCCCTCACCAACCTCACATTAAATAATTATTTACTAATATCTAATCTCAACCCACTCTCTTCCAATCAGAAGCCACTTCCTCTTGCCCTGTCACTACATACTCATGTAAACAGTCTTGCCCCATCTTTCCTGTAAGTTCTTTCAAGGTACTGGAAGGCTACAACTAGGTCACCCTGAAGCCCTCTCTTTTCTGAGCTTGCTTCAACAAGTCCATGTCCTTCCTGTGCTGAGGACTCCAGAGCTGGATACAGTCCTCATGGCAGGGTCTCACCAGAGCAGAGGAGAGGAGCAGAATTACCTCCTTCAACCTGCTGCCCACACTTCTCATGCAGCTTAGGATATGACTGGCTTTATGGCAAGCAATTTTATTTTGAATGTGATGCTTTTTAGTACACAAATTTTTACTGGAAAACACATTTTTTTCATTCCATCTTTTGTATATGAATATTCTTGAGGCAAATATTGTTTTCAATAGACTACTCAGTTACTTTCATTTTTTAATATGGTATGACTGCAAAACAAGGTTGGCTAAATGGCATACCATATGACTACTAGGGCTTCACATGTCTTTTATTTTAACTCAAGCCATTTACATTGACCAATAATGTCCTTCATACAGTTTGGAACTTGGATTTTGCAGGACCAGTTTTCTCCCAGTTCAGTGTTGCAGAAGTCAAACTCAGATGATGGCAATTCAGGGACTTTCTTAAAATCCACTATACTGAGCTGCCCAAAAAGTCCTCACCCGTGCTCCAGTTTTTACTGTCAAGCATGAATCTATATGATATATAAAACAATGTAATACTTTGGTGTCTCAACTATGTCCCCTCCAAGCTCTGCCAAACCCCAACCTTCTTGCTGGGTAAAGTAGGAGAAAGAGAAAGTCTTGATGCTGTGCAGGCACTGTCCAGCAACAGCCAATACTGGTCTGCTATCTACACAGTGTTAGCCACAAATCTACTATAGGGGCTGTGTAAAGAAAATTAACTCCACCCCAGCCAGACTCACTGTGAGAGAAAGTTCACAATAACCTACAAGTTCTAAGACAAGTTTTAGTTAATGTGTAGCTATTCTCAGCAGTCACTGCAATGAGCTACATGGAAAGCTAATTTGTTCTTCTGAACATGAAGATACATCTTGCAGATTACTACTGAAATATCTAATGGGATCTTAAATCACACTTCTGAAACCAGATGACTCCATGAACAGAAAATTAGAACGGAAGGTTGTCAGTAAATGGCCTTTAAGTGACATGTATTAATATATATCCTTGTTACAAGTTGTTATACTAAGAAAAAATACAAATATATATTAATTCATGGAAAATTATTCATGGATATGCTTGTAATGTATATATATACACACACACATATATAATGTCTATATGCATGTACTCATATAAGAGGAGGGAGGGAGAAAAATCTTTAGATGTGTGTGTCTCCTCCACGTAGCTCTGCAGAACATGCACAGAGAGATTGTGAGACTATGCATTACAGAGTTGCTATCTGCAACTCATTTGACAAATTACAATAATCATTTACCAAAATCACCATTTTAATTAAAAATGGTCGACAATTAGTATTTTCTTCAGCTAACAGTTACATTATCCTCTTTCAGACATGCTCCTTTGTTTATATATATATATATCTATATGTGCAAAAGTAATTATTTTGGTCACCTACAGAAGATGGCCAGGGTGTTTCCACAAAGGTGCTTATAAGTGAGATGCATAAGGACCTGCAAAATATTAACACTGAATAATGTCCAAGATAAAATCAAAGTTATATTTCAAGTGTTATCACCTGTGTTTATGATGGTAACATCCAAAGGACTGATGAGAAGTGAACAGGTATCATATCAGCTGGATGCATTTTTATTTTTCATCAATGAAGCTGAATAAAAACAGGGAGGAAGCTGAAAGTGATTATTCGCTGCTAGGTCGCATGCATGTAACTGGACATTGAACAGGGAGCACTGCTCCTTTTTGCTATGCAAAAATATCAAAATAAGATAGCTCACTTTCACACTATCTTATGTGCTTTTTTGAAAGTGGAGTATAGGAAAGCATAAATAATTTTTGGGTCACTTTGGCTTTTATGAATAAGAAAATTAAGATATTTTATTAATTTTGAAGACCATGTTATATCCTTCAGAGAAGAGGAGGAAGAAGAGGAAATGAAATTATTATTATGACCAGCACACAGAATCAGAAATGAGGCTAATCAAGTACTGAAATTAAGTAGGATCCCTTGGACCATACAATAAAATAGTAAAGATTGATGAGAGAAACTAAAGTATCCTCCCTGGAAAAGACCAAGATCTGGAGTAGCTGCTTAGTATTGAATATCAAACTACTTGCTGGAAGCAGTAAATTGGAAGGGATGTTTATGGTCTGAAAGAGATTAACCTACTACAGTTTCAGGAAGGAGGAGTAGTTAACAAGACTGTTTATGTAGATTGAGGTGGTAATATGGCTCTTCTTTCAGTCCTGATCAACAGGATTATCTCATCCAAAGGAGAACAAAAAATCTTTGAAGGTGATGAAATTCTGAAGTTCTATCCTTTATTGTAGGAATTTAAAGGGTCCTACACGTACTTTGTACTACAATTTTATAGGAAAGTTTCCTGAGTGAAAGTTGGACCTTGATAACTTTTAGACCAAAATGCCATTTTTCCCTCTATAATGAGGGCAGTGACAACAGGTACTTGCTTCAGGGATGCAGCTCTGTTAATGGCTTTCACAGTCATCACACATCAGACTTTTGACCAGAGGTTCTGGCCTAAGCAAACAGTGGATGCATATATGCACTCTTGCACTCTTAGCACAGAAGTGACAGGCTCAAAACAGAATTAATGTTTTCAGCAAAGGAGATGAAGAATCACTCAAAACCAGTCTTATAAGGGAACTGCTGCAGGGGAAGATCAGTCAGCCTGCATGAACCAGGCTGTTTACCACCCTGAATAACCTGACATGCATTTCTTCACTCTGTCTACCTGAAAAACAACATTCAAATGCATGGATATATTACCTGTAAATGGCAAATAAGCTAGTGTAAATCAGTTCATGGAAATCACAGAATTATGCTGACCTATACCAGTTGAGGATTTGATGGTATCTGTAGATATCTCCACAAATGATCACAAAAGAAATGCTCTCCTTTCTTATTTTCTATTGTACATATTTTTTGTTTATATTCTACAAGTTAAATTTATGTGCTCTCTTTAGACTATTATTCAATCACATGATTTTTATACACATATATTCCCTTTCTAAAAATGGCTTTAGTTAAAGTCATGTTCTTTTAGTTGGCTATACTAATTTTAAACATTTTAAAGGCTCTGCTAATGTTACAAATAGAGTATTACGATCTTTTAAGAAAAAGTTCAAGTGGCAAACCTTTCACCTCCCATTGTTGCCCAGTGTCAAATGGCAGACTGTTTCCAAGGACCTCTGGATTTCTATCTGCATTTGATCTGTGTTAAATATTCTCATTACAGTTGTTTCAAATGAATAGAAAAGCTTTGCCTAATCTGAACACAGGGGAAATGAAATACACTAGACACGAGATGAAAGACACACCAGCACTGTGCAATTTAATGCACTGTGTGTTCTGAACATGGGCCATAAAAGAAGCCTGGGTTTATATATCAAACTGTGGAAAATTCAAAATAGCATCTAGTTGCAAAATAGATGTTATGAAGCTGATGGGACAAAATAGGGGAAACAGTAACATGCGTATTCTTCCTACTGAATTTCTGATAGGTATAACTACAGGCTGTCATCAATGGTTTTCAAAAATATTTATTTTTCTTCTGGTGATATTACACATCATATTAGTTAACCTATGTGAGGCTTTACTGTAATGTAAATGTAGCAGTGTTTTAATCTGCCATTTTACCTTTATAATACTTGTTTACTTCTACTACTCATATTTTGACTATTTTGTTCAAGAAACTAGTAAAAGGAAACCAATTAAGTTAATATTACTTATAGTATTATCTATAGGACACAGAATTTACAACAAATTTTGGAAATCTAACAATTGCATTAAATAAAGATATGAACCAATATATATAATAAGTTAGACAAAAACTGCACCTGAATGTTACTGGCTTAGAAACATCTGTTCAGAGTGGTGAAAAAATATGTATTTTCTCACAGAAATCTGCGAAAGTTTTTAATATTCGACTTTAAGTTTTAAAGTCATTTTCACTATGGGCAAAATAGGATCTAAAACCTTTGTCCAATCCTTTGCAGCAAGAAAAATCTTCAACTTCCACTATTTGAGCATAAGCTACTTCTGTTGTGCTTAGGATAAAGCGTTAGAGAATGCATGAATTTTATTTAAATTCATGACAGTCTGTATACTTCAAATAGCACAGGAACGTCTGAACAATGCACAAACTGCTGTTACAGATGCATGATGCCATTCTAAATGACTGCCCTGAAAACACACTAATTACTGCAGGAAACAACTGCATGTAGCTAGACAGATTCTTGTTCAAGATTTAACTTGTTTATAACTTGGGACCTGTACATTATTTGTAAAGCAAAGTGGAAAGGTAGAGGAAAGTACCAATGATATTTACAGGAGTGCCAAAGAAGGTACGACGCAGGGGCTCCCTGGAAGGGGCCCAGTGCCCTCGATAACTGCTCTTAAATACATAACTTTAAAAAATCCTAGTTTGGGTGTACTTACATCTTTTGAACTCTAAACAGTTTTTAAATCTGGTCCAAAAGGTTTTAATTTAGATTTTAAAATTTGGCATCAAGTTATCCGAGTGCTGAAATAAGTGTGGAACCCATTCACAATATATATCAGATAAAACACTGTGAATCTTTTTTCCATCACTTCTGCATTACACACTACTAAGACACACACTGTCAACAATCTGACTGGCATTCCTGACAGAATGAAAGTCAACTGCAGCACTCTTTGCTGGATTTGAAACAATCATGGGATCACAGCCACTCATCCTGAATTCTCACCATAAAAAAAGAGAAAGCTTCTGTCAGAAGAAGATGGGCTGGTGAACTTTTAAAGTTTGCAGAATGTTTGCTCGGAAAATTATTGGTGGGAGAGTACCAGACAGCTAATACCCAAATGGAAGTGGTGCTATAACAGGAAAATGATTTATTTTTTTATGTCACAGGAAGTATTTCACCAAGTAGATTTTTCATTACTGAGGATGGAAAATACATTGGCAGCTGCCTATTACAATAACTAGAGGGGAACTGATCTATAATATCAGATTTTAAGAAAAAAAATACAAGGACCTTAGTGCTATTAATACATCTTGCTATTACATTAAATATCTTTCTCTGCAACTTGGTCTTCTAATCTTAACAAAATATACTGTTTCCACTGTCTCTAAATCTCCCTTCACCAATGTTTTGGGTTCACTTACAAACAACCAATTTTAAACTTTCTGTTGATAACAAAATATTGAGTGCTAAATACACTAAAGTATTTCCCTATATTTTTTTCTTTTTATAACAAAGAAATCAGAGATAGATTTTCAGAGAGTTCTGGAAAATCTGCCTCCAAGTTTTGTATATATTTCATCCAACCAAAATAACTGAAACTAATCTTTAGCATTCAGACATTTTATAAACAAATTTATTTCAAAAGCAGCAAATGGCCTAAAAATTTTTCAGCTAGGAAGTTAATGTGCTTTTACCTCACAGAAAGGATTAATTCACAGTACTTTTCCATGGAATATACAACCAAATAACAACAGTCTAAATGAGTATTTATTACACAGTATCAGGATTTATATATTTTATTAGTCTAGCTATACTAAGCCCTGCCACAGATTAGTGAGATGTAAAAAATAGAAAACACAGCAGTTAAGCAAGCTGGATTGCCTGAAATCTTGAGACAGCACTGCATGTTTCTTCTTTGTATTGGTGAGGATAACAAAAGGAAGTAAAAAACAAGCATTCAGAGGTAGAAAAAAATGTAATCATGATCTTGCCATCTCAGTTAGCCTAGGGGAATCTCTTGTATAGGCAGAAGTACAATGCACCAGTTGAAAGAGTCTAACAAAATACTACAGGGATGTCTCTGCACAGAAAGCCCATGAGTAGGGGAAGGAGAAGTTAGGGTGTAGACTCAGCTCCCAGCTAAACATCTTGGGAATGCTGTCTAAATGGTACAACTAAGGCCCTACTGAATAAAGTGCATTCACAAAGTAAATTAATAAAATTTTGCAGGCACAGTCACTGTTATATCATTATACAATAATTATTTGGAATATTTCCATCTATCAATAATGCCATCTGTCCCACCCAATACAAATGGACTACAACCCATCTGGCTTACTTTTTTCTATTGATTACTCTGCTGAATGAGTTAGCAAAACCGCTTATAAAATCATCATATTACATGACACTGTCATTAAAAGATGTGAAGTAAAGAAAAACACAAGATGAGACTTAATTGGAAAACTGTCAGTCCTTCTTCCAGAAAGTTTTAGCAATGCTATAAGCTTCTTTCTTTTTTTTTTTTTGGCCACTTAAAAAAAGCACCAAGAAGACACAAAGCCCAAAAACCTCCTAAATGCTAACTACTGGATTAGACTGAAATTGTTCTAGCACACAACTGCTATTAGGTATGCTAGAGAAGGTCCCTCAATTTATCTCCTCATGAATCAGAATGTCACTAAGTATGCCTGGCACTCACAAAGAAACTGTGGAAGGAATGTAACTTAAAAGTAGGGTGGAAGAAAGATTATGATGGCTGGCACTTGTATTTGTTAATTGCAATAAGTCTTCCTATGTTTTGAGTTTGATTATTCATTTGTGTAATTGTCTTTATGCTATTTTTCGCAGCCTCTGTTTCTTTTTTATTTTTTTATTTTGACCACTGCTTCCCTTAACTATATTTTAATTTCTCCAGCAATAAAAGTGCAACTTTATGCACCTACGGAATTAAGTGCCAACTTCAGCTTCTTCACTCTAGATCTCAATTTTTACAATACCTTTTAAGTTTTAACAAAGGAAATCTCTCTTGCGTACATTCAAAATGTCAATTCAAAGATCTTTAGCTCAGTGATTTAGGTGGTGTTCTTTTGAGTAAACCCTTGGTGGGGCTGCTTTCTTATCCTTCCCTCCTCACTATTTTTTCCTGTCTACTACTACCTTAGATCCCTGCACCAGATTTGTTGCCTCTGTCACCCCAAATGGCTTTTCCAATGCCACTGCGACCCAGAGGGACAGAGAGGAACAGGGCCTGGATTCCAGCTCTAAGGACGCAACCCTTGATGCCTGTGGGTAACTGGAGCTCGGGGAGGCTCAGGCGGTTATACTGTAGGGTTGAAGCTGCAGGGATGATGCTGGGAGCACAGACACTGAGCTGCCATAAGGAGTGAGGGAAATCAGGATGACAGGAGTAGAAAGGAGTTGTGTAAGAAGGAAGGAATCATGCTTGAATAAGGAAGGGACCAGAGGCTGGGTGACTGAAACAACTTAGAAGTTTCTAGGGGGTCCAACCTGCTTACTGTTATTGTTTGCTCCCTCTCTTACAATCCCCTCCCATCCTCACGAGAACACTTCTCTGTTAATAACATATGAAATATTTCCTCTGGAAAAAAATTGATTATTCCAAAATATACTTTTTATAAATTACCTAAATTTAAAAAAATATTTCAATTTATTTAAATATAATTGATTTTTCTCATTGTAACTCCAGAAGCTCCTAAATGACAATTGTCACTAGTAATATTACAAGAAGTCTTCTAAAGTCCAGCTAAAAATCTCTGACCCTGTGGCCTTATCTCAAATGAAGCTTTGAGCAACTGCATGTCCACATGCAGCTCTTAGAAGTAAATCTTTTGGGCTATACAAACACATCCAGAAAACAATTCTCATATTTCTCTTTATATTATGTGCTGTTAGGTCCAATTTATTGGTGTCCTTAACAATTTATATAATTTTTTTGTGCTTTACTTACTACTGCCATCAAACATGTAGAAGGATTCAAGAGAAGTTGCCGAACAGTATTATTTATGTAGAAGATGTTTACCAGGTATCACCACATGACAGAACGCTAAATTTCTCATGCTCTAAAGAAAAAACACCTTTGGCAGTTCTGATGCATATGATTTAGTCACCATTTCAAATACAATTATCTTAATATGCCATCACTTTGCTACTAAATATAGAACATTCAATGAACAGAAATACAGTCTAAATCCCATCTTTAAATGGGATTTATTATATATCCCATCATATGTTTTATGATGTATAGCTTACCAAAAATGAGTTCTGAGCTGAACTGTTTTATTTGCACAAAGTCCTTTTTTCATGGATGAGAGAAGGAGAACAGTTTCAACTGGCAAACCATTTGTTCTTATTAAGTAATATGTAGGTTCCTACTGGTTGAGGTCTTTGGCCACTGCTTAAAATAAAGAATAATAAAATACTTTTGGTCTGGCTGATTCAGTTCCCTTGGCGAAAACTGACCATTATGTCATGTCATGGTATTTAACAGAACTGTCTGTAGCAGCACTGGAATACCAAAACCTGGACAAAACCACACAGGTAAGGAATCTGCCTTCAGAGTAAGGCTACCAAATTCTGTCTTCCACAGAGAAAGGCAGTATCTTACAGTATCTGGAAGGCTGCTCTAAAATAAAAACTGCATTATTTGTTTTCACTATTACTATAGAATAACTGAGACAGAAGTGCAACTGAAGAACAGTTTATCGTTTTCAATATAAAATCTCTGTTGTCATTAACAATTTGTCATTAACAGGACAACTGTATTTTCAGGACAGGGTAATTTCCCCCCACCCTTCCCTTGTAACAAAACTATTTGGTAAGTATTTTTCTCTGCTTTGCTTTGTACATAAACCCCTACTAATCAAAGAATATGCATGTCCAGATGTGGTCTTAGAAATCCAGCTGAATATAAACCAATAATGAGCAGTAAATTGCTAAACTCAGTTATAACAATACTGTTTGCAAGCAAGTGGGCAAAAAATTCTCAACAGAACAACTGACAAAAAGTTGAACTAAAATGCCCATTTCTCATTATGCAATGAAGTAATTCAGATGAGGTATTGTTCACAATTTTGTTAGAGAAATTGACTGTTCTTTAAGAGTTCTTTAACACAATACTTTGAGGAATTAAGACAAAGTTAGTGGTGAATATAACTTTCTATCAAGCAATTTTCTTTCTCAATTGTGCACAACCACTTATGAGCCAGAACATAACAGCTCAATCAAACCTTTACTGGAACCCCTCTGAAATGTACCGCGAAATTCTGATATTACTACAAGACTTAGAAAGGAAAAAAAGACAGCCCAGAAAGAAGAAAATGGATAGGGCAGCTACCTTTCTGCATTCTCCTAATTTCCTCTGCCACAGGGAGCGAGCGGTAGGAATGCTCTTGCTGTCAGTTACGTAGCAGCAGGCTGAGATGACGTGGTGGAGCGCAGCCCCCTGGCTCATGGCTCCCAGAACGCGCCCGACGTGCCGCAGGGACAGGCTGGCCTCGGCGCGGATGCCACCCCTCACCAGCTGCATCGTGCAGGCCACCAGAGCAATCTGCCCAGCACAGTAGAGAACATCACCAACCTAGGAGAGAATCAGATCCAGTACATAAGACTCTGGGAGTTTACACAAGACAAGTGAAGCACATTTCTCTCTTCCAGCTGGTATCTTTCAATAGTACTGTTCTTTGCCATAACTTGTTACAAATAGAGCAAACTAGGCTAAAGATAATGCATGGATTAGCTGGTATCAGTTCAGAACAATAATCTGCTGTGGACTGTTACAGCTGCTGGATCACACTGATGCCGTGGTTAAAAATGCTCTTGTTTCCTTTTCTATTGAGTGATGATACACATTATCTTCGATACTATTTTTTAATCTTCTATGTCTTAAGTTTTGTTTTATACAAAACCATATAAAAATTTATCAGTAGAGACCTGTAACATCTTTAGTAAATTAATTTAAAAACACTGCAAAAATATATTAGCAGAACACCTAAATGACTGTGTATGAACAAAAAGTGATGTTATTCCACCAGAAGGTAAAAGCAAATTTCAGACTGAAAATAAAATGCTGAAGAATGCCACTTGAACAAAGAGATGCTACTTGAACAAAGAGATGGGTCACCTTTTGAAAATGGACTTTAATGGGTGGCCAGACTTACTACTGCAATGCAGTTACTTTGGGCTTATTTTCCAAAATCTTCCCAGCAACACTCTGAAGACCTACTTTTTTTAACAGCAGCCAGGAAAGGAAACATTTATTCTTATTATTCAGACATCTCAAAGATTTTTTTTATAAAATCTTAATGTAAATATCAAAACTTTTCATCGTCTTATGCTGCACTTCTCTAGAACGTCTGTGCATATCCTAATCAGTGAAACAGTAAATTTTATTCACTATCAAAAGAAAACTAAGTATAGAAGTGGGAAGTAAGGTGGGTGTAAGCAGCTTTGAAGTCAGCACAGGAAGAATTTTGCTAGGAGTAATGACAGAGAAAGGAATCTTTCGGAAGAATTTTGCAGAACTTACTGTATAAACTGTAAAAATTCCTCAGAATTAAGAATAATTAAAAAAGAAATCTGTGTCCTAGAAGACATGGCAATCAAACCATGTGACAGACCCATATGCAACTCCAAATCTGTCCTCATAACTGTCTGTGTCTCACAAAAGACTCACACATGTAACTATTGGAAGAGTATCTTATACAATTTGGCATACAAGTTCTATGATTAGCAGCTGAAGAGGGGGAGGAGGCAGAGAGGAAACAATATATCAACTGACACACATCAACTATTTAAATGGTTTAAAATACCTGCAATATTGTTTGATAATGCTATATATAATCCTGAATTTGGAAAAAGTATATGAAACCAATATTTTGGTTTACAGGAACAAATGGTCTTTCTTTTCTTTCTTTTTTTTTTTACAGTGCTATTTTAAAATATGTGCCACTGAACAAGGGAGTCCAGCCAGCTACCAAGTGGCATACTGACAAGATGAGAAACAAATTCAGAGATATGATTCAGAGGGGCACAGGTTTGTTTTTAAAGCAAACCATTCATTTTCACCTCTGCAAAGTGAAATCCATGCATTAGTCAAAAACTCCAATGCAGGTAGTTTATATTCCTACAGGAAAAAAAAATCACACTGATGGTATTTCTTCCTTTTTATCCCCTGTTGAGCTGCTGGTTTTCCATGCATCACCCATGTTAATTATTAGGTAGACAGAAGAGCTGTTCAACCAGTTCACTTC
Source organism: Ammospiza caudacuta (assembly GCF_027887145.1). Classification (NCBI taxonomy): domain Eukaryota; kingdom Metazoa; phylum Chordata; class Aves; order Passeriformes; family Passerellidae; genus Ammospiza; species Ammospiza caudacuta. The sequence continues at coordinate 36,665,656 of NC_080598.1, read as the reverse complement.
CCCTATTCTTGAACAGATTGTTTGAGACATAATATGAATACTAATTAACGATAAAATATCTGTCAGTGTTTTGAAATACAGACCAAGATAGCACTTTCTTAAAGTATCCTGGACAGTTCTGATACAATTAGCCCCACTGGTCATAAGCAAGGTCATAAAAAAATCTCGGAAGGATTTGAGCAAAATTGGCACCACTTTTGGCTAAGATTCAGTGGGAATTTTGCAGTTTTTTAAAAACCAATTGAAAAAATCCCTCTGTTCCTAACATACTTGTTTGTATCTTACGATGCAATTAATAGAAAAACAATGTTTCCAACAAGCCACCATGTTATGGAAGGGTGGATGCAAGGGGAAAAGAGGGGAAAAGGATAAAAAAATGGCCACAGATTTGCAGCAACTGTATTGCAGGGGGACATAATTTAGAATAAGGGAAGGAGGAGGGGTATCTCTCTTCTCTTTCCCAGTGACTCAGTCATGAAAAGCAAGCATAAATAATCAGCAAGGACAAAGCAGCAAACCAGTATAAACACTGTTTTAGCAGATTTCAAGACGTTGTCTCTGGAATGTTTGAAGCATTATACAGAAAATTGTTAGCAGAGTAAAAGGCATTTAAAACAGGGAAGTCATCATACTATCTTGTTCACAGTACTGAAATCTTACAAGAGGAGCTGTCACAATGTATGGTGTCAGTACTTGTGTTGTGAAAGTGTTCTGCAAAACCCTGCTAGAACCTTGCAACAGTTTATCTTTTTGGAGCACTTACGAGGATAACAGAAGATCTTTCAGGGTGTAGATTCACAGTGTATCCAGCCTGGCCGACTTTCATTATACAGGAAACAGCAAAGAAACAAAACTACAATATAAAGGATCTCTATTGATCCTTAGAGGATCCATATATATACAGTGGATGTCTCACTAGTATTTTGATTTTCACTGTAGACCATACACATATTTCCAGTGCTAAAATTTAAATAAAGGCTTGAACCAAAGACAACCCTGAAAACTCAAGCTTCATACTGCTGAGATGCTCACTTGTACAAGTTTATTTCCAATATTGTTTCACAGCATCAAGCAGGTTATAAATGGAGCCTCATGTGATTCCACATTTCTTCCCTTTTTATTTTCATTTGTATCATTGCAAGTTAAATGAAAGGTGAGTCCTTACAAGTTAACATAATAGTCTAGCAGCTCTTTTGCTCAGTCAGCACAACTGTAAATAATCAGGGGAGTTCAGTGGACAATCAGAACCTCAGAGGATGCAATGCATGCTCTCACAGATAGAAAGCAAAGAGATTATTTGAGAATTAATACTTTTCACAGTGAGGCTGTCTTGCAGGGATAAGTATAATTTATGCTGAGGACATGGCTTATACCAATAGAAAGCTGTATAGTAGGTTTTTTATCTAAGGTGCTTCCACTTACTAGGAAACAGAAGGAAAGCTTCTATAGTATCATGGAAAGGAACAGTCAGAAGAACTCACTCAGTGCCACTTGGAACTGCTCTATACCATGAAATAGTTTTTACCAGTATTCTGTTACCAAAAGTACACAACATATCCCCCACATATATATGTATCAGGAAAAGAAACAATGAGAAAACCAGACTCAATTGTATGAGGTCTAACGTAAGATGCTAATTAGAAAGGAAAAGCTGCAACTATTATTGCCTAGAAAGAAACAAAAGAAGGAAGTGATAGGATACCTATAGATACACACTGAGTTTTTATTAAAGGCCAAGAGCAACTATGGAAATTTGATGAAACTGTTCCTGCTGATATTATTAAAACTTGTGATTAACTGACAATATAAAACTTGCTGGAAACTTCTAACAGAGGGATCTCAAATATTCACCCACAGACACTTAGGCAAATGCTAATAGTTGCACCACAAATGCATGTTTCTTGAAGGCAGGAGTCAATATGCAATCAGGCAAATCTTTGCTATGAATGCAGTTTGGTGTGTGAGTGACTGCTGCCCTTTAACAGGTCAGGCCGCACAAAAGGTTCAGTGACCCCCTGACCCAACAGCGACACGACCCACTATTAGGCTGAGTCAATGTAAATAAGCAGAACTGACAACACACTAATAGGCTGCCTCTGGTCAGCCACGGCTACCTCTGACCTTAATGAAGACCTAAATCAATTAATACTCCAGGCAATAAAGACCTCTGGCTGATTAAGTTAGATAGAAATAATCTTTTCTAACGGGATTAAAGCTGCAAGGTGGTGAACTTTTTATTCAATATATGATAATCCTTTCTTCCTAGGGCCCCTCTTGTTTTAGATAATGATGGCAAAATTGCTTTTTGTAATGTGACATCTTTTATTCAACTGACTAGTATGAATAAACTTTTTAAAGGCAGCATTTAGACAACAGCAATTGAAAAGCTTGAAGTTCATACTATGAAAACAAATTGTATCTAACTAACACGATTCTAATATACCCAACCTTCAATATAATTCATGTTTTTCTTGAACTGTAAAAATTCATAGTCTGAAAATAGTTGAGTTTGATGCAGGCTTTCTTCTGAGAAAAAAATGTGCATTAGTAGCTTTATCAGTAGCTAAAGTATGAAGGATATATTCCTAACTACTACTACTACTACTACTACTACTATTACTACTATTTATTATTACCTTTGACTAAAAATTTTTAAATTGCTAAGACTCCACATATAGCTTAGTCAAATTAGTTTGCACGTCATACTCAAAACTTCAGAACTTCCCTTTGGATAATTTTTTTTTTCCTAGTTAGGTCAAAAAAACCCATTAACAATTAATCAGTAGCATATTATGGCTATTTTATTGAACTAGGTGTAACGTTCACACAGTTTTAAAGGTTTTATAATTCATTTATCAGATGCTGTGAGTCCATTTTGTTAGTTTTCATTTTGGGATGGATGTTTCAATATGTATCTGATCACCTGATCTACAAATCTACAAAGCCCTAATCATTTTGTATTGCTCTTCACTATTAAAATGTATTTTATCAATGTGTGTTTTAAACTTTTCTCTTTGAATTTATATATTTGGGTATTGAAAATTCGTAGAACATTTTTTTTAACAAGAAGTGACTGCAATTTCATGAATGCTAACCTAGGGTGTATTTTTTTTTCAATGAAGTTTAGGAAAATTAAAATACATTATCCCACAAAGCCATATTTGACATTGAACACAGTGTCATAACGTTATCAACACACCTAAAACTTCTGTGTATGTCCTAATTTAAATTATACCAAGGAGAAGCATCATGTCACACAGTATACAAACACCAAGCAGCACAAAATCTGGCAGTCCTTTAAACTCAACAGTGCATCTGAAGAAGCCACAATACTGCTATGAATACTAAACCAACATAATGAATATTGCCTATACTCTATACTTCCCAATTGTAAACACCTCTGCAATCCTCTAAAAGTCAAATACCTCAAAATGAACCTTTTGACAGTGCTGGATTTACAGCAGGCAATCTCATCTAATACATTTCTGAAGGTCTGTAGTACCTTGAAGATTAAAAAAATGCTAAAGGTAGAGACTTAAGAGGGATGATCATGACAAAAACTTAAGGTAAGATCAAAGTATTAGCTTGAAACTAATCTTTCAAAAACTGTTCTATCAAAGAAAATTGTAGTAGTTGCATACATATTTTTGGCAGTGTGTTGGTTATTTTAAAATGTTGATCAATGTCAAATCAATTTTATTTTGCTCTACAACTGACAGAAATAAAACCCCCACACTTTTGATTTACAGAAGACAAAGATTCAAAAACTGAAATTTTCAACAGAAAACCCACCTCACAAACTGTCATTCATATTCCAAGGTATTATTAGACATAACTCAAAAATAAATGCAGTTTTAAAGTCAGAACCTGTTGTTATAAACATTTAGAAAGATTCCAATAAAGTGGGTGAGAAAGGCTTCCCATCTAATACATCCATGTGGGCATGACAGACAGCCAGTCTGAAATCATCTCCACAATTCTTGTTTTAGTTGACTTAGAATCTCCAATAGAGAGAGAGATAAGAAATGAACAAAATGGAGGTAAAAATATTCTTTCCTTAGTTCGCATAATTTGGCCCGTGTGCTGTGCTAGTGCCCAGGGTACATATTGTTCCTTCCTGGAAAATTACAGTAGACAGCTTAAAGACTTAATTGCCATAGAGGATAAACTGTTCTCCACATTCTGCAGGGTGCTTTTTCCTAAATATAAAAAGAGCAGTCTCTCTATTTTAAAATGAGCAAGCTAACAAGAGTATTAATCTTTGATGCATTTCTTCCTTGGGACAGTGGAATTCTAGTCTTCATGACTATTAATCTGCCACCTTTTACAAAGCCTACCATTCCTCTCAAGCTTTTGAAAAAAATCACAAGTTCTCACACAAGCACATTAGCAAATCTGCCAACTGTGAAAAATTGCAGAACACTTAGCTTTATGAACATACCTTATCTAAAAGATGGAGTAAAACCTCCAAACTGATTAACACTTCCTCATTTATTATTCATGTCACTTCAAATAAAGATGCCAAACACAACAAATTTTTAAAAAATGTACTCAGATGAGTCTATTCCTAAAAATTGAGGTTGGGATTGCGAATGAGCCACTTAAATTGGTATTTACTAGAGAAACTAAAAGCCTTGTCAGGGTCCAGACAAACAAGGTAAGAAAGACTAGTATCCAACAGTGTAAAGTGAGAGAAATGACTCAATGTGGACATGAACTCTCGAGCAATGGATAACACATTTTTACAAAATGCATATTATGTCTGCTGCAGGTGATTGTGTTTTTTAGTGAATTCTATATGCAGAGATAAGGGAGGACAATGTTTATAATTCATGTGGATTCTTAAAATATCTGGTAAGGCATATCTGAAAATAATTTTTTAACTCTCCCAAATATAAATGCTGTTAACTAGCTGATAGTCTGTGAGGAGAGAGTAATGAAAATGCCAATGTAACTGAAGTGGGGTGCCGTAGGGATTGGTATTAGGCTTGATTTTGTTTAACATCTTCATTAAGTCAGTGGAAGAAGGGATTAACAGCATGATAATGAAACCCACAGAGGATACTAAATTGGAATGTGCACCAGTAGAAATAATAAAAATGGACACAGGTTTGTAATAAATGCAGCAAATAAGAAAATGAGACAGCTTAGGAAAAATGAAAACTCATGCCAGAACATATGGCAAAAATATTTTGAAATACAAATATTCAGAACAAGGGAGAAAACTTGACTGAGGAATTGCTGAACAGTCTATATTAAAAAATAACTGCTCTTTACTAAAAGCACATTCAGTATAGGACAAAAGAAGTTGCAGTCTCTGTTCCCATGACACTGGTCTAATCAAAGAGTAAAATTTGTTACAATTACCCAAATTGGTATCATAACCTTTACAAAAAGTAAGATATGATTTCCATAGTACAAAGGGAAGTCTGTAAAATTTCAGATGATATCAAAGTTTCAGATGATTCTTCAGAGCTAAGTCTCTTTTCAAAGAGTATTTAGATTTCTTCATTAACACTGTTTTTCAGTTTATAGCTCAGCATAGCAGCATTCAAATTATGATAAGCATCTTAATCTGCCAGGGTAAATATGTAAAATTAACTCCCCTCTGTTTTCACCCTCCGCTGCTAAGCAGAAAATGTCTACAACTTACATGAGGTTACCTAAGCATTTATTTGGGGTTCCCACACAGCTCATTTTTGGTTTTACTATTTAATCCTAAATGTATTTTCATAACAAAAGGTTTATAAAATATCACCAGAGAAAGATATAGCTGGCATATACATAAGACAATCCTCCCTCCTTCATTTCTACTTTTTTCCTCTTCTCTACAGTTTCTCTACAGTTCTAGGGAACTGGATAGCACATAAGGGAGAGAGGTTATAGGGTAACTCTATCCATACACATAATATCTAAAGGAGGATAGACAAAAAATGAAGTGATGTGATTTCTTTAGCTTCCTATAGGTGTTTATATTACAGACTTTGTCTCTTCTACTTTTATTCTTAAACATACAATCTACTTAGAAAGGGACCTCATGATTTCCTTCCCACATTAACTGAAGCTTCTACTGACAATTTCCACTTACAGCAAACAAAATCACCAGTTCAACTATCACTGCAGTGATAAAATAAAACAAGGAAGCCCAGTAGAAATGTCTAGATTTAAGTTTCTATTAACAATAAGGGTGGCACTGCTAAAGGCTGCAGTACTGTTGTGGAATTCAGCATCCAAGGAGAATCAAGACTACAGTCATAAAATCCTATAAAGAGGGAGTTGTTTTTTTCCCTTTCCTACCTGTCTACAGTCCTTATTCATGCCAACTGTCAAATAGCTTAATGTGATTATAAACAGAAGAGGGACAGATAGGCAGAGAAAATACTCTGTACTGAAAAGTGAAAGCTGTTCATCACACGACAGTAATTCACAGTGTATGAAACACATTAACACCGTGACATTCTATTCTTACAGAAAAGATTTTGTTCCCAGCCTTCACTTGGCTTAATATTCTCACTTGAAATATGCTGTGCATGATTGTCACTGGCTACTTTAAGAGGGTTTGTGATAACTGGGAGATGAGAAAGAAGCACTTGCATAAAACCAAGAACGAGATAACTTAAAACAAGTTAACTGTAACTACAGTAAGCTAAAAGTAATAGTTCTTATTCTAGCCATAGAGTGTGGTTTTGTTTGGTTTTTTTTTTGCTTTTGCCCGTTCTCCATGTATACCTACTCTCACATGGATTTTGCTTGCATCTATGCATACCTAAGCAAAAACCAACACACTAAAACAGCTTCATGTATGACAAAGATTATTTAGTGCAGAAGTCCAATTTATAATACATACAACCATCACTTCCCAGTGGAAATGAAAGGAGACTTGTTTGTGCAGCTAGATGTACCTGTACAATATATACAACAGAACCTACATGACATACAGTACTTACCACAATCCTCTGCTTATTTATTCATATTTCAGTGATAATACTTCCTTAAACAGCAAATATCTTTCTCTAGGGATACATCTTTCAATGCAAATTTGCAAGTCAAGTTCTGATTATACTTACAGAAACTGCAAGTTTCAACAAAGATCTACACATATACTTAATATTCTTTTACTTGTTGTATGCTTCAATTCTGACCTTTTATCAGAATTGCAGTGAGGACAACATCCTTATTTAAAGTAACATTAAATTTCTAACCAAGCAATGAGGCAGTTTACTATGGAGCTTTCAGTGGGCAGACACTCACTTAGGTTGGCAGCATTCAAGGAAAGAACTTACCGATTGATAAACTTGCATTTAAAAATTAAATTTCTGTAAAAAAAATCATTTTAATTCTGATTCATTACTAGACTCTAACTGTATTGTAATTATAATCTGTAGAGGAATACATATTCATCTGGGTATGGAGTCACTATTTTGCATTATATATTTTCTTTTTTTTGGGGGGGGTAGATTTTGTTTTTTGCGTACATTCAACTTGTACCTTTTGGTACTCATTTTTATGTAATTTTCTAATTGGTTTAAAAGAATAAAAGTTGAGAATGGAAATTGCACTATACTGACAACATAGTGAGTACAAAGTTACTAATACAATACGTATCTCATATTGTCCCATTCAAGCTGCAGCCAGGTTTGTATCCATCTCATATCACTAAGCAACGTCATGAACCAGTGCCTGCAAATTTACTGTGTGCTTAGCTATTCTGTTTGCATTATTATAAAAGTAATTATAATTGCAGAGTCAAGCCCTCTGATATAGAAAAATGGGTAGAAAGCCAAGTGTTGAAACAAAAAGAGGCTAAATAAGAGGAAAGGAGGGGCAGACTGCAGCAAAGAATAATCCAGCAATTAGGTTAATCAGCTGCAATATTGCTGAGACCCAGGCTCAAATCCCTTCTTTAGTATTTTCCTTTTGCCTGGTAATGACAGAGCTGTTGTGACAATGGGCACTCCAGGAAGCACATCTCTTAATATCTTCTACTGGAACTATTCTGTTTTGTTTAAATAAATTCATGATCTTGGATAGTATAGGATGGCATGATCCTGCTCTGTGATGAAAAGTATTGGTTATGATGGGCAAAATCTTTATAATGAACATTAAATCAAAACTGATTTCTATCTTGATAGTATAACATTATCCAAAAAGGAAATAACAAGCATTACAAACTGCTATGAGCTGGTCATTGTTACCTTACAGTTTTTTAAATTATAAACATTTAACACTGTGAAAGTCACTCAAGATAAGCCTTACACTACAGAATATTCAGGCAGATAATTCTATATGAACAGAGATTTTGTGAAATATTTAGGCTACTTCAAAAGACGCAAGATGACAAAATAAAAACCATGCTGGGGAGGGAGTTTTTACCATATTTTTTGAAAATTAAAAAAAAGGCTTACACATGCCTAATTTGAACATGAAATGGGATCAAGAAGTTCTCTTGGATGTATAATGGTTAAAACTGAAGCACAGAAATAATGAATTAGAAACAATATCAATGACACTACTATCAGAAAAGCTTTGAATTTTAATTTGAATTTTGCAAATAACCTATAGAGTATCTCTTCAAAAACAGAGGCTGTAAGGCTGTATCAAAGTCTACAAACAGAAAACAGTTTAAGTATCTAATATTGCATTTTGAGCTAAGGGAAATTATAGGTACGTTACTGAAAACATAACCTTGTATGACAATAAAATGTCTAATATTTTGCTTGTTCAACCCAACAGAATGAGCTTCTAATTATCAGCTAAACAACGCACAGTATTAGAAAAGCATGCAAAAATGCCAAAATTTCCAGTGATGGAAACTATCTCATATAAACTTTACATTCTATTTATATGACATAAAGACTGAAGTTGCCTGACTTCACCATTCACCTAGCTTTTTTAAGTTGCATTTTAGGATTTTGCAAAAAGACTGGGTTTTGTTATTAAAAAAAGTTTGGCCTAAGTTCAATCAGCACAAATGATTTATTACCAAGTCCAGTGAGGCATAGTTAACACACAGCATCTTTCAGTGAGTGATTCCAGAGTTCATATTTGGCAATGTAACTGATCACAGCATTTGACTCCAAACCTCAGAGCTTCTGACATTCAGATCTCAATGAGTTAACTCATATAGCTCTCCAAAAAAAAAAAAATTACATGTTTTTGCAGAAAAACTATCACATGCTGATAGTGAATAATTAAATGTTCAAACCAAAGAGAAATGAACTGTTTCTGTGATGTATGTTTTAAACTTCTAATAGCTAGTCTGATTCTTCAGAAAGATAGCTGTGTTACAATCAGGAAGGGCACTAATGGGGAATGGAGAAGGGTATAAAAGAATAATGCCTCTATATGAGGAAAGGTGGAGAAAAAGGGTTATTTCACCAATCTTGATTTTAATGCTAACTAAATGTCATAGATGTTTATGTAAAGGAATGTTTTTCACTGTATACCCTGGCCTTGTTAGGTGATGTAATGCTTTGATTTTATGCAAACTTCAGTAAAAGCAGAAATTGCACCTTGCAGGATGAGGCTCTGAATGCAGAAGAAGATAATAGTGAAATTCAAATGAAATATGTCATTTAAAACATCCTTAGAAGACAATAAATCAGTTCAACACCTTCCCAACACAGGAAACTGAGAGTTAACCAGTGTACTCAATTTTAATTTTTTTTAAAGGAGGAATAAATCTGCTATAGGGAGCTGCTTTCATAGACCTTTGAAGGTCTTCAAAACTCTTGCTAATATGTTATTCTCTCAAAAATATTCCCATAATTCTGCTGTCTCCCATAATTCCTTGCCTCAAGATTCATCTGTCAACTTTGATGCATCTTTTAAAGTACCCCTCCAAGCCTAAAAACCATGACTACAGACCACAGAAGAGAACTCTTTGCTTTGAAACTATCTGATCAATCAGAAGATCATTTACCTGCAAGCATTATTTGGTGAAGCTAAAGCGGCACATCAACCAGCAGCATCTGAAGGCTGAGGCAGCAAAACGTCAACAACAAATTGTCATTGGCATTCCATTTATGAACCTTCAAACAGCATCAGATCTTTTCCATGGGAAACCAGATCAGGTCAGACTGGAGCTGAATATTTCTTAACAAGCTAACCATCAAAAGAACTTACGTTTTGAATAAAAAGGCTATCATTTGTTGATTTGAATATCAAAGGGATCCACTGCAAACTCCCAGTCTAGAAAAACCTCCCTAAGCTACACCAGACAGGTGTTTAATAATCTATTATTAAGGCACTATTTTAGGTTACTCAGAATCATAAAAAATAGCTGTAACTGTGAAGCTGCAAATGGGACTGCACAAAGAAATGAATGCTATTAACATACTATTAACAATTCAAAAGAATGAGTTGACATACCAATCAAACTTGTTAATTGACTGTCAATGGCCTGTCCCTGAATATACAACATGACTGCATTATATATTTCAAATGCTGACAGGAAGACAGTTTCATTTGCATTAACTTCATAAACTGATCAACAACCAAACTGCCACATACATTTATAATGGGAAGCTGAATAATTTCAATATTCATGCAGCTCTGTAATTGTAAATTAGGTGCTGGCAAACAATACAATACTGTACATACTCTAAAATATCCTAAATTTCTCTGACCTACTTTCTTTTTTATTTTAAAAGAACAGTGGAAAAAGTTGTCTCTTACGGGGACGATTATTACTTTAATTTATGGTTGATGCCTTAGGCAAAATTTGTTTGCAACCTAGTTTGCAACCATTGTTTTTAACTGGTCCACAATATATGAGGCACACAAGGTGATGTAAAATTTTTCTTGCTTTGGTTCTGTGAAGTGTAAATATCATTAAAATACAGAGTAAATCTGTAAAAAACCAAAGTGAATGAAAATATGTACTATTTCCTTGCTATGACACAAAGCAGATGACAGCAGTGAAACCACTGCAACTTTCTAATTAGACATTGAAACATGTAATTTAAAGTGGAAAGTACTGTTCTTGCACATCCTTCCCTGTGTCCTAGAATTTACCGCCCTCAGAGGTCCTGTCTATATAAAGTATGTTTCCTAAAAATATCTCATAATTACACCCATTCAGTTTCATTGGGATTGACAGTGATAGTAGCTGAAACGGCTGTGATAGTGCTGCCATTTTAGCCAAATGGTTAGTCAGACATACTCTGAGCAAAGGTGTCACAAATCATAGGAGTTGAGAGCAAAAGTGCTTGTGGAGCTACCATATTTCTGCACATATTTATCCAGCAGAAATGACCAAGGCTGATAATAGGAGGAAAATGACACAAAGAATTCCCAATAAAAGGCAGAGGCAAATGAAGTCCTTTCATTTTTCTGGTTAATATCCAATCCTGCAACACTTAATAGCTTGCACTTCTGCTTATTGAAAAACACAGTTCTATCTAAACTAACAGACAAGCCTTCAAATGCTGTCATTAATGACTGCATGCATGAATATCAATTTGTATGCCTTAACCATATAATGAAGATATGAAAGAAGAAATTTGTTTTTATTTGTTCTTGAAATGCTATTGGCATATTTGTCACTGTTTATATAGAAATAGTAATATCTCAGTCACTTTGAGAATCAGAGAAATAAAGCTAAACAGAAATGTCATAAATGAGGATTAAGTCTTGTGGTTCTGAAAGTGTTCCACTGAAAGCTAAGTAGTAATTGATCAAAAACTCCATAACTGTCAGGTCAGTCACGTTCCCTCTATATCTGTATGACCTGGAGGTAGTATAAGTTTTAAACATATCAACTGTAAATGCACGTTGTCTTCTTTCCCCCTCTTTTATTACTACTACTTTCACCCTGTCAATCCAACAGTCACTTCCCTGGCTTTAAAGTTATTGCAAGAAAGAGCCAAGCACTACACACCAGCATAACCATACAGATATGATATAAACGTCCAATAAATCTGCAGTCATGGCAATCTTCTCCTGCATTTCCTTTCAGATAAACAATATCAGAGGACAATTTCTCTGCTACCTAGGTGAGCTGCTGTATTTTAGATTTTATTATTTGTAAGACTGAAAAGCAAAAAATATTCACATTTATTGTTCTAGCAACTGCAATTGAAGAGTAGAAAGACTAACAAATGGAAATAAAAAATCTTTAGGAAAACTGAATATAGGAGCCACTGGGGTGATGGCAGTCCCAAATCATCCTAACTGGTAATCATGAAAGATTACTTATACTACAAACTAGATATTAGCTTTGATATTTTCCCTGAAGTATAAGCTGAGTAACTGTCATACTGAATAACATCATATGATGGGTACTGCTAAGTTCTTACACTGACAAAACAAGGATCATTAAAGCTTCAACATTCTTTCAGATAATCAATGTAATATAAGCAGTATGTGATTAAAAGCATTTAAGACATGAAAAGTGTCAAGGTAAAGAACAGCTTATTACTCAAAGGATGTAGCATCTATAAATCCAGCCACATTTGAAGGAGCTGGTCATTTATTACTGCTGCTAATGGTAATACACAACCACAGTGAATTCAGTAATTCATGCTCCAAGATTTATAAACTTTGATCATAAAATATATACATATACACAGCAAAAATACATGCACATATAAATATTACTGTAACAGAAATGGTGTGATGTATGTTCATGTTTCAAAAAGACACGATTAATTCTAAGAAGCTACAGTTTGTCTGCAGTGCTTCAAAATTTACATTTAAAATAGTGACATTCTAATTTACCCAAGTAAACATTTTCAGTGAAATCTTCACCATATTAGCTGAAATCTCTGAGACCCTAAATAGCCTGCAGCCAGCATAACTTTGGTAGGTGGGATAAAAACTCCTGTTCTTGGGAAGACTAAAACCTTCTATTATGCACATGAAGTCTCATCCATGTGGGAAATGGTGCTTTCTTGAAGATCAGCATGAGGCTAGAAAACTAATTTGGACACAAAACTTGATTATTACAGAACTCATAATCATCATCTTTTAATTAGATGGCAGGCTCCTCAAATTAAGCTGTCTGTAGAAAGCTCAGAAAACATTATGGATATTTTATAGGACAAAAAGGCTTAAGTCAAATGAATACTGATCTGCACTAGACCATTTGTTTTGTATGAGGATAGCAAGTACAAGAAAGGTGTAACCAGGGTTTTTGCTGAATGCATTACTGTCAGTTGCTGTGAGATTAATAGCAAGATCAGGACTCGTATTATACTGTACTGCAGAGGTAGAGGGATTCAACCAAGTAACCTTATTCCAAGTTTGTGACAAAACAACAAGCAGCTTAACATAAACCTGTCTGTATTTGCCATTTTAAATAGAAAATTTAAAATGAACAAGTAAAAAAATGATTGTAACAAATTTATCGTAACAAATAAAGAACTAGAAAATTTTAGTGGATTTGATGCCTAACAAAGATATTCTAGCTTACATTACAGTCCTCTTCCCTCTTCCACAAAAGAAACACTAAATCACTATTGCAGCTCTTAAAAATAGTGTAAATAAAAATTTATATTAAATGGTTTCCCCAGTTTGATTTAAAATAAGAAAATATTAAAGGCATAAGGTCTTCCACATTCCTGAGCAGTTGTGCAATATCAGTCCTCATTTTGGGTGTGAAACTACAACAATATTAGCACATTGGCTTATACTTTCTTCTCACATACAGGTGCCAAGGAGAGTGCAGGAGGAATAAAGAAGTAATCTCATAAAGCTAGAATATGCCTTATATTAAAAACATAGTTTTAATACTAGTTAATTACTGAGAAAGTAGGAGTAGCATAAGCAGGAAACTAAATTATCAATTATTTCAATTTCAATTTTAGTATTTTCACATAGGGAGAGAAGTAAACACTCATACATATAATATATTTGAGATTAAAACTATAGCACTGATCAGAAAACACCAAAAATTCAGGGTACATATGGAAACTTCAGGTAGATTGGATATGTGAAATATGAATGCATTTGCATTGTAAGTACACACTCATATTAAGGAAGAGTTACCCAAACTTATTAGTAGGACATTTAAAGTTAGGACAAGCACAGTAAAACGATCAAATTAAAAAATTTCTGCAAAGTTTTCTTCCTTAACTTAAATGTTAGAAGACCTTTTATTTTTCTCCAAAAAAATCCTGATACCTTATTATATCGCTTTCCAATTGCTACACCTAATCTTCCTAATATATAAGGGATATTTCCTGAGATGAGTTACAAAAAGGCAAATTTGAGGTTTCTGCCTGCAGCTACCTGTGATTCATATTACCTATATATCTGTAACACTTTTCTTCTGAAGGCTCTGCAGCTCACTGTACAGGTAAGTGATTTTTACAATTTTTTCTGAAACTTACTCAGCAATTATGGGAAATAAGTAAAGAACATATTTCAGTGCAGGGTTTATCAGGCATTTTATAGGATCAAGTTGGGACAAAGGATCTTTTGTAACCACTGAAAACTCACCATCATCCTATCTTCATCTAATTTCACATTTAATTTATTGAATTCAAATTTATTGCTACCTTTTCAGAATTTGAGAAAAAAATAACCTTGCAAACACATCACTGTTACAAAGAAAGCTTGTGGAACTTCGCACAATCTGAGCCACAGGCAGAGCTGACTTATTCTTAAGGCAATTCCTCAAATACAGAACAAGATCTGACAGATTCTTTCACATGAGGGAAAGGCCTGGAAAGAAAATGTTTGGCAAACGTTTAGTAAGCTACTCATTTAAGGAATACTCAAGTCTTTTCCATCCCACTAGTAGAAGTCTGCTGTGACTGTCTCCAGAGGACCAAGTCCCAAATAAACATATCCTATACATCTCCTTTTTTAACTTTATGTGCCCTTTGTCCAAGGACTGAGATCAATCTAAAAACTCCAGAATTTATATGTATTTGATAACATTTGTCGAAGTCCAATTTAGCATGACTAATAAAATTTTAACAAAGTTAAACCAGCAGGAAATAAAATCAAGAGTATCTCAACTGAGTGCGTATCAAGGAACAGTTGCAACAATTGCAAGCTGTGTGACCCCAACATGACAAAGAGTAAATCAAACATTACTCAGTAATACAGTTACCCTTAGTGCTAATAAATTATTTACTGCCCTCATCCCAGCCTTCTCAGGAATCCCGTCGTGTTCAATTATGATTATGACAATCCCCTTTCTGCAGAGGCAGGGAACTGGCAAGTATGCAGAGAAGTAAACAGAAGCCTCTTCTGTCATTGATTAGTCTCAACATGGCCAATCTTGCTCACTGGGCATTTGACCTTAATAAGAGTAGTTGTCAGGTCAACCCCCAACAGAGAAAAATCTCCACAATTTAGGGCTTTTAATGTCCAATTTTCTACAAGAAGAATGTCATTGTAATTTCTTTCTTATATATTTATTTCTTTATATATTTCTTCATATAGATATTCATGACTTCTACTGCCATGAAATTAGACTGTTGTATAAATCTGGCATGTTAGAGATCCCAAAGTGGTACTGATCATCTGTATCAGCTCTGTTTGACCTTGGATTGCTAAGACATTGAAGAGGGACTCTTTCTCCTCTACAAGCTAAGAGAGTTTCTTTCTATTACAGAGGCACTGGGTTTGCCTGTCCTAAACGGAAAAATTGGAATGAACCTAAAGATAACTACCTGCAGGTGCAAAAAATGCAAATATTAGACCTCAACAGAACTAATCTGCTTTCTTGCACAAACTAAGTACGCCAGGGAATTTACAGTGTCTCACAAACAACTCTAAAACTTGATGCAACTGTGGTCCTAAAAGGTTAATTGCGGTTTTAATCCATCTCCATAATTACAAATTGGCCATTTTTCTAGAGTTCTGAGACTCCATATAAAGAAAAATAACCATGAGGGAAATATAGTGACATAGAAATTTGCAGTAAAAGAACCAGTACAATTAAACAATTTGCCCAGGTCCGGAAAGGAAGTCTTGTATTTAAAACAGATGATCAGATGATTTCAGTGAGCACCTCAAGATTTTTTAACCTTTCATGTCCCACCTTACCCAGTTAGCTCTTTTAGCCCAGACTGTCTGAATTAGCAGTAAAACAATGTATAGATGTCTAAGATGAGTCTCATAACAGTAACATCATGTGTTTTGGAACATGGCAGGCGACAGTCCTAATCAGATTACTTTCTTCTTTTGTCCTCAAAAAGATATTTAGTTGTAATTTATTCAAGTAAATTAAAAACATTTTAATTCATATCAAGGATTTCATAGTCAGGAAGTTTTTCCTGAAGGTTATGTGACTAATAGCTCTGAAGACTTAAACAGAATGTTTATTTACAAACGTATACAGCATCACCCAGAGCTCCTGAAGTCACTCTGTCAGTAAAGCTTAAAGTTATTCTAGGGGGACACCAGAGTTTAGTCTCCAGGACAGCTGAGTCATTTGCTTCACAGCTGACAGAGTACTGCAGTGTAGTCTGAAATCTCACAGTTAAGTCAGAATTGCTATGCATAATAAAAGCAGTAACCCAGTTTGAAAAAAGGACGTAATATAGTAGTTTAAACTTTTTTATAGAATCACAGTAGAAGTAAACAAAGGTCCTATAATGATGAAACCCCAAGCCTTGCAATATCCATGGATCTGACAGCAGGATCTCTGTGAGATACTGTCTCACTGCTCATACAACCTAAACCACTATGACGTGCTACAATGCAAGCCCACAAGTAACATCAGTTTGTATTAGTTTGATCATCCTGATACCTGAGGTTTAGAATCCATCACCTAAAGAATACATAAAAATAACCTCTGAAATATTGTTGTCCAGTGTGTATCTCATGTGTGTCTTTAGCAGAAACTACATCTCTAAACGAAAGACTATCTCATCTGAAATTCCTGCCTGAAGTCCTAAAACTGCAGATGCTTCATTGTAAGTTCTCCTCAGTACTCAGGCCTTACTCATATGCACATGCTTCAGGCCTGGCCACGCACTCTAAACATCTCTGGACACTCCCTATATCTAAGTGGCGACCCGATCAACAAACTATGAGTTCTCTGTGTCTTCTGCCACAATAATTTCACAATACATTAATGTCTTTGTTCAACTGACTTACGAAAACTTACTACAAGATAGCAAACTGGAGAAACCTGACCTAAAGTGTACTTTCTGAACTCAGTTCCATGGTTCAATTCTACAGAGCAACGCAGCCTTTGGTATAGTTGCTTTTTCAACTGGAACAAAAAACTGAAATAAACACAGACAATGAAATGAAAATTACAACTGTGGCATCACCTAGTACAGTGCCATGGGGAAGTTTCCCTTACATCTATATGTATAGCAGAAAATTAATTTCTAATTTTAAGTGAGAGCTATGAGGAATCTCTGTCAAACTAATAAAATATTTTCAGTTGCAAACACAGACTTCTTAAAATTAAACATAGCAATCAATTGGCCTCTGTGTGAGTTAAAATTATGGTTTTAATTATAAGTAAATCTCACAAGTATATGCCTCAGTCCTCATTACAAAACAATAAATATCTTCATAACAGTTCAAATAATTCAAAAACATCCCAAATCTTTCAGGATACTACTGCTGAAAAGTACTGCAATTATGCTAAACTTTGAAAGTTTTTTATAACTAATTATTATAACTACATAGGTCCTTCATCTGAAAGCCTGAGTTAAAGATGGAATATAATTTATGGTTTTGCCTAACCATGGGCTTTTCAAAGTGAACCTTAAAAACAGTATCTTTATGGATCTTCCATCTACTGCTTATTTTGTGAACATATTTTGAAGGCAGTATCTTTAACACCACTACAGCTGAAATGAATATCTATCTTTATTTAGCACTTAAATGGCTATATTTTTATCACTTTTTTTGAGGGCCACAGTTGCATCAAGACATATGGATAATCAAAATCTTAAATCAGGTAGCATACATGTAGCTATCAGAAAACCTGCAACATTAATACAGAATATTTTACATCTTCCCGTGAGAGTAATGTGAGACAAATGTGAAAAGACAAACCTGAAAAAAAATGTAATTGATATTTCTCGGTTTTGAGCTATTATTAAACCACTAAAAGCTAAATGCATTTATTTCTGAGAAAACAATCTCTTGCCAAAAACAATTCAGTAGAATCCTAGGTACTAAATTGTTGAGGAAAGAGTTCATTTCCTATGAAATTTAGAAGTCTTTAGACAAACCCTTGCAGTGATTCACAGGCTGATATAAATTTCAGAAGAATATGCAAGTCATTTGAATGGGATGGGAGCAGAAAAAAAAAATCAAGTTACATAAACAGACTTATCATTTTTTAACTTTGGGGTTTTTTTTTTCACTTTCTTCTGTCCATAAATTTTATTCTGTATTTATACATCTCCAGACATCTGTCAGCTCATCCAGAGCAGAAACTTCACACGCACTTGTGACTATTCACATCTCAGACATGCCCACAACACAAGGATGTATCAAGCCTACGATGCACACACAGAGGAGACTTTTACTGTAAGTCTTCCCTAGAACGTAAGAACTCCGACCATGTTGGGAGTCCCTCAGGTTTGTTTGAAGTTCTTCTGAATTCTTTTAACAGGGTTGCCTTCAACTTGACCTTCAAGCATATTTACGTGCTTAAAGGACACCAATTAATTGAAAAAGCTGTTCAGAAAATAAAAATTAAGTAAATAAATAAATAAATATACTGAATCAAATCTCAGTTAATTGGCTGCTGTTGTAATTACTGCTGTAAACTTTCAGTTTAAATGAAATTACCATATCATACAAGAATGCACCCTGGTAAAGCTAGAACATGAGTATGAAACAAATAAACCCTAGCATTAAATCTCTAGGTTTTGCACTGAATCTTTATCTCTCCAACTCCATTTAAAGGCTGCATTCAATTTTTGTATTCCAGCATTCTCTATATGAAACTGTTGCATATGAAACAACAGTGTTTTTCAGGGTGACACTTCATTAATATTTTTAGCACTTCATAGGAAACAAGACTTGCAGTCAGTAAAAAGATTCTTATACCCTGGGTAAATTTCTTTCCTAACCACTGCCAGCCTATCACTACCAGCTGTTTAAGACTGAACTGGCATAAAATGGACCCAAGTTTCACTCTTAAGTTTACTTACATAAGTGTAGCTTAGAGCAGAATTTTTTTATCAAATCACATTCAATATGCAGAAAATGCAGATGTAACACTGATGAACAAAATGAAAAATAGAGACCACAATAACTGCTATTAGTTATTCAACTTCCACATGAAATCCCATTTTTTAGAAAATATCAGTACCTGTATTATACATGCATACTTCTAAAGTTTTGAGCCTCTCTTACACACAGCCAGAGTTTCAAAGTTGCTTAGCAGCTAGCAGCTCCCATGGAGAAATGGAGAGCTCAGAAAAATAGAAAATGTTAAGAACTGCAATCTTAATATGAAAATGCAGTTAGTTAATTAACAGTATGGTGAAAAGAACGGATTTTTGTTTTAAATTACTGTCACGCTGAGCCCTTCTGAATGCTAGTTAAATGATGAAAGTATTTAATTCTTTTTGCAGAGAAACCTATTCTATAATCAAAAGGAAGGGAAAAAGAATTGATGCAGGAATAAAAATTGTGTATAGGGCTAGGAAACAAATATGAATGGCTACCTTTCCTGCTTAGCATAGAAAACAACAGAATTGTGATCAGACATATTGCATAGAGCTAAACTAAAGAAGAATGGCAAAAGTGGTGGTGAGGTGCCAAGGCAAGCAAGCAGTGTTTCAGATCCTCCTCCATGATTTACATGTACTGAGTCCCTGTATGCACGTTTCTTAAATTACAGTAATTAACTTTTTGATACTCTGAACAGGAGGTAAGGCTGGGGAAGCACACAGACAAAGAGGGATTCAGCTGAGAGTGTAATAAACTGAACTAATCACTTGGAACCTGCTCATCTTTAATCCGCTTTGGTCTTCCCTCTTGGGACATACTGGAGGTCTCACTCATCCATAGCTCTCTCTGCTTCCTCATCTTACTCTTTTTTCAATTTACAGTTTTCCATGCCCTACATCAAGTACTTCCCAGAATAACACTTCAGATCCAGTAAATGAGACGTCTGCAAGTATGGTTGACATCTTCATTTCCTGCAAGATTGCTGAGAAAACTCACACTTAAATAACTATTTTATGGTGTATCCATGTTATAAGAATAAATCAAAAGCTATTTATTTTCTGGAAATTTCTCCCAAATTTTTAGGTTTAAGAAAAAGACTCTAGTTCAGAAAAAAGAAAAAAAGTAACAGCTTTTAAAAATTATGCCAAATTAAACCTTGGCAATACTTGCTACTTATCTCCAAACTCTCAAGAGCTAAATTAAAAATACATCTAAGTCAGTTCAACGAATTAACTTTTTTTTGCACAAATTACATACTCTTTACTCAAACAAGCATAAATGTTGAAGATGTGCTCCTTGCTACAGCCCAGAGCTCCACTGTTCCACTTTATTTTGCTATTTTGTTTGAGGACACAGGAAGATCTGTGGGAAAGGGACATTTTTCATTGCTCAGGAGTCAGAGCAAAGTCCTTACTTTTCACTTCACAAATTTCAATAGTAGTAATGCCTAGTAATAGCAATGGCAATGTAATAGAGAGATGGTATCTTGAGCTGCATTCAGAGGAACATTGCCAGCAGGTTGAGGGAGTTGATCCTTCCCCTCTGCTCGGTACTGTTGCCACACCTGGAGTGCTGTCTTTGGTTCTGGGTTCCCCAGTACAAGAGACAGTGCTCAAAAAAGGGCCACACAAATGATTAAAAGACTGAAGCATCTCACCTATTAGGAAAGGCTGAGAGAACTTGGACTATTTTGGTTTATGGAAAAGCAGGCTCAGGAAGTGCCCCTCATTAGTATATATAAATAATTGAAAGGAGACTGCAGAGAAGATGGTGCCAGGCATCAGCAGAGGTGCCCAGTGACAGGACTGGAGGCAATGGGCACCAAATGAGACACAGGATGCTCCCTCTGAACATCAGGAAACACTTTTTTACTATGTGGGACTGAGCACTGGCAGGGGTCATTTAGAGAGGTTGTGGAGTAACTTTTAAACGTCCTTGAAATTGTTTAAAAGGTATCTGGTCATTGTCCTTAGCAATCTGCTCAGGGTGGCCCAGCTTGAGCAGGAGGTTGGACAAAATGACCTCTAGAGGTCCATTCCAACCCCAACCATTCTCTGATTCTGTGGAATGTCTGTATGGACTGGCAGATGAGCAGGACATCTG
Organism: Ammospiza caudacuta; assembly: GCF_027887145.1. Taxonomy (NCBI): domain Eukaryota; kingdom Metazoa; phylum Chordata; class Aves; order Passeriformes; family Passerellidae; genus Ammospiza; species Ammospiza caudacuta. The sequence continues at coordinate 36,644,443 of NC_080598.1, read as the reverse complement.
TGTAATTCACAGCTCCATCCCTCACCATTACACATTTGAATGAACATGCCTCAGACATTCCTAGTCACTAAGAATAGTTTTCCCCTTGTTTCCTTATCTATTTGCTATTCCTCTCAATGCTAATATCTTCTGTTTTACTTTCCATTTCTTTTTCCTTCTCAGAACAATGCAATACAGAAGCGGCTGAAATGCCAACAGACTGAGTACCATACAATTTAGCTGTGTGAGTGCAGTCTAGACTCAAGTTTCAATCTATGGATTGTGTCTTTCCCCTCCCAGATTCTCTAAATAGTTTTACTGGAATGCAGTCACTATGTTCACTGTGTCTCACATACAAATGGTATTACTTCTGCACTCCCATTTTTCTCCCCTCAATTCTTTTCCCATTTTTACAGACCAATTGAAAAGAAGATGCAGAGGACAAACTCTTTGTAAAGTACTATCTGACTTAATTGTATTTTATCCTTCTACCAGAAGAGGAATGATGGCCCTGCCTTCTTCCTAAGCCTAGGAGCTACAGTAATAAAATGCTATAAAATATTATTCTAAATTTCTAGAGAATTCATAAATAGTCTAACAATTTTAAACAGATGCTTTGTTATGAATTCCCAGCTAAGAAAATTACTTAAATATTTAGGTTCTCTTTTGTGTTTCATAGTTATATAATTACAGGGCTATTATTTATATAATTTTCCCCTGTAAAAATTACTTATTATATGGCATCATAAGGTTTAAGATTTATATCTCCAGTTCTGATATCAAAATAAAGATCCATGCTGTTCTCTTGCCTTCCATTCTCTCTACCTTCTCTTGAGTTGGGTGACTGCCTCAACATACTAAGGATGATAAAACCACAGATTATTCCAATGTCTGCCTGCAGACAGGGATTTTCAGACATTCAGAAGCTGAAAACTACTCTGGAAGCTCTAAGGAATCAGAAGGAGACAGGGATACATACGTTATATTACAGAAGAATTGAATCTGAAGAATCTTTTAATTTATGAATTCTAAGAATAGAAGGAGCACAGATCAACCAGCAATTTCTAGATTGAATCTGTGCCATGAGTAACTGGAAAAACAAAACTGGGGTTTTTTTTCATACATGCTGATAAACTACACTGAAAGTCACCAAAAATCAGTAGACGAAATTCCTTTAGAGCAAAGTAGTTTTCAAAGAACAACAGTTCCTGTGCATGAGCAAAGTCTTCTTTTCATTCATTTTTCTGAAGACTTCCAGATGTGGAAGCAGTTTGTTTTTCTCTCTGAAATCCTTATAAATTTAGAAAAAAATTTTGCAGTTTTCTTTTTATGGGCTTCTATTCTTCCTTTTGAACACTATTTATCCTTATTTCAACCTTTTATGTATTTTAGAATGTCCCCTACTTAAAAGAAAATTGCACCAAATATCTCATATTACATACTGCCTTTCTCCAAAGGTGATTAAAAAAAAAGAAATTTGTGAATTCTACCAACATAATAAGCTACTGAATGGTGACACCACATGGACCCTATAAAATGTGCTAAATGAACCCTCACCGTCAGATATGGCAAACAAGGAGAAAAATTTACCAAACAAATAATATTACCTGTTTCCTGTATACTTCCACAGCTTCATCATTCACTGGGCATACTCCCACAAAATGTCATGTGAAGAACCTATCATAATTTAAGCATTTTATTTAGCTCCTATTATCAGAAAGGGGAATCCTATGGATATGTTTTAAATACATCACCAGATACCAGTAAACTTGACAAAGAGGCTAAATGAAAAAAAAAAAAATTGATTGGAAGGTCTTTATCAAGATAAGTTAATAGAAGTACTAAGTATCAGTTGTAAAAAGAAAGTTACAAAGCTTCTATACTTTTCAATCAGTTCTCTGCTGTCATACCACCAGATGTTGTATTTCTATATTCTATGGGTAAGACACACAGGAAAATGGTGATCTCTTGCTCTGAATTTTTTAAAGATTACTTACTAAATCAAAATTATTTACTCACCATCATCAGGCTGCAAAACTCAATATCAAGCTATATTAGTGAAGTGACCAGCAGACAGTGCAAAATATTTTCAGAAAAACATCAGTAAAAGAGCTACAGAAAAACCAGACACTTGTTGCTTTTCACTCAGAAGTTACCTTATCTTAAGAATAAAATACCAATCAACTGTTAAATACAGAAATGCAAAGATTATTTATTCTATCATTTAAAAATATAATCAGTATGTATAACCCAGCAAAGAGATAAAACCACACTCAGGCTTCTAAACATTCTTTTTCTTCACATGTATGGCACAATAGTAAATTATACAGGATCTGAGGTTTTGATGCAATAAAAGATACAGTCCATTTTATTCAATCTACAGACAAGATATAGGAGCCTTTACTTGCTACAGAAATTGTATTTTTTCTTCACTGGTACCACACATCAATTATGATCCATGACTAGCATAGCAATTTGTCTGCAAACTTAAAGATGTAAACTGCAAAAAAAGAAGAGATCAAAACCTCACAGAGTCTATACGGGGAGCTAATATTTTGCAGACAAAAAAATATTTTGACTGATTTGGCCTGACATTATTAAAACACATTTCTTTTTACACAGAATCCTATAAATACTTTGTTCCAAACCCCCAGATCAACACATTTGATCAAACTGTAACTGTGCAGTGCTACTAGTTTCAGATGCATCTTGATTTTAGGTACTGGGTATTTAAAGATCTATTTCTGTTGAGTTGTACCCTAAGGTAAGTCAGTTCTCAAAAATTAGGATTCTACAATATTAACCATCTGAAAGACAGCAGCCTGACAAACAACCTCAGGTAGGAAGAATTATTTGGATCCCACAGACAGTAAAGTAGGTCCTTAGAAGTGACAATTTCCTATTTATTTTTCCCTCTTTTATTTTGTTTTTGTTATTAGACCCTCAACTCACAAATGCTCAACTGTCACAAATGATCAGTGTTACTGAACCACCGGCATTAATCTGTTGTTTGAAATGTATAAAGAAAGACAAACACAGGAGACACTGCAAAATGTCTTCCTCAAGTAGAACCAGATATTGAAATGATAAATAACATAGCCTATGAGTGCTAGTTATAATGTTCTTGGGCAAAAAAAGATTTCTAAATATCAAAGACTGTTGCTTCATTGTCAGATGGTCCATAAATAAACCATGGTCAATTCATGACATTGGACCTTTTCTTCTTGCTATGCTACTGTAAATAAGTGTGTTCCCCTTGCCTGTCTGAATTCTACATGCCTATTTCCAGAAATGCTGCAGCATGTAAGTAACACTGTCATGTCCGTTTTGTCAACTACATGCTGATTATCCTTTTCTATCTGCAGTTTGGGAACATTACCAAGGTCAGAAGCAATCGCTCAGAAAACAGATCCTGAAGCTCTTGTGTCTGATAATTTCTGTAAGGAATTTTCATAAATAAAATTCCCTATGCAATTGGTGAAAGATCCACCTTTCTTATATACTACAGAAAAAAACTGTACCAGTAACTTGGCAAGTACCTAGTCAATGTGTTCATTACTTGCATGTAATCCTGTCTTGTTCCAAAATGACACAAGTCTAATTCACCATTACCATATATAACTTCCATGTGTGTTTGGGCAAATGCCCACCTCCTTCAACTCTCCTGACCTCCCCTCTTTCTTTTTTTCGTCTTTTTTTTTTTTTTTTTTTTGACAAATTGGTTATGAGGCATTTACAACTGATGCACATATCGCGGAATTATTTCTGCCGAGTTTCCTCCATGACCTGCCCGTGGGACATGACATGCTCTGAGATGCATCGCTCTATCAAACTGAATCTTTCCAGGACAATGCAAATTATGACAAATTCCATCATCCCGCATTATGCGCTTCATGCTAATCTTCCTAATTCGAGAAAATCAGAAGGGCTTGCTGTTCTGCTGAAGGGCACGTTGTCTGAATGAATGATGGTGAAAGAACATCCACAATCCCCTTCATCTTCTAATCCCAGCTGTGGCCACCTCTGTCCTAAAACCACTGAACTTTCTATGTCATTCTTGATTCAGAATTAACTCAGGATCAATCATTTGACAAAGTACAGGGAATAAGAATGATTATTGGTTTTGGGCTTCAATGGCAGTAGATCTTTAGAAAAGCATTTTTATTAAAAGTTTAATCATAGACTCTTCTTCCTATTTCTTCTAGCCTGCCAGACTTTCACAGTAGGAGGGCAATCTCCAAGTTAAACTGTCTCCCAGAGTGGTTTTTGAAACAATTTCAGCTATAGGTTTCAGGCAATTTCCGGTCTTGAGCATTTTTGTCTTTGGGACCTTAGGTTGCTGTCTCCAAGCAAACCACCAACCTGCAGCACATTCCTCAGAAAGTCCGCAAGACAGAAAACTGCTGCATCTCTGAATCATTCTTCACTGGCTCAGAAGGTGGCAGCATTACCACATGAAAGAAATTTGCCTTTTCCTAGTATTCCACATCCACATTGCTGAAATAAACATGTTTAATTCCCAAAGAAGCATATATTTTATCCTGTGGCATAATTTACTTATAACATTAAAACTCAAACATGGAGCAATTTGTAGCAATAACTATGATTATGCTGTTAGTGGGCCAAATGTCACTGTCTAGATTAGGCTAAATGATACCTAGCACCAAAGAGCTTCTGTGATTTATTTTTTATTATCACTGGTAGAACTTGCGTGTTTAAAAGGCTTCCCATTCAAATTATTCAGTCTTCTTGATGACTGAGGTAATCATAAAAAATCTTATAAAAATTATAAAAGTCTTAAATCATAGTCTTAAAACATATAAATGTTTTGGGTAGGCAGATACGGGACTTCAGATTTAAAAATAAAACTTCACTGTAAAAACACAATGCATACTTCAGAAGTAGAATTAAAATCTATATAATTTTGACAATCTGCAAGACTGAAAATTAAAAGAGTTGAGAAACAGGAAAAGCTTTATGAAATAAAATGTACATTTGTAAACATCAGAAATATTAATAAATATATTTATGAAACTGTTTTGTGGAAAAAGAAAGGACATTAAGATTTTAGAATAGTTTTTACCTTAATTTTCCTTACTTTAACATTTCAACTAATGGAATCCTCTTCCTATTTGTTTCTATAGTCAGAACATTTCAATCAACAGGAACTGTCAATATTACAGATAATATTTCTTCTATATTGTTACTTCAAATAAACCCAGAATTTTTATTTATGAAAAATGTAGTGTAAGCCATATTTTCTAGTTCAATAAGCTTTTCAGAAGGAAGAAACAGACATTCAGTAGCCAAAATGCAGGCAAGTTTTGTTTTGCATTTACAGTCTCTGCTTTAATGGAATCTTGCATAATTGGCCTGATGCTACACTGAGTCTTCATACATGCCTAATAAGTACATAGCACAGATCCACATTAAAGTATTACTAAGAAGAGACAGGAAGATCTTTCACTTTATACTTCATTCCCAGCGAGACCCAAACCCTCAGAGGTAAACGACTATGTGAGCATCATTTCAGCAAAAGGCACCGGGCACACCCTGTGCATGCTGTGGCTTGTTGACAAGAACCAGGGCAGGCAGACACCAATAATACATGAAGTGCGGTTCAGAGGCAATTAGGATCAGTTGTCAAGGCCGGGCCATTAATGAAAGAACATGTCAGAGGAGCTGGAGACTTCAATGGTTGAGGGCAAGAAGGCGATTTAGTGTGACAGATCGAGTCCTTCCAATGTCCTCAGTGGTACATGCTAATACCAGCCTTAACAACCTTTTGTGGCAGTGTATAATGCGACTAACATGGACTTTGATTCAGCAAAATGACTGCTGCCACTGTTAGTCTGTCTCATTCCAACAACAGTAAAAGCACTGCTACAAATAATTACCCACTTCCTTCTCCCCCCTTGTCCACTTAATGCAGCAGTCCTTTATGCATGCCATACTGTTTCTCACTAGAAGGTCACAACGTTTATCATGCTGCTTTCTTTTCTTTCTGTCATGCCCTTTTTATTTGTTAATATAATCTGAAATTATTCGGTAAAACAGTTTTGTTCAACTAAAAGGAAATTAACTATAAATGCAACATTACCTCAAGTTACTAATAACAACCACAAAAAGAGCAAACCAAACTGGTCTGAGGGATTCACTAACTATTCTGCCAATTACACAAGGAATATGCTTGAACATGAGATAAATATTCATCTTACTTATAACATCATCTACTGGATTAAATATATATATAACTTTTACACCATGAAAATGAAATCCTGAAGATTTATAGATAATTTGGTACTTGGTTGTTTTTCCCGTTGTTACTAAATTAAAATTAGAAGTCAGCACTACTGATTTTTATAAAAACCCACAGACTCTAAATTCCTAATACTCAATTACAGGATGAAAGGAAACATAAATTTAGAAAAAAGAACCTGAAACAGCAGCTGTATTTTAGTCACAATATTAAAGTTGGAGATATCACTGAAACAAGATGTGTTTTCTTTACACAAGACCTGATCTGCTCTGCTTCTCAAAGAAGAGTTTTCAAATACGTTAGGATTTCACAAACCATTTTCTTAATTACATTACTGAATTTCTAAAAGTATGGTCCTGGTGTTCACTACCTCTTTCAAGATCAGCTTCTTTCTAAGGCTTCAACATTCTGTCCACATAAGAATATGCTATACCATGCATATATGTGTGTGAGAAATTTGACTTCAGAAATGGCAGGATTAAAAAAAGGTTAGTCATATTCACCAGAATTCCCCAAATATTTCAAGGGGGAATTCATTGATTTGTCAAAGTAAACACTGTCCTATCAATGATAAAAATGACTTCTTGAGCCCTATTTTATTCACCTTGCATCAGATGATGTGGTTCTCCACTATCACTTCTGTCATTTGGCTATGCCTGAACTGACCTTTCTAGAGGCAATACTTTTCTGTGACTGACAGGAGAAACTATCTCCAGCAGGATGAATTTCCTTCTCTCTCTTCATTTCTCTACACTTTGCCTACTTTCTGTCTGACTCATTTCAGTTTCTCCTTTTTTTTTCTTCATTTCTTTTTTTTGTTTATGATTCTACAGCTAACCTCTTCTTAACCGACCTTTGCAAACATTCCTTTTTCAACCCACAGTTTTAACCTTTTCAGTATCTACTTATTTGATTCCTTTTTTATTTTCTTTTCAACCTTATCTCTCTTAATTTTACTCTTTGCTCTTTTCCATTTCATTCTCTCCTTCACTTTTGCACCTTTGCCAGCTTCTCTTCCAACTGAAGTTAAGAGAAAAATTCCATTGACTACAATATGAGTATGCTCTAATGCCAGTATTTAGCCCTGATATACTACCAACCTCAGTGTATCCAGCATAAACAGCAATTGTTGGTGTTTACATGATCAGTATTAGGTTGGTGTTTACATGATTGTTGGTGTTTACATGATCTAATTCTTTGATGGAATGATGTATAAATTATGGGACTGCACTGTACTACAATTACAGGTCCATGGTGCATTATGAGGAAGATGAAGCAGAAATATAATGGATACAGCAGTGACCTCACATATTTCATCTACATCTATTGATTATTTTGGGTTGTGGTAAGTATGTACAAATGAAAGTTATATATAACTCTTGGAATATGTGCTGAGAATAAACATTAAATTAAAAGTTAAGCATGTGGGTAACCCAGATCAACTTTAAGATTTGGATTCAGATTAGCATTAAAATTCCATCCTTAAAATTGTGATGTCCCTACAGATATGCCAGTGATTATCCTACCCTTCTTTAGTAAGAGATTTGACATTAAAAAAAAAGATGGAGAGTATTATCGGAGCAACATTTAAAAAACAGATATTAAAGTATATTGCAGTACTTCATAAAGTAGAATCAAGAGATCAGGACAGACATTTAAATAATATTCTAATTGTTCTGTACCTTTTTGTACTTCTTTTTCTTTCCTGCAAATACCATGACCTCCTATCAAAATTCTTTGTAAACAATTGCTTCAGGATTATTATTCTGTTTTGCAAATATTTATAAAATATTTCCTACACAATGAAACAATATTTTTCATTTATAATCTTCAGTTTTAATGATATGTTAGTGGATGGCTTGGAAATAATTATCATAAACATAGGAATGATAGACACAAATATTTAATATCATGAAATTCTGAAAAGTTACAGAATTTATATAACTACGTAAGAACTATGTAAGACATCCTTTTGGGAAATTATAACAAATCTTTTCACAGAAATGAATTAGGCTTTAACAAAAGTATATAGAAGTGTTCTTAAAGCAATTTTAAGAACTGAAGACAAAACTACAAAATGTACATATTAGAAACTGAAATATTTAATAATTAAGATGTTTCTAAACTGGAACTATTTTCAATATCCAGGAAGGAAGGAAGGAAGGAAGGAAGGAAGGAAATAAAGCATAGCAGTACAAAAAACCCCAAACCTTCCTGGCCAAATATAAGTGCAAAAAATCATAGTGCAAGAAATATGAAAAAACCTAAAAATAATATATCTTTCTGCCTAATATAAGCAAGTCATACTTCTCATCCCCTAGGACCACAAAATAAATTACAGTTTTGGAGATATTTAGGGGAAAATAAATTCAACACTGATATAAAGCTCTAACTGCAGAAAGAAAAAACAGGTCACTAACACTGTGTACTAAAAATATAATCTTACCTAGAAGACAGTGAATATGGAACTTTCTCTAAAAATGTGTATCTATTTATAAAACACAGACTTGATCAGAACCTTGGAGCTAACACTCATAATTAACCCTGATTGTATTGTAATTGCAAAATACAAAACCTCTCAACATTAGCTCAGTGTGCTTACTGAAAACAAAGACGTGTTTCAAGAAGCAATGCATGGCAATATACAATATATTACACACTTCCATAGGTTAACATGCCAGAATCTGTATGAATAAACTGCCACAAATTCAGAATACATATACAATTGTAATTTGGAGGTACAATGGAAGAACACCAGAAAGAATTTCAAACAAAAAATAACCATGCAGGAAAAACATATAAACCTTTTAAAAGACCTTAGTTGGCCTTGAAAACAAATGAAAAAAAAAGAAAGGGATGTCAAAAATTATTTTGTGGTGCAGATATCAAATCCTGGCTCTTTAAGCCTAAAACAAGAATCTGGGCATAGGTATGCATGTAAGTTTGGTTTTTCCATTTTCAACTACCCTAAAATGCAACAGTCAGGTTGACTAAGAGATATTCCCTTGTATTGAAAACGTTGTCCTGTCTCATTACAAAGACCTACTAAGAGAATGTTCTGAAACAGGATTCTATCACAGGATTTCAAGGTTGACTTTTTTTGTTAAGTTGAGAGAGTTTGTGGTGAGAAACAGTACAGTTGAATTCAGAGATAAAATGTGTTCAATCCCTGAAATGTTACTTAGAATTGAGATGAAAGCTGTTCCTCTCCAACAGTAGAAAGCATAAGATAATGCTGGCTTAAAAGAATGACTTTTTCCAAGTCTTTATGGTGGTAAAAGGAAACTTAGTCAACAGAAATAGAAGGATGAAAATTATTTGTGATCCCTTGGATTCAAAAGGAAAGGGTGAGGAAATGGGAGAGCAACTAATAATCTACCTTAAAGAGTAGATGTCTGTTCAAGATCCATGGAAAAAAATCCCCTACTTTCAAGACAACCACTCAACTTAATTGTGCTGCCTGTGGGAGATAGATCCCATGTAGTTTATTTGCACTGAAAAAATTCAAGTATGGGAACAGTCTGAAGAGCACAGTGCTTCAATTCCCCAACTCAACAGTCTGTGGTTTCAGCAGCAAAACCAGCTAAAAGAAATAAGGTTTCATATTTAAAATAGATGACAGAACACAGACCAAAACCTGGTTGGAAAAAAAAGAGCTTGACACATTTTTGAGGTTCAACAATATTTCAGTGTGTAATGATATGCAGGGCAATTATTTATCACAATCAGTTCACCTTGAACTTACTTTCAGTATTACAATAAAAATAAAGCTATGCTTAATCTGGAGATGTTGGTGTCTCAGTGAAAGAGAGTTTCTCCACAGAAGTAAAGGTACAGAAATGCCTAAATTGATGCCTTGAATCACCTAGTAAGTTTTTAATATCTTCTCATATAACCATAAATCTGGGTTACGGTAGAAAGTATCTATTATGAACTGTAGGAAAAAAGTGAGGAGGAAAGAAGGATTCATGTGAGTGTCCAGTAGTACAGAGCAACACAAGGCATCCTTTCAAGTAGAATTTGGGCAAACCTAAGCCAGCAGAAATATCAGCTACACAAGAAACCACGTCATTGTTTCTGCACATGTTAATGCATGTCTAGGGATGAATTATCCAGGGCATGGCTCACAAACAGTTAACCTAGTGAAAATTCTAAGGGAAGGAACATGAGCACTTCAAACCTGTCACAATAATCACATAACTGAACCTCTAGAGAAAGAGACAATGTTTCACTTACTGAGCTCAACCCTCAGGCTCTCATGCATCAAATTCACAGATGAAAACAAACTGGGGTGGGGGATGGAAAGATATGTGGTGCCAAAATGCCAAGATAATGTAGTTGACTCAAATAAATTTGCCAATAGTAAATAAAAAACCTCAAAAAAGATGTCTGAACTCCAACTAGGACCATTCATGTAAAACACAGTGAAACAGAACATGAAAAAGTATGAATAATGTGCATATTGGTAGGAAACAATGTGGGTGACTGGTCTGAAAAAAATGCAACAGCTTTGGAAGCTAAATATGAGGTAAATACACCTACTAAGGTACCAGTTGTACTGTCTTTACAAGAACAGTGAAAACTATGAAGAAGAGGACATTTTAGGAGAGGAGGCAAAGGAGGAAAAGAGAAAATACTACTTAGGAGAGACACCAAAACTGGTAGGTTATAGCCTCTAAAGCACATAGAATTTAAGAAAGATAATAGTGTCAACAACAGCATCTTTATAGTAGAATTACTTTTTCAAAATTAGAGTAGAACTACTGATTTGAGTCCTTATTCTTACCTTCTGAATATATTTTTATGAATTTCCCTTAAGAATCAATACTGATAGATTACAAAATGATTGTATTATTAGAAATGCTTACCTGGGTAATTTTTTGTTCTCTAAAGACTTCTTGTACAACTCAATCTGGAGCATACTGGTGGCTCAGTTTCACTTGCAAAGTTACCATGAAAACACTGGCAATATATTACAATCCTGGAAGTGCTGGTATAGAATACAAAGACATTTAATATGTCTGTTGCAGGGATTATTTACTTTAGAGATGTCTTGGCAAGTTTTTCATTTCATGCTCAGGCACACTCTTTAATCATTAAGCATATTTGGTGTTGCATACCATTTGTTTCTACAGACAAGCTCAGCAAGGCTAGAGAGCTGTTTGAACACCAGGGTGGATGGTTCTGAGAAGATTTTTCTAGAAAGATTTCTTTTTTCCCAAAGTAGGATCTTTTTTCTGTTATAACTATAAACGTGTAATGAAGTTCTAAAAATTCAATAGACAGACAATGACAACAAATAATTTACTAATACTATATTTGTGTGATTTTTTTCACAGGAGAGGTTCTATTGATTAAAAACTCATTTTAGATGACTGAGACAAGCATGTCACATGTTCTGCTTAGAACAAATGTTTTATATAAGGGTCTGATTGTATATTCCATCTTTTAACAGTTTGGCACAGATTTTTGTTTTATGGAAATATGTGGACTCATGGTTTTTATATATATACCTCAAAGTTTTTACATAACAGTCAGGTAACTGATGATAACATCTAAGGAAAATATTTATGCAGACACATTCCAAAGATGGCTTGGCAGAAAGTTGATAATTACTGAATTTGTGGTGGAAACCAATAAAGGAGTCTAAATTTCCAGTCAAGATAACTTTTGCATCTGTGTATGGCAGATATGCCATGATATCATGGTATAATTATTTAGAAACTATTTTTCAATGCAGCCAATTAAAGGGTTGGTTTATATATGGCAGTGCTATATTCATTTTATTATTCTATAAAATCTGGTACAGTTGAGAATAGAGACAACCTAGTTGTTCTAATGGGAAAATAGAGATATGCATTTAAATTTTTCAGAACTTTGGTCTTTTTCTTTTAAAGCTTCAACCATGTCCCTTCTTGAGGTGGCATATGGGCTAATAAACTACTATAGTGCTTCTACAGAGGCACTGCAGAATACTATAAGGCTGTTTGTCAATAGGCTCATTCTGATATGGAAGCTATGGAGAAAGTCTCTTGTTCTCTGTGGAAAACTTCTTTTTACATTAGTGTCAGACACAGTCCTCATGGTTTATGATCATAACTGGGTCTTTTGCTTTTTTTGGCTTAACCACTACTTGGGCATTGAATCTAAAGCACTTCTCTTAGTGACAATTTTTGACTGTGGTATTTATTTCTGGTTATTACAAAGCCAAATCTAAGACAGTCAGTATAACAGCTGAAGGTGCAATTTGATCTAATATAACATTTTTAAATATATGCTTTTATGATGCTGGTCATCTTCTGGCATTTGTGAGATGAAACAATAGGACTAGAAATGCCTTAAAAATACATTTTTAAAAGAAAGTGATGAGAAAAAAAGCTCTCATTCTCTTTATAATAATAATTATTCTTGTGTTTCTTAGGTCAGAAACAGTCATCTCTGCCAAGGACAGAATTGATTACCTCGTTTATGCTGCTAAGCTTGTAGAATAAAGAGAATGTGAATAAGACATCCACTGTAGAATAAGACATCTCAAATAAAAGTGGGATTAATTATGGCTATGGACATTTTTATACAGTTGCTTCCTTTTTCAATCTTTTTCCTTAAAACAAAATTTTAAACTGATTTTTGGCATCAGCTCATCTTAAAGAAACTAGGAAATAAATCTGACTGGAGCAGAAGTACAGTACATCCATAACAGTGGATGAACTCCCTTGCAACAGTGGGACCAGCAAGCAGAGAGCAGTGAGATTTACAGGGTTGAATTGTGAACTACACTTTTTGGGACATCACAAAAGAAAAGTATCAGTCACTTATTTGTCCGAAGTTTATAAGATTTCTCAAAATACTCTAAGAGTCAGAGTTCCTGCTACACTGTTGATGCTACATTAAAAAATTTTTCATTTCAGTAGAAGGTACCAGAATGAACATGTCACCAAGGTTAGTGCATCAGTAGGAAAATCAAACCACTGACACCGTATGTGCCTGAAGACATTCATCTGGACTTCAAAACACTATGCTGAATATTTTCTTGTCCTGCAATTGGCTTAATATGACTTAGAAAACTATGAGCCCTTTCATTACAGATGTAAGTGCAAAGAGGGTCTCCCTTTTCACACTAAACAATTTTCAAAACCACAAAGCATTCTTTT